>NC_091981.1:235726482-236326482 GCF_044704955.1 Pristiophorus japonicus
GAGGGGAGGGGAGGGAGTTTTGATGGGGGGGAGGGGAGGGGAGGGAGTTTTGATGGGGGGAGGGGAGGGGAGGGAGTTTTGATGGGGGGAGGGGAGGGGAGGGAGTTTTGATGGGGGGAGGGGAGGGGAGGGAGTTTTGATGGGGGGAGGGGAGGGGAGGGAGTTTTGATGGGGGGAGGGGAGGGGAGGGAGTTTTGATGGGGGGAGAAGTGAGGGAGTTTTGATGGTGGGGGAAGTGAGGGAGAGGGAGGGAGGGAGGGAGGGAGGGAGTTTTGATGGAGGGGGGAGGGGGGGGAGATTTGATGGGGGGGGAAGGAAGGGAGTTTTGGGGGGGGGGGGAAAGAGAGTTTTGATTTGGGGGGGGGGGGGGGAGTTTTGATTTGGGGGGGGGGGTGATAACTCTGTAGCCAGTAATTTTAATGAGCTTACTCAAGACTTTCCTTAACCCTGTTGATGAAAATGCTTTCCTACGAGCAGAAAATACTTCTATTTTTTATTTGGATATTTTGAAAAAATTATGTAAATATGTTTTGTCTCTTTACTTCTTTTATTTTTGTAGTTTAAGCTTCCATGTATACTTCTGTTGTATAGCAAATTAACATTGCGAAGTTTGTTAGTCCTGTTTGATCCTATTCACATTCTTTAGTCAAGTCATTAAGTACCTATCTGCGCTGATTTCTTAACTCTCTGCAAGGGTTTTCTGTGCGACCACAAGTGGCCACATATGCTGGCCTAAGTTAGTTTGGAGAAACTATTAGCTGTCCAAACTGGCTTAAATGGTCAAAACGGGCATAGGTGGCAGGTAAAACCCCCTTTTGGAAAAAAAACAAAACTAAAAAAAATCCTAACTAACTCACTTACACTGGCGCAAAAATTGAATGTGCAGAATGGGGATTTTTAAGATACTCCAGAAAAATCAAATTGCTCCAAACAAAAAAAACAGAGCAACTCCTGGGGAAACTTGGGCCCAATATCACCAAATGTGAGTTGGGGTCAACATTAAGTGGTGGCACTTAACGTACTGTAACTCCTGCTGGCCAATTATCAAGTGAGGCAAGCAGACATAAAATAAAATCCATGAACCAGACCATCCTAACTAGAGGAGGACACAAGGTGGCATGGAATCTGCAAAGGAAGAAATAAATCAAATTATATAGTGTTATAAAGAAAGTTGCTTGTACTGCAAAATATACTTTTTGAAACACACTGGGAACCTATTTTCAATGGTATTTAATTTATTTCGGAGATTATGCAAGAACATGGAGTAAAATAAAAATCATATCTTGACAAATGCAACATTCAGTTCTAACCTCTATTTACTTCAAAGTGATGAATCATAAGTCACCGACAGCCATTTTCAGTCCTCAGAACAGCAAGTACAGGGATCTGATGTCAGAACTTCTGCATATTTAATGTTCAGCTTGATACCCAACTAAAATGACATTACACAGTGCTGAAAAGCACAATAAACCTCCTAAGCTACCCGATCTCCTGTCTAATGTTACAGTACTGTGTTTAAACATTGCTAATGTATAACTAATATACTTGAGCTACATACACAACTGAATAATTGCATCCTTAATTGTTCACCAAATCTTAATTTTATATCATTTTGTTGAAACATTTGTCATCTTAATTTTCTCTCATCAGTAAGTATATTGTTGTGTTAGTAACACACCCACAGAGAGTTTTGGCACTCACTTTCCCAGTACCCAATTGTTTGTGCTTTGAAGCAGGTTATGCAGGAGACGTGACTATATAGCAAGTTTGTGGAGGAGACTACAGATACCTGTAGAACACCTGTTTAGCACGGAGTTAGGCCTCAATTTGTGGGGAGCAATATAAAGTTCAAATGACCAATTGCATCATAAGCTGGACAAACAGTCATTATACATTGAGTTCGGTGCATGAAGTGTGTTTTTCCTCTGAAAACTCATTATAGGAAGGGGCGGGTAGGTAGCGGGAAAGAGGGAAATCAGTTTACGGTCAGGAAGCCACGAACCTCTCAACATTTATGCTTGGGGGCAGTGAGTGGATGAAACATTAAAGACGAGTGATAGTGGAGCAATGGAATGTGATAGTTTCCCACATTACAACAGTGATTACATTCCAAAAGTACTTCATTGGTTGTAAAGCACTTTGGGACGCCCTGAGGACGTGAAAGGCGCTATATAAATACAAATCTTTCAAGGGGGAGCTGAAGCTCCTGGAGTGCAGTTATTAGTTCAAAGGGGAAGAGGTGGTGTTGCAACTGGAATGAGCAGAGTAGGAAGGGTTGGGGGAAGGTGAAGAAATAGGGAATGTGATGGGAGGGAGGGGGAAGCATGAATGACTTGAGGAGTGAATGAGAAGGGAGCCACTGAGGGACACATTTGATTGATGTGACATCAATGTTACAGGTCAATATCAAAGGTCTGTGATATTATTCGCTAAGTTTTGCAGGAATAAAGAATTTCTAAACAGATACTTACAAAGTGGTTACATCGGATTGTGATATGGAGGAAGATTTAGATAAAAAACAGAGGTGTTGTGTGTCCCTGAATATCCAAAATGAGGTGACATCTTGGCAATTATTCACATGTTTAAGAAAGGGAAAGAATGTTTGACAAATTTGCTGGAGTTCTTTGAGGATGTAACGACCTGGGTGGATAAGGGGGAACGTGGGCCACACCGACCTGTGAGAGAACACCACTGCAGGTCGGGAGTATAGGAGCTGGAGCATGCCACTGCAGCTTCCAGCGTGAGCTGACACAGGTGTGCGGCGATTTCGAGGTGGGTGACTGGGTGATGGCGCCAGGACCCAGGTCACTGTTTGGAGCGTGGGCAGGAACATCGGCTGGGCCCTGGTAAGGCAGAGGAGCGGGAAGGTTGTGGCGGACTTGCGACGAGTGATCGGGGCGGAGGAGTGATGAAGGATCGTGGCTGAGATTTGATGGGTGATCGTGATGGAGGATCGGCGAATGTTTGGTGCGGAGGTGCGGCGGGTGATCGTGGCAGAGGTGCGCGAGTGTTTTTGTGGCGGAGGAGCGATGAGAGATTGTGGTGGAGGTGCGGTGAATGAGGTTATGGGGCCCAGAAGAGCCGAGGGGCAGCAGGGCCAGCCCACACTGCGATATGTGCGCGCACTAGGTCCATGCAGCAGAGCAGGTCTCCAGTCGTCCCGGTTAATCCCTTGCCACTGGATAAAGGGCTAGCTCTGTCCAGCCCGTGTGGTGGCTGATGTGCAACGGTCACCACAGGTATCTTCCACCCCTTCAATTGGAGTTCAAGATTGGAACATCGGGTCCTTCATTGAAACATCTGTGAACTCATGTGGAAGCAAGTCATCCTCATTCGAGGGACCGCCTATGATAAAGAGGAACTAGTGGATGTGCTGTATTTGGATTTCAGAAGGCATTCGATAAGGTGCCACATAAGAGGTTCATGCACAAGATAAAAATTCACGGGGTTGGGGTAATATATTAGCATGGAGAGAGGATTGGCTAACTAACAGAAAACAGAGAGTCGGGATAGATGGGTCATTTTCAGTTTGGCAAACAGTGACTAGTGGGGAGTCGCAGGGATCGGTGCTGGGTCCTCAACTAGTTACAATCTATATTAATGACTTGGATGAAGGGACCGAGTATAATGTAGCCAAGTTTGCTGATGATACAAAGATGGGTGGGAAAGCAAATTGTGAGGAGGACATAAAAAATCTGCAAAGGGATATTGACAGGCTAAGTGAGTGGGCAAAAATTTGTCAGATGGAGTATAATGTGGGAAAATGTGAGGTTACCCATGTTGGCAGAAATAATAGAAAAGCAAATTAGAATTTAAATAGAGAAAAATTGCAAAGTGCTGCAGTACAGAGGGACCTGGGGCTCCTTGTGCATGAATCACAAAAAGTTAGTATGCAGGTACAGCAAGTAATCAGGAAGGCAAATGGAATGTTGGCCTTTATTGCAAGGGGGTTAGAGTATAAAAGCAGAGAAATCCTGCTACAACTGTACAGGGTATTGGTGAGGCCACACCTGGAGTACTGTGAAAAGTTTTGGTCTCCGTATTTAAGGAAGGATATACTTGCATTGGAGGCTGTTCAGAGAAGGTTCACTAGGTTGATTCCGGAGATGAGGGGGTTGACTTATGAAGATAGGTTGCGTAGGTTGGGCCTATACACATTGGAGTTCAGAAGAATGAGAGGTGATCTTATTGAAACATAAAAGATAACGAGGGGGCTCGACAAGGTGGATGTACAGAGGATATTTCCACTCATAGGGGAAAATGAAACTAGGGGACATAGTCTCAGAATAAAGGGTCATTTAAAACTGAGATGAGGAAGAATTTCCTCTCTGAGGGTTGTAAATCTATGGAATTCTCTGCCCCAGAGAGCTGTGGAGGCTGCGTCATTGAATATATTTAAGGCGGAGATAGATAGATTTTTGAATGATGAGAGTAAAGGGTTATGGGGAGTGGGCAGCAAAGTGAAGCTGAGTCCATGATCAGATCAGCCATGATATTGAATGGCAGAGCAGGCTCGAGGGGCCAAATGACCTACTCCTGCTCCTATTTCTTATATCCTTATGTTATGATTTGGGTGAGGCTGGCAAGGCTGACTTTACTGCCCATCCCTTGTTGGCGAGAAGGTGGTGGTGGGTTGTCGTCTCCAGTGACAGTTGTTTGCAAAACTAAGTGGTTTGCAGGGCTACTTCAGAGCATGAAGAGTAAACCACTTAGGATGAGACTGGAGTCACATATGAGCAAGACCAGATAGGGGTGGCAGATTCACTTCCTTGAAAGACATTAGTTAAATAGTTGGGCTTTTACAACAATTGTGATTTTTTTTTCTGGTGCCAGCCCACAAATTACCAACATTTATTGAATTCAATTCACAACTTGCCATTGCTGTGTTGAATCCACAACAGGGATGGTAGCTCTATACCTTAACCACGACATTACTGCGCCACAATGAAAGGTGATGTTGTTTTAAATACATAGGGCTGGACTTTCGTTGGGCTAGCGCCTCTATTGACACCCTAGAGGAAAATGATTTCCGGCCAGGTGGCCAGCTTCTAGTGCCCCACCAGGAAATTTGCTGCTGGTTTTACTGGGGCGGGGGAGAAGAACGGGACTGAGCAGTACCACCCGGGAGTGTTGAGCCGCTGTACAATGCCCCGGTAGCGACAGCGTGGTGAAATTTGTTTCAAGCGGGACGCTGTAGCGCCCAGTAGTGAGATCGCCTGGGAAAGTGGGCGGTCCAAGCTGTTCCGGTGGCGGTGAGGGAATGAATGACTACATGAGATAAGTGCGACTGTTTTTTTTGGGGGGGGGGGGGGGGGGGGTTGCGATTTATATTTATGTGGGGTGAGCAAGGTATTGGGAATATATTTTGTGATTTTTTTTCCAGCGAAGCCTCTCTTGGGGTGCTCTGAGGTTGTCTTTTTAGCAATGGATTTTCAGTTGCTCAGCCGGCCTAGCGCCCCAGGAGAAGTGTGGAACGCCTCCCTTAGCGCTCCGCTCCACACTCCGGGCCCAGCTGCTGAATTTTGTGGCTTCTGACGGAAACCATTTCCTGGCGCAAAATTTACCGCTGTGCCACCATTATCGCCCAAAAAAGCCTCCGACCGAAAATCCAGCCCATAGTATGTGTACAAATTTAAATATTTTGCTAATATCAGCTCCCCATGCACTTATGGTTCATTAACTCATTACAGTGCACATATTGTACATTAACAATTGTGCTAAATACTTTAGGACCACCTAAATCAAAAGGGGTGAGAAAAACATGATTTCTACAAAATAGTACTACCAGGTCTAGTTTAGGTTGCAAAGGGGTAATTTAACTTTAACCTGAAATTCTTTCTTCTATGTTGGCAAAATAGCTGGGGGAATGAGTGAAAGTAGTTTTAGGGTGTATTTATACTGGAACTTGTGTGTCTCTTTAAAGTGGTTTCTGTTTTGCAGCAAAACTAACATTGCAGTATAAATTCAGATTAAGGATCCAACTTGCCTTTGAAGGGAAAAGATGAGAGACCACCTGGAGAAGGCAATTTCACATTGTTTGGGGGTTAATACTACAATTTCAGTGCATTGTCAAACCAGATTTATAAAGTTCTTACAGGTCCCGTGGGGGCTACATTGGACTGTGTAGTGCCCGTTCCCTAATGCTCAAAAATGGTGTCAGAGATGCGCGATCACTCTTCCAACGGGAAGTGCGCAGGACACCATCTTGGAAAAGGGTTTTGCACGCGCAATGACCACCAGCAGCATCCAGAACAGGAAGAATTTGACGTGAATCAGTGTGCAATGCTGATTTGAAACCAGCACTGCCATTTTCCAACTGCACACTCCAGCTATCACCCTCTGTCTTAAGCACAGCTGAACACAACGTTAAATGTAATGAAGGACATTTCATGAGCAGTATTTAAAGGGATCATGAACTACTTTTAGGTAATTTGCTGGATTATTTCTCCTAGCTGCTGCTGCAATTTTTGGAGCTTTTCTATACTTGGCTCAAGTTTGAATAGTCTACAGTAGTAGTCTGGCTGGTGCTGAAGTACTTTTTTGTTGATTTATGAGCTTGAGTTGAAACAAGTTATTTCCAGACATGGGTGGCCTGGTACGGCTTCCTCTTGGAATTGAGCATGACTGGGACAATGAAGAGAGGCCACGCAGAGCAGGACAAGCTGCAAGAGGGAGGAGGAGAAAGGCTCTCGCCAGGAGGCCATATCTGCGAGGGTCTTCAGGGAGCAATTCTCTTGCCTCAACTTCAGTGAAGATCAATGCACGAGATGTTGTCACTTCACAAAAGGGGTTGTGACAGAAATCTGCCAAATGCTATAGCCACAACTTCAACCTCAAAGCAAGGCAAGGACAGCATTGACGGTGATTGTCAAGGCGACCGTGGCTCTTAACATTTATATGCCTGGTTCCTTCCATGTGGCTGCTGGAGATATAAGCAATATCTTGCAGTTTGCAGTACACTGCTGCATAAGGGAGGTCACTGAGACTCTCTATACACAGAGAAACAGCTTTATCTCATTCCCCCCTGCAAGAGACAAGCAGATGGAGTGACCACAAGGGTTTACATGAATCACAAGCTTCCCTATGGTGCAGGATATCATTGACGCACATTGCCTTGGATGCGCCTCACGTGAATTCGGCCATTTACATGAACCTAAAAGGGATTCCACTCCCTCAATGTGCAACTGGCGTGCAACGAAAGCCAGCACATCATGCAGGTGAACAGTCCATTATTCTAGCAACAGTCACGATTCCTTCATTCTGTGGCAGTCCTCGGTGTCCCCTGTATTTGACCCACCATGGCAAGTCAAAGGCTAGCTACTAGGCAACAAGGGTTGTCCACTCATGACATGGCTCATGATTCTAGTCCGGAACCCACACACAGGTGCACAGCAGGCCTACAATGAGAGCCAGGCTGCCATAAGGAACATTATACAGCACACCATTGCCATCCTCAAGCAATGCTCCCGCTGCCTGGAATGCTCTGGAGAAGCCCTGCATCATTCAGCAGAGCCGATTTAATTCCACCCCCAACCCGCCCCCCCCACCCCCCACCCCAATATATCCCCCGAACACTTCTTAAGCCTAGCTGCAGTTAATTTAAGTGTTTAGACAGTGCAAACATTGTTGACTGCATGCTCTAAGAATTTAAATTTTAACCACTAGGAGAGAAGCTCTGCACAAATGAATCCTGGTCTGGACTGCATGCCAGGTAATGGGAATGAGGTACTGGCTGGTTAGACCCCACCCTATAGCTACTGGTCTCAGAGTGTTTTTATACTGCAGCTATTAGTTTAAGTGGTAATGTTAGTAGGCAATCATAGAATAAGTTTTTCAGCGCAATCTTTGTTGTTAACCACATAAGAAGTTGAAGTTCAACAAAAAGCACCATTTTCAACCTTTATTTACCACTTGTTTGAGGGAAAAGAACAAAACTATTTAATTCACTTCAGGCAGGGGCTAGCTATACAGCACTGCAGATTACAGCTGCAGACTGCGACTTGTAGTGTTATGGGGAGTTGTACGGTCATCCTGCATTCCGCCAGGAGTGTGGCATTAAAAGCATTTAAAAAAGGATGGGAAAGAATTACATTAGTCCACAAGTTCTTGTATATGTCTATCATTTGAGGCCAAGACATGACATGTATGATGCTTGCTGAAGAATACAGTGGCCTTGAATTTGTGGTTGGTATATCAGCAAACTGTCAGCGTACGCAGTCATACCACCTTTGAAACTGACCGCAACTTTATGATGCAGAAATCCCGAAGTTGCGGTCTGTCAAGGACAGCCCCGAAACTGGCTGTACCGTATCCCCCGCCTCCACACACAGCTGGCAATCAGTGAAATCTCGTAAATCATTGCAACCAATGAAAACTTTGGCTCTTCCGCAGTAATTACGCCATTAAATTTCCCACTAAAAGTTAGACCCAAAGAGATTTAACGTAACTGTGGTTTTAACAGCTTATTAACTGCTAAACAAAAGTTAAGGGCCTGGAAAACTAATTTTAATTATGGGCAGTGTAAAATGTGTCAATTTTAATTTAAAAATTACATTTTTAAGTTTGCGCATCTTTATTTTAGATTTGTCATTTCCCCACTTTCCTAAGCTTTCTTTGTTCTAACTATTTTTATAAAGTTAGAATTTTAAGAGCTTATCCACTTCCTTGTTCATTGTCTGTGAGAATTCTGCCTTTTGATTGGTTGCTTAGACAGGCTGTTGACATCACAGTAATTCACACAAGGGGATCCCCATTGAGTTCCATTGATTGAATTCAAGGTCGGAAAACCTGCAGTTCTCAACACAGGTGTTGCGAGATCTCTGTGCGGAGTGTACTTTAGGGCCAGCAGCGAACACCTTTGCTTTGCGGCTGGCCACAAATTCCAGGCCATTGGATACAGCTGTATCTTAGTTTTACTCAAGTGGCTATGTATGTGGAAGTAATGTGCACTTGAAGAATGTGACATTTTGGGCACGTCCTCTAGGGTTCAAGTGCACTGGGCTCAATTTTCCCCAGTTATCGGCGTCGTTTTTTGGCGCACGCCGCTTTTTTTTGGCATAAAGTAAAATATCCACGTTTCCCCAAGGTAACTGCGCCAGCATAACTCAGTTACGATTTTTTTTAGGTTAGTATTTTTTTGCGTCATATTGTAACCTGATGTCTGCATCAGTTTTTCAGATTTAAGCAAGTTTGGCCACTGACATTTTTCCCCGTTTGTGACGGCGTTTGTGACCACGCCCAAAAAATCTTTGGGCACTTAAGAAAATCGGTGCAAAAAGACACCATTGTTTTTATGTGAAGTTTTGGAGGGAGTCAGGAAGACAAAGAATATGCATCATGAAGCTGAATTTTTTCAAAGTCAAAAGGGAGAAAATGGAAGTCTAATGCAATTCTTCAATTTTTTTTCAAAGTACCACGCCATCACCGAACGTCTCCTCACCGGGCTCGTGGGTCGGAGCGTCAGCCGGCAGAATTGCTCTCTCTCTCCTCCGGACACGGCTTAAGGCTCGGCTTCAAAAGAAGCCGAGCGGGGGAAGCCGAACTGAAGGGATGAGAACCCTTATACATATAGCAGCTTCAAAAGAAGCCCTGGGGGGGGGGGCGGGCGCGGGCAGGGTGGGGGGGGGGGGGGGCGGGCGCGGGCAGGGTGGTAGACGCTGAGCCCGTGTGTCCGGGTGAGGGAGCGATTCTGCCGGGCGGCCCTTGAGCCCAGCGAGGAGACATTCGGTGGTGGTGGGGTGGTACTTTGAAAAAAATCTAAAATTAAAGAATTGCATGAGACTTCGTTGCCCCAAATGTTTTCATTTAATGCCAAGCTTCCCGTTCTATGCAAGCCTATTGCGCATGCACAGACCAGGGATGTGATCCATACTAGGGCGTCGATCTCAGGGGGAGAGAGGAAAGAAGGTTGAATCCTTTGTCCTGCTGTTTTGACTGTCTTGCAAAGCTACAATTTAATTATGGGGGCAATATTGACAATGCCATACCTCGTGCAAGCCTTCTGCATGATGGTGCTGTGGAGGAGACGATTGATTAGATATCATCGCATGAGGAACCTCCGAGCATGTAGGATGATGGGCAGGAGGCCTTACCCACATCGAGACAGGTATTCATACCTGCACCCGAGTGATGCAGATTGTGTCAGAAGGCTGCGTTTCTGCAAAGAAGTTGTAACCGAGATCTGAGAGTTCGTAAAAGCAGACCTGCACCCTAGAAGCATCAGGAAGACCGCTCTGTCAGTTGAAGTAAAGGTTACAGCTGCACTTTCATTTAATGTATCTGGATCATTCCAGGCCACAACTGGGGATGTGTGCGCCATTTCTCAACATGCAACACATATATGCATTCGGCAGGTGACTGCTGCACTATATGTCTGGAGGTATAACTAAATAAAGTTCCCCATGACCGCCTAGACAATGTGTGGCAGGGCTGTAGGCTTCTCCAGGATTGCTGGTTTCCCAAAGGTGCAGGGCTGCATTGATTGTACCCACATTGTCTTGCGAGCATCTTTGGATGATTCAGAGATGTAAAGGAACAGAGAAGGCTTCCAACTCTGTGAATGTGCAGCTCTCCGCACTCATTGGCATCATCTGAACCACATCTGTTGGATCCTGCACCTCAGGAGAGCGCTGTCGAATCTCCTTCCCCTTCTCACCCTGGGTATGGCTCGCTGCATCCCACTGGGACCCGCAGCCTTGGATGGTGGGGCCCTGGGTGTGGTTTGCTGCACCTCACTGGAACCCCCAGCCTCAAACTGTGCAAAACCATGGAATGTCCCAACATTCATACCATTCAGGAAAGGGGCTGGCACCTGCACCTCCTCCAGAGTCAGTACAAGAGTGGGGACTTCATCCTTCCCCTTCCCTGCCCCTCCCCCTCACCCCCATGCTCCTGATCTGGAAGGTGGGATTGGAAGATGTTCTCCTCGTCAGGCTCGTCTGCATCTGAATCATCTTCTGCATCGACTTCAGCCTCGTCAAGGTTGGCCTCAAGTTCTGCAAAATATAACAGAACAGTCAAATGGTTAGCAGCAGAGGAGGGGGCAGGGTGGGTGGTATGAGTAGGCTCTCAGTGCAGGCAGCAGGCTCATTTGAAGGACCACGATGAATGATAGCACATTGCATCAACCGAAGCGTAGCTGACGGAGACATCCCCATGAACAGAAGCATTGCTTGCCCGCGCAGTACTTGACTTTTAGAAAAGCCTGTGTGGAATTTGCAGGACTTACCCTCTCCCTCGAGTGTGGGCCCAGCTTGTGCAGTGGTGGTTGCTTTTCTTCAGGCAGGACCCATCAAAGCAGCGACCCTCTCTTCCAAGTGTGTCAGTGGGTGCAGATTTGCCGGGCCTCCTCCTGTTTGAGTTCTTTCCCTTTTGTTGTGTGCCACCTTCCTTTGCAAAGATGAAAATATAACTTTTTAGAGAGGGTGTCTTTCTGCTGGGTGGGAGATACAGATGGTCACATTTGCAATTGCAATTCCAGTGAATAAATGAAAATATTACTTACACTAACTGCTTGACCAAGGTCCTGCCACTTCTTATTGCATTGGCCTCCAGACCTCGGGGTGGTCACTATTGCACAGTAATCTTCTGCAAGTTGGTTCCAACGTTTCTTCATTTCTTTGGTGAAACTTTTGTGTGACCTCTGCTGGTGTCCAGCTCGTGCCATCTGGCCTCAATTACAGTAACTAGTGCCTCCACTTCAACCTGTGAGAAATTCTTGGTCTTTGAGTCACTTTGCATACTGCAGCTCCAATTTTCCACTGAGAATTATAAAGTTCTCACACACAATTGTCTCTTTACAAATGGCCGAATACAGGTGGTGTACTGGGCATGCGTGCCCATAGCAGTCACGTAAAAAACGTCATTTTTTTTTTGCGCATGCGCAGAAGGGGGAGGGGCGGCATCATTTTTTCGCCGCAGATATTAGGTTCCACCACCCCCACCCCCCCCCCGAAGCTAAACGACAGGATGTGCAGCACCAAATAAAAAAATTAGAAGGGGGAAACTTGCAAGTTTTTTTTGGAGTAGTCGGGGCCAAAGAAAACAGGTGCAACTCTTGTAATACAACAAAAAATGCCATTTGGGAAAATTGAGCTCGTTATCTTCTCCTTGTATTGTGCAGGCCTGTACTACCCCTGGAACCTATGGGGTATTTGCAAGTTGTTGCCTATAAAATGGGGTTACAGACTGCCTGGCACATTCCCAGCTGAAGGAGGCTATATATCTTGAGCTTCTCTGTGAGCTAATACGTGGAGGCGGGGGTGCGCGGGATGGACAAAGAGTGAGAGTTCTACACTCTAGCAAGTAGACCTGTCAATCATGGGACTGAGTCTGCAAGGATCGCAGGCCAACATTTTTGTGGTCTCTTGAACTTCTGCTGAGAATGGTTGAATTTATGGGCACAACCAAAACACATGCAAGAGTGTCTAGCCACAGCAGCTCCAAAGTCATTGGATGCTGAGAGGAGAAATTATGACATTTATATTACACTGCAGTTATACCACAGGGGGTGTGAAGTTCAAGTGGTGCAAGATTATGTCCTGGAGAGCATCCTAACACTTGGCTTCAGTGCAGTTGCTAAGGAGATTGCTGATCTGATTATACAACCACTTTTGCATTCATGTGCCTCTGTTTTAGATACACATTGATGTCAAAGTGGTAGTTATTAATGTTCCATTAACTTAATCTAAAACTATAACATACTAATCTTGCAGTGCTGACAAGTCGTTTTCAGTAACATTGTATAATATGGCATAACAAGCATAGGCAAAGAATTTGAATCAGTCAGTGCAGTACTGCTGGTTCAAATGAAAAATAAAACAGCACTGTCATGTTTGTAACTACAATGTAACACCACTGTATTACTGTACACACTCAACTCAGATGCACACCTTGACCACAAGGGGTGAACTTGTGGGAGACACTCCTTACCTGATCACACAGGTACATAAAGGGAGGTCCCATGCAGGGTCATCACTTCTGGAGTCCTGTAATAAAGAGTTAAGGTCACTGAGTGGCCTTGTCCCTGGAATGTGCCTCGTGTGGTTTCATGCTGTAGAGTAAGGACTTTACAAGCACCTTTGAGAAAACTGGTCCAAATACACAAATAATGTAGTCATGTATTAAAATTAAAAGATCACCCATTTTATCTGTTGCATCAAAAGCTTCAACTAAACATTGCATCCCACTGCAAAGAACTTTTGATCTAATAATAAATATCGCTCATTATAGCTACGTAAACACAAGACTGTACTTTTGCAACTGTTTCAAAGTTTCATTTCCTTCAGGAAGTCACAATGTCCCCAAGATAAGTATGCAAAGATATGCAATAGATTCTTGGTTGACAATTCAGCTCCACAATTGATTAAAGAACTCATTAGTGGATGCAATAAGTACAGAATTGGCCAGTCAGCTTTTTCCTAATGACAACAACGTGAAGGTAGTCCAGTAGATTAGCTGGGCTCTTTTTAAACTTTAAAATTGAAGTTTTAAAAGCTGGCTTTGCGGTGATTGTTGATGCCAATTCCGCTGCAGTTACACTGCTTATTATGGAGCCAAGTTTTGGCCTGAGTTGCTCCTGATTTTTTGGAGCAACTGGTTTAGAATGGAGTATCTTAGAAATTTGAATTCTCGGCATTTAGTTTGCTCCAGTTCTAGTCAGTTAGAACAGTTTCAGTTTGGAACAGAATTTTTTTTCCAAAAGGGGGCGTGTCCGGCCACTTACACCTGTTTTCAAAGTTTAGGCAGTGAAAACTTACTCCAAACTAACTTAGAATGGAGTAAGTTAAGATTTTTGTACGTTCGAAAAAACCTTGTCTACACTTTAGAAAATCAGGCGTAGGTTACAAATTAGGCGTAGGGAAAGGAGGGGTGGGGCTAGGGTTTAAAGGGAAGTTTACAAACATTAAACACTTCAGTTTTACAAATAAAGAGCCATCATCAATAATAAATGATAAATACATCAATAAATCAACCAATAAATCAATCAAAAAAAATTTATAAAAAATTTTAAAAAAAAATCAGTAAATAAAACATTTTCTACTTACCGACTGCAGCACCGGGAGTCCTTCAACAGCGTGCTGGGACGGCCCCCCCAGCGTGTCTCTGTCAGTGTCTCTATCTCTCTGTCTGTCGGTGTGTGTGTCTTTCACTCTCTGTCTGTCAGTGTCTGTGTTTCTGACAGCGAGGGGCGGGGGAGAAGGTGGGAGGGGGGAGGAGGAGTGGGGAGGGGGGGAGTAGGTGGGAGAAGGGAGGGATGGAGGGGAGGGGGGGGAAGAGGAGGAGAAGGGAGAGAGGATGGAGGGAGGGAAGGAAGGGAGAGAAGGAGGCTGAACGGCCTGGCCCAAGACTTCGGGCTGGATTTACAGGTAGGTGGCGTCGGGTCTTGGGGGGGTGGGGGAGAGTCGCGGAGAGAGAGTGTCGCGGGGGGGGGGGGGGGGAGCGGAGGTCAGGTCGCCGGGGGGGGGGGGGGGGGGGAAGCAGAGGTCGAGTCGGGTGGGAGGAGCCTTATTCACGCAGCCCCAGTGAGGCCATTCGGCCAGGGCTAGGGGCTGCGTGCTTCGGGCCCCTCCCACAGTTTTGGGCACCTGGAGCTACTGCACATGTGCGCCAACTGTAGCGCGCATGTGCAGAGGTCCCGGCACTGTTTTCAGCACAGGGACCTGGCTCCGCCCCCTACAGCTTGTGCTGCGCCGCGCCCAGCTCCAGAGGGCCTGCAGGGAGCCGGAGAATAGTTAAGTTTTTTTTAGGCGCACTTTGTGGCGCGAAAAGCGGTCGTCCAGGTCCGGGCTGCGCTGTTTTAGGCGCGGCCCAAAACTTGGGCCCTATGTGTTGCTCAGACATGCAGAATAAAATGTGCAGTATAACTGCACTATATGGCACTCTGCAAGACGCACCGCTTGCTGGCTTTGCTGAATTCTCAACTTTCAGACTACCATGTAAGCTGTTTCTCGTTACGCTTATGATTTCATTCGATTTGCTTGAATGAACAAGCAAATTAGGCAGTTACATTAACATGAAAACTGCAGTGCAAGGCAATGGTATTTTGTAGTTAACTCACAAAATGTTTTGCTCAATAAAATATGCAAAAGTCGCTTAAACATTTGTTTCAACATTTCAAAGAATGCAGTCAACACAAGAATGTAAATGAAACAAAGGCTTTTCAACCCATTTGATCTCATCTTTCATTTAAACTAACCCTATCACCATCCAGCACTCAGCTGTTTCTTATGAGTAATGTCTTGGCTTAACTACTGTTCTTTCAGGATCACAAGATTGTTTGACCCCATTAGGAGTGAATCATGATTTTAAAAGATCAGCGTGGTGGGGATGGTGGATTTGTAGCATCACTGACTTTTGAGAATTGTTAAACATACACAGCTTTAAATCAGCATTAAAAGGATTACCATCGTTCTGGAATTAATAGATGAAAGTGTAAAAGCTGGAAACATGGTCAATGCAAAAAAAAGACCCCTTCAATCTAAATTAACCATAATGCTGTCTCTGAATGAACCAATCACCAGTACAGAGTAAAATACCTTGCATCAAGTTGAAGAAACAGAAATAAATGTTGTGTTTTGCTTTGTGTTTTGTCTTGTCTGCCCCTCCCACCAAATCGCCAATTCTACCATCTTTTAGGTCTGGGATGATGGACTAATCAGTCTGCTCCCAGACCTGTACATCTGCATTGGTGATGAGCGATGAGATAATGTCAGAATTGTCTAGAATAACTTGCTTTTTAATATTCCTTTTCTCTTTTTAAGGAAGCAGTTAACCTCCACTCAGCAGCTCCTTTTGGCAACGTGACCAAAATCAGAAATTCGATGCAAACAAGCCAGTGTGCGTGCAAAAAAATCTCCCTACCCATCTGTACTCCTGCTACTCAACGAACGAGGGAAATTTAAATTAATAAAGCCAATGGGTGTTTGAAACGGAAAAATCATTTCTCAGTGACATCCTTAAATTTTGATCAGCACAACATTCTGACATTAAGTTTAAGCCAGAGGCCAGACACATTGTGCACTGTTTAATATTCTCAAAACATAATTAAATTTTGTAAAAATATTAGATGGATTTTGAAATATATTGATTTTACATAGGGAAATGTGTCTTGCATTTCAACAGCACCACATGCACTGCTAAAGCCTGCACCTTTTCTGTCGGCACCAATCATCATCATCATAATTTGAGGTTTATGGTTGCAAAGTTTGTTGATATATTTCTGAGATTACAATGTTTAAAGAGCTTAGGTACTGTTTAAGCTGTAAAACTCAATGCTTGTTATGTTAACAATGGAGAGCTTATTTGTTTGGGTAATAGCTTGGAAGACAACAACATCCACAAAAATAAAGGACACATCCTCAATACAGCTGCAATCATAAACTACAGTATGAACTTGGAATTAATCAAATCTAATATAAAACTTTTCCACACAGGCAAGCTAGACTTCATTAATCTGTAACACTCCATTTTTTTTTACAAGTTAGCACAATACTGAAACAGAACATAGCACATTTTAAACTAAATAAAAGCCTTGAAGTTGTAATACTCTGTTTTCTTAGTTCTTCTAGACTTCTACTAAATTGTAGAACAGCAATGTGTTCCATCCCTGTCCAGGTATGTGTAATATATTTATGCAAGTTCTCAAAAACTCTCAGTTAAAGGCACTGGGCCATGAAATAGATTCCAGTAAAGAATAAATCTGGATCAGTCGGCTCACTTTGTGATTCTGTTTGGTAACTGCCTTCGGTTTTGATTCTTGCTGCAATCCTAAATTATGACCAATATTCCCTACATTCACTTTTAAGAGAACTTTCTTCAACTTATTTTTCAAAAAAAATGTTCTTGGGATGTGGGCAACACTTAAGGCAGTATTTATTACCCATCCCTAGTTGCCGGAGAGCATTAAGAGTCAACCACGTAATGTGGGGCTGGAATCACATGTAGGCCAGACCCAGTAAGGGTGGCAGGTTCCCTTCCCTAAAGGCCATGGTGAACCAGTTGGTTTATGACAGCAGCTCTCGTGGTCATTTTCTGGTGTTAGCCTACAAATGACCATATTCATTGAATCAATTCCAGAGTTTGCAATAGAGGAATTTAAACTCATGATCTCTGGGTTCCCAATACTAAAACCACTAGGCTACATCACCCTATGTGAATCTGCTGTAGTTGGAGCAAAATAAAGCATTAAACTTTCTCTTTTGCTGTTCATAGAATCTTAAAGTACAGGAGGCCGCCATTCGGCCTACTGTGTCTGTGCCGGCTTTTTGAAAGAGTTATCCAATTAATTCCTACAGCCCTGCAATTTTCTACCCTTCAAGCATTTATCCAATTCCCTTTTGAAAGTTACTACTGAATCTACTTCCACTATCCTTTCAGGCAGTGTGCATTCCAGATCATAACAACTTGTTGAATAAAAAAATTCTCATCTCCCCTCTGGCTCTAATGCCAATTGCCTTAAAATGTTTTTTTCCCAATTCTAGTACCTCCATTGTATTCTCAATTCATCAATAGGTGTGACTACCTTCCTTAAAACTGAACACATGAAAAGGGATACTGGTTGGGTCGTACAGGATCACCTAGACTTACAATGTGATTTCACTGAAGCTCTGACCAGAGGTAGAGGACATTCAACTGCTTCCTGCCTTGAAGGGAATTATTTACCAAATCAATCTGTTGACATTAAATTCAAAGCCTGTATTAGTGACAATCAATCACTTACAAACAAAACTTTACAGGGGTATTATAAATAAATGAACACTCTACAACATAATCAAATGTCACTATTCATCAAGCTTTAGACAATATCAAAAAATCCAAAACAGGACTTCGGTGTCTATCAGGCTGCTCTCTCATCACCTGGCAGTTAGCAAAGAGCTGCAACTACAGCATTCTAGGAGCTAGTCAACTGAAAACCTGCCAGCCATCCTCTTAGCTTCGAGAGATACTGAGAATCTAGTGCAAGGATACTTTTAATGGGAAAACATGTATGGATGGACATGCATCATACATAGAGCTTAAGTATTAAGGAACAGTAAATAATAGCCAACTTCTTAATTTACTATTTCAAGGCACTGTGGAGAACAATATTACAAAATGTTAATATGGCTGATGTCTAAATGTTCTATAATTTCCATTTCCTTTCAATGCATTTAGCTTCAAAGCATCACAAACTCTTATTAAAATTTAACTGTACCATTATTCAAATAAGTTGGCTTTGGTAGTTGGTACATGAACAAAGAGACCAAGGGGTATATATGCACAATCGTTGAAGGTGGCAGGGCAAGTTAAGAAAGCAGTTAAAAAAGCTTACGGGATCCGGGGCTTCATGAATAGAGGTATAGAGTACAAAAACGTGGATATGATGATGAACCTGTATAAAACACTGGTTCAGCCTCAACTGGCTTATTGTGTCCAATTCTGGGCACCGCACTTTAGGAAGGATGTGAAGGCCTTAGAGAGGGTGCAGAAAAGATTTACGAGAATGATTCCAGGGATGAGGGACTTCAGTTACGTGAATAGACTGGAGAAGCTGAGGTTGCTCTCCTTAGAGCAGAGAAGATTGAGAAGAGATTTGATAGGTGTGTTCAAAATCATGAAGGGTCTGGACAGAGTAGATAGAGAGAAACTGTTCCCATTGGCAGAAGGGTTGATAAGCAGAAGACACAGATGTAAGGGGATTGGCAAAAGAACCAAAAACAACATAAGAAAAAGCTTTTATACGCAGCATGAGGTTATGATCTGGAATGCACTGCCTGAAAGGGTGGGGAGGCAGACTCAATCACGGCTTTCAAAAGGGAGTTGGCTAAGTACCTGAAAGAAAAACATTTGCAGGACTACAGGGAAAGGGCAGGGGAGTGAGACTAGCTGAAGTGCTCTTGCAGAGAGCCAGCATGGGCTCGACAGGCTGAATGGCCTTCTTCCCTGCTGTAACCATTCTATGATACAGACATACAATACTGGCACTGACTATCCTATGTCTGAAAAGCATGGGGATCTGCAAGGTACATTTTAAAATTTGCTACAACTTTCAGCATTAAGTGCTGAAGATACAGGAATGATGAATCATTCCGCTGGAACAATTGGGTAATGGTGGATAAAATCTGCCTAGAACATCCAACTTCTATTGCTTTTTCAGATACCAATACAATGAGATTGGATTGAATTCATTTGATTAGCCAAGTCAATTTACACTATACCATGTTACTATAATTTTATGCTCCATTTAGTAATATTAATTGATATAATAACTGTATTTCAACCACAGTGGAACCCACCTGTTCTGCTATAATGGTGGAGATTCCACGGATAAATAATGGAAATAAAGAACCTCAAATTTTTGTCTTGCACATATGGTGCAGCAATGTCCTAAACCAGGGCCCGGAGACAAGTTAACACAAATAAAACAAACATTATGTTTTATTCATCTAGACAAGGAAGCTGAATGAGTCAATGGGCCAGAATCTACTGTAAAATAACTATGAGGTTAACTGCACTCACCGTTATTTATGTGCAAATCTGAAAGCAACATCAGGCGCTGTTAAATGCAAAATCCGGAAGTTGCTGTCTGAGATGCACTGCGCCTCCGTAAATTGCGCAAAAACTTTTCAAATGGATTGAACGGTGTGAAATTACTGTACAGGCATGGTGAATATGGACTAAAGTCACCACAGAAAGTTAGGACTTGTCCATTTCAGTCTAAGTACCCTTTTTAATGGTGTGACAAGTTTTAATTACTGCCAAACAACCTCCCTGGTACTGAAAATTAACTTTTACAAGTGTGGAGTCTCATTCGTTCAGATTTTAGTTGTTGTGGGAGCTTTACAAAAAATAGTGTGTTTACTTTTTCTTTCTCTCTCTTAATCCAATCTTTTTTTCCCTCTCTCTATTTCACTTTCTGTACCTGATTTGACATTGAATTCACTATTCTAACTTACACTTCCTGGTTTAGATTCTCTGCTAGTTAATTCACAATACTTCAATCTGATTGGTTAAGGAGAAACACACTTGTTTTCCCTGTTCACACAGGTCCCACAGGTGCCATTTGGATCTCTAAATTAAAGCAACTTCCAGTGCAAAAGGCCATAAAAATTAGATGAACATGGGCATGGGCAAGTCGAACAGTGCTGTTCTTTCACCGGCTGCAGTAAATTATGGCCTGATGTCTTGCACAAGGCTTTGGCCTACATCAATTCTGGCAGATAAGGATGGCAGATAACAGAAGCAGTGCGACTGGAGGTTCCACTGTATAGTAATTGGTCTGAGATTTCTGAGAAGCCTTTAAACCCAAAATCCAAATTTATAACAGGTCTTTCACTGTCAAAAAAACAGGGCCAAAAGTAGTTATTCTGATTCCAGTGGTCTAAAAAAAAAATAGGTTTAAATGAATTCAAAACAGAAATAGCTACTTTTCTGCAGCCAGGAGGTAGAAGGATATGGTAATAATGTAGGTGGAGTCAATGCATCAAACAGGAAGGGGCTAGTTGAGTATAGTAGCTTTTCCTGTTCCTAAAAGTACTTACCTTCGTCACAACTAGCCCAAAAGCTGTGAGTAGTTTTCCAAGACTCTAATTTTCTTTTGTAACATTCGCCATTCAAATTAAGAAAATTAATGTTATAGCTGTTTGATCAACAGAACATGCACATTACATTGGAACAGGAATATACCTTTCAGCCCCTCAAGCCTGTACTGCCAATTTCAGTTTTGAAATTTTCAATTGACCTAGCCACAACAGAATCTTTTTGTTTGGGGGGGGGGGGGGGGGGGGAAGAAGAGTGCCAGATTTCCACTATCCTCCATTTGAACAAGTGCTTTCTGACATCACTCCTTGACGGCCTACCTCTAATTTTAACCTCACTTGTTCTGGACTCTCCCACCAAAGGAAACTGTTTCTCTCTATTAACTCCTTTGATCATCTTAAATACCTCAATTATATCACTCCCTGTTCTTCTATATTCAGGGGAAGTCTAAGCAAAAATATCTGTCACTCAAATGGTTAAAAGGAACATAGGGACAGGGCTAGGTTGTTATTACAAAAGAAACATTGTTCAGTCCTCTAAACTAGCAAAAGAAACTATACATACAAATTGCCACCAATATGGGATACTAATGCTACAAGTGGAAGTCATTACAAATATACATGAACAGAAAGAGTTTTTACAGAATAATCAAATTATTTCCTACTGTTCCAATACTAAGAACAAAACTCTGCCAGTATCATCTGCAAAAATTTACTTTCAAGCTAGCTATTGCTCTGTCACAGGCTGTAAACATTTGTACTCCAGCCTGGAGTCTCAGGTATGTACAAGATATTGAGAGGGGGGGGGGGGGGAAGAGCCCTTTGACCCTACCTTCAACTGTGTGCGGAGGACTGGTTTGCCAAGCTGTCAATCAAAGTTATCACCCTGAACAAAATGCCTTCCTTAGATGTAAGCGCTAAAGGCACCCGTGTGTCTGTTTAGATAAACACCCTGCTGGACACATTGAATGAAGCTATTCTATCACCTCTGCTTTTTTGGCCTCTCCTCATTCTTCTTACCAAAACGTATCACCTCACACTTCTTTGCATTGAATTTCATTTGTCACATGTCCACCCATTCCACCAGCCTGTCTATATGTCTTCTCGAAGTCTATTGCTATCTTCCTCACGGTTTACTATACTTCCAAGTTTTGTGTCATCTGCAAATTTTGAAATTGTCTCTTTGCCCCTCTTATTTCCTTTGTCATTTCTCCTCTGTACTTTTTATATTCAGCCTGATTCTACTTTGTATTATTAAGTCGACATGTGTCAAATGCCTCATTTTCTGCTTCATCTTACTCTCCAACTCCTTAGTCATCCAGGGAGCTCAGACTTTGGTTGACCTCCATTTCCCCCTTGTGAAAATGTACCTAGACTGTACTCAAACCATCTCCTCTTTAAAGGTTGCCCATTGCTCCTTTACATTTTTGCCTGACAATCTTTGACTCCAATTTACCCAATTCGATTAAATAAGCTTTCCTCCAGTTAAGTATTTTTATTCTAGATTGCTCCTTGTCTTTCTCCATAACTAATCTAAATCTTGCGATACTATGATCACTATTCCCGAGACGCTCTCCAACTGTGACATTCTCCACTTGACCCACTTCATTCCCCTGATGCGATCCAGCAATGTCTCCTTCCTCGTTGGGCAGGAAACATACTGATCCAAGAAAATACTCCTGAACACTTCAGAAATTCCTCCCCTTCTCTACCCTTAACACAATCATTGCCCCATTCAATATTGGGGGGGGGGGTTAAAGTCTCCCATTATCACTACTCTATATTTCTTGCACGTCTCAGTAATTTCTTTGCAAATCTGCTGCTCTATCCCCTTCCCACTATTTGATGGCCTATAAAATACACCAAGTAGCACAATAGCTCCTTTGTTTCTCAACTCCAACCAAATAGATTTTGTCTTTGACCCCTCAAGGACCTTCTCACTTGCTAGCACTGTAATATCTTCCTTAATCAAAACATTTACCCCTTCAACTTTTTTTCCTTCCCTATCTTTCCTGAATACCTTGTACCCAGGAATATTAAGCATCCAATTTTCCCTCTTTTCAGCCAGGCCTCAATTATCACCATGACATCATATTCTCATGTGGCTATTTGCGCCTGTAGCTCACCAACCTTATTAACCAAATACTGACAACTTTTCTGAAATGTTGCAAATACATCACAAGTGTGCTATAAAAACCCAGCCGATAGGATGTTCTTTCATTGAGATACAATGGATGCATTTGGACTTTTGCAATTTCAATTATCTCAAAAAAACAAGTCATTCACTAACAAAGTTCTGAGAACAAAAAGTTTATTCTGATGTCAACAAAATAAATCTTTCTCGATAATAATTTAGCAGTTTCAGACAGGAGACCACCACCTTCGGTCCACCTATCCATTGTATTCCCAAGCTGCACACCCTTGAATCCTCTTATGTTGACAAGAATCTGACTCGTTCTTTCTTAAAACAAATGTAGTCCTAATGTGGACTAAAACAAATGAGTCACTAATAGTTTTGTAATGATCCACTTAATTTTGCCAAACATGACAATGCTATTGTCCTAGTTGCAATCAATATTTTAAGCTAGTCTTTCAGTCAATGTGTCATTTGTTAAATTGGAAATAAGCTTATTATACACCATTTCCAAAAACCCAGAATATGATTGAGATGTCTGTATAGCAGGAATGCTTAATTCTGGCCAATAAACAGTAACTGATCAATTCAAGGGACTATATTGATGTGTTCCTTGACATGACATGCAAGGAAATAAAATGTTTTTCAATTTCCTTCTATGTAAAGAAACGATTTTTATATCATATTTAATATGGTGAAAAATTGGAAATATCTAGACTGGAATGATTAGGAAACCTAGTCACTAAATCTAGAAATTTTTACCATTTTCTGGCACATACCAGGCAACAGGACACACGTGGGCCAGACCTGAAATGTGGATCTACAAGTTTTCTCCATATTTTTCTGACTAACCTGCTGAGTGTTTCCAGTATTTTCATTTTCAGATTTTTAGCATTTGCAGCTTTTTCCTTTTGAACAATGTACCACTTGTTCAGCAAGTATTTGATCTTCACAACAAATTAAGATGCAACAAATGTCACAGATCCAACTTCATGCGCCATCCAGCACCACAATGCGAATTGGAAGACAATTGCTCATTGACACAGTTGTCTGACAAGTGTTGTAAACTGAATGCTGCTGTGTTGTTGAGACATTTGTTTGTCTGGTAGCTGCTGGCCTGCCAGATTGTAACATAAATATTTTTTTCCAATTAATCTAGCAATATGTTGATTTGTGATTGTATTAAGTTTGATAAGTGAATAAATACATAGATTTACATCAATCTATTGGGGAAAAGTACAGCAAAGCTTCAAAATATATATGCCATTAAATTTAAATTCAATTTTTAAAGATTCTGGTGAAAATTTCAGCACTATAACCTAATTAGAAATATGGAATTCTGAGACAACCTTAGGTTAAAAAGCATAAAATGAAGATGGAGGAATAATCCAATTCAAGTGCAAAATAAAATACAGCCTGATACCTCTGACTCAATGCTCAACAATTAAGAAGTGGGATAGTCATAACTTCAAGACATTTACAAGATGATAACCTGAAAAGAAACATAGTTGTAGATATGATTACAATCCCACAATGATGTTAAGGATTTAACATTCTTGTTCTCTTTCATAAACAATACCTGAACCAAATGGTACTCTCCTATGGATTTTCTATCAGCAAAGGAATGAAAAAATACAGTAGGCGCTGAACGAATTCTAAAGGAATTAGGTTTGAGGCCCCAATCTAAAACATTGTAAATAACTTAATATTGCTGCAAGACCACAATTTATGGATGCAAAGCAATTGCTGGACACCATAATATTTCTCCCACTTGATCACAAGCTCAAAAATTTAAGATTTTCTGGATGCAAATGTTTTTCTTAAAATATCTACTTCTATAGATAGCATATCCAGTATCTTGCCCAAGTAGCCAATATTCATGCAAGAGTCTCAACAGTGACAGATTATCTAACTATGAATGGCATCATAGCAGTCCTCAGTTACTATCCATGAGAATGTTTTTCCTTCAGCAGTCTGTTCCTGTGAAGTGTCAAACGATATCTTGGTCTGAAGAGGAATTGTCCAGATTTAAAAATCATTCTAGAAAAGTAAACCCAACCTGCAGCAGAGATTAGATAAAGAAAGGAATTGCAACACTAATAGATCTGAAAATCTGGCATCAATGTTGCTCATTTACCCAGAGACTAGAGACTGCTATCAACCATTGGGAAAGTTGTCGCTAGAGTCCTCCTCAACCATCTTCTCTCCGTGGCCGAGGAGCTCCTCCCAGAGTCCTCCGGGGCACAATGGACATGATTTTTGCAGTGCAACAGCTGCAGGAAAAATGCAGGGAGCAGCACCAGCTCTTATACATGGCCTTCTTCGACCTTACAAAGGCCTTTGACACTGTCAACCGCGAGGGTCTATGGAGCGTCCTCCTCAGTTTCGGATGCCCCCAAAAGTAAGTCACCATCCTCCGCCTACTCCACAACGACATGCAAGCCGTGATCCTTACCAACGGATCCATCACAGACCCAATTCACGTCCGGACCGGGGTCAAGCAGGGCTACGTCATCGCCCCAACCCTCTTCTCAATCTTCCTCACTGCTATGCTCCACCTCACAGTTGATAAGCTCCCCGCTGGAGTGAAACTAAACTACAGAACCAGTGGGAACCTGTTCAACCTTCGCCGTCTCCAGGCCAAGTCCAAGACCACCCGAACCTCTGTCGTCGAGCTACAGTACGCGGACAACACCTGTGTCTGTGCACACACAGAGGCTGAACTCCAGGACATAGTTGACGTATTTGCCAAGGCGTATGAAAGCATGGACCTTACGCTAAACATTAGTAAGACAAAGGTCCTCCACCAGCCTGTCCTCTCTGCACAGCACTGCCCCCCAGACATCAAGATCCATGGCTTGGCCCTGGACAACATGGCTACGTTACACTCGGTCCCTTCATCCAAGTTGTTAATATAGATTGTAATTAGTTGGGGTCCCAGCACTGATCCCTGCGGCACTCCACTAGTTACTGATTGCCAACCAGAGAATGAACCATTGATCCCGACTCTGTTTTCTGTTAGTTAGCCAATCCTCTATCCATGCTAATATATTACCCCCAACCCCGTGAACTTTTATCTTGTGCAATAACCTTCTATGTGGCACCTTGTCAAATGCCTTCTAGAAGTCCAAATACACCACATCCACTGGTTCCCCTTTGTCCACCCTGTTCGTTATATCCTCCAAGAATTCCAGCAATTTGTCAAACATGACTTCTCCTTCATAAATCCATGCTGACTCTGCCTGACTTGGAAAAGCATAATTCAATGTCCTGCTACTGCTTATTTAATAATGGACTCCCAAAATTTTCCCAACAACAGATGTTAGGCTAACTGATCTAATAGTTTCCTGCTTTTTGTCTGCTTCCTTTTTTAAATAGGGGCATTACATTTGCAGTTTTCCAATCTGCTGGGACATCCCCAGAATCCAGAGAATTTTGGTAAATTACAACCAATGCATCCACTATCCACATCACTATTTCTCTTAAGACCCTAGGATGCAAGCCATCAGGTCCAAGGGATTTACCCTCCTTTAGTCCCATTATCTTACCGAGGACCACCTCCTTAGTGATTTTGATTGTATTAAGTTCCTCCCCCCCCCATTATAGCTCCTTGACTATTCACTGTCGGAATATTGTTAGTGTCCTCTACCGTAAAGACTGATACAAAATATTTATTCAGAGTTTCTGCCAGCTCCATGTTCCCCATCACTAATTCCCTGGTCTTGTCCTCTAAGGGACCAACATTTCCTTTAGCCACTCTTTTCCTTTTTATATACCTGTAGAAACTCTTGCTGTTTTTATATTTCGAAAGGCACTATATAAATGCATGTTCTTTCTTTCTAAGCTAATCGAAAGGAGTCTACCCTGAAGTTGGTGATGCATGAATTGGAAACACCAATACTCTTCTTTCTCTTTGTGAATCAGATAAATCAAAGGCTTTCTGAGTGAGCAATGTCAAAGGGTACACACAGCAGACATGGTTGGTATCAATAATCCTTCCAGAATCAAGGATAGCAAAAGTTGAATTAAAATGCAAGATGGAAAATCTTTTCTAGTTGCAGACAAAAAGATAAATCCTTCCATGGCACTTCTTTGGGAGAGGAATGGTATCCTTCGTTCCCTAATATCTATGTCCAACGTTAATAGCCATTATGACAAAATGTTAGTAAGCAGCAAGGAAATTGTTGCTTTTTAAAAACTTCTGACATTTGGTCGTGAAGTAATTAGGATTATTTGGACAATGTGACCAGATCACATGTTCCGTATTAAATTCAGCGCAATGACAAAGCAGAATAAAATTTAGGGATTTTTTTTCCATCAGAAAATGTAGGAAATTGGGCCAGATTTTCAGATTTTTTTGGCGAAAACAGTAGTGATACGTGAATCTTAACATTTTCTCTGCGCTACCATTTTTAGGTCGAATTTTTGGGTTTTATGTATGTGCCCGCATCGTTAAGGGGGGACATTACACGAGGATTTGTGGCGCAAAAACACGAGTTTCACCAAATTTAGTCCGGGGCCGGGAGCACTGCGAGAGAAGCCTTGGGACGGGGAAAAAAAAAATTCCGAAAAACATTTACAAGACCCTTTCACTATCGAAATGTTGAAATAAAGTTTAAAAATTAAAACTTGAACTTATTTTTTGCAGGTTTTCATACTTAACATTCTAATAGAAAAATGCAACAATATGCAGAAGGCTGTGTAAAGCATCCAACTGCGGCAATTACAGAGGAATCTCCCTGCTATCAGCCACTGGGAAAGTTGTCGCTAGAGTCCTCCTCAACCGCCTTCTCCCTGTGGCTGATGAGCTCTTCCCGGAGTCACAGTGTGGATTCTGTTCCCTACAGGGTACAACGGACATGATTTTTGCAGCACGACAGCTGCAGGAAAAATGCAGGGAGCAGCGTCAGCCCTTATACATGGTCTTCTTCGACCTTACAAAGACCTTTGACATCGTCAACCACGCGGGTCGATGGAGCATCCTCCTCCATTTCGGATGCCCCCAAAATTCATTAACATTCTCTGTCTGCTTAACGACTACATGCAGGCCGTGATCCTCACCAACGGATCTATTACAGATCCAATTCGCGTCTGGACCGGGGTCAAACAGGACTGGGTCATTGCCCCAACCCTCTTCTCAATCTTCCTCGCTGCCATGCTCCACCTCAGTCAACAAGCTCCCCGCTGGAGTGGAACTAAACTACAGAACCAGTGGGAAGCTGTTCAACCTTCGCCGTCTCCGGGCCAGGTCCAAGACCACCCTAACCTCTGTCGTCGAGCTACAATGCGCAGACAACGCCCGCGTCTGCGCACACTCAGAGGATGAACTCCAGAACATTGTCAACGTATGTATGAAAGTATGGGCCTTACGCTAAACATCCGACAAAGGTCCTCTACCAGCCTGTCCTCGCCGCAGAGCACTGCCCCTCAGTCATCAAGATCTACAGCACGGCCCTGGACAATGTGGACCATTTCCCATACCTCGGGAGCCTCTCGTCAACAAGAGCAGACATTAATGAGGAGATTCAACACCACCTCCAGTGCACCAGCACAGCCTTCGGCCGCCTTCGGAAAAAAGCGTTCAAAGATGAGGCCCTCAAATTTACCACCAAGCTCATGATCTACAGGGCTGTTGTAATACCCGCCCTCCTGTATGGCTCAGAGACATGGACCATGTATGGCTCAGAGACATGGACATGGACCTCAAGTCGCTGGAGAAATACCACCAACGATGCCTCCGCAAGATCCTACAAATTCCCTGGCAGAACAGACACACTAACATTAGCGTCCTCGACCAGGCCAACATCCCCAGCATTGAAGCACTGACTACACTTGATCAGCTCCACTGGGCGGGCCAGATTGTCCACATGTCAGACACGAGACTCCTGAAACAAGCGCTCTACTCGGAACTCCTTCATGGCAAACAAGCCAACAATCTATCGACTCTGGATCAGTTCCTATGGACTGGAGGGTAGCTAATGTAACACCACTTTTTAAAAAAGGAGAGAGAGAGAAAGCGGGTAATTATAGACCGGTTAGCCTGACATCAGTAGTGGGGAAAATGTTGGAATCAATCATTAAGGATGAAATAACAGCCCATTTGGAAAGCAGCGACAGGATCGGACCGAGTCAGAATGGATTTATGAAAGGGAAATCATGTTTGATGAATCTTCTGAAATTTTTTAAGGATGTAACTAGTAGAGTGGACAAGGGAGAACCAGTGGATGTAGTGTATTTGGATTCTCAAAAGGCTTTTGACAAGGTCCCACACAAGAGATTGGTGTGCAAAATCAAAGCACATAGTATTGGGGATAATGTACTGACATGGATAGAGAACTGGTTGGCAGACAGGAAGCAGAGAGTCGGGTCCTTTTCAGAATGGCAGACAGTTACTAGTGGGGTGCCGCAGGGTTCAGTGCTGGGACCCCAGCTATTTACAATATACATTAGCGATTTGGATAAAGGAATAGAGTGTAATAGCTCCAAGTTTGCGGATGACACTAAACTGGGTGGCGGTGTGAGCTGTGAGGAGGATGCTAAGAGGCTGCATGGTGCCTTGGACAGATTAGGCGAGTGGGCAAATACATGGCATATGCAGTATAATGTAGATAAATGTGAGGTTATCCATTTTGGGGGCAAAAACACGAAGGCAGAATATTATCTGAATGGTGGCAGACTAGAAAAAGGGGAGGTGCGACGAGACCTGCGTGTCATGGTTCATCAGTCACTGAAAGTAGGCAAGCAGGTACAGCAGGCAGTAAAGAAGGCAAATGGTATGTTGGCCTTCATAGCTAGGGGATTTGAATATAGGAGCAGGGAGGTCTTACTGCAGTTGTACAGGGCCTTAGTGAGGCCTCACCTGGAATATTGTGTTCAGTTTTGGTCTCCTAGTCTGAGGAAGGACGTTCTTGCTATTGAGGGAGTGCAGCGAAGGTTCACCAGACTGATTCCAGGGATGGCTGGATGTCATATGAGGAGAGTCTGGATCAACTGGGCCTTTATTCACTGGCGTTTAGAAGGATGAGAGGGGATCTCATAGAAACATAAAAGATTCTGACGGGACTGGACAGGTTAGATACGGGAAGAATGTTCTCGATGTTGGGGAAGTCCAGAACCAGGGGACATAGTCTTAGGATAAGGGGTAGGCCATTTAGGACTGAGATGAGGAGAAACTTCTTCACTCAGAGTTGTTGACCTGTGGAATTCCCTGCCGCAGAGAGTTGTTGATGCCAGTTCATTGGATATATTCAAGAGGGAGTTAGATATGGCCCTTACGTTTAAGGGGATCAAGGGGTATGGAGAGAAAGCAGGAAAGGGGTACTGAAGGAATGATCAGCCATGATCTTATTGATTGGCAGTGCAGGCTCGAAGGGCCGAATGGTCTACTCCTGCACCTATTTTCTATGTTTCTAAGCCAAAGGTGGACAAAGGAAACGTTACAAGGACATCCTCAAAGCCTCCCTGGTAAAGTGCAGCATCTCCACCGACTCCTGGGAGTCCCTGGCCAAAGACTGTCCTGGGTGGAGAAGGTGGATCCAGGAGGGTGCTAAGCGCCTTGAGACTCGTTAGTGAGTGCATGTGAAAGACAAGCGCAGACTGCAAAAGGAACGTGCAGCAAACCTGTCCCACCCTCTCTTATCCTCAACGACTGTCTGTCCCACCTGTGGCAGGGACTGCGGCTCTCGCATTGGACTGTTCAGCCATCTAATGATTCATTCTCAGAGTGGAAGCAAGTCTGCCGAGGGACTGCCTATGATGATGATATGGTAGTTTATCTTCTAACTACTGTAATCCATTTTTATTATGGAACCGCATCTTTTGACTGACTGATCTTCAATACCAATTAAACAAAATGTAGTTCTATTTACAAAGGATTCTGATAAACTCTTGCAACGAAAGTGACTGTCGTTATAAACCCATCGCCACGTTATAATTTTTTTTAAAAAGCTACTCTATTAATGACTGAGCCATAAACAATGTAGACTAACGAGGACTACTGTAATTAAAACAGTAAAGCCAGACAGCGGGAGAAAACTTCTTTGGAAAGCTGAGGGTAACGCAATCAAAGCAAAATGCAAGAACATTGCTCCACCCCTGCAAGGATAGGACTAAATTAACAGTCCCCTTGTGCTGAAACATCTGCATCTTGTTTGCAAAGTACAGGAAGAGAGCTCAGCAAGCTGCTTGCTCTGCCAAAACCACTTACTGACCTAAAAAGAGAAGCAGAGTCCTTTTATTTACAATTGCAGCACACACATTAGTTGTCTGCTAAGTTTTCCACCACACTTGATTTCCTGTTAAAGTGTAAATTCTCTACTCTAACAGTGTCGAGAACAAGACTTTTTTTTAATATAAAGACAAGGCTCATCAACCAGAATTCATCATTACCAATAAGCATTACAACAATTATTGTACATGCCGTAAATCTATTAAAAACACTACTGAAACTTGACACTTCTTAAATATCTGTAGAACACAGCATCACAAAATGCTAAAATAAAATCACAAATGCATTGGTCTTTAATTACAGTTTAAATTATAATAGTATATAAAGTAAATACTTTTGAAGGCTCACACACATATTTCACAGTGCTGAAAGCAGCAGCCACATCACAGCTACTATGAAAAAAATATATATTTTGTCGACAACATTTCATGACATTGGCCTTTTTCCTCCCTGTCTAGTACATATAGGGTTAGAATCCAGATTAATGCTCAGAAAATGCTGGATTGTTTTAGTCCCAGAGTAGATGTGTCTGGCCAATTGTCCAAGGGAAGGGCCATTTAAGTCAAATACAAGCATCTTGGCGTATTTATTATGTTTGATTGGCAGTTGTTTTGAAGTTTAAGACACACAGATTTACATTTCCTTTGCCCCTTCCATTTTTTGAAAAGTACTTCTCAGCATCTGTAGTTAAAACTGGGTGGCCATCTGAAGCCGAGGAGAGATAGAAAAGCCACAAGAGAAATTCTTAGCAACAAGCAAAGGTTAATAGAGATCACATATCTGAACTTGTTCTCATATTGAACAACTTCTCCTTTAACTCCACTCACTTCCCTCAAATTAAAGGTGTTGCTATGGGAACCCACATGGGTCCTAGCTATGCCTGCCTTTTCGTAGGTATATGTGGAACATTCTTTGTTTCACTCCTTATCAGGTCCCCAGCCTCACCTCTTTTTGCAGTACCAGCCGACTGCCACAGCTACCTGGACTACACTTCCTACCACCCCACTTCTTGTAAGGATTCTATTCCATTCTCCCAATGTCTCCGTCTCCATCGCATCTGTTCTGACGAGGGCACGTCATACCATATGTCTTCCTTTATCCTCACCTAAGAATTCTCCTCTACCATGGTTGACATGGCCCTCGGCTGTGTCCATTCCATTTCCCGTATTTCTGCTCTCCCCCCTTCCCCTCCCTCCCAGAACCATGATAGATCTCACTTGTCTTCATTTTTCACGCCACCAGCCTGCATTTTCAACGGATCATTCTCCGCCATTTCCACCTCCAGCGTGACCCCACCACCGAACACATCGTCTCCTCCTCTTTCAGCATTACGAAGGGACTGCTCCCTCCGTGGCACCCTAGTCCACTCCTCAGTCACAACCAACAGCCCCTCTTCTTCACACAGCACCTTCCCGTGCAAGCGCAGATGCAGCAAATAGTCGTGGGTTTGGAGCATTGTTAGGAGGCTAAGCTGTTAACCTGATCTATCTCCAAGGTTACTATTCCAAATTGGCAAATCCAGACACATTAACTGTTGGGGTCAAAGGGCAGTTATAATGACCAATAAATTCAGGCTTCAGATCAGCCCCTCATCACCAAGCACTGAGGACAGAGCTGCAATATCATAGAAACACCATTCCCTCCGAGATCGCCTCCAGGTCACACACCATCCTGATTTGGACAATCACCACCATCACTGGAACCAAATTCCTGACTGAACACATTTTTAGGAGCACCATCACCACAAGGACGGTGGCAGTTCAAGACGACAACCCACCACCCTTTATCCACCTATCCAATCTAATCTTGAATGTTGATATCGTTTCTGCTTCAACCATCAACTCTGGAAGTGAATTCCACAGCCAGACAATGATGTAAAGTTTCTCTTGCCCTTTGTTTTAAATCTCTTGCATTTAATAGTGTATTTTTGGCCACTCGTTTTAACCCCCTACTGGAAATGGACTGCATTTTATATACCCTGTCCCGCCCTTTCATAACAGGCAGCATAAATAGAATACAAAAGCAAGAGATGATGTTAAATTTATATAGAACCATGGTTAGACTGCAATTGTCATACTGTCTGTAGTTCTGGTCTCCATACGACAAAGAGAATATTGAAGCACCGGAGAAAGTGCAGAAAAGATTTACAAGGACGTTAACGGAATTGAGAGGATGCAACTATCAGGAAAGATTAAGCAGACTGGGGCTCTTATCTGGAAAAAGAAGAGAACGAATTCAGGTTGCTAAAACTATGAAAGGGTTTAATAGTGGAAGTGTAGAAACTGTTTCCAGTTGTGGTGAGTCCAGAATAAGGTAGCATAAATATAAGATAGCCACTAACAGATCAAATAAATAATTTCGGAGGAATTTCTTCAGAGTGGTGAGAATGTGGAATTGCTGCAACATGGAATGGTTGAAACATAGAAAATAGATGCAGGAGTAGGCCATTCGGCCCTACGAGCCTGCACCACCATTCAATATGATCATGGCTGATCGTGCAATTTCAGTACCCTACTCCTGCCTTCTCGCCATACCCACTGATCCCTTTAGCCGTAAGGGCCACATCTAACTCCCTTTTGAATAAATCCAACGAACTGGACTCAACAACTTTGTGGTAGACAATTTCATAGGTTCATAATTCTCTGGGTGTAAAAGTTTCTCCTCGTCTCGGTCCTAGATGGCTTCCCCCTTATCCTTAGACTGTGACCCCGGTTCTGGACTTCCCCAACATCGGGAACATTCTTCCTGCATCTAACCTGTCCAATCCCATCAGAATTTTATATGCTTCCATGAGATCCCCTCTCATTCTTCAAAATTCCACAAATATAAGCCTACTCGATCCAGTCTTTCTTCATATGTCAGTCCTGCCATCCCGGGAATCAGTCTGGTGAACCTTCGCTACACTCTAGCAAGAAAGTCCTTCCTCAGATTAGGAGACCAAAACTGCACACAATACTCAAGGTGTGGTCTCACCAAGGCCCTGTACAACTGCAACAAGACCTCCCTACTCAAATCCTCTCGCTATGAAGGCCAACATGCCATTTGCTTTCTTTACTGCCTGCAGTACCTGCATGCCTACTTTCAATGACTGATGTACCATGACACCCAGGTCTCGTTGCACCTCCCTTTTTACTAATCTGTCACCATTCAGATAATAATCTGTTTTCCTGTTTTTGTCACCAAAGTGGATAACCTCACATTTATCTACATTATACCGCATCTGCCATGTATCTGCCCACTCACCTAACCTGTCCAAATCACCCTGCAGCCTCTTAGCATCCTCCTCACAGCTCTCACTGCCACCCAGCCTAGCGTCATCTGAAAACTTGGAGATATTACATTCAATTCCTTCGTCTAAATCATGAATATATATTGTAAATAGCTGGGGTCCCAGCACTGAACCTTGCGGTACCCCACTAGTCATTGCCTGCCATTCTGAAAAGGACCTGTTTATTCCCACTCTTTGCTTTCTGTCTGCCAACCAGTTCTCTATCCACCTCAATACATTACCCCCAAACCCATGTGCCTTAATTTTGCACACTAATCTCTTGTGTGGGACCTTGTCAAAAACAGATAGAAATGATGCAGTTAAGGAGAAGCTTGATGCATACATGAGGGACAAGGGAATAGAGGGATACAGGGACAGTGCAGGAAGAGGCAATTAGAGTGGGAGAAGGCTTGTGTGGCATATAAACACCTACATCACAAATCAGTCATTATCATTGAAAGGCAGAACAGCCTCTAGGGGTTGACTGGCCTACTCCTGTTCCAATGACAGACTAGTTGGGTCAAATTACCTGTTTCAGTGTTTTAGATTCTATGTAATCCTAGTGAATCTGCGATGTATGTTCTCGATGTACGTCTATAGGGCTGTAGTGATACCCGCCCTCCTGTATGGCTCAGGGATGTGGACCATATACAGTAGACACCTCAGATCGCTGGAGAAATACCACCAACGATGTCTCCGCAAAATCCTGCAAATCCCCTGGGAGGATAGACACACCACATCAGTGTTCTCAATGAGGCCAACATCGAAGCACTGACCACATTTGACCAGCTCCGTTGGGTGGGCCACATTGTTCACATGCCCGACACAAAACTCCCAAAGCAAGCGCTCTACTCGGAACTCCTACATGGCAAGCGATCCCCAGGTGGGCAGAGGAAACGTTTCAAGGACACCCTCAAAGCCTCCTTGATAAAGTGCAACTTCCCCATCAACATCTGGGAGTCCCTGGCCAAAGAACGCCCTAAGTGGAGGAAGAGCATCTGGGAGGACGCTGAGCACCTCGAGTCTTGTCACCGAGAGCATGCGGAGCACAAGCGTTAGCGGCAGAAGGAGTTTCCCATCCACCCTTTCCTTCAACGACTGTCTGTCCCACCTGTGACAGAGACTGTAATTCCCATATTGGATTGTACAGTCACCTGAGATCTCACAGAGTGGAAGAAAGTCTTTCTCGATTTCGAGGGACTGCCAATGATGATGAATCTGCAATGTTTGCTCTCTAAAGCCTCAATATGCTCCCTAAATTAATGCAGCCTCACCAACCATGCTCACAGCCTTTGAACCAATTTTAAAAACTGGCTTTCTTTTTGTTTTGCATCTGTAACAAAGTATCACATCTGGAGCATAATAGGTGCGTGCTAGACACAGGATTTTTTTATATACACGAGAGAATGGGATTGCTCAGTCAGTTGAATGATATGCTGTTGTGCAGGTATAAGGGCAAAATTGTTATACAATGTCATGCAAAATGTATTATTCTACCAAGGTGCAGCTGTGTTCCTTTACAAACTCTTTTAGGAGTCAACAAAAAAAACATTAAACCGTGCCTCCCGATCTGGGGGAAACACCAACATTTACAAGGCCCTTTTTTTATTTTTGGGTTTTTTTTTTGGGCATAGAATCAAATTTTTTCCAAGTGCCCCCTATGAAAGGGGAGGGGGACACTAAAAGCACCGGCAATTAAAACAATTAAAAAAACTTTGATTGTGAAGTCAACCTGAGCTTAATTGTCTGTTGAGCGAACTGTGCAGGGCAAGGTCAAAAGTTTAATTGGTTTTCAGGATACAAGTCAGAATCCAGGATAATATGTCCAGGATTGTACATTTTTTTTTAAATAAAAGGATGATGACTGTGCTGCAAAAGTAGAGATGTGCTTAACCTGGCCTGCCCCTTTTAGACCAGAATGTCCAACTGCTATAAGCAAAAAAAAGTCTTGGGTAACTTGAGGTTCAATTGTTGTTTGGTCAGGCAACATTGCAGTTTGAAATATGCTAGTCAGCAATTTAAGTTAAATCTCTAACTTTTTCCACTTCTGATGAGAGGTCATCAACCAATAAGTTTAACTAACAGGACTTGCTGCAAGATGCCTCACTCTAGCACAATCTGGGCCATGCTTGGTGCGAACCCTACCTATATGCATGACAGTACATTTATTTATATTAAATAAGAGCAGTCAGAGGCCATCACAACCTGATCTGACTGCAGTCGATTTTTCTCATCCAGCATTCTAATACTTGCACAAATCTTCGTATTATTCAGAAACTTGCAGAAAGTTCTCCCAACACTTTCATCCGTATCTTGAATAAAGATCATGAAGAGCAATGGTCTGATACGTTTAGAAACCTCTTATTCGATCCTGGACTACATCCGTATCTACTTTGACGCTTTCAACTACAGGGTCAACTATGCTTCTGGCACAAAGACTGATGCAAAGTAGTCATTTAAAACCTCTGCCATATAACCTGAATCTGGCCTGAGGAATAATTTGCATTTTATTTTCATTTTTGAGACATGTACTACATGTTTGTGTTACTGATGATGTAACGTGACGTTCAAATTCAAGATTCAAGCAACAACTTTTATTAATATATCACCTTAGATGTCTTAAAAAAATTATAAATCCCAAGGCACAGACATGTAATCAGAAATAAATGGATGTTGAGCCAAAGGAGATATTTGGAGGGGGAGGTTGAGTTTTAATGTTTAACTGGAGGAAATTATGACTCATCCAAAACTATATCAGACAAGCAGTGGCGGGGTTGCGACAGTTGGTAGAGCTGGATGTCATCAATGTAAAATTATGCCAAGGGGCAGAATGTAGAGGAGAGGGCCAAGGATAGCAAAGGACAGGCAAAGGAGGTAACAGTGCAGGGTGGGAAAATAAATGTCATTGGAGATGCTCTGGCTATGATTGGATAGGTAAGAGTGGAGCCAAGCAAGGCCAGTCCTATCAAGCTGCACAATGGAAGAGAGGCTTTGGAGGAGGATGGTGTGATTGACTGTCATCAGTTGCAGAGAGGTCGAGGAGGACAAGGAGGTACAGTGCAACAATCACAGAGGATGATAATTATGACTTTGGTTATAGCTTTTACAGTTCTGTGGCAGTGACGAAAACCTGAGTAGAGAGATTCAAATACGGAATTGCGGGAAAAATGGCTAGAGATTTGAGAGCTGACAACATGTTTGAGGACTTGGGAAAGGAACGAGAGGTTGGAGATAAAGTGATCATTTGTAAGGACAGAGGGGTTGAGGGTGTATTTTTTGAGGTGTGGGTGATGGCAGTGGTGTTGAGAGGGAGGGGAACAGTATGAGGAGAGGGAACCATTTATAATGTCAGCTAGAATGGGGTCTCAAGCAGAAAAATATTTTTATATATCTACCTCCAACTTTCTCAATATATATACATTCTTTTTTAAATTTTTATTTATTCATTCATGTTATGTGGGCTTCACTGGCAACGCCAGTATTTATTGCCCATTCCAAATTGCCCTCGAGAAGGTGCTGGTGAGCCGTCTTGTTGTACGCCTGCAGTTCATGTGGTGAAGATACTCTCACAGTGCTGTTAGAGAAGGAGTTCCAGGATTTGGACTGAGCGACAATGAAAGAATGACAATATATTTCTAAGTCTGGATCATATGTGACATGGAGTGGAACTTGGAGGTGGTGGTGTTCCCGTGCGCCTGGTGCCCATGTCCATCTAGGTGATGGAGATAGCGGGTTTTGGAGGTGCTGTCAAAGAATCCTTGGTGAGTTGCTGCAGTGCATCTTGTAGATGGTGCACACTGCAGCCACGGTGCGCTGATGGTGGAGGGAGTGAATGTTGAAGGTGGTGGATGAGGTGCCAATCAAGTGGGCTGTTTTGTCTTGGATGGTGTTGAGCTTCTTAAGTGTTGTTGGAGGAGCTGTACTTATCCAGGCAAGTGGGGAGTATTCCAGCACACTTCTGACTTGTTCCTTATAGATGGTGGAAAGGCTTTGGGGAGCCAGGAGGTGAGACACTCGCTGTAGAATACCCAGCCTCTGACCTACTTCTGTACCCACAGTATTTATGTGGTTGGTCCAGTTAAGTTTCTGGTCAATGGTGGCCTCCAGGATGTTGATGGTGGGGGATTTGACGACGGTAATGGCATTGAATGCTAAGGGGAAGTGGTTAGACTCTTTCTTGTTGGAGTAGGTCACTGCCTGCACTTGTGTGGCATGAATATTGCTGGCCACTTATCAACCCAAGATTCAATATTGTCCAGGTTTTGCTGCATGCGGGCACATACTGCTTTATTATCTGAAGAATTCTGAATGGAACTGAACACTGTGCAGTCATCAGCGAACATCCCCACTTCTGACATGATGGAGGGAAGGTCACTGATGAAGTAGCTAAAGATGGCTGGGCCTTGGACACTGCCCTGAGGAACTCCTGCAGCAATGTCCTGGGGCTGAGATGACTGGCCTCCAAAATGCACAACTATCGTCCCTTGTGCTGGGTATGATTCCAGCCAGTGGAGAGTTTTCCCCGATTCCCATTGACTTCAATTTTACGAGGGTTCCTTGATGCCACACTCAGTCAAATGCTGCCTCGATATCAATGGCAATCACTCTCACCTCATCTCTGGAATTCAGCTCTTTTGTTTATGTTTGGACCAAGGCTGTAATGAGCTCTGGAACGGAGTGATCTTGAATGAATTCTAATATACAATGATTACGTTTACAGGTTAAAGTAGTGATTTGTTTAAATGATATATATATATTTATCATTTTTAATATGGTTTTATATTATTAATGTAATTATAACACGTTGGGCGAGAAAGCAATTAATTTGTTTTCTAGTAACTAGTGGGTCCTGGTTGGTAGACTTGGGAAATAAAGTGAGTGATTTGGTTGGTTGGTTTTGTGCAAGATCCATTTGTTCATGCTAGCTTTGCTTGTCGAGTTACAATCAGATATTTGAACAAATTAGCAGGGTTAATTAAATACATGGTGGTTACTGATATTACTCAGAACATTTAAATTATGATGGGTGTGAGGCCCTACACACAAGACCTATTTCTATTGATGTAAATATGAGACTAAAAATGAGAGAATGCTTTCAATAATTTGATACCAGGATTAGTCTTGAACAGTAAATGTTACAACCTGTAGCAAAATAGAACATACACTGCATTGTTCATTTCCAGGCTGTATTTCTGAATGTTAATTATAATGCTGTTCTATTTGTATTTGCAAGTTTGCTTCCTTTTGTGCATCCTCTCCTGGTGTAGAGGTGAGGCAGAGTCAGAAGAACCCTGCGGAGCCCCAACCATTATCTCAAGTCGTTCTTCATAACTGCAGCTCATCTCCGGTGAATTTCCACTGCACCTTTTTCATTGCTTTTATATCCTTCCAAGAATAGAGTGGCCAAAACTGTACACAGTACTCATCAACAACCTAATGTCTTTACAAGTTCAATATTATTCTAGATACAAAATAAAGGATTCTCGTTCCTTTTTAAAAAATATATAAATGTTCTTATCTACTTGTGCTTTCACATTCAATGATCCATGTTCTGCAAATTAAAGTATCTCTGCTTCTCTAAACTTGGGTGTTTATATGGGCTCAGCTTCCAAATATACATCCAAGTTATCTCAGCTACTCCTCCCCCATATACACAAATAGGCAGCTGATTCAGTGGTTCAGATATGAAGCAGTCAGTGTACAGGACTGATGTAGGAAGAATTCCTTCCTAGACAAGATGGTCAAACCAGAGTTCAAATGCAAGTCAATACATTGTTATTTACTTGTCTCCCACTCCTCCATGGCCAACTTTACGGTTGAGCTTCAAACCCCACGTCAGCCCCTATTACCAAGAATACCTACTTCTACCTCTAACATCCCCAACTCTACCTCATCTCCACAACCTGCGAAACTCTCATCTATTTCTGCTAGGTTCATCTCCTCAGCTTCCTGAGTTCCACTTTACACAAACTCCAACTTACACTGCTGTTCATATCCTTTTCCATTCCAAGTTCTGCAATCTTATCTCTGTCCTTGCTATCCTTCATCAGCTAACTGCCTCCCCATTACATGTATTTAAAAATATTTCCTTGTTTTTAAGTCCCTTTGTGGTTTTGTTCCACCTACCTCCAATCTTCTTCAATCCCATTACACACCTTCTGCTTTTCTAACTTGGACCTACTTTGTGCTCCCCTGAGAATGTGTAAAGAAGGGTTGCGAAGGTGGTAGATGGATAGAGAATGTGGCAAAAGGATGGAGATAGGGAATCATGGGAAAATAGCTAAAGAAATGTCAAGATGCAGACAACTGCAGAATCAACAGAAAAAAAAAGGGGTTACCAAGAGTTGAAGTTGAGGTTAGACACGGGTCATGAGAAAGCCGCAAGGCAGCACAAAGAAAGAAAGAATTCTAGATAAGAAGGGAAAAGTAATAGCTTCTCCTGATAAGGAGGAAGGGAAACTAATTGGGTTCTTTACTGATAAGGGAAGACAGTGTAGCAAAGCTATAACTAACCTGACCCTGACACCAGCCCTAATTGGGAGACTTTCTTGCCTGCCATTGGACGTACTCAGGGGGGGGAGGCAGAAAGGGATTGGATAGACCAAGTGCTAATCAAATGTGTTCTGTTTTGAAAATGTATATCTACTGTGCTTTTTGCGCTGAAAAGGGCTTGTCCAGGGGAAGGTAAACAGGCTCTGATTGAGAGTGCCCCTTTGTCTTGACAAGTCCCGGCCGGAGAATCTTCAATAAAGGTCTTTTACAGAAAAGGCAAAGAGGTGTTCGCGTGTCAGTGTATTCGCTGAAACAGATTGAGGGAAAAATAATCCACATTAACACCCCTTCCCTATGCTGCACGATCAGTGTCAACACCTTTATACTCTCCGACTGTGAAATTCCCTTCTACACCCCTCTGCTTTGCTACCTCTCTTCCTTCATTCAAGAGCCATCATTTTGACACCTCCTCTAACTTTTCTCCCACTTCCTTCTCATTGTGCTCCAATCCCTGTGCAAGTGCAAACTGTTATGCTGTTATTACTAATGTGTACTTACTTATTGTGTACGTTGCCGAGAGCATGCGGAAATCAAGCGCAGGCAGTGGAAAGAGCGTGGGGCAAACCAGTCCCACCCACCCCTTCCCTCAACGACTATCTGCCCCACCTGTGACAGAGACTGTGGTTCTCGCATTGGACTGTACAGCCACCTAAGAACTCATGTTAAGAGTGGAAGCAAGTCTTCCTCAACTCCGAGGGACTGCCTATGATAATGACTTATTGCAACGGTCAGATATGGAGACCAAATTCTGCAACAACAGGTAAGGGCCAAATTGAGGTAATAGGTAGTGTGATTGCACCAGGAGAACTTTTTCTATTTTGTTTAATTTATATATGCACATTTGAAAAATGCACTCTTAAGCACTAAATTGAATCCCATACTTTGGCTACAGTTCTGAATTCCATCATGTTTACCAATACACCGACAGGAATTATTTCTAGAAGTTTTGTGCAATCTGCAGTATTTCAACACGGTAAACAAATGCAGTCACGTGTGATGTTAATGTCCAAGCTACAAATAGCTTTTTGCGTTTGTTCATTTTGGTGAAGTCCCTAAAGACATTAGGCCAAATAAACAGTCTCACAAAAGCAGCAAATGATCTGACAAGCAGACTTTGCTCCCATTAAATCCCACGCATAATTATTTTTTTTTGAAGATGCAGATTCTGTTACACTGATGAGCCACTGTGTCACTCATGAGCAAATGAAAAGCCTTCCACGACAGTACACAAGTTCAGCATATCCACACAGGGAATTTATGTTCTCATTAATCTGGTACCCTATTGGTTCTAAGCAAAATTTGCAAAGCAACAGAAAACAAAATTTCTTAGTACAGGTCAACTAAAATATCTACATGTCTGGTGAGTAGTTCACATCAATTTAACCTTTTTTAAAAAATACACAAAAAATCCAATAGTGTCAATGAACATGGCACAGTTCAGTTTCATAACATCTAATTTTAAACCACGATGTTTATAAATTTACTGTAGCAGAACCCTTGCCTAACCAGCTTGTGTACACAAATTGCTGCACAAGTACGCAGTAAAACTACTTCCACTGCTAAATGAGACAAGTTGACCAACATGTGTTATACAGAATGATATGGCATTCATAGGCCTGCTGAATCCATGCTCGGCTTGTTTTCTATTAGTTTTCTGCATCACCAGGAGAGTCTGTCCTTTCAAATAGTCATTCTTCTGTTCTCATGCATGGATCGTCAAGTTTACAGAACACATGGAAAAGTTCAGGCAAGGAACTGCTGAGCTTGGCTCAGTTGGTAGCACTCTCATCCGAGTCAGAAGGTTGCCAATTAAAGACCCATTACACACGAGCACGCATTCTTGGCAGACAGTTTAATGCATTATTGAGGAAGTGCTGCATTGTCCGAGATGCTGTCTTGTGAGAAATTAAACTTCTCAGGTGGATATAAAAGATCCTGTGGTACTATTTGAAGAAAAGCGGCATGTTCTGGTGTCTCCAACATTTCTCTTCAATCAATTTAATTTGTGTGTTTATATTTAATGCATATTTAAATGTCTCCATGGGCTCACTCCTCCCTATCTGAGGAACCTCCTTCAGTGCTGCAAATCCACTTCCCACCCCCGAATTCTGCATTCCTCGGAGTCCGGGCTCTTGCACATCCACAATTGGTGGTGTGCCTTCAGCCACCTAGGCCCCATTATCTGGAATTCCCTTTCCACACATATGCCAATCCACCTCCTTTTCCTCCCTCAAACCCACCTCTCTAGCCAAGCTTTTGATTGCCCTTCGTAATATCTCCTCCTTTGACTTAGTGTACATATATTTTCCCCTGGGCCTCTGAAGTGCCTTGAATAGTTTTCCTATATTTAATATGCTTTTTTGTAGTACTAGTGGTGTTTTGTGTGGTGCTGGTGCAAAAGTGGTACTATTTATTGCAGTAGTGTGGTACCAGGAAGAAAAAAATAAACGCAAAATGGAGAGTGGATGGGGCAGGAATGATGTTAAAGGTTGGTAAATAAATAGTTTGTTAAAAATACATAAACCTGATGTTCAAGCCACAACTTCACACAGATTCTTATATGTAACCCGTGAGAATGGAAGTAAAACAAATCTTGCTGTTTGCCCACCTGGTTGGCTGCTGGTGGCCTAGATACTCGTTTATACGTTCATATTAGTCTTCACTGTTGCCATGCTGATTTCTGCAGGCAGTTGCTTCTGATTTTTGTTCTCTGGCAGATAGATGCAATGTCTGAACTAGTTGATGATAGATAGGTGCTAAGTGGTTATTATCTATTGTATTTGACATTTCTGTTCAGTGGTTAAGTTATTGTCACAGAGACATGATTTTGTCTTCATTTTTTAAGTTGATGTCAGTAGCTCAGATTTATTTTAATATCATTGTAAAATTAAATGGAGTTAATATTTGGGTTGCTAATGTGCCGTACAGCAGATTTATTGTGCTTTTAATGTGCTATGAATATGCAGCATAATGAATTGACATATTTTTCCCATAAATCTGAGTTTTAAGTCACAAGCATAAAAATATCAATGCATCATAATGTATAATATCTTCTGTCTCAAGCACAGTTTCCAAGATACCTCCCTCTGGTCTCAGCCATGCTGTTGGGAGATCAATATCAATGATAATTTAAAGGTTTTAGATTATGGTACAGCTCCCATCATATCCCCATAACTCTATTTTACAAGCAAGGGTAAGACAACATGATCAAAACTCTTGATTTATTTATGTAAAGTAAATTAGATTCCTATTGTCTATCTGCCTACTTAATTAATTTAATCAAAGATAATGGCTTTGAGAGGCAAGGTAATATTAATATCCAATACAAGGGAGGTAAGTCTCTTCAAATTCATGGGAGAAGGCCTATTTTATATTGGAATCGATGCAAAGTTAATTATCCATACATATTTAGTGAAAGTCTATAAATGTTCGTCTTTAAATGAAGGTCGATTCAAGCACTGGATTAATCAGACTCTGAAAAGGTGGGAAGTGGGGTTCCAGCAGGATTGGTACTGGGACCACTGTTGTTCACCATTTACATAAAGAATTTGGACTCGGGAATTGGAAGTACAATTTCAGAATTTGCAGACGACACCTAATTGGGGGTCATACTTAGAGTGGGGGATTGCAAGAAAATACAGGGAAACATTAATAAACTTGCAGAATGGGCATGTAATTGGCAAATGAACTTCAATATAGGCAAGTGTGAAGTGGTACATTTTGGTAAGAAGAATAAGGAGGTCACATACTCCTTGGAAAATAAGGTGTATAAATGGGGTAGAGGAGCAGAGGGATCTGGGGGCACAGATACACAAATCACTAAAAATAGCGACGCAGATTAATAAGACTATAAAAGAAGCAAACTCCCAATGAGTACAGGTCCAACCTGCTCAGGTTTTCCTCAGAAGACAACCCCTTCATCCCAGGAAATCGACCTAGTGAACCTTCTCTGAACTGCCTCCAATGCAAGTATATCCCTCCTTAAATGAGACCAAAACTGTACCCAGTACTCTAGGTGTGGTCTCAACAACACCCTGTACAGTTGTAGCAAGACTTCCCTACTTTTATATTCTATCCCCCTTACAATAAAGGCCAACATTACATTTATCTTCCTAATTACTTGCTGTAGCTGCATGCTAACTTTTTGTGTTTCATATACGAGGACACCCAGATCCCTCTGTAATGCAGCATTATGTAGTCTCTCTTCCATTTAAATAATAGTTTGCTTTTCTATTTTTCCTACCAAAGTGGATAACCTCACATTTTCCCACATTACACTCCATCTGCTAAATTTTTGCCTGCTCACTTAACCTGTCTATATTCCTTTGCAGACTCTGTCCTCCTTTGCAGACTCTGTCCTCCTCATGACTTGCTTTCCCACCTATCTTTGTATCATCAGCAAATTTGGCTACATTACGCTCGGTCCCTTCATCCAAGTCATTAATATAAAGTGTAAATAGTTGAGGCCCCAGCACTGATCCCTGTGGCACCCCACTAGTTACAGTTTGCCAACCTGAAAATGACCCATTTATCCCGACTCTCTGTTTTTAGTTAGTTAGCCAATCCTCTATCCATGCCAATATATCACCCCCAACACCATGAGCTCTTATCTTGCGTAGCAACCTTTTATGTGGTACCTTATCAAGTGTCTGTTGGAAATCAAAATATACCAAATTTACTGGTTCCCCTTTATCCACCCTGCTCGTTACATCCTCAAAGAACTCTAATAAATTTGTCAAACGCGATTTCCCTTTCATAAAACCATGTTGACTCTACTTGATTTAGAAATTCATAATACAATGTCCTACTATTACTTCCTTAATAATAAGATTCCAGCATTTTTCCCCAATAACAGATGTTAGGCTAACTGGCCTATAGTTTCCTGCTCTCTGTCTCCCTCCTTTCTTGAATAGGGGTGTTACATTTGCAGTTTTACCAATCCACTGGGAGCGTTCCAGAATCTAGGGAATTTTGGAAGATTACAACCATATACTGGATTACAAATACAAAAAAATAAAAATTTTCTTATATACTAGTGGACTTGTTCTGGATAAAGTGGATGATGCTGTTTTTCATGATGTTCGCCTGCCATGCACCAACAATAATCATCCCTCCTACAACCAGCAACGCCAGAGATGCCATTCCTGTGCAAAAGGGTTTCTCCTCCTCCTCCTCCTCTTCCTGCACAAGCTTGCGCTGCGAAAAAAAATGGCCTGCCTTTCTTTCTCTCTTCTTCTCCTCTCCTCCTCTCCTCTCCTCCACCCCACCTTAACAGAGCCGGACTTCAGCTCCTTTTCAGCAGGGTCTATCTAGATCACTGAACAGACCTACTCTCTCCATTTCCCAGAACATATGTCCTTCTCACCTACTCACAAACTGTCTTTCTCTCTTTGCCCTGATTCCCAGGTAGGGTCCCTCTCTACTCTCATCCCAACTAGAATTCCACCAAGACACCTCTCTCTATTGTTCCTTTAAGAAGCAACAGCATTTTTCTGTAACTTCTCTCCACAATCCCTGGGTGAGTCATTATTCAAATAAAGTTATAAAACACCTGCACTCATTGTTTTTCCTTCTTTTTCACTTCTCCCTTAGAACTTCAGGAATACATCATAAGAAGCAGTATGATAAATATCTCCGTGCACAAGACTGCTCAGCTAACGAACAAGCAGTGTTTGCATCAAAAGCAGATACCAGAATCACTGTCAAATGTCATGGAGGTCTTTCACACCAGCATCACTTGTGGTCCAATTATAATTGTAAATCACAGATAAACCAGTCAAATCACTTCAAATTGGAGAGTTAACTTTCGCAGGAATTAACCTTCCCCATTCAGTTTAATCATTGCATTTATTTGCACTATATCGAGTCAAGAAGCAAATTATCATGTTTTTTGGTAACCTACCAAACTGGGTTACAGTATTCCATTAATGTGCAATACAGGTTTTATGGAATATTGAAACTGAAGACTGTTCAAATTGCCCAAGAACTGTCCCAATGCAACTGGCACTTCAATAACTGCAGCAATGATTTGTTTAAGGACACTTGTTCATGGCCTGATGAAATGCAATTCTAATTGAACAATGCCTTGGCATGAAGGCATTTCTGCAGCTTTCAGGTTCCTGGATGTTTTTTGTACTTTCAATAGCATGCATTTTGTATGTCAATACTACACAGACTCCTCTGTTGTAGCTTGGACTCAATAAAACTGTTGGCAATACCGGAGACAGATTGATTGGCTTAAATTTTCCCTTGCCTTGTGAATGGCTGTACACATCACTCAATGGGGACAAAGAAGCTGGGAAAATAGGTATACTCACTGTCCAAGATAGAGTCACAGCTAGATGCAGGAGTCAGTAAAACATGATCTCAATGAGACATGAAGAACTGAGAAATGATGCAAACTGCAACAAAATGTAACAAATTCTGGATATGAGGATATTATCCACCTTGCCACATTATTGCTACGTGGACACTGCTTTCTAACAACTGCAATTTTGTTACTTCATATAAATCACTCATCTCAATGTTGCACGTGTAGCTCCTACTTACGACTGAAGGAAAGTAGGAAGGGGCAATTATACTCGGTACCAGCATCAAAACACATGCTGTTACTAGAATGAGTGATTACACAAATTCTGCCACGTTCCAAAGAAAATCACCCTCAGTAGAGGAGTCATAGAAAGTTTTAAAGCGAAAGATCCAAATAACTGGATCCTGCAATTGTGGGAGGGATGTCAATTGATGTAGCTAGCAGAGGTCATCGACCAGTTTCTCAAATGCTTTCCCACTGAAACATGCTCCACTTGCCCCACTTTATTCCCGAGAACTAGATCCAGCACAGCTTCCTCCTCATTGGGCTGGAAACACACTGACTGAGAAAGTTCTCTTGTACACATTTCAGAAATGTCTCCCCTTCTTTGCCTTTCATACTTTGCTAGACTAGATTAGGATGATTGAAGCCCCCCATTATCACTACTCTAAAGTTCTTGCATCTGTCTGAAATTTGCCTGTAAATATGCTCTTTTATCTCCTTTCCACTATTTGATGGCCAATAGTATACACCCAGCAGCGTAATAGCTCCTTAACCGCAACCTAAGTGTCATATTTGACCCTGAAATGAGCTTCTGGTCACATATCCATGGCACAACTAAAACCACCTATTTCCACCTCCATAACATTGCCTGGCTCTACCCCTGCCTCAGCTCATCTGTTGCTGAAACCCTCATCCATGCCTTTGTTACGTCTAGACTGGACGGCTCTAATGCACTCCTGGCTGGCCTCCCACATGCTACCATACGTAAACTTGAGGTCATCCAAAACTTGGCACCAAGTCCCACTCACCCATCACCACTGTGCTCGTTGACCTACGTTGGCTCGCAGTTAAGCAATGCCTCGATTTCAAAATTCTCATCCTGGTTTACAAATCTCTCCATGGCCTCACCCCTCCCTAGCTCTGTAATCTCCTTCAGCCTCACAACCACTGCCCCACCGCCCCCCCCCCCCCCCGCGAGATATCTCCCACCCTCAAATTCTGCACATCCCTGATTCTAACTGTTCAACCATCGGTGGCCGTGCCTTCAACTGCCTAGGCCCTAAGCTCTGGCACTCCCTCCCTAAACTTCTCCATCTCTTTACCCCAATTCCTCCTTAAAACCTACCTCTTTCTGCCATAATTTCTTCTTGTCTGACTCGGTGTCAAATTTATTTTTTGGTCTTGTAACACTCCTGTGCAGTGCCTTGGGACATGTTTTACTACATTCAAGGCACTATATAAATACAAGTTGTTGTTGTTAATTCTAATCAAATAGATTCTGCCTTTGTACCCTCAGTATATCATCTCTTTTTAGTGTAGTAGCAGTATCTTTGATCAATACCACTGCATCCCCCCTGCCTTTTTCTTTCCCCATCTTTCCTGAATACATTGTAGCCAGGAATGTTAAGTTCCCATTCATCCCCTTCTTCTCTCCAGATCTCTGTTCTTGCCATTATATCAATCCCATGTGACTACAAAGGGTCAGCTGTGGCTCAGTGAGTAGCACTCTCACCTCTGAGTCAGAAGGTTGTGGGTTCAAATGGACTTGAGCACACAAAAAAAAAAATCTAGGCTGACACACTCCAGTGGAGCAGTCGGAGGTGCTATTTTCCGGATGAGACGTTAAACCAAGGCCCTGCCTGCTCTCTCAGGTGGACGTAAAAGATCCCATGGTACGAATTCAAAGAAGAATAAGGAAGTTATCCCCGGTGTCCTGGCCAATATTATCCCTGTGTCAACATAACAACAAAACAGATTATCTGGTCATTATTACATTGCTGTTTGTGGGAGCTTGCTTGTGCGCAAATTGGCTGCCGCGTTTCCTACATTATAACAGTGACTACATTCCAAAAGTACTTCATTGACTGTATGCTTTGAGTGTTCGTGAAAGGTGCTATATAAATCCAAGTCTTTCCTTCTTTTACTTGTGCCTGCAACTCACCAACCTTATTAACCAGGCTCCGGGTATTTACACACATGCACTCTAAACCCATCTTACTCTGCCTCGCATTTGTCCCCTTACTGATTCCTCCTGTTTCTGAACTGTACTTTATTCTAATGCTCTTTGCCTTTCGCAATCCTCATAGTTAAGTCTCTATCTCATGACGTTGAGGCTGGAGCTGGTCAGTTGTGCGGTTATGCTAGTGTTAAAAAGGAATAATGTGGATCTGGAGAACACTTTTTCCAGTGAACTCAGCTTATTGTGTAGCTTAGTAGAGGCTATGCAATTGTAGAAACCACATATTGTTTGGTAAACAGCATATGCGCTACTCTTCGCTACTCTATTGACAGGAAGAGGTGTCTACTGTACATGGTCCATATTTCTGACCTCAAGTTGCTGGAGAAATACCACCAACGATGTCTCCGCAAGATTCTACAAATCCCCTGGGAGGACAGACGCATCAACATTAGCGTCCTCAACCAGGCCAACATCCCCAGCATTGAAGCACTGACCACACTTGATCAGCTCTGCTGGGCAGGCCACATAGTTCGTATGCCAGACACGAGACTCCCAAAGCAAGCGCTCTACGTGGAGGAAGCACATCCGGGAGGGCGCTGAACACCTCGAGTCTCGTCGCCGAGAGCATGCAGAAATCAAGTGCAGGCAGCGGAAAAAGCGTGTGGCAAACCAGTCCCACCCACCCCTTCCCTCAACGACTATCTGCCTCACCTGTGACAGAGACTGTGGTTCTCATATTGGACTGTTCAGCCACCTAAGAACTCATGCTAAGAGTGGAAGCAAGTCTTCCTCGATTCCGAGGGACTGCCCATGATGATGATTGCCAGGAAGGATCCATGATATGATGTGCAATCAAATTCAAAAATGAGTCAACTAAAGTGATGCACTTTATGAAATAATGTAGCTGTAACGTATTTTGTAAATGATAAAAGTGGTTATAGTCAAGAAGAAAAAACACACTTAGTTAAAATTTGCTGAATGTTTTTAACAATGAATGTCTTAAAATACAGATAAAAAAAAACAAACAGCAATAATTGACAAGGTTGATGCAGAGAGGATGTTTCCACTGATAGGGGAGACTAATCTTAGAATAAGGGGCTGCCCAGTTAAAACTGAGATGGAGGAATTTCTTCTCTGAGGGTTGTAAATCTGTGGAATTCGCTGCCTCAGAGAGCTGTGGAAGCTGGGACATTGAATAAATTTAAGACAGAGATAGACAGTTTCTTAACCGATAAGGGAACAAGGGACTATGGGGAGCAGGCAGGGAAGTGGAACTGAGTCCATGATCGGATCAGCCATGATCGTACTAAATGGCGGAGCAGGCTCGAGGGGCCAAATGGCCTACTCTTGCTCCTATTTCTTATGTTATGTTCTTATAATTAAATACAGGAACTAGGACAAACATTGCATTGCTGAGATTTCCAGCATTTTCAGCTTTTATATTAGAAAACTTTACTTCACTATGCTAACAACAGTGGATCTACCAGCAAGAGAAAACAAAAAGGTACACTTCCAAACCTGGGCCTATACATATGTAGAACAGAAGTATTACTCTTGTTTACATCGGTATGCATTTGAATCAGCACAAATCTATGTAACAGAGGACATGGCTTAAAACTGTACTGATTCAAAATACAGGGGTACAAAATGTATTCAATTTCAAACAGAAATTTAGATTTTTATGGTGGAGCTGACCTCTATTTGCTATTGTGGGATACAGAAGAGTTACGGTTGAATGGAGACAATTGAGTGCTTTGTTTTCAGAACAGCTGTGTTTTCTATATTCTATCTCTGAGACTTGGGTCTGGATAGAATTGTACAGTTAAAACTTAACTTTATTTCATTTACAAGGACAATACTAGCAAATTAAAAAATGGCATCTCTAATTTCAGATGAAGTTGAGTTTATTGGGAAATACTATCCATTGTAACAAGTACATTGATTAGAGTCAATTCATACGGGAAACTGAATCAATACTTTAGCAATGGAGAATGAAGTGTGGCAGAACATTTACCGGGGAAAGGCACATACAACAGAGTTACTTTAGTTACTATACAGAACTGGTCACTGTGGACTGGGTCTAAATCAGCTTTATAGTTGATAATCCTTAGCTTATTTGTTCCACGGCTTAATATATCAATTTGGAGGGTTTAGAATATAACAACTTTATTTTTTTGGGTGACCTTTCCAAGTATTTTTTAGCAGGAAGACATGCAAAAAGTGGAAATGTTACCCATTGTTATTCCACAAGAACAAAACTGGAAACAAAAATCACCACCTGAAGTTATTTTCACAAAAGCCAAAGTGAAAAAGGAGCAGGAGTTTGAAAATTAAATGAATCAGAATTTTTCTCGGCAACACTGCAGAACAACCATTAAACTATGTTATGCCATCCCATTTCTGCCTAAGCACACAAACCACTCCAAAGCTTCAAAATCTAACAAAACTCATCTCCAATGACTCATATTTCCATGATTTATCTATGACGTGAGATTAGGCATTCTACACTTTTGTCAATTATTCCCTTGGTGGACGACTTATGGAACTGGAAGGATAAAGATGGTGTAGAGAATCTGCAAAAGGTGTAGCTTACTCCCCAACTCATCTGCCGAACTGGAATAGAACAGGATAGAGATGTGATCCAAAATGAAGCATAGAATGGAAGGAAAGTAAAATAATCAAGATCAATGAAAACAACTGCAGAACTGACCACTGCAATGCAGTCACATAATGTGACATGCTGACCTTATGGGGGTTCCTGTTTATTCAGCAAAGTAAAGGATAATTAGAACACAATGAACAGACAGTATTTGCACCTTTATTTTCAAGCAACATAACATACTAAAATGTGCCCATTTGATTAACAGTTAGAACAATTTTGCAGGCAAACCAACCTAAAATAAGTATATTTGCACCTACAGATTTATGTTAAACAATATTCTTAAATCAAACTAATGTGGAGGTCTTTGGCCTTAATTATTCCCCATTAGTCAGTGAGGAATGCCTCTATGACCCCATATTAAACATGTAGTACTCCCACGCTTCTTGGCACATCAAGGAAGCATTGTAACACTGCCAACAAAATGAATTTTATTTCTTCCTTATTGCAGAACCCTCAATCATCAAAAGTGTTAGTACCCATATAATTAACACTGAAACAAAATGCATACAGCCCTTCTGAACTAAAGTACAATGGCCAAACTGTACTGAAATGCAAGACATAAAAAATGTACCTGAATGAATTTTATTTTTATCTGATCAATAAACATCCTATCTAAAGATAGCTACTAAGTACAAGAATGTTACATGACTTTTGTTTAGCTCAAGGAAGGAGCTTTGGACAGCAGGTCAGCGTCAGACTAGTGGCATGTTATAGGCTGGACCAATCTAAAATTAGGTCTCAGAAGTGATATCAGCCCTTTGCACAGCAATGAAGGAAGTGTATATTGCAATGGTGGCACAGGGTGCAAAGGGGATGGATGGCCTGTACAGTGGAGCAGTAATCAGTGCAGTCACAGGAGATGGGGGCAACCTTTGAAATTGAAGGACAATGGGCATGTGACCTATGGTCTTAAACATACAAAAAGGCACATTTATGCTTATCCTATTTATTAGATAGTACAACTTCATGTACCACCTTTCCAACTGCTAGTAAAGTTAACCCCTGGGGGAGGTAAAAAAAAAAACAGGAAAAATGATACCTCCCAATTTCCTCAAGAAAGGGGACTCAAGTCTTTGCTTTTCTGGGCCATACATGTACATATTATAGTGCATTAGAAGTTATATATAAAGTTTAAACCCATGTTCTCAATAGTTTGTACATATCTCAAGTTGCCGATACTGGTCTTTCAATTTAGGATTTATCTACCAATGAGGCAATGGTACTAAGCTTGCCTGACACAAGACTCCCAAAGCAAGCGCTCTACTCGGAACTCCTACACGGCAAGCGAGCCCCAGGTGAGCAGAGGAAATATTTCAAGGACATCCTCAAAGCCTGCTTGATAAAATACAACATCCCCATTGACACCTGGCCAAAGACCACCCTAAGTGGAGGAAGAACATCCGGGAGGGCGCTGAGCACCTCGAGTCTCATCGCCGAGAGCATGCAGAAAGCAAGCGCAGGCAGCGGAAGGAGCGTGCGGCAAACCAAACTCCCCACCCACCCTTTCCTTCAACCACTGTCTGTCCCACCTGTGACAGACTGTAATTCCTGTATTGGACTGCTCAGTCACCTAAGAACTCACTTTTAGAGTGGGAAGCAAGTCTTCCTCGATTTCGAGGGACTGCCTATGATGATGACTAAGAGCAGCCCACTCCAAACTTCCAGGTTCACAATTTTCAAATAGAAAAAGCCAGTAAATAAGAAATGTTAATAGGACTAAGTTGCCTAACTTTGAGGGCCCGATTACTAGAGCTCAGGGACTGCATGTGGCCCATGGTCATAAATTGGAGGACCCTGCCCGAAGGTAATCAAACAAGCTCCAGAAGACTATGGTTACCAATGATGCATCACTAGATATACTTAAACACACTACCTCACCTCATTTAGGGCCCAAGTTTCTACACGCGCCTAGAACGGCGCAGTCCCGACCTGGACGCCCGTTTTTCGCGCCACAAAGTGCGCCTAAAAAAATCCTCAGTATTCTCCACCTACTTGCAGGTCCTCTGGCCCTCGGCGCAGCGCAGCACGAGCTGTGGGGGGGCGGAGCCAGGTCCCTGCGCTGAAAACAGTGCCGGGACCTCTGCACATGCGCGCTACAGTGGGCACGCAAGTGCAGTAGCTCCAGGCACCGAACTGTGTGGGAGGGGCCCGAAGCACGCAGCCCCTAGCCCTGGCCGAATGGCCTCACTGGGGCTGTGTGAATAAGGCTCCTCCCACGGCCAGCTCCTGCTCCCCCCCCCCACCCCGACCAGACCCGACACTCGCTCCCCGCTCCCCGCCCCCCCTCCTGCATCCGGACCAGACCCGACACCCGCTCACCCCCCCCCCACCTCGTTCTGGACGCCTAATTTGTAACCTGCGCCTGATTTTTTAATGTGTAGAACAGGTTTTTTCAGTTCTACAAAAATCTTCACTTGCTCCATTCTACTTTAGTTTGGAGTACGTTTTCACTGTGGAAACTTTCAAATCAGGCGTCAGTGGCCAGACACGCCCCCTTTTGAAGAAAAAATTCTGTTCCAAAGTAGAACTGTTCTACCTGACTACAACTGCAGAAAAAAAAATGTGGAGAATTACGATTTCTAAGATAGTCCGTTCTCCACCAGTTGCTCCTAAAAATCAGGCGCAAATCATGTGGAAACTTGGGCCCATAGAATCATAGAATAGTACAGCACAGGAGGCCTTTCGGCCCATCGAGTCGGCGCCAGCTCATTCGAAGAGCAATCCAGTTAGCCCCACTGCCCCACTCTTTCCCCATATCCCTGCAATTTTTTCACCTTCAAGTATTTATCCAAGTCCCTTTTGAAGGCTACTATTGAATCTGTATCCATTACCTTATCAGGCAGTGCATTCCAAATCCCAACCACTGGTCGCATAAAAAAAGTTTCCCTCAAGTTGCTTCTGGTTATTTTGCCCATCACCTTAAATCTGTGCCCTCTCATAGACCCTTCAGCCATTGGGAACTGTTTCTCTTTATTTACTCTATCTAAACCCTTCATGATTTTAAATACCTCTATCAAATCTCCTCTTAGCCTTCTCTGCTCCAAGGAGAGCAACCCCAGCTTCTCTAGTCTATCCAGTTAACTGTAATCCCTTATCCCTGGAATCATTCTAGCAAATCTCTCCTGTATCCTCTCCAAAGCCTTCATGTCCTTCCTAAAGTGCGGCACCCAGAATTGGACACAATACTCCAGCTGGGGCCGAACTAGTGTTTTATATAGGTTTAGCATAACTTCCTGGCTTTTAGGGCTAGACTTTCCCAAGAGCCCCTCAATGCCCGATTTCCCACCCAGAAAAACCGCTAACGTTTTGCAAGTAACGCTGGTGAAAATTTTCATTAAGTTCAAAATAATCGCCCGATGAGAAAATGGATCTTGCACCATTATTCTCGGTGGTTAAAGAGGAAACTAAGTAAAACAGGCAGTTCTTAAAATGTTTCTAAAAATTTAGTCCGAGGCTGTGTTTGGGTCTGGGGGGGGGACTTTTTTTTTTAATTCACTAAAAAAAGTTAAAAAAAACATTAAGACACTTAAAGCTAATTGCCGTTTTCCAATTTTTTCAAAAAGCACCTTTAACTTACCTTTGTTTGCAGAGTACTCACCTACCACCCACTGTTTAAGCAGCTTTCACAGGGCAGTTCCCGTGGCGATCTGCACGGGCTTCTGTTGAGGCCAAACTTACGCCCTGGCGATTTTCTCAGCTGTGCATGTCGACGGTTTGGTCCCGGCGAGCGTTTTGAGATTTGGGCGGTACCATTAAAAAACTAAGGGGGAAACTTTCGCCGGGCGGTTTTTCTAGCAAAAACAGCTGTACTGCTGAGAAAACCCACCCAAAATGAAGGTGAAAGTTTAGCCCTATGCCTCTATTTATAAAGCCCAGGATCCCACATGCTTTGTTAACCTGTCCTGCCACCTTCAAAGATTTATGCACAAACACTTCTGTTCTTCCCCCATTTGTCTTAATTTTCTTAGGAACATAGGACTATACAGGGATTGGAAATTACCACCTTTTTCCATTATGCCAGTGTTCAGCAAGGTGGTGAAAACTTGCAAATATGATTTTTATTTCCAGTTTCCAGACCGCACAAATGCTAGCAATATAGAATGACATATTTCAAGTTAATGAGATTATAAATACTCCCTTTTTGAACTGGTTATGGTTGTTACACCTGGGTTGAATTAAGAAAATTGCAACACAGGATACCGCATAGGAAGCCATCTGATACAGATTTTACTCCATTAGACTTCAAAACTTAGCAGTGATTATGGTGCACATGACTTGGGTCTTAAAAATGATATAACCCCAATAATGCTTTGCTACAGGCACAGTAATGTATTAAATATAAATTATGGTTTAAGTGTGGGAAAAAGTCTCTTTAGTTCTAAAATATCACATTTTAATGATCTATTTTGTATTCGCGAAATGCTAACATTGCTAGATACTACAAGAGAAAAGGCTTGATGTTTGTTATTGGACATGGTTATATGGTACGGGTGAAATCGGAGTTGATTAAGATAAAGAATTAACCAGCTTCATAACATCAAAATTCTGACAGTTAAAAAAGGGAACAGCCTCTATAGTAAGTTAGAGCTTAAAACCCATCAACACTAAAACTGATTTAAACTTATAGCTTTCCACGTGTGCAATTTGCACTTGTACTGCTCCATGCAGCCAAAATTTCTTTCCTCTCATCAATCACCTCTGCATGCAAAATCAAAAAAAAATGGAGTCCTTCACCCATTAATAATTATAGTTGGCACAAGTTTGTATTTTCCTCTTGCCCCATTACATGCTGGAAAGCTACACGGCAAAAATCAGTTGCCACACTACTGGCTGGGGAAAATGACAGTTGCAGTGGAGAATACAAATCAACACAATGTCACCTAGACTGCAAAAAATGCTTGTGGTTTGGATGTTTTCAAAAAATATACAGGGGTTAATTTGAATGATATAGGACGTCAATTAGGGCCTTAGAGTGTTTTGAAGAATTGGAACACCCTCCCAGCCATCTGTTATTCTCTCCAATAGGTTAATGACACGAAAGTTATTTGCGTGCATATTTTCTGTTGTTTCTCCATCACAAGGGATTTTCAGAACATTGTTCAAAATACTGACGTGGCACTTTGCTCAGCTCAGAGTTTTGTTTTTAACAGTTGCAATCTCAAGACCAAGAGACAACTACAGGCAGATTTCTTTGTGTACTCAAAACAAGGGAAGTCACAGCTGAGGAGTAGAACATTTCACTATTTTTAATCACTCAGCTACCCCATCAAACTCCCAAGTCTGTTATAGCACAGGCCAGATATTGTGCAAAGCTCCTTTGATTGTCCAATAACTTACTTAATACCCAACCTCAAGTGTCTCCACAACTTTTCGCCAATATAGTACTTTCATCCTCCATACCAGTCACCCTTGTGTTTTGCGATTGACAGTTTATTACATTTGTGGTTAACTGTGCTGTGTAACTCATACTTTTTTGGAACTGAAATGAAATCATTTTGAGCTATTTTCACCGAGGATCTGTAAAGCCAGAGAGAAAAGTCTATTCCAGTCTAGACTAGAATCAAATCAAGTCAAAAAGGTGAAAGTATAATATTGGGCAAGAAATTGCTGAGAAGTTGCACCACTTGAATGACGCATTATTCATTTCTTTTGCTAACCCTAACCCTAAATCCAGCATCTTAAAAAATCTTTAAAAAGAACGGTGTTCATCATAAAACCCGCCACTGCAGAAATTTCTGGCCCATTCTATCCCTCAACCACACAGTCTCTCCTTAAACCCTAACTCCATAAAAGGGCTCTGTCAGGAGGCGAATACTTTATTTCTCTCCCAATGTTATATATCTCAGCAACTGAAATAGAATGCAGAGCAAGAAAAAAGGTCACACTGACTTACGGAGCTGCAAATCTTATAAAACAGTAACATGTTTAGTCTTAACCTTGAAACACTAAAGCTAATCAGTTAAAAAGACAAAAAAAGGTAGTCTCCTGCTGAGAAAAACATCTCATAGAAAGGGGATCTCATAGAAACATAAAATTCTGACGGGACTGGACAGGTTAGATGCAGGAAGAATGTTCCCGATGTTGGGGAAGTCCAGAACCAGGGGACACAGTCTAAGGATAAGGAGTAAGCCATTTAGAACTGAGATGAGGAGAAACTTCTTCACTCAGAGTTGTTAACCTGTGGAATTCCCTACCGTAGAGAGTTGTTGATGCCAGTTCATTGGATATATTCAAGAGGGAGTTGGATATGGCAACTTACGGCTAAAGGGATCAAGGGGTATGGAGAGAAAGCAGGAAAGGGGTTACAGAGCCATGATTTTATTGAATGGTGGTGCAGGCTCGAAGGGCCGAATGGCCTACTCCTGCACCTATTTTCTATGTTTCTTTGTTTTTTTTACCAAAAAGAACCTGCATCCCTCCAATAACCATGGAGAGCATCATAGCTGATCCTGTCCTTGCCCAATATCCACATATCTGCACTTCCCATTGATTAAAAGATCAGAAGTGGAAACCATGGCTCACTTCTTTTCTCTCTGGAACAATTGCAACACCCACACTGTGGCAGAGACCAACCAGCAGACATGGGATTGAACAGGTGACTTTCTTGGTTTATAAGGGGTCACCATTTAGGACAGATAAGGATAAACTTCTTCACTCAGAGGGTGGTGAATCTTTGGAATTCTCTACCTCAGAGGGCTGTGGAGGCTTGGTCTTTGAATATATTCAAGACAAAGATCGATAGATTTTTGGATATTAAGGGAATCAAGGAATATAGAGATAGGTAGAAGATCAGCCATGATCTCATTGAATGGCGGAACAGACTCAAGGGGCTGAATGGCCTACTCCTGCTCCTAATTGTTATGTTCTTATGTTCTTATATTATTCAAGGACTAAATTCGCAATGCATTTAACACTAGCGAAGTCTCCAGCCGAATGTTTTTAATGCTGATCTTGTTTAGGTGCAAGGGAATGATGAGCATGAGTTTGGTGCACTTGCAACTCACATCTCAGAGTCCCACTCTAGGACTTGAGCACATAATCAAAAGAGGCACTGCAGTGCAATACTGAGTGAGTGCTGCATTGTCAGAGGTGCTGTCTTTTGGATGAGATGTTGAACCAAGGTCACCATCTTATCTCAGGTAGATTCTTGGCTATTATTGAAAGAGGACCAGAGAGCTCTCCCCTCAAATCGTGGGCAACATTCATCCAGAGGCCATTTGGACATTATAACTGTGTTAACTCTTTGCTCTTGCCCCCTTAACCAGCACCTTCAAAAACTGGTTAACTGGACATTCATCTCATTTGGTGTTTTTAGGACCTAACCATATGTAAATCAGCTGCTATGTTTGACTACATAAAAACAGTGACTACACTTCAAGAGTAATTAATTGGTTCTGAAGCGCTTTAGGATATCCTGAGGATGATATAACTTGCCATGTACAATCATAGAATAACATGAGCGCAATTTTTGTGCTTTGTACACGAGGCAGGAAGAAAAAAATGTCATTCTGTTGCACAAAAACAATCAATTTTGATCATTCGCTACTATTTTTTTCCCCTCCCGCTGGCACTTTAGCTTATCAAAAGACAGTCAAAAAATGCTTCATCGAACACTTCAGGCTTTCACCACATGCTTGTGAAAGGTAGGTAGAGATTTCACAGCAGCAAGACAGAATGAGTTCAACTCTATGCTGCAACAAATATCAATATAATGAAGCAATAAAGTAACTCCTCTGTTTTTAAAGAGCTCATTTTCATAATTAGTGTTTCAGATGATACCTTTGCCAGTGAACTAAGTAAATCAGCACAGTAGTCCATGGGAGAAATCAGCAAAGCTGGTGGAATAGTGCTTCCATTTGAAGTTTATACAAAAGTCAATCTGAATGCATATTAAACAGCCAATGGCCAGGTAACAACATCAGTAATATGGAAATTATTCTGACATTGTCAAGAGTTCTCAAAATCTCAGTGACAAAACAGTACTGAAATACAGAAAAGTAACAGACACAGCAGCATAGTAGGAGTAGAGGGCGAGAAATTCAGTTTTTGGCAATATCTTTTTTTTCCTGTTATTTTACAGTCTTCCAGACAAAATACCACTAAAAACGTCGCTATTTTTTAAGCGGGTAAAATTGGCAAAAAAATGCGCATGTTGGTAAAAATCGACGTTGCACAAGGATTCGCGGTGCAAACCGCGGTCCTCGCCAACTTTAGCCCGAGACCTATAACCGCCAAAAACACAGATCCTGGGAGGGGAGTAAAAACACAAAAAAATTGCAAAAGTCAAAAAAATAAACAATCAGAAAACATTCACTATACACGTAACTAATGAATCGCTGAAAAAGAATTAAAAAAATAAAAACTTCAACTTACCTTTTTTGTAGGTCTTCATACAGACCGCTGATTCTGGGGCTTCAATGCAGGCTTTTCTTCCAGGTGTTTTTTTTCCCACCCCGAGCATGGGTTCCCAAACGGCCAATTTTAAAGCAGTGCGGGGTTTTTTTTGGCGTTGTATGTGGTCAATCCGCTTTTTGCCGATATTTCAAAACCGCCATTCGTTAACTTTGGCCAATTTAGGCAAGTACCTTTTACCAGCAAAAATAGCGAAATATCGCCGAAAAAATATGCGCAAGGCTGGCCAATTTCTCTCCCAGAGATTGCATATTTATAGCAATCCACATCTCCCTGCAACTCATGTCTAAAAAAGAATTCCGCCACATAAACCGAAAGTGTAGTGCTTTAAACTGAAATACAAATGGAATAGGCGGGAAAAAAGATATTTTTTGAACCTTCACAAGATTAGATGCATCTGATGCACAACACATTGCAGCATCAACGTCTGGTGTTTTCATTCCTTTCAACTCCGCTGAAGTCCCAATCGCAACCACCCTGCTGGGGAAGGCACCAAGTGGAGGTCAGATATCTCTCAGAGAAAAATCTGTTTTCTCATGATGAACGCAAGGTGTATGGTCAGAGGAAACTGGAAAGGGGAAAAAAAGGAAGTAGTACAGGTATTTTATGCCCTCATTTTAAAAAGGCAGCAAATCAAGATAAAAGGAAAGCATTTTCCATAAAATATGAAGGGCTTATTAAATAATGATTGAATATAGGGGGCACAGTCTCAGGATAAGGGATAGGCCATTTAAGACAGAGATGAGGAGGAATTCCTTCACTCAGAGGGTTGTGATTCCTTTAATTATCTGCCCCAGATGGCTGTGGATGCTGAGTCTCTGAATATATTCAAGACTGAGAGAGATAGATTTTTGGAGTCTAGGGGAATCAAGGGATATGGAGATCAGGCGGGAAAGTGGAGTTGAGGTCGATGATCAGCCATGACCTTATTGAATGGCGGAGCAGGCTCGAAGGGCCGTAGGACCTACTCCTGCTCCTGTTTCTTATGTTCTTATAGTCACCTATGTTAGCTTTAGGGTGCCGACAGGATCATAAAATAAGACCAAAGAGAAAATGTGCCACTGAGTATTCTTTATGCAACACAGAGCATTGAATGTCAAAGGAAAAATAAGTGAGTAGTTGGTAACTGGGGTTTCAGGAGGTTTATCTCTTTCAAAGAAAAAAAAACAAAAGTAGAAGTTCACCAGAATCAGCAGGGCAACTGGTTGAATTCACTGGGAAAGGAAGCCGAATAACTTTATAATGAAAGAGCACATTTTAACTATGATGAAGAAGCCACTTTGTAGCCGTCAGTCTGAAGGAAATTGCATGCTACAACTCTTTGCATACTCTAGTTTGAATGAAAAGTACAGAAGATGAAATTGAAACAAAAATGTATGTTAACTCATCAGATGTTGGAAATGAAATCATCTGGGTGCAATCAGCTGTCAGCACCTGACAAGGTCATTCATCCAACTGTCGTGCTACAACTGCATCAATGTTACCATTTTTTCAATGTGGGATCCAACTGCAAAATGGATAATGCTACCTGGGAGGTAGAGGAAACCAGGATAAGTAACAAGAATTAAAACTTTTTAAAAGATTCAAAGGAACAAGATAGTTAAAAAAAAACATTACTTAGAACAAAAGTTAAAGTAAAGTAGAGTTAAAATAACTGGGAGAAAAAGACAAGGTAAAAGAGAAGATAGGACATGTTAAAATATACACAAAGATTATTTTAATAGTTATAGGCTTATTACAATAATAAAACTACTTCTGATATTTGAGTAGCTCTACTACTGTAATGCTGTTACATCAAAATAGAACAAATGCTGAAAACTTTTTTTCTTTTTTTGCATGGTTGACTCATGAAACCAGACCAAAACATCACTACAAACCCCCCTCCCCAGCCCCCACAGTAATGACAGGCCAGTTAGCCTTACAACAACAAGAAGCGATAATATAGTATCTTTAAAGGCGCTTCAAAGCAGTGATTATCGAACAAAATTTGACACTCGCCACATAAAGAGATATTAGAACAGGTGACCAAAGGCTTGGTCAAAGAGGTCAGTTTTAAGAAGCAATAAGATTAAATTAAAGGAGGAGAGAAGTAGAGAGATGGAGAGTTTTCGGGAGGGAATTCCAGAGCTTAGGGCCTAGGCAGCTGAATGCTGGAGCGAAGAAAATCGGGGACGCGCAAGAGGCTACAATTGGAGGAGTGCAGATATCTCTGATGGTTGTAGGGCTGGAGGAGGCTGCAGAGATAGATGGGCAAGGCCATGGAGGGATGTGAAAACAAGGATGAGAATTTTTTTTTTTTTTAAAATCGATTACTTCAGTTGTAGATAATTTAATTCTATACTAAATTCTAGTAATTTATCAAGTGCTTGGAGCAACATACATTAATCAAGGTCATTTTGCATAGATTTCTGAAAGGCATATGGTGCTTGACCAATCAAACAGAACTATTTGTCGAAATAAAGAGGATCAAGGAAGTGTAATAGATATGGATTTACAAAATGCAATGCATTTGGGGGGACAGGGCACAATTTCAAAATTCGCAGATGACGAAACTTAAAGTATAGTAAACAATGGGGAAGATAGTAATAGACTTCAAGAGGACATAAACAGGTTGGTATAATGGGCAAACACATGGCAGATGAAATTTAAGGCAGAAAAAGTGTGATGTAATACATTTTGGTAGGAAGAACGATACAATTTTAAATGGGGTTCAAGAACATAGACACCTGGGTGTGTTTTTGCACAAATTTTTGAAAGTGGCAGGGCAGGTTAACAAGGCGGTTAATAAAACACATAGGATCCTGGGCTTTATAAATAGAGTCACAGAGTACAAAAGCCAGGAGGTTATGCTAAACCTGTACAAGACACCAGTTCAGCCCCAGCTGGAGTATTCTGTCCAATTCTGTGCACCACATTTTAGGAAGGATATGAAGGCTTTGGAGGGGGTACAGAAGAGATTTACTAGAATGGTTCCAGAGATGAAGGATTACAGTTAAGTGGATAGATTGGAGAAGCTGGAGTCATTCTCCTTCGAGCATAGAAGGCCAAGAGCAGATTTGATAGAGGTGTTTAAAATCATGACGGGTTTCGATAAAGTAAATAAAGAAAAACAGTTTGCAACGATAGGAGGATATTGATAGGCAACAGGATAAATAATTGCCAATTGCCTGTTGTATTGAAAGAGCTGGGGGAACAGGACTAACTGGATTGCTCTTCAAAAGAGCTGGCATGGACTCAATGGGCAGAATAGCCTCCTTCTGTGCTGTACTATTCTATTATATGATAAAGAGATTGATAGCAGAGGCACTGGCACATGGAATTAACAGGAATGCACCCACATGGATTGAGATGATTGAAAGGCAGAAAGCAAAGGTTAAGGGTAAAAAGGTTTTCTGAATGGAAAGATGTGGTGAGTGGTGTTCCACAGGGATCAGTGTTAGGGGTGCACTCATTTACTAGACATAAGTTATCTGTATTTAAGAATTAAGGGAATGTTGAAATTTACTAATGACATCAAATCTGTGGAATTTGTCAAATGGTGATGTTGAAAGACGGCAGGAGGACATTGATAGACAACAGGATAGGTGGCAATTTGTAGTTCAATGTAGAAAACGGGACGTAATACATCTTGAAGTATGAATAGTGAAAATAATACAAATTAGGTGGCAAAAATTTAAATGGAGTAGAGGAGCAGAGACCAATTATGCAAATACACAAGGCATTAAAAAGGTGGCAGCACAAGCAGATAAGGACTTTTAAAAAAGCAAATTGAACACTTGGTTTTGTATCTAGAGGCAAAAAAATTGCTCAACATAATTCGTAAAATTTGAGCAAGCTAGGCAGGAGGAAGATAACTAGAGAGAGGAGAAACACACATGTAAACCTGAATCAACTTCAGAATGTAGTCAGGAATACAACCTAACTCAGAATTGATGGATGAACAGGTCCCAACTTCTGAATTACAGACATCTAGAAACATTTCCCTAATTTCATCCCTCCTGCAAATAGCTCACACATTTTATAGTGTTTTATTATAAAAAGATATTGCCAAAGTGCTTACACTTTTTGGGCTCAAAATTGGCTAGGAGTTGCTCCGGTTTTTTTTGGAGCAATTTGATTTTTCTGGAGTATCTTAAAAATCCACATTTTGCACATTCAATTTGCGCCAGCGTAAGTGAATTAGGATTTGTTTAGTTTTGGTTTTTTTCCCCCCAAAAGGTGGCATTACCAGCCACCTACGCCCGTTTTGGCCATTTAGGCCACTTTGGCCAGCTAATAGTTACGCCAATCTAACTTAGGCCAGCGTATGTGGCCACTTGTGAAAACCCTTGCGGAGAGTTAAGAAATCAGCGCAGGTAGGTACATCGGAGGCCAGCAGAACTTAATGACGACTAAAGAATGTGAATAGGATCAAACAAACAGCTATACAGGACATCATATGACAAACTTCGCAAAGTTAATTTACTATACAACAGAAGCATTCATGGACGCTCAAACGACAAAAGTAAAAGTAAAAGATAATTGAATTAAATTGCCCCAATCTCACAACTAATTTAAACAACCATTTGTTTGCAATGATTATACTGGGCCAAAATTGAGCCCATATTATCTAAATAGAGTCTACTTCAATAAATAAGATATTCTCTCAGTGTTCCTCCATCACTGAGACAAAACATATTTACATAAATTTTTCAAAATATCCAAATAAAAAATAGAAGTAAGTCAGTCCTACCCTACCTGCATCTTCAGCCTGGGAAGGCAGCAGGCTGGCCTGTGCGGTAGGCCACTCGGCCTGGGATAAGGGTGGGATGCATCAGGTCCCACACTGCAGCACGCACAGGCTGGGGGCAGGAGCTACTGCGCATGTGCACACACTTCAACGCGCATGTGCAGACATTCTGGCACTGTTTTCAGCGCGGGAGCTGACTCCGCCCCCGACCCGACTGATTACGCTGCGCGAAGACCCGGGAGAGGCTGGACAACGGCCAAAGTGGGGAACGATTTTTTTTGGAGCAGTTTTCCACGCAGAAAGTCGGCGCATCTCCCATGAGTGCACTGAAAAAATGGGTGGGCCAATTTTGAGCCCATTAACTTTAATTATAGGCAAGAGGAGCATGTAGAGGAAGGTGACCATTTTTTTTCCTACCTGCTGAATCCGGAAAAAAAAGTCAATCTCATCAACGGGGCAGTGTACTGAGCCAGCAAGAATTCAGATGTTGAATTTGTATACAAACCGAGTGCCCCATCTGTTTACACACAGTCGCCAGCATTGTAGCTGCCTTTGTGCAAGCTGCCTTTGTGCAACTCATAATTTTTCATGTCATTTCTTGCCACATATGACAGGGATATCCTGTTCTGTGGGTGCAATGCAATCTGTTTGCCTCGATATAAAAAGAAAAAAAATGATCCACTCTATAAAGGAGAAAAGGACTCGCTGGCTATTTTAAATTTAGACAAGGTTTTTCTCATTGTATTCTGACACACCAGTTACATTTTCAGGTGGTTATTAATCATACTCAAGCAGCCTCTACAGCAAATATTGTTACCAATGTATGGTCCCAAGGATGAAAGATGCATAATTTGAACACTTGGCCCATATGCTAGAACCCTAGGATGTGAAACAAGTAGTAGTCATATCTGGTCCACATAACTTTCAGTATATGAACTGAAAACATAAACCAGTGGGCTCAGGAAGATGAGAGTTTCAGAGAACTTCCTGGCATTATACAGGTTAATGCTCTTATGTCGTTGCAAACGTTATATTTTTGAATTTTTGTACTAGATATTCTGCTTGGACTCAGTGACACCACATTCCCTCAAGCAAAGCTCGGATCCTCTATCATGTGCAAGCACACAATCTCAACTTCTAGAGACAGATAAATAACATTCCATCAGACCATGGCTCAGGTAAAAAAAAATACATTTATTTAACATTAAACATGTAACTGAACAATACTCAGTACAAACAACATAATTTACAATAATTAGAAGTTATCCTATTCTCGTTGAATGTCAAAATCAACAGATACTTCTCTTGCAGTTAGCCTCAACAATTCCTCCAGATTATCTGCCCTCTGGCTGCAAATCAGTCAACATACAACGCAAATTTATTTGAATATAAAACTGGAAGAAAGGACATTAAAAACTTTATTTCTCTTGACAACAATGATCAGACATTCACAGGTAGTCAATTTCAGTGAAGGTTTTCTCAGCCATTTTGAATCAACTGTGATTTCTGAAGAAAGAAAGACTTGCATTTAGATAGCACCTTTCATGACCACCAGATGTCCAAAACGCTTTACAGCCATTGAAGTACTTTTGAAGTGTATTTGCTGTTGTAATATAGGAAACACAGCTGCCAAATTGCACACAGCAAGCTCCCACAAACAGTAATCTGTTTTATGTTGATTGAGAGATAAATATTGTCCAGGACACCGGGGATAATGCCCCTGCTCTTCTTCGAAATAGTGTCATGGAATCTTTTACATCCACCCGAGAGCAGATGAGACTTCGGTTTAATGTCTCATCCGAAAGATGGCACATCTGATAGAACAGCACTCCCTCAGTTCTGCACTTGAGTGTTAGCCTAGATTTTTGTGCTCGAATCTCTGGAGTGGGACTTGAACCCATAACCTTCTGTCTCAGAGGCGAGAGTGCTACCCACTGAGCCACAGCTGACACACACAGCTGACATATTAATGCCTTCAGTATTCCAGACCATAATATATATTCCTTGCAGCTTGAAAAAAATCAGCTCGCAATAACCAATAATAACCCTATATAAACCAAACTCTAAGACAATGCAACTTTTCTGTCATAGCAATTACATTTCTATTATGGAAACTATCTACAACAAGAACAGAAGAACTTCTAGAATGTTTCAGAGATATGATTACGCATCATTCAGCATACATGAATGTATTTTTAGTACTAATGTATTCTTACATCCTATACCTTACCAACACTTCTCTCAACATCTCCGCTGCCTACAATTTCACGCAAATTGTCCGACATCCAGTATTAGATGAGCAAAAAATTCTTCCAATTAAATATTGGGAAGACCGAGGCCATTGTCTTCAACTCCCTCTACAAACTCTGTTCCTGAGCCACTGACTGCATCCCCCTCCCTGGCCACTGTCTGAGGCTGAACCAGACTGTTTTCAACCTCGGTGACCTATTTGACCTGGAGCTGAGGTTCTGACCCCATATCCTCTCCATCCGCCTACTTCTACCTCCGTAATATTGCCCCCACCTCTGCCCTTGCCTCAGCTCATCTGCTGCTGAAAACCACAAGCATCCTTTTGTTACCTCCAGACTCGACTATTCCAACACATTCCTGGCTGGCCTCCCATGTTCTACCCTACATAAACTTGGTCATTCAAAACTCTACTGCCCGTATCCTAACTCACACCAAGCTCCATTCTTCCATCATTCCTGTGATCGCTAACCTACATTCGTTCCTGGTCCAGCAATGACTCAAATTTAAAATTCTGAACCTTGCGTTCAAATCCTCCCCATGGCCTCACCCCTCCCTATATATGTAACCTACTCCAGCCATATCACCCTTCAAGAACTCGGCATTAATCCAGTTCTGACTTCTTGTGCATCCTCAATTTCCTTTGCCCTGCCAATGGCTGTCTAGGCCCCAAGCACTGGAATTCCCTCCCTAAACCGCTCTATTTCTCTCTCCTCCTCCTTTAAGATGCTCCTTAAAACCTACCTCTTTGATCAATTTGTTGGTTACTGTCCTAATACAACATAAGAAATAGGAGCAGGAGTAAGGCATCTGGCTCCTCAAACCTGCTCCGCCATTCAATAAGACCGTGGCTGATCTGATCGTGGCCTCAACTCCACTTCCCTGCCTGCTCCCCACCACCCTTTATTCCCTTATCATTCAGAAATCTGTCTATCCCCACCTTAAATATAGTCAATGACCCAGCCTCCACAGCTCTCTGGGGTAGAGAATTCCAAAGATTCACGATTCCAAAGATTGTTTCTCATTTCCGTTTTAAATTTGGTGACCCCTTATTCTGAAACTAAGCCCCCAAGAATTTTCTTGAGTGACAAGTTGCACATTAAAGGCCATGATCTCAGTGCATAGACCTCAGATTTACAGAAATCACAATATTCGTACAAAATGGTGGTGTTTTTTTTTTAAAAACAAACTATTTCTTTTGATATTTAAAATTACAATTTCAGTTAACTAGCATTTTACATTCTGAAGAAGGGCCCAGTCCAACATATTGACCAGTCTGTTTATATGCTGACTGACCTGCTGTATTTCCAGCATTTTCTGTTTTTTGTTTAATGCATTATTCTAATATACAATACTCAAACATGTTCCCCAACGAAGAAAACTTCGGCTCTATTAGGTTTTCTCATGAACTTAGAGCCCCAAATCCTAGAATTATCTTTATAATTCTTAACCAAAACCCACCAACATATCAGTATCCTTTTGCTAATAGATTTAAAATCTGTACTTCAGCACACTTACTAAGAGTGTAGTTGCAAATAGGCAAATTGTTCCAAGTAGGTTTACTTTGAAAATTAATCCATCATCTGAAAACAAGGAAACATTTATCATCTCTAAAGAACACAAGAATTTTTTTTTTAGGAACAGGAAAAAGATTATTAAGGCCAACAATCCCATCGCTATCCTAAGTGGCAGTGGAAGTGGAAGTGACTAGAAATTAATCAGACAAATACCCTGTATACTGTTTCAAACATAGCTGTTTTAAAAGACAATATCATGTGTTATGTTTACTAAAAATGTAAGTATTTTGAAATTATTGAAGCAACTAAGTATTTGCAGACATACATGAAGTATAGTTTCCATTATGTCTATTTTGTGGAATGTGGTATTGCTAACTATATGCTAAGATTTGTTAACAAAAATCAGCCAAGCATGGGATTAAGTTACAACTTTAGGAGGAGAAATGAGGATGGTTTGACTCAGCAAGCCGATCTTAGCAGTGATATTCCACTGTCAGTAAGATACTAGAACAAGAACTCAACTAGAAGTTTTGAGACATTTGAAAAAGGTAGGGCGAACACAGAAGACCTTCAGAAAGGTGATTAAAATTAGGACTCAAATTAAGGGGAATAAAAAAAAGATAGGTCGTGCCCATCCCAGCCCACCCCATTCCCAAAAATCAACTGCAGTGATTGGCAAGTGTTCAGTGTTACACTGCGCATGTTATTGGACAACTCGAGTTGGATCTCAGCTGTTGCTTAGATTTTCCAATGCCACGTGGCTGCCAGCAGTAGAACAAAGGGACAGCTGGGATTCAATCCAGAATAGGATTAGAGAAGAACCAAGAAAAATGTGTAGTATATGACAGTGGACTTTTATCATATTCCAAGCTAGAAATTAATTCCTCAGCCCAAATAAAATTAAATTCCTAATCTTACTTGGACAATTAATCATTTCAAATTATAATAAAACAAAAGTCCCACTAAACCAACGTCCTTGATTAGAAGTTTTTCTCCACTTGCTGTGGTTTAGGATTATCAGTACAGGTATAATGTTCCGAAACTGGAAACCTCGGGACTAAGGCCATTCCGGTTTTCGTTTTTTTTCTGGATTTCGGAGAAGAAATCTGACGTCCTGAATCCGGAAACCTCGTGGACAATTTTCGGGTATTTCCAAATTTTGGAGACAATCCAACGTACCGAATTCGGAAACCCTTGGGCTGAGTTTCGTGAATTTCTGGATTTCGGAGCATTACATCTGATGGCCTGAACCTGGCAACCTTGAGGCCGGGCCGGGTCGGTTTGCGCATTTGTTTGGATTCATGTTTAGAAAAAGGTATGTGCAGCTTAAAAGTCTGGTTTTCGGGAAATATTTCCAGATTCCGGACAATGCCTCTTGCAATCTGCACATTGTCCGGTTTTCAGACAATTCCGGTTTTTACAACTCCGGATTTCAGACGTTCTACCTGTATATGCATTCAGGTTGTATGTTTTTTTTTAAAAATAGAGTACAGGGAATGAATGGGTGAGAGTGTGACATAAAATGTAAGCAGTTGCCCACACAATTTAATATATGATAAATCTACTTTTTAAAAAAGGTAGTATTGAATTTAAACCAGCTTTTTAAAATGTAAAACAATAATTAAATTTGAGTGCATTGATAAAACATCTCCTCATTGTAACGATGATACTCATGACCTTTGATAACAAATTAGATATTGCTTATTCAATGATAGAAACACAGAAAAAAAAACTCACGGATACACACTTCCTGTCTCTTCCCGCCCTCCCACCCCACCTCCTGCCAAGTCCCCGCCCCCTTCTCTTCAGAAAAATAAATCTGAATGAATAGAAGAATCCTAAGCTGTAATACAAAGAGGAAAGCTTCTGCTAATTCAGAGCACTGAGTCATGGGCCTTTTGGGTTTAGGTTTATAATCTAGCTAGAACAATAGCCGAGAACCTGGATGCAAGTTCATTATCAAGTTCACATGCTGTCCAGTTGCAATCTACATTCTTAACCTATTACTTCAGTTAGTTGTTTCAACCTCCAACATTTTTGTTTAGTAAAACCTCATTTAGAGAGAAGGATAGTGAACATGTGAAATTTTCCAAACCTCATTCAATGCTTAGAGATATGGCCAATCGCCATCTTCACATACGAAGGGGGTAAATTACTCTTCAAGGACAGATGGAAGGCTGGACAAACCATAACATAAAAAGCTAACAGCTGTTACTAAACAACAGGACAATATTTGTGACATGTTTATATTTGAGCTGTTATATTGAAATGTAAATCATAAAGATCCTTTTCCTTCTTTTATCCCTGTACTAAGATGCCTAAGAAGCATGAATGCACAACAGTGTTCCATTCGGTTTCAACTTGTATTTACATTGCACACTGGATGCTTAAATTACCAATTACATTTGTGCAACTCGAGGTCAAAATTTAGACAGTTAGATTTCCTACACTTTCAGATAACTTTTCTTTCTTGTTCATTTTCACTATTTCCTATTTTTACCCTTTATCTTAGCACTTTTACCCTTTATCTTAGCACTTTTGTACCTGGTTGTATTGGTGCTGACCATTGATTCCTGATGACTTGCTTTTGAAATCCAGGGCTGAACTGGATACTTGACTGACATGGTAGCTCACTTACTGAGTCTAGTACTGACCACTCTTCTTTGATAATCAGCAGGAAAAACCCAGAGTTTGCAATTAGAGATTTATCTAACCTGGCTTCCTTACAGAAGAACATAGGAGCAGGAATAGGCCATATGGCCCCTCGAGCTTGCTCCGCCATTTAATACGATCTTGGCTGATCCAATCATGGACTCAGGTCCACTTCCCTGCCCGCTCCCCATAACCTCTTATTCCCTTATCGGTTAAGAAACTGTCTGTCTCTGACTTAAATTTATTCAATGTCCAAGCTTCCACAGCTCGCTGAGGCAGCGAATTCCACAAATTTACAACCCTCTGAGAAAATAAATTTCTCCTCATCTCTGTTTTAAATGGATGGCCTCTTATTCTAAGATTATGCCCCCTAGTTCTAGTCTCCCCCATCAGTGAAAACATTCTCTCTGCATCCACCTTGTCAAGCCCCCTCATAATCTTACACGTTTCGATAAGATCACCTCTCAATCTTCTGAATTCCAATAAGTAGAGGCCCAACCTACTCAACCTTTCCTCATAAGTCAACCCCTCATCTCCGGAATCAACCTAGTGAATCTTCTCTGAACTGCCTCCAAAGTATATCCTTTTGTAAATATGGAAACCACAACTGCACACAGTATTCCAGGTGTGGCCTCACCAATACCCTGTATAACTGTAGCAAGACTTCCCTGCTTTTATACTCCATCCCCTTTGCAATAAAGGCCAAGATTCCATTGGCCTTCCTGATCACTTGCTGTACCTGCATACTAGCCATTTGTGTTTCATGCACAAGTAACCCCAGGTCCCACTGTACTGCAGCACTTTGCAATCTTTCTCCATTTAAATAATCACTTGCTCTTTGATTTTTTTCTGCCAAAGTGCATGACCTCACACTTTCCAACATTATACTCCATCTGCCAAATTTTTGCCCACTCACTTAGCAAAATCTCCTTGCTATTCACTAACATTCAATAGCTGTACTTCCCTTTCTCCCAGGTGCTCCCAGTTTTACACTAAATACATTTCAAAATCCTTCTGTATTCTCTATGAAAATCATTTTTAAATTGCACTTATTTCTTTATTTGAATTGTCCCATCTTCCTCCCACTCTCTTCTGACTTCACCATATTAAATTAAATGTCCTGTCATTTTTAAATATTTCCTTTAATTTAATTTTTTCCCCTTTTTTCCTCCTCCGCAATTATTTCATTGAGATGTGCATTTTCTAACTGCACAATACAAAACGTCATCTGCCCTTTCCTTTGCTGAAATACAACTCTCAGACTCTTACAGCAGCACAGACACAATGGCCTCCTTCCGTGCCGTACATTTCCATCATTCTATGATCACGCAAATAGTGGCTGCATGCACAGCATGACATTTGTTCAATGGCTACTGTTGGAAACAACATTTTTAAATTTGCCTTCTTGGCCAAGCAGATTTAAATTTAATTGTCGGTTTCTTTTGACAAACAAAGTGGCCAATTAAATAAAAATAAGGGTTGCATTTATATACTGACGTTCACATCCTTAGGACGTCCCAAAGTGCTTCATAGTCAATTAATTACTTTTGAAGTGTAGTCACTGTTGTTTTGTCGACAAACTTGGCAGCCAATTTACAGACAGCAAGGTCCCATAATCAACAATGAGATAAATGACCAGTTAATTGGTTTTGGAAATGTTGGTTGAGGGTTAAACATGGGTTCAGGACACTCGGAGCTCCTGCTCTTCTTCAAATAGTACCATGGGAACTTTACCATGTCAAAGGTACAAAATACTGTTACACTCCGATCATCTTACACTTTCTGTCATTAGTGGCCAAAAATAACTGTTTGAAGAGTAAAGTCAAGTCGTTAAGCAGCCTTGTATGCAGTACATCAACAGCCTGCAAGCCTCCCATAAAATAAGTATGCTGTGAACAGTTAAATAAAACCAAAGTTTGTCAAAACCAGCTGGCACAAACCTTAAGAACTATCAAACAGCAGTGAAAAATCAAAAACACTACAAACATAGTCAGAAACTATGGAACATTAGTTTCTTCCATGTGCAAAGATAATGAATGGTTTGCATTCAATTTAATGGATGGTGCTAGCTGCACAGGCAAAGTTGAAAAGTCTCAAGCATACAAGCTTCTTTGGGGGGAAAACCCCCCAAAAGGAATGGATTCCTTCTAATGTAAGTGAACGCATTGCATGATGTTGTGCTACAATATGGAGATCAAATTAGAAAAACTCCAAATAAGAAACCAGTTTGTGCAATTTTTTTGTGCCTTGATTAATGTGAACATAAGTTATTGTGGTTCCTTAGGCAAACAATAATCTTCTGAAAGCTTCTACTATATTTGCTTTGGGAGCAGTAATAACCATTGACCCAAGATACAGTATACTACTTTTATTTGTGGGTGAAATAGAGCATTTAGTAGTTTTCTGAAACTAACACCACCTCATTTTTAAAAAGTCAGTTAAATTACGACAGTCATATAGACAAAATTCAACCTGCAACATCCATTGCCATCCAAGCATCCTGATAATTTACTGATCACAAAGCATGGTGTGATCATTGCTCCCTGGTTTGCATAATGGAAATGCACATTACAAGCATAACCAAACCTCAAACAAAACCAGGTTGGCAGAAAGGAATTCCAAGGGTTCACACCCCCTTCTGACAGTTATCAAGAGGCACTCGAACCAGCAAAATTATTTTTTTTTTTTAAATAAAAGAAAAATGTAAACATTTAAAAAGGCATGGCATCCAAAAGAACACAAGCAGTCTGTACACAATTTCAAATCCTGGCTAATATCAGTTTTTCCACACAAGAGTTTGGCAAGCGGCAAACTGGCACATTGTTGCATCTTTTGTACCCTCTAAATATGGGGTGACTTGCAGATCGGTGTGACTTAAAAGTTTCTAATCTAAACACCAAATGGTAACCAAAGTAAAACATGCTTAGACACTGGCTTTTCAGGCAAGACTACAGTAATTAATTGGTAAGGGAGAATACCAGTTCACAATCAGTAATCTGCAGGGTCTATTACATAGAATTACACAGAAACAGGCCTTTCAGCCCAAACTAGTCTGTGCTGGTGTTTATACAGCACTTGAGTTTCCTCCCATTCCAGCGACCTCATCTCAGCTTTTCATTTTATCTTTCTATTCCCTTTTCCCTCATGTACTCATCTAGTTTCCTTTTGAAAGCATTTAAGTTATTTGCCTCAACTATTTCCTGTGGTGGCGGGTTCATAAATATGGTTTACAGCTTTCAGAAATACAATAAACATTTATTATTCTAATGCAGTTATTATGGGGTACTGAAGTTGCATGTTCAGCCATGAACTCATTGAATGGCGGTGCAGGCTCGAAGGGCCGAATGGCCTACTCCTGCACCTATTTTCTATGTTTCTATGAAATAATATCCCTCACCACCACAAAGTATTAGCATCAAAAAATGGAAGAGAACATTAAACAGGAATTTCTGACCAGAGACCATATGTTGCTTTCTGAAGAGAAAGGCCTCAAATTGGCACAGTACTTTGAAACTCTTCAATGGAGAACCTCAAATTTGGATTTAAACTATCCAGTCAAATTATCTAGCTTTGATTTTAATATACAATTAGATCATTTGATTTCAATGCCGATAGTGCGAGGTTTTGTTTTTCCCCCTAAAAGTTAAAGACTATGGGCTAGAATTTCCCCTGGAATCGCTGCCGCTGGATTCTTAGCGGTATTCCGGTGGTTGTGTCTTTTGAACCACCAGAATACCGCTGCTGTGCTCTCCCGTGAGTTCCGGTGGTTGAGTCTCGGTGGTGGTGATGCGTTGAGGTAGCAGGCCGGAGCGGGCGGTGGCGAAGGGCCTAAAAATCGGCGATCTGCTTGCTTTACTAAAGGCAAGCAACACCCCTGGAAAACACGCTTTTTTTCTTTTCTGCGCGTACGGCATTCTCCCACGATTTCGGGGTCAAAGGTGACCCTGCGCATGCGCAGAGAACAGAGAGCGCTGGACATTTTGAAAGTGCAGAGGTGGGTCAATCCAAGAGAGGAGCTGTTAAATAAGATCTGTGTATAGAGGAGGGGGCATGGTAGTAATTCTTCTTTATTGGGGGCAGATTTTAAAAATGGAATCAAATTTGGGGAAAGATTTTGAAGCAATAGAATTTACTGATTGAGACACTAATGTTCTCTCAATTGTGAGTGAATGGCAACAGTTGGGAACCCTGCAAAAGCAAGGAGGGGTTTCTGTAAGATTTCAGGGTAATAATACTTGTTTGAAAGCACTGCAAAGTAAAACAAGAGACAGGAAACAATTTGAAGAAGCTAGAAATTTAAACCTTAGTTGCAATATTTTCTATGAGGCCTCGAGATTGCTGGGCTGACTGATTATCCTTTGTTTCTCATCAAATGCTCCTGTTTCTACTTATCCTCCTTCAATATACATTGGGAGTGAAAGATAAACTAAAAATGCAGCCGTTTCCCCACAGAGAAAAACAAAACAAAATGGAGGCATAACGCTGGGCCCAAGTAAGTACCTAAAAAATGGGTGGTTTCGATCCTGAACAATAACTGGCATAGAAACATTTCTGTGGAAATTTGTGCTGCAGGGGAATTTTGATCAATTTTTGGGCGGGAAATGCCGGTGGTAATGGTAGGCCCAAATTACTGCCGGTGCTAATTGGGAGGTGAAACAGGCAGTATTTTAAATTTTTCTCCAAAATGGGCATTAACTGGCCGGTAAATTGGCGAAGTGAGAGGAAATTCTAGCCCTATAACACCGTACAGGTACTAGGTTATTCTCAGTTTCCCCCTCATGGAAGAATTAAGATTTAAGAAAAAGCATAATGATGTACCTTAAAGAAATACTGTACGAGAAACCTAAAGAAATCTTGTTATTGTAGATATGTTACAGCGGTCCTCAGAGAATTAACTGAAAATCGGACAGCAACTTCAAGCACCTGCATATACACAGTTAAATGTGGAAATCAGGAAGCTGCTGTCCGATTTGCCCTGCTCCTCCACAAGATTCGTCAATACCAGTACCTCGCCGAGAGACTCGGCATTAAAACACATGAAGAGCGTGAAGTTGTGGTATTTACCCACTCGATACCCAATAAACATGTCTGAAAAAGTTAGGGCTTCTCCATTCAAATGTAAGTGAATTTTTAAACTGTGATAAGTCTTATCAAACAACCTCTGTGGCACTGAAATTTTACAAGTGTGGAGTCTCATTCTTTAATTATCATTGGAGATTTTTTTTAAAAATAGTTAAACTTTTTCTCTCTCTTAAATCACAGCTTTCTTTCCCTCTCTTTATTTAGCTTTCTGTACCTGATTTTACATTGAATTAAATATTCTAACTTACACCTCCTGGTTTAGACTCTGACTGTCTTAGTAACGATTCTTCAATCTGATTGGTTGAGGAGACACGCTGTTAATTGCTCTACTCACACAAGTCCCAGATCCCCTGTAGAGGACGCCACGCTGAAATGGATTTCTAATAACCATAGGTTGCCACACAAAATCCCACTAAAAGTCTGTGGGCAGTTGTAAGCATAATGAACGGCACCACTGACCACAAAATCCAGGCCAATTTTGCTACATTTTCACACACAAGTTGCAATTTCGCTCTTCCCCAGTCCCTGCCCATAGTCACATTTGCCACATTTATACTGCCAGAGATTGAGTTTGCTTTGGAAGACATCTGGTTGACTGCTTGGCACCTCCCAGTTATGTCCATTAGTGATTGGTACAATAAATAAAAGATGAGGGGTCAAGACCTGGCCAAAATGGAGCAGCATCCGAGGGGATGCTGAGCACCTCAAGTCTCGTCGCCGAGAGCATGCAGAAATCAAGCGCAGACAGTGGAAGGAGCGGGCGATAAACCAGGCTCTCCACCTACCCTTTCCTTCAACCACTGTCTTCCCCACCTGTGACAGAGACTGTAATTCCCGTATTAGACTGTACAGCCACCCGAGAACTCACTTTTAGAGTGGAAGCAAGTCTTTCTCGATGCCAAGGGAATGCCTATGATGATGAACAGGTGAATAAAAATACAAGGGTCTAGATTATTGGTACAGATTGCTGTTGATCAATTAACAGAATCATGCAATTGTAATATCGTAATAGTTATCATCAGCCATTTCTTTGTACTGTTTGGATTACAGTGTTGTATAATGAAAGCCTTGTTGAAAATAATTATGGAGCAATATTTTTTTTAGGGAAAGCAATAAGGCTGGTTCCTGATAATGATTGCTCCACTTACTGGGCACAAATTTTCCCAGGAGTTGCTCCGTTTTTTTTGGAGCAACTTGATTTTTCTGGAGTATCTTAAAAATCCCCATTCTGCACATTTATTTTGCGCCAGTGCAAGTGAGTTAGTTATGATTTTTTTTTTTAAGTTTAGTTTTTTTTCCCAAAAGGGGGCATTACCAGCCACCTATGCCTGTTTTGGCCATTTAAGCCAGTTTAGCCAGCTAAAAGTTGCTCCAAACTAACTTAGGTCAGCATATGTGGTCACTTGTGGCCGCACAGAAAACCCTTGCGGCGAGTTAAGAAATCAGCGCAGGTAGCCAGAGATAAGGGGTGGGGGGGGGGGGGGGGCGAGAAGGGAAGCGTAGAGGACCTTGCAAACCACTAAACATCTTCACAACAACATTCAAGAAGCATAAAAACTATCAATAATAAATTTTAAAAAATAAATAAAGCTCAAGTCCTACCTTCATAACTCGGCCCGGGAAGTCAGCAGGCCTGCCGGTCTAGAGACCACTCTATTGGGGAGAGTTGCGGGTGGGTAGGACGCCCGGGTGGGAGAGTTCACGCAGGTAACTGGCCAAAGACAACACACAGCAGGCTGTGCTCGCAGAACACAGAGGCTGCAGGAGTCAACTCCGAGGGACTGGTGGACTTCTCTCTCCGAGAACTGCTGACTTTTCCCGCCCCGGTCAAAACACTCTTTTCCCTTCCCACCCACCCACCTCCCCCGGATCAAAACTCTTCTCTTCCCCCCAATCCCCCCCTCTTCCTTCCCCCCAAATCAAAATTCTCCTCACTAAAAAGCACAGCCATAACAATAAATAAAAAATAAAACTCAAGTCCTACCTCGGTGCGTGAGGCCACCCGGCCGGGGATAGATGCGGGACTCTCTCCTTGATGTGCAGCAGCCCGGCGCGCGTCGTGACACCACTCGGCCTGGATAGGGGTGGAACATCGGATCCCACGCTGCAGAGGAGCTACTGCGCATGCGCGAAAACTCCAGTGCGCATGCGTTGAGCTGCCGGTACTCTTGAGCGCAGGGTCCTAAGCTCTGCCCCCACTGTAATTGCCATGCCGCGCCAAGCACAAGGACAGTCGACAGAGCGGGGAGAATACGCCGATATCTTTTCGGCGCCGTTGTGTGTGGAAAGTCACCGCACCTCACGTAAGTGTGCCGAAACCACTGGAGGGCCAAATTTGGACCCACTGTTCGGTGATTGGTACTTAATAGGAAATGGCAGTGACTAAAGAGTACTAACTGTAACTAATTCAGTCAAGCTTGAACAAGATAGCTTCAACCTCAACTCACATTCAGAATAGAAGGCAGCAGGCACAATAATATACTCACTGACTTACTTCTAATGAGTCCAAGTAACTAATATTTTCAAATAGGAATATCCAGCAAGTATCACTTAAAGAAACCAGTGTTCATAGAATCATTGCAAATAACCTTCTCTATAACATTGGTTTGGGAATACAAAGGGTATAATAGAATGCTAACAGCAAATTTGATTAGACAATCGTGATTGCTATCAAAAATATATATACATACAGTGTACTATTTCTCTAACATCCTGCAAAATAAAACTCAATGTTACTGCAGGACAACTACTTTCAAACTAATTCACTGCCTTCCGTCTCTCGTGTTTTTCATAAAAAGGAAGGACGTTTGCTCTATAAAATAAGCACGGTTGGTATATATTTCGAGGAACACACACATTATCACATACAGTATATACATACACAATGTAGCTTTCCATGGGCTCAATTACCCACCAGAAATCAAAATTTAAAAAGTGGAAGTCTGAGCAGACTGAAATATGTTGGTCTAATCCCAGATTACAGCAAGGTTTGTATATTTATGCCCTAGCCTTTTTCACTGTGGTCAAAGCTTAAATATGCAGACTTCACATGCACAATGACCTACAGTCTGCATGTTTAAGTTCCACATACAGCATGATAATGAGCTATGTTAATGCTAATCTTTTTTTTTTGAGTACTCTATGTTCTCAACTTCAGAGTGGTACAAAATTTAACAAGTAATCCATTTACACCATCTCCTAAATAGTAAGTCTTCACAGGTAACCCTAAAAAGAACATTTCTCACAACGGATTGGAGCAATCAATGGACTACTCAGCCTTCCTTGCACAATAAAAGATGACATTGCATCAATATGTAACCTTTTCAGCCTCAATATTTCAAAAGAGACAAAGTACAGCTCATTGCAGAGTAGTGGCATTACTGAAGGCAGAACACTGAAAAGACCACATTCTGTAGCTAAATATAGTGCATATTTCCTGTGTACTGCCAACACTGCCATACTCTAGCTGTCCGCAAACTTTGCTGCTTCAGTGTTTCCACACAGTCCCATCTCCCTTGCATTTAAAAAGGGAAGAAAATAAAATGCAGGTTGACAATGTCAAATATAAAGTACCTCAAGAAATAAACAGGAAATCTAGTTTAGTAGCATAGGGTATATCAAGTGTTATCTTTGAACACAAGAACATAACATTACTTCTCAAAATAAAAACAATTGTGAATTTCAAAGTGAGTGATATTAACATTGGGAATAGGACATTTCCATTTTGGGCACCCAGGTTAGATTCAGAATAAAGCTTTCTCTACTCTGGCCCATCAACATGCCTCAGTCCCAGCCTCAGATGACTGCTCCTATTACACCAGTGACATTTTTCTATTTCCCACAATAGCCATTCTGTGGACTTTCTAAATGTGACTGCCAATTTGGTGCCAAAATAACTGTGGTTTCGTGCTGCGGCACATGCCTACAGGAGTTTGAAGGAGAGGACTCAAAACGCAAACCACATGGAACTCTTATAGTTAGCAGGTAAGAGAGACTTTCCATTCTAGCAGTCTGTGCTGGATATGAACTCAGAGGTGAAAGGCCAGTTTCTAACCCACTGCATGACAGAGCTTCCTCTCCTTCCCCATCGCAGCCCCCCACCCCCACCCAAACCTCAATATATGTTTTTCAAAAAACTTCCCCAAAAGCTCACTGAGTTAATTCAATGGGTCAGGAAAGTCCTAAATTTCATCCATAATCTGAGGAGCTAAGCTGTTTCAGTTGAGCAGCAGCAGGAATATTACAATTAAGCTATTAAGCAAATCATACTTGACGAATCTTCTGGGATTTTTTGAGGATGTAACTAGTGGACAAGGGAGAACCAGTGGATGTGGTGTATTTGGACTTTCATAAGGCTTTTGACAAAGGTCCCACACAAGAGATTGGTGTGCAAAATCAAAGCACATGGTATTGGGGGTAATGTACTGACATGGATAGAGAACTGGTTGGCAGACAGGAAGCAGAGAGTCGGTTCCTTTTCAGAATGGCAGACAGTTACTAGTGGGGTGCCGCAGGGTTCAGTGCTGGGACCCCAGCTCTTTACAATGTGCATTAATGATTTAGATGAAGGAATAAAGTGTAATATCTCCAAGTTTGCGGATGACACTAAACTAGGTGGCGGTGTGAGCTGTGAGGGGGACGCTAGGAGACTGCAGGGTGACTTGGACAGGTTAGGTGAGTGGACAAATGCATGACAGATGCAGTATAGAAACACAGAAAATAGGTGCAGCAGTAGGCCATTCGGCCCTTCGAGCCTGCACCACCATTCAATAAGATCATGGCTGATCATTCACCTTAGTACCCCTTTCCTGCTTTCTCTCCAAACCCCTTGATCCCTTTAGCCTTAAGGGCCATATCTAACTCCCTCTTGAATATATCCAATGAATTGGCATCAACAACTCTCTGTGGTAGGGAATTCCACAGGTTAACAACTCTCTGGGTGAAGAAGTTTCTCCTCATCTCAGTCCTAAATGGCCTACCCCTTATTCTTCGACTATGCCCCCTGGTTCTGGACTTCCCCAACATCGGGAACATTCTTCCTGCATCTAACCTGTCCCGTCCCGTCAGAATTTTATGTTTCTATGCGATCCCCTCTCATCCTTCTAAACTCCAGTGAATACAAGCCCAGTCGATCCAGTCTCTCCTCAAATCAGTCTGGTGAACCTTCGCTGCACTCCCTCAATAGCAAGAACGTCCTTCCTCAGATTAGGAGAGCAAAACTGAACACAATATTCCAGGTGAGGCCTCACTAAGGCCCTGTACAACTGCAGTAAGAGATCTGACGACGAGATCCAACAACGCCTCCAGTGCGCCAGTGCAGCCTTCGGCCGCCTGAGGAAGAGAGTGTTTGAACATCAGGCCCTCAAAACTGTCACCAAGCTCATGGTCTACAGGGCCGTAGTAATACCCGCCCCTCCTGTATGGCTCAGAGACGTGGACCATGTACAGTAGAAACCTCAAGTCGCTGGAGAAATACCACCAGCGATGTCTCTGCAAGATCCTTCAAATCCCCTGGGAGGACAGATGAACCAACATCAGTGTCCTCGTACAGGCCAACATCCCCAGCATTGAAGCACTGACCACACTTGATCAGCTCTGCTGGGCAGGCCACATAGTTCGCATGCCAGACACGAGGCTCCCAAAGCAAGCGCTCTATTCGGAACTCGTCCACGGCAAACGAGCCAAAGGTGGGCAGAGGAAACGTTACAAGGACATCCTCAAAGCCTCCCTGATAAAGTGCGACATCCCCACTGACACCTGGGAGTCCCTGGCCAAAGACCGCCCTAAGTGGAGGAAGTGCATCTGGGAGGGCACTGAGCTCGAGTATCGTCGTCGAGAGCATGCAGAAATCAAGCGCAGACAGCAAAAGGAGCGTGCGGCAAATCGGGCTCCCCTCCAACCCTTCCCCTCAATGACTATCTGTCTCACCTGTGACAGAGACTGTGGCTCTCGTATTGGACTGTTCAGCCACTTAAGAACTCATGCTAAGAGTGGAAGCAACTCTTCCTCGATTCCGAGGGACTGCCTATGATGATGTATTTATAAAGCGGTTCCGTGCGGCCCTGGCCCTGACGCCAGCCCGAGACCCCCTGGCAATGGCAAGACTGGACAGTCAAGATTCGCGTTGAGGAACCGTGCCCATTGATGGCGTAACCATTCTTTGTGACTCACTTTTTGTATAGTTACAAGGTCAGCGCCTTCAAAAGGAGCATACCACGTCAAGGTACAGCATGTGCTGGAGAGCGACGGCTGTGAAGAGGGCGACTGGATTGGATGTCACCAAGGTCCAGGTCGCTGATTGGAGCGTGGGCAGATACTGCAGGAGCAGCGAGGTTGGGGCGCAGGAGTGGCGAGTGATCATGGAACAATGTGATCGAGGCCCAGGAGAGGCGAGGGCCAGGGGCAGCACAGGCCAGCCCACACTGCGATATGTGTGCACACTAGGTCCGTGCAGCAGAACAGGTCTCCAGTCATATGGATAATATGGATAAATGTGAGGTTATCCACATTGGGGGCAAAAACACAAAGACAGAATATTATCTGAATGGTGGCAGATTAGGAAAAGGGGATGTGCAACGAGACCTGGGTGTCATGGTTCATCAGTCATTGAAAGGTGGCATACAGGGACAGCAAGAGGTGAAGACGACAAATGGTATGTTGGCCTTCATAACTAGGGGATTTGAGTATAGGAGCAGAGAGGTCTTACTGCAGTTGTACAGGGCCTTGGTGAAGCCTCATCTGGAATATTGTGTTGAGTTTTGGTCTCCTAATATCAGACGAAGGACGTTCTTGCTATTGAGGGAGTGCAGCGAAGGTGCATCAGACTGATTCCCGGGATGGCAGGACTGACATATTATGAGAGACTGGATCAACTGGGCATTTATACATTGGAGTTTAGAAGGATGAGAGGGGATCTCATAGAAACATGTAAGATTCTGATGGGACGGGACAGGTTAGATATGGGTAGAATGTTCCCGATGTTGGGGAAGTCCAGAACCAGGGGACACAGTCTTAGAATAAGGAGTAGGCCATTTAGGACTGAGATGAGGAGAAACTTCTTCATTCAGAGTTGTTAACCTGTGGAATTCCTGCCGCAGAGAGTTGTTGATGCCAGTTCATTGGATATATTCAAGAGGGAGTTAGATATGGCCCTTACGGCTAAGGGGATCAAGGGATATGGAGAGAAAGCAGGAAAGGGGTACTGAGGGAATGATCAGCCATGATCTTATTGAATGGTGGTGCAGGCTCGAAGGGCCAAATGGCCTACTCCTGCATCTATTTTCTATGTTTCTATGTGAGCTCAAACAACTCTGGGCTGGTGGTGGGGGGGGGGGGGGAGGGGCAGAATTCATCTTGGGTTCCTTCTCCTGATCAGTAACTACTGTTCGAAATGTTGTTGGGTGAGGATAGGATTGGATTTGGCTGTAGTGCTGCTGTTGGATAAATAGGCTGGCAAGGATCACATGAATAGCAACTACTTGGGCGAGGTATTGGAAAACAACTGCCCCTATGGAACCATACACCACCTCAAGGAGTCAACACCTTCAGGATAGGAAAGGATAAACAAATTGGCAAGGAAATAAAAAGGTGCAGATCAACAGATGGAGCCTCTTCATCTCTTTTCACAGTTTCTAACCACTAAATCCTCAAGCGTTTTCGCTATCTTCTACAACCACTTACTAATCAATAATTATTTTCATTTGTATAACATTGATGCTATGGTATACACAAATGTGAGGGGCAGAGGAAAAGAAAAAAGTAAACTCCCATTTATAGCTTTCACTCCAATTTATTATGCTAGCTCAGTCACAGAAATAAATTTGATATTCAACCCTCCTTAATAGTATGCTCCATGTCACCATTACTAAAGAGTTTATATTCCTGTAATTCATTTTTCTTCACCCCCTATCCACAAACCTTACCTCAGTTCCCAATATTTTATTGGCACCATTTAACAGGGAAAAAGACACTTTAAAGAGTATACATCTCAAAGAACAGACAGCTGACAGTGAGATTAAGACCGTAATCGGAGTTCTGCTGGCATTCGTAAAGCACTCAAGACTCACATTTGCAATTTAGGTTCACCGACTGGCTTGCTGTCTTGTAACTCACTGACAGCCACCTATTAGCATCTATTCATAACAATCATGTGGAGAAATACTAGTAGAAATATTTCTATCAACATGACAACAGAAAGAAAGTGATATGAGAGAGCAGCTCATGCTTATTAAATAGAGCTATTGCATTATTCTTGTAGTCGTTTTAATAAAATGTTATGGCACATAGGTCATTTAAAGAAAAAGCTCCACAAATATGATTTGTGCCAGAGTAATATTGAGGAGATAGTGAGGGTCCAGAGGAAATCTGTTCCCACAAAGAAAAAGGGCGGGACTCCCAAATCTAGAGCCTCCTGGATGTCAAGGAGCATACAGGGTAGGATATGGAAAAAAGGGAAGCTTTTGTCAGATCACAGAGCTCAATATTACAGAAAGCCTAGAGGAGTAAGTGCGGGGATGAAATTAAAAAGGAAATTAGGAAAGCAGAGGGTGCATGAAAAAATATTGGCAAGTAAAATCAAGGAAAATCCAAAGATGTTTTATAAATACATAAAGAGCAAGAGAATAACCAAGGAAAGAGTAGGGCCTGTTCGCAACCAAAAATGTAACCTGTGTGTGATGGCGGAAGACGTGGGTATGGTTCTAAATGAATACTATGCATCTGTCTTCGCAGAAGAGTGGGACAACGCAGACATTGTAATTAAGGAGGAGGAGCGTGAAATATTAGATGGGATAACCAGAGAGAGAGAGGAAGTATTAAGAAGCTTAGCATCTTTGAAAGTAATAAATCGCCAGGCCCAGATGAAATGTATTCCAGGCTGTTGAGAGGAAAGGGAAGAAATAGTGGAGGCTCTAACCATTATTTTCCAATCGTCTCTGGCTACAGGTGTGGTCCCAGCGGCCTGAAAGACTGCTAATGTTGTACCATTGTTTAAAAAGGGAGAAAGGGATAGACCGAGTAATTAGAGGCCAGTCAGCCTAACCTCGTGGTGGGAAAATTATTGGAATAAATTCTGAGGGGCAGTATTAATCGTCACTTAGAAAGTCACGGATTAATCAAGGACAGTCAGTATGGATTTGTTAAGCGAAGGTCATGTCTGACTAACTTGATTGAATTTTTTTGAGGTGGTAACGAAGAGGGTAGTGCATTTCATGTAGACTCCATGGATTTTAGTAAAGTCTTTGACAAGGTCCCACATGGCAAGTTGGTCAAAAAGGAATAAAAGTCCATGGGATCCAAGGGAGAGTGGCAAGTTGGATCGAAAATTGGGTCAATGGCAGGAAGCAAAGGGCAATGGTTAAAGGGTGCTTTTGTGACTGTAAGGCTGTTTCCAGTGGTGTTCCACAGGGCTCAGTTCTGGGTCCCTTGCTTTTTGTGGTATATACCAATGTAGGGGGCATGATTAAGAAGTTTGCAGAGGATACAAAAATTGGCCGTGTAGTTGATAGTGAGGAAGAAAGCTGTAGCCTGCAGGAAGATATCAATGGCTGGTCAGGTGGGCAGAAATGTGGCAAATGGAATTCAATCCGGAGAGGTAATGCATCTGGAGAGGCCTAACAAAGGCAAGGGAATACACATTAAATGTTAGGATACTGAGAAACATAGAGGAACAGAGGGACCTTGGAGTGCATGTCCACAAATTCCTGAAGTTAGCAGGACAGGTAGATAGGTGGTTAAGAAGGCATACAGGATACTTTTCTTTGTTAGCTGAGACATAGAATAAATACAAGAGCGGAGAGGTTATGCTGGAACTGTATAAAATACTTGTTAGGCTACAGCTGGAGTACTGCTTACAGTCCTGGTCACCACATTACAGGAAAGATGTGATTGCGCTAGAGAGGGCACAGAGGAGATTTAAGAGGATGTTGCCAGGACTGGAGAATTTTAGCAATGAGGAAAGATTGGATAGGCAGGGATAAAAACAAAACATGCTGGAAATACTCAGGTCAGAGAGAAACAGATTTAACGTTTCAGGTCGACGTTTCAGTTAACTCAGTTTCTCTCTCCACAGATGCTGCCTGGCCTAAGTATTTCCAGCATTTTGTGTTTTTTTTTTTAGATTTTCAACATCCGCAGTATTTTGCTTTTTGGATAGGCTGGGGTTGTTTTCTTTAGAACAGAGGAGCTGAGGAGAGACTTAATTGAGGTGTATAAAATTATGAGGGGCCTAGATAGAGTGGATAGGAGCACCTATTTCCCTTAGCAGAGAGGTCAATAATCAGGAGACATAGATTTAATGTAATTGATAGAAGGATTAGAGGAATTGAGGAAAACTTTTTTTTACCCAGAGGGTGATGAGGGTCTGGAACTCACTGCCTGAAAGAGTGGTAGAGGCAGAAACCCTCCACATGTAAAAAGTACTAGGATATGCTCTTGAAATGCTGTAAACTGCAAGGCTATGAACCAAGAGCTGGGAAGTAGGATTAGGTGGGATAGCTCGACTGGCACACACACGATGGGCCACATGGCCGCCTTCTGTGCTGTAAATGTTTATGATTATATGATTCTATGGGCTCAATTTTCCCCGAAGCTTTTTTATGGCATACTTGAAGAGTCATGCCTGTTTTTTGTGAGCCCAAGTACGCCAAAAAAAGTTCTACGTTTCCCTGTTGGATTTCTTCATTTTGGCGTGGCCGAACCTGTTCTTTAGTTTTGGAGGTGGAGCCTTGATCTGTGCCATGGTAACCAAGGATACAATGCGAGCTGAGGCTGCAAAGTGAAACATACAGCCAGCTCCCAACACATTAAAGCACATTGCATCAATTTAAAAACACATTAAATTATATTGCAGCAACTTCCCTCCAATTATTAAAGCCAGTCCCACTACCCCTGCCCCTAGCCGAAAGGCTTGCTGGTCTGCTTGCCTAGCCCTCCCCGAGCCCCTTGCCGATGCTGCTCCAGGTCCAGCCCCAGCTCCCCCGCCCCAAGCCCGAGTGCCTTGCCGGTCCACTCCCCCGCCCCTAACCCTGGCCGAACGGCTTGCCGGTCTGCTGCCCAGCCCGACCCTGGCCCCGAGTGCCATGCCTGTCCTGGTCCGCTCCCCAGCCCGACCCTGGCCCCGAGTGCCTTGCCGGTCCGCTCTCCCGCTCCTAGCCGAAGGGCTTGCCAGTCTGCTGGTCTAGCCCACTCCGAGCCCCTTGCCGGTCTAGCTCCCCCCACACCCTGCCGCCCCAGCCCCGAGTAGCTTGCCGGGCCCGGTCCCCCGCCCCTATCCCAGGCTGAATGGTCTCCCGGTCCGCTCCCCCACCCTTGGCCCAGGCCGAGTGGCCTCCCGGTCCACTCCCCCGCCCCTATCCCAGGTTGAATGGCCTCCTCCCTCCCTCCCTGTCCCTGCACCTAACTACACCCGAAAGGCTTCCCCTCCATCTCTCTCGCTGCTGCTGTCCGGGCATCTGCTGCACTTACCTGCGCTGATTTCCTTAACTCTCCAGAACATTTTTCTGCAGAGGTCACATACGCTGGCCTAAGCAGGACTGGAGTAACTCTCAGCTGGCCAAACCTGCCTAAATGGCCAGAATTGGCGCGGGTGGCAGATTACGCCTCCTTTGGCTGGAAAAAAAACGTACCTAAAAAAATCTTAACTAACTGAGCTACGCTGGTGCAAATTGATTGGGGAAACTGCTTTTTTTAAACTTAGGCCAAAAAAAGCAACCTGCTCCAAAAAAACGGCGCAAATCACTGGGGAAAATTGAGCCCCATATTAGGAAGGAGAGTCACTCCTGTAATTCGTCAGTAAATTTAAGGCACAGGTCAACACTAGTCGAGTAAGTCTGGGTCAAATATGACACCCTCACAACCACTCCATCAAAGACTGGTTAAACTCGGCACAGAACTAAGATTAGATCGAGAATCTTCCTGGTCTGTATGGCTTAGAAACACACCAGGCCATTTGTACATGGAGTCACCGAGAGCGCTACGGAATACCTGATGTTTGCAGTGATATTTAAAATGCTTCTGCACTATAAACAGACCAGAGTAATTTATATTGCCCTGCAATAAAGTTGGAACACTGGATGCTTCCAATCACAATGATCACTTTCTAGACATAATGAGGTCTCTAGCACAATGAGAAGACACGGAAATAAAAGCACAATTTCACTTCCTATCTGAGGCAGTCCCTCAGAGTCGAGAATGACTTCTTATAACTTCCTATAATTTTTGCCAATTGCTACACAGTAAGGCTAAGTCAAGCACTATAACCTTTCAAAGTGGAAGAATAATGACCCAATAGCCTGAACACAACACTGACAGATAATTTAAAACTAATAAAATACCCAATCATGGACTGCTAATTCCAATTCAATTTCATGGGCACCAGTAATGGCAAGCACCAAGAACATAATAAATAGGAGCAGGGGTAGGCCATATGACTCCTCGAGCCTACTCCGTCATTCAATAAGATCATGGCTGAACTTCTACATGAATTCCATTTTCCCACCCTATCCCTCGATTCCCTTAGTGCCCAAAAATCTATCATTCTCAGTCTTGAATATAATCAATGACAACGTATCTACAGTCCTCTGAGTGAAGAAATTTCTCCTCATCTCAGTCCTAAATGGTCAACCTCTTATCGTGAGACTATGCCCCTTAGTTCTAGAATCTCCAGTCAAAGAAAAGTGCCTCTCAGCATCTACCCTGCTAAGCAGTCAAATAATTGAGTTTGTTTCAATAAGATTCTCATTCTTCTAAACTCCAGAGAATGTCAGCCTATACATCTCAATCTCTCCTCACAGGACAGCCCCTCTCATCCCAGGAATCAATCTAGTGAACCTTGGTTGCATGTATATCCTTCCTTAGGTAAGGAGACCAAAATTGTACACAGTATTCCAGGTGTGATCTCACCAAAGCCCTATATAATTGCAGCAAAACTTCCTTACTCTTATATTCCAACCCCCTTGCAATAAAGACCAATATACCATTTGCTTTCCTACTTGCTTGCTGTACCTGCATGTTAACTTTCTGTAATTCATCTACAAGGACACCCAAATCCCTTTGAATACCAACATTTACTAGTCTCTCAGCTTTTAAAAAAAATTCTGCTTTTCTATTCTTCCTACCAAAGTGGATAATTTCACATGTCCCCACTATACTCCATCTGCCACCTCCCTGCCCACTTATTCTGTCTACATCCATTTGCAGCCATTTTGCATCCTCTTCACAGCTTACTTTACCATCTAACTTTGTAACATCAGAAAATTTGGATACATTACACTCAGCCTCCTCTAAGTTATTGCTATAGATTGTAAATAGCTGAGGCCCAAGCATTGATCCTTGTGGCACGCCATTACTTGCACAATGCCAACCCCGAAAAATGACACGTTTATTCCTACTCTCTGTTTTCTGTCCGTTAACCAACCCTCAATCCGTGCTAATATATTACCCCCAATCCCATGAGAACTAATCTTGTGTAATAACTTCTGTTGTGGCACCTTATTGAATGCCTTCAAAAATCCAAATACCTGTATACGACATCCACTGGTTCCCCTTTATCTACCCTGCTAGTTACACCCTCAAAAACTAACATTTGTCAAACACGATTTCCCTTTCATAAAAAAAAAGTGTTGACTCTGCCTAATCATACTACTCGAAGCTGTCCTACTCATGTTGAAACATTATAGCAAGACCTGCTAAAAGGTGCTAATAATTAGATCAATTATATTTTAGGACTGAACATGCCATGTTAGCACAAATGTATTTACACAAACACAATGTCATATGCAGGCAAGAGATTATTATGGTCACTTTCTGTTTCTGAAAGTCCATCTCCCCAAGCCTAGAATCAGTGAGATTGGGCTGGTTACAGCAACACATATTGCACAACCAGCTTATTAAATGAATCAAAATACAAAACATATGATGCATTTTCATACCAGAAACTAAATTCTATTAGAAATCTTTGTAATTTGTGGACAACAAATAGGACATCAACAGTGCATCTACCACAGCCAGTTGGCAAACACCCAATGTGTATTTTTAATGGATCACTTCCCTCGAGAATATCACAGCACTAATTAAAGCAGCAGCTGGGTAATATTTCTCCTCTTCTCTCCTCTCCACCTGTGCACAGCTCAAGAGGTATTACTTGAATTGCAAAATTTCAAAACAAAGTGTTTGGTAAATAATCTGTTGCTATACAGTACAAGTTCTTATAATTTTTGCCACCTTAAAACTAATAAAGACTATGTGGCTTTTTATGAGGATTAATGACCAAACTGCAAGACTCCTTGCTCTAGCTTTTTGAAGGGATGCAGCACCTCCAGGTGACACTATTTATGATGAATGATTGAAGGTGGGATTTTCTACTTAACTTCGGCAGTGTTTCTTATGTAAAATAGTATTTTGCGGCAAGACTTTTTTTTTTTTAAATGGGACTAAATAAATCCATCTCACCTTTTCATTCACATCACATGGTGCTGTCCCACTGAGAGTATTTACCTCACAATAGCTGCAGGAGATCAAATCCAAACAGCAAAACATGGTAAACAAAGAGCAAAATACTGCAGATGCTACAAATCTGAAAAGAAAAACAGAAAAGGCTGGAAATACTCTACGGACAAGGCAGCAACTGTGGAGAATCAGAAGGCAGTCAGTCAGTTGATGTTTCACGTCTAAGATTTTTCCTCAGGACTGACTGGAATTCTACTTCTCCACAGGTGCTGCCTGACTTGCTGAATTTTTCCAGCTTTTTCTGTTTTCAGCAAAACATGGTACAGGCTGAAGATACTATATTCTATTCCGCTGCATTTAATTGTATGTGTAGATAAACAGCTCTGGTTTTGAAGCATGTTAAATGGCTGCAATGCAATCAGATCACTTTATAAATCGTTTTAAGCTTACTTTGCATGATTATACACTCCAAACCAGCTATTATCCCGGTTGTGTATCTGTAAAGCATGCACTCCCATGTTCCGCCACCAATGTGTGCATCCCTTGAAGTCCCAAGGGATCCCAGCATCCCTTGGGAGCACTGTATATAAGCCATCCCCCAAGGCCTGTTCCTCACTCTGGAGTGTCTTAATAAAAACTGAGGTCACTGTTATTTTAACCTTCCTGTGGGCAGTCTCATCTGTGTTAGGAACACAATAATTCCTTTATGATGTCGTGAATAGCTTGCCAAAAAGGGTTTGGTTAAAAAAAAAGAGAGCGTATAAATGCCTTAGATCTTAAAATATTTTCAGTTCTACTAAAAACAATTTTTGAAAATGAACAGATTTACTGAAGGAGTAGTATAGGAAACTTTTCATTCAAGTTCCTTTTTTCAAAAAGCAAAGTAGGTTTCTCATGAAAATGCTACACTTGCTTATTTCACAAATACTTCAAAGTATCCAGGGTAGAGTTTCCACTTTGGGCGCAATCGGCAAAATGCACCCAAAACACGCTTGAAATTGCACTGGTCAGGTCACAGTTCAAGTTTTCGCTTATCTTTTTTTTTACATAATCAAAGTAAAATCTTCAATGACCCAGTGCATTCGGGCAGCGTAATAGAACATAATCATTTTTTTGTCTATTAAAAAGTATTCCTTGATGCAAGAGTGGTAACCTGCTGCAGTTTTATTAATGCAGCTGAAAATGGGTTTATCACCAAAAACATGCAATAGGTGTGTCCAGTCCTCTACAATCGAGTAACCCGATTTATAATCACTTAAAATTACATCAAAAAACTATATTGAACCATTTAATAGTTTCATTGGTGTACACTAGTCAATTTCTTAATAAATTAAATATTTTGAGACAATAAAAATCTTTTAAAATGCGCCTAGTAGTGCCTGCACGCTTAAGAAAATGAGCGCAATTTGAAGAGCCTTCCCGAATCAGCGCAATCAGCAGGAGCCCAGGTTCGACCTGGGGCGTGACCGGTTTGTGGATGGGACATGACCCGGGTGAAGTGAATCTTAAACCAGCATAAAATATAGAAAACAGGAACGCAAGTGGTTTTGGCCGATATTACTAGCGTAAACTCTACCCTCCACTGTTAAGGCTTCACAATGATGTGAACCAGCTTTGAAGACTTTTCTTTAAAGCGATTGGAGAGAATTCAATGCGTTCGACAAATTTCAGATAATAGCCAGGAATTTGCAGACAGTGGCGAAGCAAAGGCAAAAGATGTACGCTCCGCACGCGGATCTCGCAATCCCCGTGTTGGGAACTTTGGGTTCGTAAAAGGGGTTCCCCCTTGTTTGAACTGCTGTGACATCAACAGGCAGTATAAGCAGCCAATCAAAAGGCAGAATTTTCACAGACAGTGAACAAGAAAGTGAGTAAACCCTTAAAATTCTAACTTTTTAAAAATAGTTAGAGAGCAAAAATAAGATTGGGGTTCTCACGTGAGGAAAAGACAAGCCTAAAAAAAATTCTGAAAAGTTTAACTTTTTATTTTTATTAAAATGGACAAATTTCACACTGCACAAAATTAAAATTACTTTTCCAGGCACTTGTTGTTTTGCAGCCATTATGCTGTTAAAACCCCAGTTACACCTAATCCCTTTAGGTCTAAGTTTTAGTGGGGAATTTAACAGCGTACTTACTGCGGAAGAGCCGAAGTTTTTGTTTCAATTATTTACTAGATTTCACTGATTGCCAACTGGGGTGGGGGTGAGGCACAGCGCAGCCAGTTTCAGAGCTGACAAGACTGCAACTTTGGGATTTCCACCTGTGCATGCGACAAATCCTGAAGTTGCAGTCAGTTGCAAAAGCGGAAAAATGGCAAGCGCTGCTAGTTCGCAGTCATCCCAACCACAAATTCCGGGCCATAAACAGCATAATATTCTCTTTCTGTTAAAACGTCCCTGTTATTTCAGGGACTCAATTTGCTGCAAATTGCCAGCTACTGGTGAATAAAACTAGAGGTTTTTAATCTGCCAGTAAAGTATGTATTCCCCCCCCACCCCAAACAGTCAAGTTGTCATTAATTGTTGTATTAAGCCACACAAATCTAAGTATGATCATGTACAACTTTATAGATACATTGTTAATATCCCTGAAATGATGGCTTGGTTGTGGAAGAGGAAGAAACATTTATACTACTGGTCTGTGGCATACATCATTCTGGTATTATGCTAACCAATATTAGGAAGTCCTATCTATGTGTTACATACTGTAGGTAACATGAGCGTTGTAATAAGTAACTACATGAAGCTGCAATTGTGTAACCTGAATGTGGAAGGAAATGCACTTCAAATAACACGTATCACTTCAATAAAAATGAAAACCATATTTAAAAAGTATTTTTAAAGTTAAAGCTAGCTAATCCCCCATGGATTTACTTCGACAACATTTAAAATTTGTGTTTCACTCTTCCTGCTACTGTCTCTTTGCTTCTCCCCAACTACATATTCTTGTCTTCAACCCAATTTCTCTGTTTCTCATGCTATAATATCTCCACATTTGTAACTCTACTTCTTACTCTTATCTCCCTATTTCTGTCTGTGACTCTTGGGCCCCGATACTTACCAAAAAGCAAGTTTGGTGATTGGGCAACCAGGAAGCACAGGTTTTCCTCCGGTCCTACCATTAAATTCGGCATTATCATTTTTGGAATCTGTTTCCCAGCCACAGCCAAATAGATTGAGAGTAAATTGCTTTGGGAGTCCTGAGGTTGTAAAAGGTGCTATATAAATGCAAGTCTTTCTCTCTTTCAATTTGTAAAATCTGCATATTTTCCACTTCAAGCCATGCATTAATTCCTGGTCAAAAGCAAGGCAAGGTAATCGATTCCCAAACCTCTTCCATGCTGTCTACGGCTAAATAACAACAGGGCCTAGGCTAATTCCATGTCCTAGCAATCCATAGCGCAATGCACAGGCGTTCCTATAACTACATTTTAGTTTTGACTACATCCAATATTAGACACTTGTGTAAGATGACAAGCAACAACATAGCAGTAAAAATCAAAATAAGCATTGACTACTGCCAACTGGTTTTACATGTGCAACTGTAGCGGAGAATTTGTTTACCATTTAAGTGCCAAGATTGTTGCACACTTGACAATGTATGTAGGTAATCTCACCAATCCTGCATTCTTACATACGATGTTCATAATTTATGATTATTGTACATCACAAAATCAGAAACTATTTTAACAAATGCATTTCCAGTGTCACAATTAGGATTGTTAGATTGTTCGGTAAATAAGTGAAACAGGTGAATGTTGAACATTTGTCTGTCTTAAAAGACCAGAAGAGGTCATTAACACAGCAACAAATTTATACAATTATGCAATAAGATTGCCTTTTAGCAAACCTATTTTTGAAACATTGTAACACAGATATAAATAGTAGCAAAAAAGTTATCACCATAGCACCACTGCATTGCTTATGTGCAACACAGATATAGAAATTTCAGCACAGTAGGAGACCATTTGGCCCATCGTGTCTGTGTTGTGCTAGCTCCACATCAGAGATGTTCTACTCCAATCCCATTCCTCGACCCTTTCTTCAACATCATAATGATGAAAATGAACATCTTTACCACCGTTCTCCAACCCCAGAAATTTATTCTGGAGAATAATCGGAATTGAAATATGCATACCTCTAATTCTTTACTGAATCAGAAAGTATTTACATTCAGCATTTGACCTTTATGATCACATATAAAATAAAAAGTAAATCCAAAGCTGAAGCTTGTAACACAATCCTGCTGTTAAGATTACTTTCAAACGGCACTCCCCATCTGTCCTGCAGTTCAGGAAACTACTGGAACCCATGAAAGGCAGAGTCTTCAGTAAATGATATCTGTAAGTAATAGAAGACCATTTCCTTCCGAACCACAAAGCAGGGACTATGGAAATCTAGTCAAAAGGGCTTCCCCAAGTTGTTTTAACATGGTGTGCTGCCATACATTCATTGAGCTTGCCCCCCCCACCCCCAAAAGTCAAAAATACCATACAATCTTAGCACACATCCCCAGCTGTCTGCTGCAGGGAATCTCCATTATTTTCAATGTCCATTGCTTCTGGTGCTTATTCTCTACAGTCCTGGTTTACAAAAATAAAGAAAGTCACACTCCTACAACTGCCAACCTTTATTCCACTAGCCTTTTCTAATACTATCATAAAGATGCCATATTCTTTTCACAAAGATAGGAGCAGAATGAACCCAAAACATGTCCATAGTTTGTCTCCAGCATCAGTGCAACTACAAGAAAGTTAAATTGCAAAATTAATCTGTGTTGCAATCAAAATCCTGGGAACTACCAAATGATTACATATTTTGAATACACAATTTAACTGAATGATGATCTATTAATTATAATTGAAAAATTGGGAGAATTTTCTACAACGCTATCCTAAAGATACAATACTTCCAAAAAAGGACATATGTAAAAGATAAGCTTGCAGTTTTATTTTGAAAATGTTCCTCCTCAACTCAGACATTCTCCTCCATAAAGCAGGAAAGAAAGACTACACAGCATGACACAGTTCCAGAGGTATTGTCAATGCCACCTGACGGAGCTGTGGTAATGCATGGAAGCCCAACAATTCAGTTTCCCTTATTGCTACATTTCATTGACACGAACTCTCACTACATAATGTGGAAGAGGGGAGTAAGCGGAAAAATGAAAGCCCGCATTGGAAGAGTGTTACAGCCCAATAACCATGATATACTAAAACAAACTGCAGAATGTTGGAGTTAATGATATTATTGTTCCTAATAAAACATTGCTATAATAAAGTTTTATATATGTAAGATTAAAGCCCACCAGGGTCCAGACTGCAAAACCAAACAGATTTAACAGTTTAACTTTGTGGGGAACCAGTAACAACTGAGCAGCATCAGTAGGGGATTAATGTCAGCACCCCCGCCACCCCATCAAACAGTAGTGCCAACAAACCTGTGAGATGGAGCAACAGGGTGCGAATAGCCATTCAGGGCCTCAGAGACAGGGCCATGGCAAATCTCAGCAACTATGTTTTGGGCTCCAAAGCAATGCTCAGAGAGCCCTATTAGTAGGACTTAGAATTCTTTGCATGCGCTAGAGCTCTTTTATTATAACTCATTTAAGATGTATTTTGTACCCTTAACTGCCCAGAGTTGGTAGAAGCAACTGACATTCAAGTTTCTTCTAATGTCATCAATGTGGAAGAGAAATTTGAATAAACTGGGTACCAATTTTTCTTCCTCCAGATGGAGCAAGCACCTTTCACCTTTTGAGTGGTTTGGCTGAGATGAGGAATTTATTATGTTGATACACACATACTAAAATTGTGGTATAATATGTTGGCACACAAGGTCCAAGTTACTGTGGACTGGCACAGTTTCGCTAGTTTGGCCAGACATTCGATCAGAACCGAAAACTTGGTGTTCCGCAACATCCGTGCTTTGAACACAAGTGACGAGATGATGTTGCAAATCCACTAGTTCTAATGGCAGAACATTGTAGATCGATGAAAGAGCCTCTCACCTTGACACTCCACAACATGTAATGCTGACATGCAAAACTGGAGGTCAGGACGCGAGCGTGAGCCATGACGACGATGCGACAGACGAGAGGCACAGCAGTCGGCGCATTTGCTTAGATGGTCATTTTCAGGTTTTAAAAAAATGAATCGGACATATCATTTCGGGTTTACCCCGAGTTGGCCAATACAGGCAAACAGGATTCAATGCAGCTGTCATTTCCCAAGCTGCTGTACATTTTTAAAAAACTGCAGTTCTCGGCCCCGCCTCCTTCGCATTGGGCTTTCCTTTTAGGAATCGCATAGAGCTCAAGGTCCATCTTCCAATTGGTCAATCGAGCAGTCAATCACAATTACGTCACAATCAGACACCAAGTTGACACTGAGGGGTTTCCAGGCCGTCGCCTTTGGTCTTAAAAACCGCTAGGAGTCACATGAACAGGGACTGGAAACCCTGTGCCAAATACCTCGGCTCACTCACATCACAGACGCATAATACGAAGCACGTTTACCAAAAGACAAACGTTGCTTTTATTTATCAAATGAAACACTTATTTAAAAAAAGGGGCTGTCATTTCACAGAATCGCCTAAAACAGAATGGTGCAGGGCACGGATATTTATCTTGAAGTGTCACATCTGCTAACACTGTAACGTTGCTCAGGCACAGGGACAGCAACCCATTTGAAAAGAGCTTTAAAAAATCGAAGTCGCTGAGCTTTGGTGCATCACACGAAGTAAAATCTACACGCAGAATAATAGTAACCTGTCCAAGAAAATCCGGCTGATGTGATTTCCTGCACAAGTTCTCCGCAGCAGTTAACGCATTTCATGACGTTTTTAAAACAGACTTACCGAGTGATTGACTCCCCACATAAAGACGCTCAGCAATGGGTCGCTAGCTCGGAACAGCTTCACTTTCTGAGCCACAAAATGTTTCTTCTTGGTTTTCGTTTTGCTGGCGAATGTCGTACTGTTCGCTGCCATCTTTCCCCGTCTCGCGTTTTCCTTTTATTTCAATTCACTGCGTTTTATTCACCAAATTCTTTTTGGGCAATTTTTTAAATGGAAATGTTTATAATAAAAACTTACTCCGTCTTCTTCCTGCACTCATTGAAAACAAGAAGTTAAAACGGTTATGATCAGAATTTGTTTTTGGGTGGTGGTGGTAGTAGTAGCACAGGCTGGTTACTATGTTCTCCAATGCCCTGCCGCTTCCGGACCTTGATGAATGTGTGTGAGAACTGTAAGGAGGCGAGGCTCTACATCCACAATCGGCACACACGCATTGCACGCTGCAACGCAGCCTGGAAGCAGAGAGCAGGCGGGGAACAATAGCGCGTGATTGACAGCGGCAGCAACCAAACAGAATGGGATTCCCACTTTGCAACGTTCGAAACAGAACGGCGCCTGGAGATACGCGACCAATGACAGGGTTGCACGAGATGAGTTGATCCCGCGTGCATCTAGAGAATAAAAGACATCAAGTTCGGTTGTGAAGGGCAGTGTTCGTGAGTGGGCGTAATGTGGTATTTTAGAAAACATTTGAAAAATGCCTGTAACTTTTACAACTTCCGTTATTTGCATCATGTAAACCAAGTAGTCGAGAAGGGCATTAGGAATAGCAATGCACGTGTATTAATTGCACGTCTTTGCAGTCTTGTTGGTGGCTACAAAATAATCGTACAGTTCATGTAAATAGATAATTGTATTCCAGGTAGATATGATGGCATTCTGAAATGCATAATGGTGGGAAGGACAGAACCAGAATTATTCTAAGCAAAAATTAATTTTGTACAGTAATTGTTAACAGCATATTTATTGTTTTATAAGAAATATCGCCACTGCCTGGTTAGTGGTATGCACTACGTTTCTCCTCCACCAGGATGTAGGATAACGCTAATTAGGATTGATCACAATAAAGGTACACTCGTTCAAATTTCAATGTTTTACTGCCTTAACACTGTGCTTTGAATTAGCCCTTATACTGCCGACAGTTTCAGGTAACTACTGTCGCTCTAGGTGGATGGGTTTTGTAAATGTTCAGCATTTCACCAATATAACAGCAGTAACATCAACTTGCATTTATACAGCGTTTTTGACATAGTAAAAATGCCCAAGGCGCTTCCCAGGAGTGTTATGCGACAAAATGTAACGATTCTAAAACATTAGGAAGAACTGTAATACTGCGATATTAACCACCAAAATACATTTCTCATAAAAAAACTACCTGTGCTCATCCTGTAATCACTTTTTCTGTCATTTTACATCCCTGTTCTCTTTCCTTTTGTGTTAGCTTTCATTTAGTTCCTTTCTTCTATGTAACTTTACCTTTTTTAACTTTACTTTCAGCTCATAGTGTCCATTTTGGAAGTGAGAGCAGCTTCAGAAAATTTGTCATTTAATAAGCTTAAAAAGTAGCTAATAAGGCCTGATCTTTAACAAGCCAAATGGCAAAGAATTCAAGATTGATGAATTTGCGTGTAAATATTTAATATATTTTAATGCTTCTGATGCACAAGTAAATTAAATGGCAGCATCAGGAAGAACTGTGACCACATAAGGAAATGCCTGCAACATGCTAACAGTTAAAACTGGCATCAGTAGTAGGGGAAAATGCTACGTTCTACTACTAGGGATGTGATAACAGGGCACTTAGAAAATCATAAGATTGGACAGAGTCAGCACGGATTTATGAAAGGAAAATTGTGATGATAAACCTGTTAGAGTTCTTTAAGGTAACTAGCAGGATGGATAAGGGGGAAGGTAGGGTATTTGGAATACAAAAGGTTATTAGACAAAATTACAGCTCATGGGATTGGGGTAATATATCAATATAGATTGAAGATTGGTTAACGGAGAGAAAACAGAGTAACAATAAACGCGTCATTTCTGACTTGGCAGGGCTGCAACTAGTGGGGTACACAAGGATCAGTGCTTGGGTCTCAGCTATTTACAAACTATATCAATGACTTAGATGAGGGGACTGAGTGTAATGTATCCAAATTTGCTGATGATACGAAGTTAGGTGGAAAAAGTAAGCTGCGAGGAGGACGCAAGGAGGCTGAAAGGGATTTAGACAGATTAAGTGATTGGGCAAGGACGTGGCAGATGGAATATAATGTGGAAAAGTGTAAAGTTAATCACTTTGGTAGCAAAATAGAAAAGCTGAATATTTAATAAATGGTAAGAGACTGGAAAATGTTGCTATTCAGAGGGCCCTGGGTGTCATTGTACATGAATCATAGAAAAGTAAAATGTAGGTACAGCAAGCCATTAGGAAAACAAATAGTATAGAAACATAGAAATCCACAGCGCAGAAGGAGGCCATTTCGGCCCATTGTGTCTGCACCGGCCAACAAAGAGCCTTATGGCCCTTGGTCAGCAGCCCTGAAGGTTACATATAAAACAATGAACAATGACAGAAAGGTAAAGAGCATCCAGCCCAACCAGTCCGCCCCACACAACTGCGACACCCCATGCACTGCAACATTCTACACTCCACCCCAACCACAGCCATGCAATCTCCTGGTAGAGGCAAAAAAACAGATAAAAACCCAGGTCAATTGAGGAAAAAAATTCTGCAAAAAATTCCTCTCCGGCCTATCCAGGCAATCAAAACTAGTCCAGGAGATCACTCTGGCCATATTCGATTCCCTACAGTACTTACCATCGTATCTGCACCAGCCAACAAGAAGTTATCCAGTCTAATCCCGCTTACCAGCTCTAGGACCGTAACCCTGCAGGCTACAGCACTTCAAGTGCCCATCCAAGCACCTTTTGAATGTAGTGAGGGTTTCTACATCCACCACACTTCCAGGCAGTGAGTTCCTGACCCCCATAACCCTCTGCGTGAAGAAGCATCCCCTCAAATCCCCCCTCAACCTTCCACCAACGAAACTATACCCCCTCGTAATTGACCCCTCCACGAAGGGAAATATGCCCTTGCTATCCACTATATCCAGGCCCCTCAAAATTTTATAAACCTCAATGAGGTCTCTCAGCCTCCTTTGTTCCAATGAGAACAAACCCAGCCGATCCAATCTGTCCTCGTAGCTAAGATTCTCCATTCCAGACAGCATCCGAGTAAATCTCCTCTGCACCCTCTCTAGTGCAATCAAGTCCTTCCTATAATAAGGCGACCAGAACTGCACGCAGTATTCCAGCTGTGGCCTAACCAGAGTATTATACAATTTAAGCATAATCTCCCTGCTCTTGTATTCCATGCCTCGGCCAATAAAGGCAAGCATTCCAACATTTTCCAACATTCCATGGACTCTGGTTCAGTTCCTATGGATTGGAGGGTAGCTAATGTAACCCCACTTTTTAAAAAAGGAGGGCGAAAGAAAACAGGGAATTATAGACCGGTTAGCCTGATATCGGTGGTGGGGAAAATGGTGGAATCACTTATTAAAGATATAATAGCAGAGCATTTGGAAAGCAGTGAAAGGATCGGTCCAAGTCAGCATGGATTTATGAAAGGGAAATCATGCTTGATAAATCTTCTAGAGTTTTTTGAGGATGTAACTAGTAGAGTGAATAAGGGAGAACCAGTGGATGTGGTGTATTTGGACTTTCAAAAGGCTTTTGACAAGGTCCCACACAAGAGATTAGTGTGCAAAATTAAGACACATGGTATTGGGGGTAATGTATTGATGTGGATAGAGAACTGGTTGACAGACAGGAAGCAATGAGTGGGAATAAATGGGTCCTTTTCAGAATGGCAGACAGTGACAAGTGCCACAGGGTTCAGTGCTGGGCCCCCAGCTATTTACAATATACATTAATGATTTGGACGAAGGAATTGAATGCAATATCTCCATGTTTGCAGATGACACTAAGCTGGGTGGCAGTGGGAGCTGCGAGGAGGATGCTGGGAGGCTGCAGGGGGACCTGGACAGGTTAGGTGAATGGGCAAATGCATGGCAGATGCAGTATAATGTGGATAAGTGTGAGGTTATCCACTTTGGTGGCAAAAACAGAAAGACAGATTATTATCTGAATGGTGACAGATCAGTAAAAGGGGAGGTGCAATGAGACCTGGGTGTCATGGTACATCAGTCATTGAAGGTAGGCATGAAGGTACAGCAGGCAATAAAGAAAGCAAATGGCATGCTGGCCTTCATAGCGAGGAGATTTGAGTATAGGAGCAGGGAGATCTTACTGCAGTTGTACAGGGCCTTGGTGAGACCACACCTTGAGTATTGTGTGCAGTTTTGTTCTCCTAATCTGAGGAAGGACATTCTTGCTATTGAGGGAGTGCAGCGAAGGTTCACCAGACTGATTCCTGGGATGGCAGGACTGACATATGAAGAAAGACTGGTCAACTAGGCTTATATTCACTGGAATTTAGAAGAATGAGAGGGGATCTCATAGAAGCATATAAAATTCTGACGGGATTGGACAAGTTAGATGCAGAAAGAATGTTTCCGATGTTGGGGAAGTTCAGAACCAGGGGTCACAGTCTAAGGATAAGGGGTAAGCCATTTAGGACAGAGATGAGGAGAAACTACTTCACTCAGAGAATTGTGAACCTGTGGAATTCTCTATCACAGAATGTTGTTGAGGCCAGTTTGTTAGATATATTCAAAAGGGAGTTAGATGTGGCCCTTATGGCTAAAGGGATCAAGGGGTATGGAGAGAAAGCAGGAATGGGGTACTGAAGTTGCATGATCAGCCATGATCATATTGAATAGTGGTGCAGGCTCGAAGGGCCGATTGGCCTACTCCTGCACCTATTTTCTATGTTTCTATGGTTCTTTGTATGCCTTCTTACCACCTTATCAACCTGGACTGCTACTTTCATGGATCTGTGGACAAGCACTCCAAGGTCACTTTGTTCATTTGCACTTCTAAGTGGCCTACTGTTTAATGTGTATACCCTTTCGTTACTAGCCCTCCCAAAGTGCATTACCTCACACTTCTCCGAGTTAAATTCCATTTGCCACTGTTCTACCCATCTGACCAGTAGATTGATATCCTCCTGCAGGCCATGACTTTCCTCTTCATTATCAACCACACAGCCAATTTTTGTGTCATTCGCAAACTTTTTAATCATACTTCCTATATTCAAATCTAAATCATTGATATATACACAAAAAGTAAGGGACCCACTACTGAGCCTTGTAGAACCCCACTGGAAATATCCTTCCAGTCACAAAAACATCCATCAATCATTACCCTTTGCTTCCTACCTCTAAGCCAATTTTGGATCCAACTTGCCATTTTGCCCTGGATCCCATGGGCTTTAACCTTTGTGACCAGTCTACCATTTGGGACCTTATCAAAAGCTTTGTTAAAGTCCATATGCACCACATTTTACCCTTATTGACCTTCCTGGTTATCTCCTCGAAAAATTAAATCAGGTTAGTCAAACACGATCTTCCCTTAACAAATCTGTGCTGACTGTCCCTAATTAATCCTTGCCTTTCGAAATGTAGATTTATCTTGTCTTTCATGATTTTTTCCAATAATTGAGGTTAGGCTAACAAGCCTTTAATAACAGGGGAACCAGTAGATGTGGTGTATTTGGACTTCCAGAAGGTATTTGACAAGGTGCCACATAAAAGGTTACTGCACAAGATAAAAGTTCACGGGGTTGGGGGTAATATATTAGCATGGATAGAGGATAGACTAATTAACAGAGAACAGGGATAAATGGTTCATTCTCTGGTTGGCAACCAGTAACTAGTGGGGTGCCGCAGGGATCAGTGCTGGGACACCAATGATTTACAATCTATATTAATGACTTGGAAGAAGGGACTGAGTGTAACGTAGTCAAGTTTGCTGACGATACAAAGATGGGAGGAAAAGCAATGTGTGAGGAGGACACAAAAAATCTTCAAAAGGACATAGACAGGCTAAGTGAGTGGGCTAAAATTTGGCAGATGGAGTATAATGTCGGAAAGTGTGAGGTTATGAACTTTGGCAGAAAAAAAATCAAAGAACAAGTTATTATTTAAATGGAGAAAGATTGCAAAGTGCTGCAGTACTGCGGGACCTGGGGGTACTTGTGCATGAAACACAAAAGGATAGTATGCAGGTACAGCAAGTGATCAGGAAGGCCAGTGGTATCTTGGCCTTTATTGCAAAGGGGATGGAGTATAAAAGCAGGGCAGTCTTGCTACAGCTATATAAGGTATTGGTGAGGCCACACCTGGAATACTGCATTCAGTTTTGGTTTCCATATTTACGAAAGGATATACTTGCTTTGGAGGAAGTTCAGAGAAGGTTCACTAGGTTGATTCCGGGGATGTGGGGGTTAACTTATGAGGAAAGATTGAGTAGGTTGGGCCCCTACTCATTGTAATTCAGAAGAAGAATAAGAGGTGATCTTATCGAAACGTATAAGATTATGAGGGGCCTTGACAAGGTGGATGCAGAGAGGATGCTTCCACTGATGGGGGAGACTAGAACTAGAGGGCATAATCTTAGAATAATTTAAAACAGAGATGAGGAGAAATTTCTTCTCTCACGGGGTTGTAAATCTGTGGAATTCGCTGCCTCAGAGAGCTGTGGAAGCTGGGACATTGAATAAATTTAAGACAGAAATAGACAGTTTCTTAAACGATAAGGGGATAAGTGATTATGGGGAGCGGGCGGGGAAGTGGAGCTGAGTCCATGATCAGATCTGCCATGATCTTATTGAATGGCGGAGAAGGCTTGAGCGGCTGTATGGCCTACTCCTGCTCCTATTTCTTATGTTCTTATGTCCTCGGCCTATCCCTTTCTCCCTTCTTAAACAAGGGTACCACATTAGCAGTCCTCCAGCATCATGCCCAAATCCAAAGAGGACTGGAAAATGATGGTCAAGGCCTCTGTTATTTCCTCTTTTACTTCGCTCAACAGCCTGGGATGCATTTCATCCGGGCCTGGGGAATTATCTACTTTCAAAGCTGTTAAACCCCTTAATACTTCCTCTCTCATGATGTTTATTTCTTCCAGAATTTCACACTCCTCCTCGATAGCAGTATTTGCAAGCCTCTTTCCTTTGTGAAAACAGACACAAATTATTCATTAATAACCATATCAACATCTTCCGCCTCCACACAATGATTATCCTCATGGTCTCTAATAGGCCCTACCCTTTCATTAGTTATCCTCTTGCTCTTAATATATTTATAGAACATCTTTTGGATTTTCTTTAATTTTGCTTGCCAAGAAGTTTTCATGCTCTCTCTTAGCATTCCTAATATCCTTTTTAATTTTAACTCTGAACTTTCTATATTCCTCCAAGGATTCTCAAGTATTTAGCCATCGCTATATGACATAAGCTTCCCTTTTTTTCTTTATTCTCCCTGTAGGTCCCTAGATATCCAGGGGGCTCTGGAATTGTTATTCCCACCTTTTTTCTTTAAGGGCACATGTTTGGCCTGAGCCCTCCGGATCTCCTCCTTGAATGCCTCCCACTGTTCCGACACTGATTTACCCACAAGTAGCTGTTTCCAGTCCACTCTGGCTAAATCACTCCTTAACTTAGCAAAATTAGGTTTTCCTCAATTCGGGACTTTTATTCCTTGTCTATCCTTGTCCTTATCCATAACTACCTTGAATCTGACTGAATTATGGTCACTGGCACTGATACCCCTTTCACATGCCCAGCTTAATTCCCCAAAACTAAATCCAAAGCCGCCATTCTCATGTTGGGCTTGTTACATACTGACTAAAAAAGTTCTCTTGAATGCATTTTAAAAATGCTGCACCCTCTATACCCTTCACAATATATTTGTCCCAATCAATATTAGGATAGTTAAAATCCCCTACTATTACTACCCGATGGTTTTTGGACTTCACAGAAATTTGCCTACATATTTGCTCTCCTATCTCCCTCCAATTGTTTGGGGGTCTATAATACATGCCCAGCAGTGTGATCACCCATTTTTTATTTTTCAGTTCGACCCATATGGCCTAATTTGATGATCCCTCTCACATATCCCTCCTCACCGCTGTAATATTTTCTTTAATCAATACCGCGACCCTCCCTTTTTTACACCCCTCTCTATCTTGTCTAACAATCCTGTAACCAGGAATATTAATCTGCCAAACCTGCCCCTCTTTCAGCCATGTCTCTGTAATGGCTATAATGTCATAATCCCAAGTGTCTACCTGTGTTCTTAGTTCATCCGCCTTATTCGCTATACTCCTTGCATTAAAGTATATACCATTTAGCACAGGAAGATCTCCTTGATTACTACTTACTAACCCTTGTTTCCTCTGTCTTACAGATTCACTTTCTACATTCTTGCTATCCAATTTCTGCTTTACTTCCCTATTGAATTTGTTCTCAGATTCCCATCCCCCTGCCAAGCTAGTTTAAACTCTCCCCAGCAGGACTAGCAAAACTCCCCGCGAGGATATTGGTCCCGGCGCTGTTGAGGTGCAATCCGTCCGGTTTGTACAGGTCCCATCTCCCGCAGAAGCAGTCCCAATGCCTCAAGAATTTAAAGCCCTCCCTCCTACACCAACTCTCCAGCCACGCGTTCATCCTCTCTATCCTTCTATTCTTGTAGTCATTAGCATGTGACACTGGTAGTAACCCGGAGATTACTAACTTTGAAGTCCTATCTTTTAATTTTCTTCCTAGCTCCCTAAATTCTGCCTGCAGGACCTCATCCCTCTTTCTATCTATGTCATTGGTCCCGATATGGACCACGACCTCTAGCAGTTTACCCTCTCCCCCTAGAATGCCCTGCGTCCGCTCTGTGACGTCCTTGACCCTGGCACCAGGGGGGCACCATACCATCCTGGAGTCATGTCTACAGCCGCAGAAAGGCCTCTCTATTCCCCTAACTATTGAATCCCCTACCATTACAGCTCTCTTATTCTTCACTCCTCCCCCCTGTGCAGCTGAGCCACCCGTGGTGCCTTGGACTCGGCTTTGTTGGCACTCCCCAGAGGCACCATCGCCTTCACCGGTACTCAAAAGAGAATATCGGTTGGAAAGTGGGATGGACTCAGGGGGGGACTCCTGCACTTACCTGCCTAGCGTTCTTCCTCCATCTGGTGTTCTGCCCCTCTGCCTGCACGCTGTTAAGCTGCGGGGTGACCACCTCCAGCAACGTGCTATCCCACATAGCTCTCAGCCTCGCAGATGCACTATAGTGACTCCACCCGCTACTCAAGCTCCGAAATGCGGAGCTCGAGTAGTTGAAGCTGGAGACATCTCCTGCACACATGGTTGTCTAGGCCGCGCGAAGCATCCAGGACTTCCCACATGCCTTTATTACAAATGTATTGGAGTATATGAGTAAAGATGTCTTACTACAATTATATAGGGCCTTTGTGAGACCACACCTGAAGTGCTTTGTATAGTTTTGGTCTCCTTAACCAAGGAAGGATATACTTGCCTTAGAGGGAGTGCAACTCGACTGATTCCAGGGTTGAGTGGATTGTCCTATGAGGAGAGATTGAGTAGACTAGGCCTATATTCTCTAGAGTTTAGAAGAATGTGAGGTGATCTCATTGAAACGTATAAAATTGTTAAGGAGCTTAATAGGGTAAATGTTGGAAGGATGTTTCCCCTGGTTGGGGAGTCTAGAATTAGGGTCACAGTCTCACAACAAGGTGTCAGCCATTTAGGACTGAGATGAGGAGAAATTTCTTCACTTAAAGAGTTGTGAATTTTTGGAGTTCTCTACCCCAGAGAGCTGTAGCTGCTCAGTCATTGAGTATATTCAGACAAAAATCAATAGATTCTTAAATACTAAGGGAATCAAGGGATATGGAGATAGAAACATAGAAAATAGGTGCAGGAGCAGGCCATTCGGCCCTTCGAGCCTGCACCACCTTTCAATATGATCATGGTTGATCATGCAACTTCAGTACCGCACTCCTGCTTTCTCTCCATACCCCCTGATCCCTTTAGCAGTAAGGGCCACATCTAACTCCCTTTTGAATATATCCAACGAACTGGACTCAACAACTTTCTGTGGTAGAGAATTCCATAGGTTCACAATTCTCTGGGTGAAAAAGTTTCTCCTCATCTCGGTCCTATATGGCTTACCCCTTATCCTTAGACTGTGACCCCTGGTTCTGGACTTCCCCAACATCGGGAACATTCTTCCTGCATTTAACCTGTTCAATCCCGTCAGAATATTATATGCTTCTATGAGATCCCCTCTCATTCTTCTAAATTCCAGTGAATGTAAGCCTAGTCGATCCAGTTTTTCTTCATATGTCAGTCCTACCATCCCAGGAATCAGTCTGGTGAACCTTCGCTGCACTCCCTCAATAGCAAGAATGTCCTTCCTCAGATTAGGAGACCAAAACTGCACACAATACTCAAGGTGTGGTCTCACCAAGGCCCTGTACAACTGCAGTAAGACCTCCATGCTTCTGTACTCAAATCCTCTTGCTATGAAGGCCAACATGCCATTTGCTTTCTTAACTGTCTGTTGTACCTGCATGCCTGCTTTCAATGATTGATGTACCATGACACCCAGGTCTCGTTGCACCTCCCCTTCTACTAATCTGTCACCATTCAGATAATAATCTGTCTTCCTGTTTTTGCCACCAAAGTGGATAACCTCACACTTATCCACATTATACTGTATCTGCCATGCATTTGCCCACTCAACTAACCTGTCCAAGTCACCCTGCAATCACTTCGCATCCTCCTCACAGCTCACACTGCCACCCAGCTTAGTGTCATCTGCAAACTTGGAGATATTTCATTCAATTTCTTCGTCTAAATCATTAATATATATTGTAAATAGCTGGGGTCCCAGCACTGAACCTTGCGGTACCCCACTAGTCACTGCCTGCCATTTTGAAAAGGACCCATTTATGCCCACTCTCTGCTTGCTGTCTGCCAACCAGTTCTCTATCCACGTCAATACATTACCCCCAATCCCATATGCCTTAATTTTGCAGATAGTGCGGGAAGGTGGAGTGGATGTACAAGATCAACCATGATCTTATTGAATGGCAGAGCAACTCGAAGGGCCGAATGGTCTACCGCTGCTCCAATTTCTTATGTTCTTAAAACTATACAAAAACTACAACTGCACTTATCTGTTCACATCTGTTTGACAACTTCCTAAAGCAGAGAGGATTTAGTGTGTCTCGCACAGTTATTTAATTCTTGGGTGCTAGGTTGATTTCTTGTTAATGTGGCTTCCTAGGACAGTTTTACATAGCAGAGGTGTACAAGTGTCACACTGAAGTGCATCCCTGGTTGTTGACCCCACTGTTAGAGGAAAAAGGTCCTTCCTATTCACTCTATCTAATCCCCTCATAATTTTATACACCTCAATTAGGTCTCCCCTCAGCCTCCTCTGTTCCAAAGAAAACAACCCCAGTCTATCCAATCTTTCCTCATAGCTAAAATTCTCCAGTCCAGGCAACGTCCTCGTAAATCTGCTCGTAAATCTCACTCTAGTGCAATCATATCTTTCCTGTAATGTGGTGACCAGAACTGAACGCAGTACTCTAGCTGTGGCTCAACTAGTGTTTATATAGGTCAAGCATAACCTCCATGTTCTTATATTCTATGCCTCAGCAAATAAAGCTAAGTTTTTGTATGCCTTCTTAACCACTTTATCTACTTGGCCTGCTACATTCAGGGATCTGTGGACATGCACTTCAAGGTCTCTCTGTTCCTCTACACTTCTTAGTGTCCTACTATTTATTGTGTATTCCCTTGCCTTGTTGGCTCTCCCTAAATGCATTTCCTCACACTTCTCCGGATTGAATTCCATTTGCCACTATTCTGCCCACCTGACCAGTCCATTGATATCTTCCTGCAGTCTATAGCTTTCTTCTTCATTATCAACCACACGGCCAATTTTTGTATCATCTGCAAACTTCTCAATCATGCCCCCTACATTCAAGTCTAAATCATTGATATATACCACAAAAAGCAAGGGACCTAGTACTGAGCCCTGCGGAACCAAACTGGACAGCCTACCAGTCACAAAGACACCCATCGACCATTACCCTTTGCTTCATGCCTCTGAGCCAGGTATGGATCCAACTTGCCACTTTGCCTTGGATCCCATGGGCTTTTACGTTCGTGACCAGTCTGCCATGTGGGACCTTATCAAAAGTGTTGTTGGTGTCGTTGTCAACAGTGCTAATCAAGCGGCACTTACCAATAACCTGCTCATCGATGCTCAGTTTGGGTTCCGTCAGGACCACTCGGCTTCAGACCTCATTACCGCCTTGGTGTAAACATGGACAAAAGAGATGAATTCCAGAGGTGATATGAGAGTGACTGCCCTTGACATCAAGACAACATTTGACCGAGTGTGGCATCAAGGAGCCCTAGTTAAACTGAAGTCAATGGGAATCAGGGGGAAAAACTCTCCACTGGCTGGAGTCATGCCTAGCACAAAGGAAAAAGGTTGTGTTTTTTGGAGGCCAATCATCTGAGTCCCAGGACATAGCAGCATGTGTTTTTCAGGACAGTGTCCTAAGCTCAACTATCTTTAGTTGCTTCATCAAAGACCTTCCCTCCATCATAAGTTCAGAAGTGGGGCCGTTCGCTGATGATTGTACAGTGTTTAGTTCCATTTGGAACTCTTCAGATAATGAAGTAGACCATGGTTTTAGGCAGCAAGACTTGGATGACATTCAGACTTGGGGCTGATAAGTGGCAACTAACATTTGTGTCACACAAGTGCCAGACAATGACTATCTCCAACAAATCTAACCACTGCCTCTTGACATTCAACAGCATTACCATCGCTGAATCCCCCACCATCAATATCCTGGGGGGGGGTCACCATTGGTCAGAAACTTAACTGGACCAACCACATAAATACTGTGACTACAAAAGCAGGTCAGAGGCTGGGTATCCTATGACGAGTGTCTCACCTCCTGACTTCCCAAAGCCTTTCCACCATCTACATGGCACACGTCAGGAGTGTGATGGAATACTCTCCACTTGCCTGGATCAGTGTAGCTCCAACAACACTCAAGAATTTGACACCATAAGAACATAAGAAGTAGGAGCAGGAGTAGGCCATTTCACCCCTCGAGCCTGCTCCGCATTTAAAAGATCATGGCTGATCTGATCATGGACTCAGCTCCACTTCCCGCCCACTCCCCATAACCCTTTATTACCTTATCGCTCAAAATTCTGTCTACGCCTTAAATATATTCAATGACCCAGCCTCCACAGCTCTCTGGGGCAGAGAATTCCACAAATTTACAAACCTCTGAGAGAAGAAATTCCTCCTCATCTCAGTTTTAAATGGGCAGCCCCTTATTCTGAGACTATGTCCCCCAGTTTTAGTTTTCCCTATGAATGGAAATATCCTCTCCACATCCACCTTGTCGAGCCCCCTCATTATCTTATATGTTTCGATGAGATCACCTCTCATTCTTCTGAACTCCAATGAGTATAGGCCCACCCTAAACCTATCTTCATAAGTCAACCCCCTCATCTCCGGAATCAACCAAGTGAACATTCTCTGACCAGCTTCCAATGCAAGTATATCCTTCCTTAAATACAGAGACCAAAACTGTATGCGGTACTCGAGGTGTAGCTTCACCAATACCCTGTACAGTTGTAGCAGGACTTCTCTGCTTTTATACTCTTTCCCCTTGCAATAAAGGTCAACATTCCATTTGCCTTCCTGATTACTTGCTGTACCTGCATAATAACTTTTTGCGTTTCATGAATAAGGACTCCCAGGTCCCTCTGTACTGCAGCACTTTTCAATTTTTCTCCATTTAAATTATAATTTGCTTTTCTATTATTTCTGCCAAAGTGGATAATCTCACATTTTCCCACATTATACTCCATCTGCCAAATTTTTGCCCACTCACTTAGCCTGTCTATATCCCTTTGAAGACTTTTTGTGTCCTCCTCATAATTTGCTTTCCCATCCATTTTTGTAACATCAGCAAACTTGGCTACATTACACTCGGTCCCTTCATCCAAATCATTAATATAGATTGTAAATAGTTGAGGTTCCAGCACCGATCCCAGCGGCACCCCACTAGTTATTGTTTGCGAAGCAGAAAATGACCCATTTATCCAATGGCTCTGTTTTCTGTTAGTTAGCTAATCCTCTAAACATGCTAATATATTGCCTCCAACCCCATGAAATTTTATCTTGTGCAGTAACCTTTTACATGGCACCTTATCGAATGCCTTCTGGAAATCCAAATACACCACATCCACTGGTTCCCCCTTATCCACACTGCTCATTAAATCCTCAAAGAACTCCAGCAAATTTGTCAAACATGATTTCCCTTTCATAACACCATGCTGACTCTGCTTGATTGAATGATGCTTTTCCAAATGTCCTGCGATTGTTGCCTTAATAATGGACTCCTCCTGTGGCCGAGGAGCTCCTCCCAGAGTCACAGTACGGATTTCGTCCCCTACGGGGCACAACAGGCATGATTTTTGCAGCTCGACAGTTGCAGGAAAAATGCAGGGAACAGTGCCAGCCCTTATACATGGCTTCTTTGACCTTACAAAGGCCTTTGACACTGTCAACCACGAGGGTCTATGGAGTGTCGTCCTCTGTTTCGGATGCCCCCAAAAATTCATCACCATCTTCCGCCTGCTTCACGACAACATGCAGGCCATTACCCTTACCAACGGATCCATCACAGACCCAATCCACATCCGGACCGGGGTCAAACAGGGCTGCGTCATCTCCCCAACCCTCTTCTCAATCTTCCTCGCTGCCATGCTCCGCCTCACAGTTAACAAGCTTCCCGCTGGAGCGGAACTAAACTACAGAATCAGTGGGAACCTGTTCAACCTTCGCCGTCTCCAGACCAAGTCCAAGACCACCCGATCGTCTGTCGTCGAGCTACAGTATGTGGACAATGCCTGTGTCTGTGCACATACAGAGGTTGAACTCCAGGACAAAGTCGACGCATTTACTGAGGAATACGTAAGCATGGTACTTATGCTAAACATCCGTAAGACAAAGGACCTCCACCAACCTGTCCTCGACACACAGCACAGCCCCCCAGTCATCAAGATCCACGGCACGGCCCTGGACAACATGGACCACTCCCCATACCTCAGGAGCCTCTTATCAACAAAAGCAGGCATTGACAACGAGATTCAACACCGCCTCCAGTGCGCCAGTGCAGCGTTCGGCTGCCTGAGGAAAAGACTATTTGAAGACCAGGCCCTCAAAACTACCATCAAGCTCATGGTCTTTAGGGCTGCAGTAATATCCGCCCTCCTGTATGCCTCAGAGACATGGACCATGTACATTAGGCACCTCAAGTCGCTAGAGAAATAACATCAACGATGTCTCTGCAATATCCTACAAATCCCATGGGAGGACAGACGCAGCAACATTAGCATCCTCCACCAGGCCAACAGCCCCAGCATTGAAGGACTGACCATACTTGATCAGCTCCGCTGGGCAGGCCACATTGTTCGCATGTCAGACACGAGACTCACAAAGCACGCGCTCTACTCAGAACTCCTTCACGGCAAACAAGTCAAAGGTGGGCAGCGGAAACTATATAAGGACACCCTCAAAGCCTTCCTGATAAAGTGCAACATCCCCACTGACATCTGGGAGTCCCTGGCCAAACATAGACATAGAAACATTGAAAATAGGTGCAGGAGCAGGCCATTCGGCCCTTTGAGCCTGCACCACCATTCAATATGATCATGGCTGATCATGCAACATCAGTAAAGGTGCAGCAGTTATAATGGGTGACGTTAATATGCACATAGATTGGGCTAGCCAAACTGGAAGCAATACGGTGGAGGAGGATTTCCTGGAGTGCATAAAGGATGGCTTTCTAGACCAATATGTCGAGGAACCAACTAGGGGGGAGGCCATCTTAGACTGGGTGTTGTGAAATGAGAGAGGATTAATTAGCAATCTCGTTGTGCAAGGCCCCTTGGGGAAGAATTACCATAATATGGTGGAATTCTGCATTAGGATGGAGAATGAAACAGTTAATTCAGAAACCATGGTCCAGAACTTAAAGAAGGGTAACTTTGAAGGTATGAGGCGTGAATTGGCTAGGATAGATTGGCGAATGATACTTAAGGGGTTGACTGTGGATGGGCAATGGCAGACATTTAGAGACCGCATGGATGAACTACAACAATTGTACATTCCTGTCTGGCGCAAAAATAAAAAAGGGAAGGTGGCTCAACCGTGGCTATCAAGGGAAATCAGGGATAGTATTAAAGCCAAGGAAGTGGCATACAAATTGGCCAGAAATAGCAGCGAACCCGGGGACTGGGAGAAATTTAGAACTCAGCAGAGGAGGACAAAGGGTTTCATTAGGGCAGCGAAAATGGAGTACGAGAAGAAGCTTGCAGCAAACATTAAGACGGATTGCAAAAGTTTCTATAGATATGTAAAAAGAAAAAGGTTAGTAAAGACAAACGTAGGTCCTGTGCAGTCAGAATCAGGGGAAGTCATAACGGGGAACAAAGAAATGGCAGACCAATTGAACAAGTACTTTAGTTCGGTATTCAGTAAGGAGGACACAAACAACCTTCCGGATATAAAAGGGGTCAGAGGGTCTAGTAAGGAGGAGGAACTGAGGGAAATCCTTATTAGTCGGGAAATTGTGTTGGGGAAATTGATGGGATTGAAGGCTGATAAATCCCCAGGGCCTGATGGATTGCATCCCAGGGTACTTAAGGAGGTGGCCTTGGAAATAGCGGATTCATTGACAGTCATTTTCCAACATTCCATTGACTCTGGATCAGTTCCTATCGAGTGGAGGGTAGCCAATGTAACCCCACTTTTTAAAAAAGGAGGGAGAGAGAAAACAGGGAATTATAGACCGGTCAGCCTGACCTCAGTAGTGGGTAAAATGATGAAATCAATTATTAAGGATGTCATAGCAGCGCATTTGGAAAGAGGTGACATGATAGGTCCAAGTCAGCATGGATTTGTGAAAGGGAAATCATGCTTGACAAATCTTCTGGAATTTTTTGAGGATGTTTTCAGTAGAGTGGACAAGGGAGAACCAGTTGATGTGGTGTATTTGGACTTTCAGAAGGCTTTCGACAAGGTCCCACACAAGAGATTAATGTGCAAAGTTAAAGCACATGGGATTGGGGGTAGTGTGCTGACATGGATTGAGAACTGGTTGTCAGACAGGAAGCAAAGAGTAGGAGTAAATGGGGACTTTTCAGAATGGCAGGCAGTGACTAGTGGGGTACCGCAAAATTCTGTGCTGGGGCCCCAGCTGTTTACATTGTACATTAATGATTTAGACGAGGGGATTAAATGTAGTATCTCCAAGTTTGCGGATGACACTAAGTTGGGTGGCAGTGTGAGCTGTGAGGAGGATACTATGAGGCTGCAGAGTGACTTGGATAGATTAGGTGAGTGGGCAAATGCATGGCAGATGAAGTATAATGTGGATAAATGTGAGGTTATCCACTTTGGTGGTAAAAACAGAGAGACAGACTATTATCTGAATGGTGACAGATTAGGAAAAGGGGAGGTGCAATGAGACCTGGGTGTCATGGTACATCAGTCATTGAAGGTTGGCATGCAGGTACTGCAGGCGGTTAAGAAAGCAAATGGCATGTTGGCCTTCATAGCGAGGGGATTTGAGTACAGGGGCAGGGAGGTGTTGCTACAGTTGTACAGGGCCTTGGTGAGACCACACCTGGAGTATTGTGTACAGTTTTGGTCTCCTAACTTGAGGAAGGACATTCTTGCTATTGAGGGAGCACAGCGATTCTCGGGATGGCGGGACTGACCTATCAAGAAAGACTGGATCAACTGGGCTTGTATTCACTGGAGTTCAGAAGAATGAGAGGGGACCTCATAGAAACGTTTAAAATTCTGACGGGTTTAGACAGGTTAGATGCAGGAAGAATGTTCCCAATGTTGGGGAAGTCCAGAACCAGGGGTCACAGTCTAAGGATAAGGGGTAAGCCATTTAGGACCGAGATGAGGAGAAACTTCTTCACCCAGAGAGTGGTGAACCTGTGGAATTCTCTACCACAGAAAGTTGTTGAGGCCAATTCACTAAATATATTCAAAAGGGAGTTAGATGAAGTCCTTACTACTAGGGGGATCAAGGGGTATGGCGAGAAAGCAGGAAGTGGGTACTGAAGTTGCATGTTCAGCCATGAACTCATTGAATGGCGGTGCAGGCTAGAAGGGCCGAATGGCCTACTCCTACATCTATTTTCTATGTTTCTAGTACCCCATTCCTGCTTTAGCCATAAGGGTCACATCTAACTCCTTTTTGAATATATCTAACGAACTGGCGTCAACAACTTTCTGTTGTCGAGAATTCCACAGGTTCACAATTCGCTGAGTGAAGAAGTTTCTCCTCATCTCGATCCTAAATGGCTTACCCCTTATCCTTAAACTGTGACCCCTGGTTCTGGACTTCCCCAACATCGGGAACATTCTTCCTGCATCTAACCTGTCCAATCCAGTCAGAATTTTATATGTTTCTATGAGATTCCCCTCTCATTCTTCTAAATTCCAGTGAATATAAGCCTACTCGATCCAGTTTTTCTTCATAAGACAGTCCTGCCATCCCGGGAATTAGTCTGGAGTACCTTCGCTGCACTCCCTCAATAGCAAGAATGTCCTTCCTCAGATTAGGAAACCAAAACTGTACACAATATTCAAGGTGTGGCCTCACCAAGGCCATGTGCAACTGCAGCAAGACCTCCCTGCTCCTATACTCAAATCCTCTTGGTATGAAGGCCAACATGCCATTTGCCGCCTTCACCGCCTGCTGTACCTGCATGCCAGCTTTCAATGACTAATGTACCATGACACCCAAGTCTCATTGCACCTTCCCTTTTCCTAATCTATCACCATTCAGATAATATTCTGCCTCCCTGTTTTTGCCACCAAAGTGGATAATCTCAGATTTATCCACATTATACTGCATTTGCCATGCATTTGCCCTGTCCAAGTCACCCTGCAGCCTCTTAGCATCCTCCTCACAGCTCACACTGTCATCCAGCTTAATGTCATCTGCAAACTTGGAGATATTACATTCAATTCCTTCGTCCAAATCATTAATGTATATTGTAAATAGCTGGGGGCCCAGCACTGAACCTTGCGGTACCCCACTAGTCACTGCCTGCCATTCTGAAAAGGACCCGTTTATTCCTACTCTTTGCTTCCTGTCTGCCAACCAGTTCTCTATCCATGTCAATACATTAACCTCAATACCATGTGCTTTAATTTTGCACACTAATCTCTTGTGTGGGACCTTGTCAAAAGCCTTTTGAACGTCCAAATACAGCACATCCACTGGTTCTCCCTTGTCCACTCTACTAGTTACATCCTCAAAAAATTCTAGAAGATTTGTCAAGCATGATTTCCCTTTCATAAATCCATGCTGACTTGGACCGATCCTGTCACTGCTTTCCAAATGTGCTGCTACTACGTCTTTAAGAATTGATTCCAACATTTTCTCCACTACCGATGTCAGGCTAACCGGTCGATAATTCCCTGTTTTCTCTCTCCCTCCTTTTTTAAAAAGTGGAGTTACATTAACTACACTCCAACCCATAGGAACTGATCCAGAGTGTATAGAATGTTGGAAAATGACCACCAATGCGTCCACTATTTCTAAGGCCACTTCCTTAAGTACTCTGGGATGCAGACTATCGGGCCCTGGGGATTTATCACTGTGTTGCTACCAATTTGGTTAGCCCAATCTATATGTAGATTAAAGTCACCCATGATAACTGCATGCATCCCTAATTTCCTGTTTGATGCCATCCCCAACCTCACTACCACTGTTTGGTGGTCTGTGCACAACTCCCACTAGCGTTTTCTTCCCTTTGGTGTTCTGCAGCTCAACCCATACAGATTCGACATCATCCAAGCTAATGTCCTTCCTTATATATCACGTTAATCTCCTCTTTAACCAGCAATGGTACCCCACCTCCTTTTCCTTTCTGTCTATCCTTCCTGAATATTGAAAAGCACTGGATGTTGAGTTCCCAGCCTTGGTCACCCTGGAGCCATGTCTCCGTAATCCCAATTACATCATATACGTTAACAGCTATCTGCGCAGTTAATTCATCCACCTTGTTATGAATGCTCCTCGCATTGAGACACAGAGCCTTCAGGCTTGTTTTTTTTAAACTCTGTCCTTTTAGAATTATGATGTAATGTGGCCCTTTTTGATTTTTGCCTTTGATTTCTCTGCCCTCCACCTTTCCTTATCTCCTTTCTACCATTTGCTTCTGCCCCCATTTTATTTTCATCTGTCTCCCTGCATAGATTCTCATCCTCCTGCCATATTAGTTTACACCCTCCCTAACAGCACTAGCAAACACTCCCCCGAGGACATTGATTCCGGTTCTGCCCATGTGCAGACCGTCCGGTTTCCACTGGTCCCACCTCCCCCAGAACCGGTTCCAATGTCTCAGGAATTTGAATCTCTCCCTCTTGTACCACTCCTCAAGCCACGTATTCATCTTAACTATCCTGCTATTTCTATTCTGACTAGCACATGGCACTGGTAGCAATCCTGAGATTACTACCTTTTGTGGTCCTACTTTTTAATTTAACTCCTAGCTCCCTAAATTCAGCTTGTAGGACCTCAGCCCGTTTTTTACCTATATCGTTGGTACCTATGTGCACCACGACAACTGGCTGTCCACCCTCCCCCTGCAAAATGCCCTGCAGCCGCTCCGAGACATCCTTGATCCTTGCACCAGGGAGGCAGCATATCATCCTGGAATCTCGATTGTGGCCGCAGAAAAGCCTATCTATTCCCCTTACAATAGAATTCCCTACCACTATAGCTCTCACACTCTTTTTTCTGCCCTCCTGTGCAGCAGAGCTACCTATGGTGCCATGAACTTGGCTGCTGCTGCCTTCCCCTGATGAGTCATCTCCCCCAACAGCCAGATAGTAAATGGGTGACCAACAGGAAGAGCAGTGCAAGGAAGGTAGTGCAGGGGTCCCCTACGGTCATCCCCCTGCAAAACAGATACATGCTTTGGGTACTGTTGAGGGGATGACTCATCAGGGGAGGGCAGCAGCAGCCAAGTTCATGGCACCAAGGCTAGCTCTGCTGCACAGGAGGGCAGGAAAAAGAGTGGGAGAGCGAAAGTGATAGGGGATTCAATTGTAAGGGGACTAGATAGGCGTTTCTGGGGCCGCAACCGAGACTCCAGGATGGTATGTTGGCTCCCTGGCGCAAGGGTCAAGGATGTCTCGGAGCGGGTGCAGGACATTCTGAAAAGGGAGAGTGAACAGCCAGTTGTCGTGGTGCATATAGGTACCAATGACATAGGTAAAAAACAGGATGAGGTCCTACGAGACGAATTTAGGGAGCTAGGAGTTAAATTAAAAAGTAGGACCTCAAAAGTAGTAATCTCAGGATTGCTACCAGTGTTACATGCTAGTCAGAGTAGGAATCGCAGGATAGCTCAGATGAATACGTGGCTTGAGGAGTGGTGCAGAAGGGAGGGATTCAAATTCCTGGGGCATTGGAACCGGTTCTGGGAGAGGTGGGACCAGTACAAACCGGACGGTCTGCACCTGGCCAGGACCGGAACCAATTTCCTAGGGGGAGTGTTTGCTAGTGCTGTTGGGGAGGAGTTAAACTAATATGGCAGGGGGATGGGAACCTATGCAGGGAGACAGAGGGAAACAAAATGGAGTCAGAAGCAAAATATAGAAAGGAGAATAGTAAAAGTGGAGGGCAGAGAAACCCAAGACAAAAAATAAAATGGGCCACATTACAGCAAAATTCTAAAGGGGCAAAGTATGTTAAAAAAACAAGCCTGAAGGCTCTGTGCCTCAACGCGAAGAGTATTCGGAATAAGGTGGATGAATTAACTGCGCAGATAGCAGTTAACGGATACGATGTGATTGGCATCACGGCATATGGCTCCAGGGTGACCAAGGCTGGGAACTCAACATCTAAGGGTATTCAGCATTTAGGAAGGATAGACAGAAAGGAAAAGGAGGCAGGGTGGCGTTGCTGGTTAAAGAGGAAATCAATGCAATTGTAAGGAAGGACATTAGCCTGGATGATATGGAATCGGTATGGGTGGAGCTGCAGAATTCCAAAGGGCAGAAAATGCTAGTGGGAGTTGTGTATAGACCACCAAACAGTAGTAGTAAGATTGGGGACAGCATCAAACAAGAAATAAGGGATGTGTGCAATAAAGGTACAGCAGTAATCATGGGCGACTTTACATATTGATTGGGCTAACCTAACTGGTAGCAATGCGGTGGAGGAGGATTTCCCGGAGTGCATTAGGGATGGTTTTCTAGACCAATATGTCGAGGAACCAACCAGGGAGCTGGACATCCTAGACTGGGTGATGTTTAATGAGAAGGGACTAATTAGCAATCTTGTTATGCGAGGCCCTTTGGAGAAAAGTGATCATAATATGGTAGATTTCCTTATTAAGATGGAGAGTGACAAAGTTAATGCGGAAACTAGGGTCCTGAACTTAAGGAAAGGTAACTTCGACGGTATGAGGCGTGAATTGTCTAGAATAGACTGGAAAGGATACTCAAAGGGTTGACGATGGATAAGCAGTGGCAAACATTTAAAGATCACATGGATGAACTTCAGCAATTGTTCATCCTTGTTTGGAGTAAAAATAAAACTGGGAAGTTTACTCAACCATGGCGAACAAAAGAAATTAAGGATAGTGTTAAAGCCAAGGAAGAGGCATATAAATTGGCCAAAAAAAGCAACAAACCTGAGGACTGGGAGAAATTTAGAATTCAACAGAGGAGGACTAAGGGTTTAATTAGGAGGGGGAAAATAAGAGTATGAGAGGGAGCTTGCAGGGAATATAAAAACTTACTGCAAAAGCTTCTATAAATATGTGAAGAGAAAAAGATTAGTAAAGACAAACATAGTTCCCTTGCAGTCGGATTCAGGTGAATTTATAATGGGGAACAAAGAAATGGCAGACCAATTGAACAAATACTTCGGTTCTGTCTTCACGAAGTAAGATACAAATAACCTTCCGAAGGTACCAGGGAACAGTGGGTCGAGTGAGAAGGAGGAACTGAAGGATATCCTTATTAGGCGGGAAATCGTGTTCGGGAAATTGATGGGATTGAAGTCTGATAAATCCCCGGGGCCTGATAGTCTGCATCCCAGAGTACTCAAGGAAGTGGCCCTAGAAATAGTGGATGCATTGGTGATCATTTTCCAACAGTTTATCGACTCTGGATCAGTTCCTATGGACTGGAAGGTAGCTAATGTAACACCACTTTTTAAAAAAGGAGGGAGAGAGAAAATGGGTAATTATAGACCGGTTAGCCTGATATCAGTCGTGGGGAAAATGTTGGATTCAATCATTAAGGATGAATGGGCTTGTATTCATTTGAGTTCAGAAGAATGAGAGGGGATCTCATAGAAACGTTTAAAATTCTGATGGGTTTAGACAGGTTAGATGCAGGAAGAATGTTCCCAATGTTGGGGAAGTCCAGAACCATGGGTCACAGTCTAAGGATAAGGGGTAAGCCATTTAGGACCGAGATGAGGAGAAATTTCTTCAACCAGAGAGTGGTGAATTTGTGGAATTCTCTACCACAGAAAGTTGGCGAGGCCAATTCACTAAATATATTCAAAAGGGAGTTAGATGAAGTCCTTACTGCTAGGGGGAATCAAGGGGTATGGCGAGAAAGCAAGAATGGGGTACTGAAGTTGCATGTTCAGCCATGAACTCATTGAATGGCGGTGCAGGCTCGAAGGGCCAAATGGCCTACTCCTGCACCTATTTTGTATTTTTCTATGTTTCTAAATAGCAGCGCATTTGGAAAGCAGTGACAGGATCGGACCAAGTCAGCATGGATTTATGAAAGGGAAATCATGCTTGACGAATCTTCTGGAATTTTTTGAGGATGTAACTAGCAGAGTGGGCAAGGGAGAACCAGTAGATGTGTTGTATTTGGACTTTCAAAAGGCTTTTGACAAGCTCCCGCACAAGAGATTGGTGTGCAAAATCAAAGCACATGGTATTGGGGGTAATATATTGACGTGGATAGGGAACTGGTTGGCAGACAGGAAGTAGAGTGTCGGAATAAACGGGTCCTTTTCAGAATGGCAGGCAGTGACTAGTGGAGTGCCGCAGGGCTCAGTGCTGGGACCCCAGCTCTTTATAATGTACATTAATGATTTAGATGAAGGAATAGAGTGTAATATCTCCAAGTTTTCGGATGACACTAAACTGGGTGGCGGTGTGAGCTGTAAGGATGACGCTAAGAGGCTGCAGGGTGACTTGGACAGGTTAGGTGAGTGGGCAAATGCATGGCAGATGCAGTATATGTGGATAAATGTGAGGTTATCCATTTTGAGGGCAAAAACACGAAGGCAGAATATTATCAGATTAGGAAAAGGGGAGGTGCAACGAGACCTGGGTGTCATGGTTCATCAGTCACTGAAAGTGGGCACGCAGGTACAGCATGCGGTAAAGAAGGCAAATGGTATGTTGGCCTTCATAGCTAGGGGATTTGAATATCGGAGCAGGGAGGTCTTAATGCAGCTGTACAGGGCCTTAGTGAAGCCTCACCTGGAATATTGTGTTCAGTTTTGGTCTCCTAGTCTGAGGAAGGACGTTCTTGCTATTGAGGGAGTGCAGCGAAGGTTCACCAGACTGATTCCAGGGATGGCTGGGCTGTCATATGAGGAGAGACTGGATCAACTGGGCCTTTATTCACTGGAGTTTAGAAGGATGAGAGGGATCACATAGAAACGTATAAGATTCTGACGGAACTGGACAGGGTAGATGCGGGAAGAATGTTTCCGATATTGGGGAACCAGTCCAGAACCAGGGGACATAGTCTTTGGATAAGGGGTAGGCCATTTAGGACTGAGATGAGGAGAAACTTCTTCACTCAGAGACTTGTTAAGCTGTGGAATTTCCTGCCGCAGAGAGTTGTTGATGCCAGTTCACTGGATATATTCAAGAGGGAGTTAGATATGGCCCTTACGATTAAGGGGATCAAGGGGTATGGAGAGAAAGCAGGAAAGGGGTACCGAAGGAATGATCAGCCATGATCTTATTGAATGGCGGTGCAGGCTCGAAGGGCCGAATGGCCCACTCCTGCACTTATTTTCTATGTTTCTAAGTACCCAAAACGGTGTATCTGTTTTGGAGGGAGATGACCGCAGGAGACCCCTGCACTGCCAACCTTTCACTGCTCTGCCTGATGGTCAACCCTTCCCTATCTGCCTAAGTAACCGTTACCTGCAGTGTGACCAACTCACTAAACGTGCTATTCTTGACATCCTCAGCATTGCGGATGCGCCAAAGTGAATCCATGCACAGCTCCAATGCCGCAATACGGTCTGTCAAGACCTGCAGCTAGTCCTGCACACATAATAGTCAGGGACACTGGGAGTGTTCCTGATTTCCCACATAGTACAGGAGGAGCATGTCACGGTTCTGGGCTCTCCTGCCATGACTTAATTCTTAAATTAACTTAATTTGGCAACAATGACAAGGTTTCTTATTGCTAAGGAAATAAAAAGAAAAGAAAAAGATTTAATACTTACCAATCCACCAGCCAATCACTTACCCGCTTGAGTGACGTCACGCTTCGATTTCTTTTTACTTCTTTGTTTACCTTCTGCCCCTGCACCAGCTGATCTGCGGCCGCTCCCACTTGCTGCCGCCACCCTTTGCAGTCCCGCACCGCTCCTCTCGCGATGCTGGCCTCCTCCGATCTGCCACCACTCCCACTTGCTGCCCCCGTCCATTGTAGTCCCGCACTTCTCCTCTCGCGATGCTGGCCTCCTCTGATCTGCCGCCATTACCACTCGCTGCCGCCTGCTTTCGCGATGCTGGCCTCCTCCGATATGCCGCCGCTCCCACTTGCTGCCGCCGCCCTTTGTAGTCCCGCGCTATTCACAATATCCTCAGCATCGCAGATGCTCCAGAGTGAATCCATGCGCAGCTCCAGTGCCGCAATGCGGTCTGTCAGGAGCTGCAGCTGGATACACTTCCTGCACACATAGTAGTCAGGTACACTGGGAGTGTCCCTGATTTCCCAGCGATGCTGGCCTGTAATCTCCCAACATTCCCTGGATTCTGGGGAGGTCCCAGCGGATTGGAAAACCACAAATGTAACAACCCTATTTAAAATAGGAGGCAGACAGAAAGCAGGAAACTATAGACCGCCCTAAGTGGAGGAAGTGTATCCGGGAGGGTGCTGAGCACCTCGAGTCTCATCGCTGAGAGCATGCAGAAATCAAGCGTAGGCAGCGGAAAGAGTGTGCAGCAAGCCAGTCCCACCCACCCCTTCCCTCAACAACTATTTATCCCACCTGTGACAGAGACTATGGTTCTCGTATTGAACTCACTTTAAGAGTGGAAGCAAGTCTTCCTCGATTCCGAGGGACTGCCTATGATGATGATGATGATGATGATGATGATGAATAATGGACTCCAGCATTTTCCCAACAGATGTTAGGCTAACTGGTCTATAGTTTCCTGCTTTCTGTCTGCCTCCTTTTTTAAATAGGGTTGTTACATTTGTGGTTTTGCAATCCGCTGGGACCTCCACAGAATCCATGGAATTTTGGTAGATTACAACCAATGCATCCACTATCTCTACAGCCACTTCTTTTAAGATTCTAGGACGTAAGCTATCAGGTCCAGGGGACTTGTCCGCCTTTAGTTCCATTATTTTACCGAGTACTACTTCTTTAGTGATAGTGATTGTTCCTTCCTCCCTATAGCCCCTTGATTATCCATTATTGGGATGTTTTTAGTGTCTTCTACCGTGAAGTCCGATACAAAATATTTGTTCAAAGTCTCTGCCATTTCCCTGTTCTGCAGTTTCATCTTCTCAGGGACCAACATTTACTTTAGCCACTCTTTTCCTTTTTATGTACCTGTAGAAACTTTTCCATCTGTGTTTATATTTCGTGCTAGTTTACTTTCATAATCTATCTTCCCTCTCTTTATTATTTTTTTAGTCGTTCTTTGCTGACTTTTAAAGGTTTCCCAATCCTCAGGCCTCCCAGAAGTGTTGGCCACATTGTATGCCCTTGTTTCAATTTGATACCATCCCTTATTTCCTTAGTTAGCCACGAATGGTTAGCCCTTCTCTTACATTCTTTCCTTCACATTGGGATATATTTTTGTTGAGAGTTATGAAATATCTACTTAAATGTCTGCTACTGATCATCAACCGTTCCACACTTTAATCTATTTTTCCAGTCCACTTTAGCCAACTCTGCCTTCATACCTTTGTAGTCTCCTTTATGTAAGCTTAGGACACTGGTTTGAGATCCAACTTTCTCACCCTCAAATGAATTTGAAATTCAACCATGTTATGGTCACTCATTCCTAGAGGATCCTTTACTCGGAGATCATTTATTAATCCTGTCTCATTATACAGTGTCAGATTTAAGATAGCCTGCTCCCTGGTTGGTTCCGCAACATACTGTTCAAGGAAGCTATCCCGAATACACTCTATGAATTCTTCCTCAAGGCTACCCTGGCCCATCCAGGACAAAGCAACCCGTGTGATTGGCACCCCATCCACCATCTTAAACATTCACTCCCTCCACTACCAGCACACTGTGGCCAGAGTGTGTACCACCTACAAGATGTACTGCAGCAACTCGCCACGGCTTCTACAATAGCACTTTCCAAACCCGCAACCTCTGCTACCTACAAGGACAAGGGCAGCAGGCGCATGGGAACACCACCACCTCCAAGTTCCCCTCCAAGTCACACACACCATTCTGACTTGGAAATATATCGCCGTTCCTTCATTGTCGCTGGATCAAAAACCTGGAACTTACTATCTAACAGCAATGTGGAGTACCTTCATATAGACTGCAGCAGTTCAAGAAGGCGGCTCATCACCACCACCTTCTCAAGGGCAATTAAGGATGGACAATAAATGCAGGCCTTGTCAGCATCACCCACATCCCATGAACGAATAAAAAAAATATTTGAGGTGAGCTTCCGACCACACTAAGACCGGCTATTTCCACCTCCAGAATATTGCCCAATTCCATCACTGCCTCAGTTCATCTGCTGCTGAAACCCTCATCCATGCTTTTGTTTCCTCCAGACTTGACTATTCCAATGCACTGCTGGACGGCCACCCACGTTGTACCCTCTGTAAACTTGAGGTCATCCATAACTGCTGCCCGTGTCATAACTCGCACAAAGTCCCATTCACGCATCACGCCCCTGCTCGCTGACTTGCATTGGCTCCTGATTAAGCAACTACTTGAATTTAAAATTCTCATCCAAAATTCCCTGGATTCTGGGGAAGACCCAGTAGATTGGAAAACTGCAAATGTAACGCCCCTATTTAAAAAAGGAGGCAGACAAAAAGCAGGAAACTATAGACCAGTTGGCCTGCCATCTCTCGTTGGGAAAATGTTGGAGCCCATTCTTAAAGAAGCAGTAGCAGGACATTTGGAAAAGCAAAACTCGGTTAAGCAGAGTCAGCATGGATTTATGAAGGGGAAGTCATGTTTGACAAATTTGTTGGAGTTCTTTGAGGATGTAACGAACAGGATGGATAAAGGGGAACCAGTGGATGTGTATTTGGACTTCCAGAAGGCATTTGACAAGGTGCCACATAAAAGGTTACTGCACAAGATAAAAGTTCACGGGGTTGGGGGTAATATATTCTCATGGATAGAGGATTGGCTAACTAACAGGGAACAGAGGGTCGGGATAAATGGTTCATTCTCTGGTTGGCAACCAGTAACTAGTGGAGTGCCACAGCGAACAGTGCTGGGATACCAACTATTTACAATCTATATTAACGACTTGGAAGAAGGGACTGAGTGTAACGTAGCCAAGTTTGCTGACGATACAAAGATGGGAGGAAAAGCAATGTGTGAGGAGGACACAAAAGATCTTCAAAAGGACATAGACAGGCTAAGTGAGTGGGCAAAAATTTGGCAGATCGGGTATAATGTTGGAAAGTGTGAGGTCATGCACTTTGGCAGAAAAAAATCAAAGAGCAAGTTATTATTTAGGTGGAGAAAGATTGCGAAGAGCCGCAGTACAGCGGGACCTGGGAGTACTTGTGCATGAAACACAAAATGTTAGTATGCAGGTACAGCAAGTAATCAGGAAGGCCAATGGTATCTTGGCCTTTATTGCAAAGGGTGTTATGAATGTAGACTTGTATTTACTCTGTACAGCCACCAGAGGGCACATCTCCTGGAGTCCCAAGGGATCCGATAATCCCTTGGGAGCACAGGTATTTAAAGAAGCTTTACAGGTTGGAGAGGCACTCTGGAGACCTGCAATAAAAGACTACAGTCACACTTTACTTTGAGCTCACAGTGTTCAGTCTGCCTCTTTCCCCATACACAACAACTGGAGATGAGAAACAGATAGCGAACCCAAACATGCAGAGAACAGTGGGCATCCTGGAGAAATTCTCGGAGGGAGATGATTGGCAAACTTTAGTGGAGCGACTCGACCAATACTTCGTGGCCAACGAGCTAGGGGGAAGAGAGCGCTGCCAAACGAAGGGCGATCCTCCTCACCGTCTGTGGGGCACCAACGTATGGCCTCATGAAGAATCTGTTCACTCCAGCGAAACCCACGGAGAAATCGTACGACGATTTGTGCACACTGGTCCAAGAGCATTTGAACCCAAAGGAAAGCGTTCTGATGGCGAGGTACCGGTTCTACACCTATAAAAGATCTCAAGGCCAGGAAATGGCGAGTTATGTTGCCGAGCTAAGACGCCTTGCAGGACATTGCGAATTTGAAGGACATTTGGAGCACATGCTCAGAGACTTTTTTGTACTTGGCATTGGCCATGAAACCATACTTCGCAAACTGTTGACTGTAGAGACCCCAACCTTGAGTAAGGCCATAGCGATAGCCCAGGCGTTCAATGACAATACGAAGCAAATCTCTCAGCATACAAGCGCTGCTACAAGTACTCTGAACAAAGTGATGTTGTTTTCGAATCGGAAAGTACAGGGCAGGTCACACATACCTGCAGCTACACGTCTGCAGATGTCTCAGAGTCCACCATCAAGGGTGATGAATGCAAGGCCATTAACACCTTGTTGGCGCTGCGGGGGTGATCATCGTTTCCATTCATGCCGATTCAAAGGGTACGTTTGCAAGGGCTGTGAAACAATTGGACACATCCAAAAAGTGTGCAGCCGACCTGCAAAGCCTGTTAAACTTGCAAACCATCATGTTGCAGAGGAGGACAGATCCACGGAGGATCATGACGAACCAGAGCCTCGGGTTGAGGTGGCAGAGGTACATGGGTGCACACATTCACCATGAATTGTCCCCCAATAATGCTGAATGTTGAACTAAATGGACTCCTGGTGTCAATGGAGCTGGACACGGGCGCGAGCCAGTCCATCATGGGCAAAAAGACTTTTGAAAGGTTGTGGTGCAACAAGGCCTCAAAGCCAGTCTTAACTCCAGTTCACACAAACTAAGAACTTACACAAAAGAACTGATACCTGTAATCGGCAGTGCTACCGTAAAGGTCTCCTTCACTGGAGCGGTGCACAAGCTACCACTCTGGGTGCTACCGGGCAATGGTCCCACGCTGCTCGGCAGGAGCTGGCTGGGAAAGATACGCTGGAACTGGGATGACTCCGAGCGCTATTGCCCGCTGACGACACTTCGTATGCCCAGTCCTTAAACAAATTTCCTTCGCTGTTCGAACCATGCATCGGGAAATTCCAAGCAGCAAAAGTGCAGATCCACCTAATTCCGGGGGTACGACCCATCCATCATAAGGCGAGAATAGTCCTGTGCATGATGAGAGAAAGGGTAGAGATCGAGCTAGACCGGCTACAAAGAGAGGGCATCATTTCCCCGATCGAGTTCAACGAGTGGGCCAGTCCTATCGTCCCAGTCCTCAAGGGAGATGGCACCGTCAGAATCTGTGGCGATTACAAAGTAACTGTCAATCGTTTCTCCCTGCAGGACCAATACCCACTACCAAAGGCCGATGACCTCTTTGCAATGCTGGCGGGAGGAAAGACAATCATGAAGCTGGATCTGACTTCAGCCTACATGACGCAGGAACTGGAGGAATCATCGAAGGCCCTCACCTGCATCAACACGCACAAAGGTCTTTTTGTTTATAACAGATGCCCATTTGGAATCCGATTGGCGGCGGCGATACTCCAGAGAAACATGGAAAGCTTACTGAAGTCGGTCCCGCACACCGTGGTCTTCCAGGACGACATCTTGGTCACAGGTCGGAACACTGTTGTTTATCTGCAGAACCTGGAGGAGGTTCTTAGTCGAATCAACCACGTGGGGCTCAGGTTAAAACGCTCCAAGTGCCTGAAGTGGAGTTCCTGGGAAGGAGGATTGCGACGGACGGCATCAGGCCCACTAACGCGAAGACTGAGGCAATTGAGAACGCAACGAGGCCACAGAACGTGACGGAGCTGCCGTCGTTTCTGGAACTCCTGAACTACTTTGGTAACTACTTACCGGGTCTCAGCACACTGTTAGAACCACTACATGTCTTACTACGAAAAGGGGACGAATGGGTTTGGGGCAAAAGCCAAGAAAATGCCTTTGTAAAAGCGAGAAAATTGTCATGCTCAAACAAATTGCTTGTGTTGTATGATCCATGTAAGCGTTTGGTACCAGCATGTGATGTCGGGTGTGTATTGCAACAATCTAATGATTTAGGGAAACTGCAACCGGTTGCTTATACATCCAAGAGTCTGTCTAAGGCTGAGAGAGCCTACAGCATGATTGAGAAAGAAGCGTTAGCGTGTGTCTACAGGGTAAAGAAAATGTGTCAATACCTATTTGGGCTAAAATTTGAATTGGAAACTGACCATAAGCCATTTATATCCCTGTTTTCCGAGAATAAAGGGATAAATACCAACGCATCGGCCCACACCCAGAGATGGGCGCTCATGTTGTCCGCATACAACTACGCCATCCGCCACAGGCCAGGCACAGAAAATTGCGCCGATGCTCTCAGTAGGCTGCCATTGCCCACCACGTGGGTGGAAATGGCACAGCCCGCAGATCTAGCCATGGTTATGGAAGCATTTGAGAGTGAGCAATCACCCGTCACTGCCCGGCAGATCAAAATCTGGACAAGCCAGGACCCCTGAGTCAAAAGCTGTGTGTGTCACGGGAGCTGGTCCAGTGTCCCAGTGGAAATGCAGGAAGAGGTAAAGCCGTTCCAGCGACGCAAAGATGAAATGTCTATACAGGCAAACTGCCTTCTGTGGGGCAATCGACTAGTGGTCCCCAAGAAGGGCAGAGACACTTTCATCAATGATCTCCACAGTACCCACCCAGACATCGTAATGATGAAAGCAATAGCCAGATCCCACGTGTGGTGGCCCGGTATCGATGTGGACTTAGAGTTCTGTGTTCACAGATGTAATACATACTCGCAGTTAAGCAATGTACCCAGGGAGGCGCCGCTAAGTTTATGGTCTTGGCCCTCCAACCGTGGTCTAGGGTACACGTCGACTATGCAGGCCTGTTTTTGGGTAAAATGTTCCTTGTGGTTGTAAACGTGTACTCCAAGTGGATTGAATGTGAGATAATGTCGGCTAGCACGTCTGCTACCACTACTGAAAACCTGCGGGCCTTATTTGCCACACACGGCCTACCCGATGTCCTGGTGAGTGACAACGAGCCATGTTTTACCAGTGCTGAGTTCAAAGAATTCATGACCTGTTACGGGATCAAACATGTCACATCTGCCCCGTTTAAACCAGCGTCCAATGGTCAGGCAGAGAGAGCAGTGCAAACCATCAAGCAAGGCTTGAAGAGGGTAACTGAAGGCTCACTGCAGACTCGCCTATCCCGAGTCCTGCTTAGCTACCGCACGAGTCCACACTCACTCACTGGGATCCCACCCTCTGAACTGCTCATGAAAAGAGCACTTAAGGCTCTTGTTAGTTCACCCTGATCTACATGAACAGGTAGAGAGCAGGAGGCTTCAACAAAGTGCATACCATGATAGCGCAAATGTGTCACGCGAGATTGAAATCAATGATCCTGTATTTGTAATAAATTATGGACAAAGTCCCAAGTGGCTTCCCAGCACTGTCGTGGCCAAAGAGGGGAGCAGGGTGTTTCGGGTCAAACTTTCAAATGGACTCATTCACCGGAAACATTTGGACCAAATCAAACTCAGATTCTCGGACTATCCTGAGCAACCCACCTTGGACCCTATCTTTTTTGAACCCCCAACATACACACCAGTGGCAAATGGCTCCACGGTTGACCACGAAGCAGAACCTATCATCCACAGCAGCTCAGCGAGGGCCCAACAAATGATTCAACAACACCAGCTTTCACACCGAGACAATCAACCAGGGCAAGAAGGGCCCCAGATCGCCTCACATTATAAATAGTTACACTATTGATTTTGGGGGAAAGTGTTATATATGTATACTTGTATTTACTCTGTACAGCCACCAGAGGGCCCATCCCCTGGAGTCCCAAGGGATCCCATAATCCCTTGGGAGCACAGGTATTTAAGGAGGCTTCACAGGTTGGAGAGGCACTCTGGAGACCTGCAATAAAAGACTAAGGTCACACTTTATTTTGAGCTCACAGTGTTCAGTCTGACTCTTTCTCCATACACAACAAAGGGGATGGAGCATAAAAGCAGGGAAGCCTTGCTACAGCAATATAAGATATGGGTGACGCCACTCCTGGAATACTGCGTGCAATTTTGGTTTCCATATTTGCGAAAGAATATACATGCTTTGGAGGCAGTTCAGAGAAGGTTCACTAGGTTGATTCCGGGGATGAGGGGGTTGACTTATGAGGAAAGGTTGAGTAGGTTGGGCCTCTACTCATTGGAATTCAGAAGAATGAGAGGTGATCTTATCAAAACGAATAGGATTATGAGGGGGCTTGACAAGGTGGATGCAGAGAGGATGTTTCCACTGATGGGGGAGACTAGAACTAGAGGGCATGTTTAAAACAGAGATGAGGAGAATATTCTTCTCTCAGAGGGTTGTAATTCTGTGGAATTCGCTGCCTCAGAGAGCTGTGGAAGCTGGAACATTGAATAAATTTAAGACAGAAATAGACAGTTTCTTAAAAGATAAGGGGATAAGGGATTATGGGGAGCGGGCGGGGAAGTGGAGCTGAGTCCATGATCAGATCAGCCATGATGTTATTGAATGGTGGAGTAGGCTCAAGGGGCCGTATGACCTTCTCCTGTTCCTATTTCTTATGTTATGTTTTCAAATCGTTTCATGGCCTTGCCCCTCCCTATCTGTAATTTCCTACAGCCCCGCAACCCTCCAAGATATCTGTGCTCGTCTAATTCTGGGCTCTTATGTACCCCCGATTTCAATTGCTCAACCATTGGTGGCTGTGCCTTCAGCTGGCAAGCCCCTAATTTCTGGAATTTCCACCCTAAACCTCTCCGCTTCTCTACCTCTCCCCCTTTAAAACTCTCCTTGAAACCTGCCTCTTTGACCAAGCCTTTGGTCATCTCCCTTAATTTCTCCATATGTGGCTCGGTGTCAAATTTTGTTTGATAATGCTTCTTGGGACATTTTACTATTTTAAAGGTGCTATATAAATACTTCTTCTTGTACTTTTGGCGATGCTGTCTTTCAAAGGAGACATTAAACTAAGGCCCCATTTGCCCTTTTAGGTGGATGTAAAAGATCCCATGGCACTATTCGAAGAAGAGCAGGGGTGTTTTCCCTGGTGTCCTGGCCAATATTTATCCCTCCACTAACATCACTAAAACAGATTATCTGTTCTGTATCTAATTTCTGTTTGTGGGACCTTGCTGTGTGTAAATTGGCTGCTGTGTTTCCCTAAATTACAAAAGTGATGGCATTTCTAAAGTATTTCTTTGGCTGGATAGTGTTTTGTGGTGTCCTGAGGTCATGAAAAGCACTATATAAATGCAAGTTATTTCTTTCTTAAATGTGTATGAAAAATATTTGGGCTCACCTCACAATCGGCGGAGTCTTCCATATTCCAAGCAGGAATTTAGCTCTGTGCCTTCACTATACATTGGATCTGATTCCATTTGCTCAGTGTCCATTCCCGCTGTGAAGCATTTTGGGTATTACAATTTAATAAATGTATTTTGCTGTTATTGTTCGCATCATTGTTTTCTGTTCCAGAGCATAACCATCAAGTGAATCAAGCTACAGGACTACTGATGTCTCTAATAAATGTTTGCATCTGCACTCATTCTGACAACAGTTAGCTAATCAGAGCAATTAAAATAAAGCATTTTTTAAAAACTTTTCTTACCTCTTGTCTTGAAAGGAATATTTCATACTGGCATAAAGTTCCACCAGTGGTAGTAGTCTTCACCCAGGTAGTCATGCATAGATTTACATAGAAATTGGAATGCAGAAACATGCCATTCACCCCAACTAGTCCGTAGGAAGCGAACTCTCTCGCTCTCTGGCGCAGGCGTGTCAGGCGGGCAACTTCTGCAGCTTCTCTCCACAGATGCTGCCTGACCTGCTGAGATTTCCAGCATTTTCTGTTTTTATTTCAGATTCCCGCAGTATTTTGCTTTTGTATTGTTGTAGTCCGTATTAGTGTTTATCCGCCATGTGAGCATGAGGCTAGACAGTCAATGTTGGTGGGAGTGGGGGTGAGGGTGGTGTGCGATCATACTCAAGGCTGATCCTTCTTCACCTGCCATCCAGACATAGATTCTTTCCAGCAAGGGACATTGGATTATGATTAGGAGCAGGAATCCTGACTAAAATATGTTTTCCTTTGGTTGTCCAGGGTAATTGTAAATCCCGCAGACCAGTGATTAAATCTATGATCTTTCTGGTCTGTAAGGCTAGGTACATTTGGGATCAAAGAGCCTCAGAATATCTTTACTTGTTATTTTAGTCACAATGGCACAAAGCTTAAAAATACTAAATTCTGAGTTTTGGGCTCAAAATTCGCCATCATTTAGCTCCATTTTTTTTGAGCTAACAGTGTTTTTTGGAGCTAACTTAATTTTGCAAGTTTTGTCAATGGTATAGTGCCATCCTTAACAGATAACGGCCATTTTTTTTAAGTACCGTTTTTCTGACGTCACTTGGGGTCAAACCCACCCATAATGTCATTTTTGCCCGTTTTTGTGAGTTTCGGCAATAATTATTTTTTTCAAGTACCGTTTTTCTGACGTCACTCGGGGTCAAACCCACCCATAACGCCGTTTTTGCGAGTTTCGCCAATTAGGATTTTTTAAGGACAGTGCTATAGACCACTTTTTAAAACCTTACCTTACCAAATCGAAATCGGCGTTACCAATACCATCTTTGGAAATGGAGCTGAGTTATAGCTTTTGGAGGGAGGGAATAATACGTATATTACAAACTACTTAAAAATGCTTGTGTGGAGGGAAAAGACCAACTTTATTGAAGTTCAAAGCTGCAATTGCAAGACGTGGTTAAGTTCCACCACTGAACTGTTGATTTGGCTTCCACTTCCCTCGGGTTTCTTTCCAAGCCGACGCCGAGCTCCTGTGTCCGGCCGAGGGTTGAATCCTGCCAGCCGGCGCTTGACTTCCACCTCCCTCCCCCCAGGCTTCTTTCAAAGCTGAGTGCCGTGGCAGGCCATTTGGCCAGGGATAGGAGCGGCTACATTAGGCCATTTGGCCAGGGATGGGGTGGCTGCTGCGGACCATTTAGCCAGGGAACACCTAACATCCTCAATGACTGTGGAACAGTAAAACAACAAAGAAAAGTTGAAGGATGTCATATTAGCACTGTACAGTTAAGTACTCATTTGCGAACCGTCGGCAGAGTCTGCGACTCGAACAGGAGTTCACGTTTCAGCATCAAAACTCTTCCAGAGCAGTTACAGCACGGATTAGCTACAGAGTAAAGCTCCCTCTACACAATTATATAAAAGCAGCCCTCAGCCCACATTTCCTTCCTCTGGGAATCGGAGCGAGACAACTCGTTCCCTCCCATTGTGCTTTGCGTTACCCTGGAAACCTAAATGCTTGGGCATGCGCAGAGAACGGGCCTCACTTTTTTGGTGCTAAGAATTAGCTCCACCCTCAAAATCAAAGGTCTTTCTGCACTGCACCAAAATCAAAAACAATTTTGACGAATCTTTCAGATTTTAAAAACAGCCGTTAATCTGAAATAGCGCCAAAAAAGGCAAAGTGGAATTTTGGGCCCTAGTAGTTTTGTCTGAGCTGAGAGCAGACAGAGAATGAAACAGCCTTATTAGGTTAATTGAAACAGACTTTTAAAAAAATTGATAATTTTGACATATCTTTGTTGGGATTCGGGATAAAACTAGAAGAGAAAGCTGTGCAGAAAATACTACCTACTATCCAGTTTACTTCAGAAAATTACCAGAGGGCTTGCATCTGCTGCCTGTAATTTGCAGACAAACTGATTACTTTTCCTCTTTTTTTGCATCCTGAAATGTGCATTTTTATTTAGAATTACTGTACACAAAAACATTCTAAGGTATTAAAATACATTTTAGAACAGCAAATTGGAAGTTTTATTACACAAAGATTAACTTCATAAAAATCACAAAAGAATATGCTACGTATTTTGGGTGTCAGCTATGTCATGTATCCAAACATGTTTACTGCTTGTACTATTACAGATGATGTGCCGCCAGAGGGCACTATTATGGGAAACTTGTACACCTGCTGTATGGTCACTAAGGTGTGCCACCAGAGGGCACTGCAGTGGGAGACTTGTAGGTTACCTGTACAGCAGGTGTGCCTGGCCTAGTATAAAAGGCAGGCCACCATGTGTGATACTCTGGAGTTACATTAAATGGACTAAGGTCACTACAGTTCAAGTACAATACATTGCCTCGTGGAGTCATTATCAGAGCATCTAAAGATATAACAATTGGTGACGAGATTACGGTCTTTCACGCGAAAATGGCTAACCTTGGTATGTTGCAGCAGTTCGCCAATGGTGATGATTGGGCCTTTGTGGAGAGGCTTGACCATTTCTTCACAGCAAACGACCTGACAGGCGATAATCCGGCCACACTGACTGATAAGCGCAGAGGTATTCTGCAAACCAGTTGTGGGCCCACCGTCTATGGCCTCGTCAGGGACTTGCTGGCACCAGCGAAAACAACGACCAAGACGTACGAGGAGTTTGTAACGCTGATCCAAGAACAACTCAAGCTCAAAGAGAGCATCCTCACAGCCAGACACCGGTTTTATACCCACCAATGGCCCGAAGTCGAGGAAATCACGAAATATGCTGCAGACCTCAGGAGGCTGACGGCACCGTGTGATTTCGGCGAACACCTCACCGAAGCGCTGCGGGATATCTTTGTCATCGGAATCGGCCATGAGGCACTTCTTCACAGGCTGCTACCTGCGGATACCACAGTCACACTTCAGAAGGCCATCACCATAAGCCAAGCATTCATGACCGCGACCTGCAGCTCTAGGCAGATAACTCATCTTCAGGACTCAAAACCGGCAAGTACTGTACACAGAATGGTGCCTTTTAGAGGCTGGATTGTAGAACATGAATTTCCTCGGGAGAGAACAGACCTCCGAGTCCCTTAACTCGAGTCCGCCAAGGGGGGCTAATCGAGTAGTACCATGCTGGCATTGCGGAGGGAATCACAGGGCTCACCAGTGCCGTTTTAAGGACTATGTATGTAAAGGCTGCAGCACAACGGGCCACTTCCAGCGAATGTGTAAAAAAAAAATGACTCATCGTGTTGATGAAGAGTCTGCAAATGGCCATGAATCCAGCGTGGATTATGAAGCGATAGTCAGAGAGGCAGCTCAGCTGCACGATGAGGTGTATGGCATGTTTACCTGCACCACAGAATGTTCCCCGTTGCGGATGGAAGTCGACATAAACGGCGTTCCAGTCTTCATGGAAGTGGACACTGGGGCGAGCCAGTCAGTAATGAATCAAGAAGCCTTTGAGAGGCTATGGGACAATCAATCTGAATGACCCAAGTTGGTCCCGGTTCAGGCAAAGCTGTGCATCTACATCAATGAACTTATCCCAGTCATTGGTAGTGCGGATGCAAAGGTACTCCATGATGGCGCGGTGCACAAGTTACCCCTGTGGATTGTTGCAGATGATGGACCAACACTACTCGGAAGAAGGTGGATGGAGAAGATCCATTGGAGCTGGGAAGATTTCATCCCTCCAGCGATCGACGTTCCCCGTGCTCAGAGGCAAAGCAAGCCCTCACCTGAGGTTGGATCCGGCACCAGAGAGCAGACCAGCACAGCATCCGAGGCACAGACCGCTCAGCACCACTGCGTGGAGATAATCCAGCTGAGACGACCCGAACACACCTTCCGGTCTCCAGTGGCAGGACTCCGGAGGAAGAAAATCGGATTCAAAGGTGACTTCCCAGCCTCGGTGGCAGAACCCGGGGAGAAGAGGATCACAGCAATCGACATCGTGGATGGAAGAAAGATGGCGCCCAAACCACGAGGTGAAGCGCTGAAGAAAAAGATGGTGGTGGCCAGACCACGAGGCGCAGCGCTGATGGAGTAACACGTGGCACCAAGCGAAGAAGAAGTTGGGGTAAAAATAGCAAGGCTCTCTTAAAGGAGGCCAGCAACCCACCACACTTAAAGGGACAGGTCCACATTCTCAATCAATGTAATAGCAACTGTGAGTTAAATGTAAAGATAATGTAATTGATGATCAGAGTTTTATACATGTAATAAGCAAAGAAAAGTCGTGCGATTGCAATCGGAGCTACAGTTTATCCACAATGAATAATGAAACGTTGTGCGATGTAGGATTTCAACTGCATTCAGTTAATGTAGCGGGTAAACACCCATCGGGAACACACAGGTCCAGCAAGCTACCCAATGCTGTAGCCTGCATCCCTGGGACCAGAGTGATACACCACGGAGTGTGGCCACAAGCAGCTAAAATAGAAAAGCTGCAGAGCAAGCAATCTCAGGAGGGCAACGGCACCAGTATCGATACCCTGCCCCTGATCAGCTCCACCTCTCGGGCACCCGGAGGCACCAACCGCCACAAGCCTGAAAGAGCAAACCGCATTAAGGCACAGCCCCCAGACCCTATCGTCACTAAGGCTACACCCGGGAACGAAGGTTCACCCGCAACAGTTCTCCCAAATGGGACCGGAACCAGCCAGGATCCCAAACCAAATAATGCCCAGGCAAGCGAGTCTGCAAATCCCTCTGCACTGCTCAGGGAGCAACAGCGACCCGGGGAGCAAGGAAAGGACAGGGAGGTCACAGGCATCTGTGAACCTGCCCGATGCTAGGAGCAATGGCAAAGGCCCCAAGAACAGGCAACTTGAGCCAACCAGGTTACCACTACCAGCACTGGACACCGCGCCGCCACCAGACTACCTGGACACCATCCAGCAGTTTTGATACTAGTTTGTCCTCATGCACCGGTGCTGACACCAGTACTGATTCCAAGTATGTATCAAGTATGTACCTCACCAGTCAAATGTACTTGCCTCACAACTCTACCACAAATGTAATGATATAAATGCAATTTTTTTTTTCTGGACTTGAATGTATATGAATGTAATGAGCCACCGGCATAATCTATATGTGGGGGGAGAGAATGGAGTGGTTATGGACGCACAATCAGAAATCACCAGCATCTCTACTGCCAACGAAACACCACTTACTCACCCAAGATGGAAACGAGCCTCCAAGGGTCAACCAGATAGAGCTAAGCCCAGAGCACAATCAATGCATGAAGGAGATTTGCACTAAGGACTTGGGGGAGAGTGAAGTCATGTATCCAAACATATTTACTGTTTGTATTATTACATATGATGTGCCACCAGAGGGCACAACTATGGGAAACTTGTACACCAGCTGTATGGTCTCTAAGGTGTGCAGTGGGAGACTTGTAGGTTACCTGTACAGGTGTGCCTGACCTAGTATAAAAGGCAGGCCACCATGTGTGATACTCTGGAGTTACATTAAATGGACTAAGTTCACTACAATTCAAGTACAATACATTGCCTCATAGAGTCATTATCAGAGCATCTAAGGATATAACATGCTACATATTGAGTATTCAAGGAGTTAATTAGTCAGTACATCAAAAAATTCCATTTATTTTGTTACACTTAATTGTTTTCAAACATTGTTAATATGTATTTTTGTATTCATAACAACGTACATTTTATAGTACCTTTAATGTACAGGTTGAACCTCTCTTATCCGGGACTCCCTTATCCGGCACCACCCCTCGTCCGGCACCATTCCCGGCTGCCGGGTGGCGCATGCGCAGAATGCGGCCGGTCAAAATCCTTCCCCAGTCTCAGAACATACATTAAAAAAACATTTGTACAGGGTACTCACCGATATAATCTTTCTCCTCGATGTCGGGGTTATTAGCTGCATCCACCTCATCGCCCTGCTGGAACTCCTGCAGCCAGTCCTCGAGCCGGCCGCTCCTCCACTCAGCGCTCCCTCTGGGGGTCGGGTCTGCTCCGGCCACGCCGACTCTTCGGGCCCACTCGGGCTGTGGCGACACTTCGGGCCCACTCGGGCCGCTCCGACTCTTTGGAGCCCGCCGGCCCACCAACACTTCAGGCCCGCTTGGGCTGCCGACCTCCTCCTCCTCTCCCCACCCCACCTGACCTCAGGGCACCTCCCACCCCCCCTCCTCCCCCCCGGGGCAATGACCTCTCCTCATCCGGCAAAATCTTTCATTTGGCACAGGCCAGGTCCCGAGGGTGCCAGATCAGGGAGGTTCAACCTGTAATTAAATAACACATGGAGAGCAAGGACATCAAGCAGGAAAGAAATACCTAGAAGAGATGACTGAATGCATGGTTAAAAAGTTGAGGACGCTTTTAAAAACAGGGGGAAAAGTAGCTAGAGTTTTAAGGAGGGAGTTCCAGAGAGTTGGACCGAGATTGCTGAAGGCTCTGGCATGAAAGAGCTGTGGCAAAAGAGGGGATGCACATAGGAGGCCAGAGTGAGAGGACCATAAGGCACAGGTTAGCATGCAGGGCTGCAATCCCTGACATCAATAGTAGGCAAAATGCTAGATTCTATTATTAGGTACGTGGTAACAGGGCACTTAGAAAATCATAATATGATTAGGCAGAGTCATCATGGTTTTATGAAAGGGAAATCATGTGCGACAAATCTGTTAAGAGTTTTTTGAAGATATAATTAGTAGGATAGATAATGGGGAACCAGATTTTCAAAAAGCATTCGATAAGGTGCCACATAAGAGATTATTACACAAAATTAGGATGGAATTGGGGGTAATATATTGGCATGGATTGAGGATTGGTTAATGGACCGAAAACAGAGAGTAGGAATAAACGGCATTTTTTCGGGTTGGCAGGCTTTAACTAGTGGGGTACCAAAAGATCAGTGTTTGGGCCTCAGCTATTTACAATCTATATTAATGACTTAGATGAAGGGACTGAGACTAACAAATCCAAGTTTACATGTATAGTAATGTGGGAAAGTAAGCTGTGAGGAGGATGCAAAGAGGCTGCAAGGAGATAAAGACAGGTTGACTGAGTGGGCAAGAACATGGCAAATGGAATACAATGTGGGGAAGTGTGAAGTTATCCACTTTGGTAGGAAAAACAAATGTGCAGAATATTTTTTGAATGGCAATAGACTGGGAAATGTTTGCATTCAGAGGGACTTGGGTGTCTCATAGGCCTTCATAGTGAGAGAATTTGAGTATAGGATCAGGGAAGTCTTACTGCAGTTGTACAGGGTCTTGGTGAGGCCACACCTTGAATATTGTGTACAGTTTTGGTCCCCTAATCTGAGGAAGGACATTCTTGCTATTGAGGGAGTGCAGCAAAGGTTCACCAGACTGATTCCCAGGATGGCAGGACTGACATATGAAGAAAGACTGGCTCGACTAGGTTTATAATCACTGGAATTTAGAAGAATGAGAGGGGATCTCATAGAAACACATAAAATTCTGACAGGATTGGACAGGTTAGATGCAGGAAGAATGTTCCTGTTGTTGGGGAAGTCCAGAACCAGGGGTCATAGTCCAAGGATAAAGGGTAAGCCATTTAGGACCGAGATGAGGAGAAACTTCTTCACTCAGAGAATTGTGAACCTGTGGAGTTCTCTACCACAGAAAGTTGTTGATGCCAGTTTGTTAAATATATTCAAAAAGAAGTTAGATGTGACCCTTTACGGCTAAAGGGATCAAAAGGTATGGAGAGAAAGCAGGAATGGGGTACTGAAGTTGCATGATTAGCCATGATCATATTGAATAGTGGTGCAGGCTTGAAGGGCCGAACGGCCTACTCCTACACCTATTTTCTATGTTTCTATGTCCCTGTACAGTTTAGTCACCAAGAAATCCAATGGAGAATTCAGAAGAAACTTCTTTACCCAAAGAGTGATGTGATTGTGGAACTCGCTCCCACAGGAAGTGGTTGAAGCAAATAGTATAAATGCATTTAAGGGGAGGCTAGACAAGCATATGAGGAAGAAGGGAATAGAGGGTTATGCTGATAGATTTAGATGAGGAAAGACGATGGAGGCTCGAGTGGAGCTTGGACTGGTTGGTCCGAATGGCCTATTTCTGTGCCGTATATCCTATATAACGAATCACAGAAAGTTAACATGGAGGTACAGCAAGCAATTAGGAAAGCAAATGGTATGTTAGCTTTTATTACAAAGGGATTAGAGTACGAGTAAAGAAGTCTTACTACAATTACACAGTGTATTGGTGAGGCCACACCTGGAGTACTGTGTGCAGTTCTGGTCTCCTTACCTAAGAAAAGACATTCTTGCCCAAGAGGGAGTGCAACAAAGATTCACTAGACTGGTTCCTGGGATGAAAGGATTGGCCTGTGAGGAAAGTTGAGAGACTAGGTCTATATTCCTTAGAGATTAGAAGTATGAGAGGTGATCTAATTGAAACATATAAAATTCTTAAGGGGTGTGACAGGGTTAATGCTGAGAAGATGTTTCCCCAGGCTGGAGATTCTAGAACATGGGATCACAGTTTCAAAATAAGGGGTCGGCCATTTAGGACTGAGTTGAGGAGATGCTATGAAGGTGAAGTATTTTGAGCTTTTTGATAGGGACTTTTTGGTGCCTGCTCTCAAGGAAGACCTAAATCTTGTTAAGTTTGTTCCTGGGATGTGGGTGTCGCTGACAAGACCAGCATTTATTGTCCATCCTTAATTGCTCCTGAAAAGGGCATGGTGAGCCGCCTTCTTGAACCTTTACAGTCTGTGTGGTGAAGGTTCTCTCATAGTGGTGTTAAGGAGGGACTTCTAGAATTTTGATCGAGTGACGATGAAGGAATGACGATAAAATTCCAAGTCAGGATGGTGTGTGACTTGGAGTGGAACTTGGAGGTGATGGTGTTCAAGTGCACCTGCTGCCCTTGTCCTTCTAGGTGGTAGAGATCGCAGTTTTGGGAGGTGCTGCAGAATAAGCATTGGCAAGTTGCTGCAGTGCATCTTGTAGATGGTACATACTGCAGCCACGGTGCGCCAGTGGTGGTGGAGGGAGTGAATGTCTAAGGTGGTGGATGGGGTGCCAATCAAATGGACTGTTTTCACCTGAATGGTGTCGGGTTTCTTGAGTATTGTTGGAGCTGCACTCATCCAGGCTACCACATGGGTTAGCTGAGCAAGGCCTTGATCCAGTGGCAAGGGGGTCCAAGACGACCGGAGACCAGGCACTGCTATATGGGTTTAGTTGCCTACGACGAGATGTTGGCCGCAGGCTCGGTGCTGAGTAGCGTCCTTGATGGTAGGTGGTCTGAGGCTTGGTTGGGGGCAGGCGTTGGGAGGGGTTCAGAGTAGAAGGTCAGGGGCGTCACAGCTATGGTACTCACCACATGCTGAAGGAGGAGAAGGTCACCAGTGAGGAAGGAGAGCTCCAGTCATCGCTGAAGGAGGAGGGGAGGCCAACTGCCGTCATAGGAGAAGAGGACCCAGTCGCCGTTGAGGAGGAGGTCACCTGTGGGGAAGGAGAGGTCCAGCTATCGTCGAGGAGGCCCAGACGCCATCATGGACGAGAGGCCTGAACGCTGCTGGAGGGGTGATGGCCTGCCGCTGGAGGGGTGAAGGCCCGGGCGCCTGGTCGGAGGCTCACCTGCTCACCGGGCATCATCGTGGATCAAGGATCAGTTGGGATAGGTGAGTTGACGCCAAGGAGGAGTCCGCCGAATTTGGGAAGAGGTCCAGGTCGCCGCCACAAGAAGCCCAGCCGTCGTCGCCAATGGGTGATGTGGTGAGAAGCCTGAGGTAGGCCCGATCTTGTGGAATTCACAGGGTTGGGTTTAGAGTAAGGGTATAAGTGTTTAAGACCCCCTATTATGGTCTATTAGGGCTAGGGGAAGTTTAAACAGTGGTTGGAGGGGGGGGTGGGGGGCGGCTGAGGGTGGAAAGTTGCTGGATGGTAGAAGATGGGAGTTGTTCAGCAAGGGAGCTCCCTAGGGAGTTGCCACCCCGGCAGCCATCTTACGGACCTCCATAACCAGTGCCTGCAAAGAGACGCTCGGTCACTCAACCAGGAAACACCAGGATTGGTTTGATGAGAATGATCAGGAGATCCAAGAGCTAATAGATCGCAAGCACAGGGCATTTCTGAGCCTTAAACAACCCAACTCAGGAGCAGCAAAGCAGCATTACAGACGGCTCAAGGCTGAGGTCCAACAAAATACCTGGGACCTAAAGAACAGGTGGTGGATGGAGAAAGCACAGGAGATACAGCAGCTGGCCGACAGCCATGATATGTGAGGATTCTTCATTGCAATCAAGGCCACCTACGGTCCAAACACCCAAGGCCCCACCTCACTGCTGGCCAAGAACGGGGAAACACTCATCAAGGACACCGAGGCAGTCAGGGCCCGCTGGGGGGAGTACTTCGAAGATCTCCTCAATCGAGACTCTGCCTTTGACTCAAGTGTTCTCGGCTCCATCCCGCAGCATGCTACCCGCCACCACCTCAGTAAAACCCCAACACTGCACGAGGTAGAAAAAGCCATAAGACAGCTTAAGAACAACATGGCTACGGGAGCGGATGGAATCCATGCTGAGGCACTGAAGCATGGCAGAGAGGCACTACTGCCGTGAATACATGACCTCATCTCTTCTCATCTGGAGCGAGGAGAGCATGCTGGGAGACCTTAGAGATGCAGTGATTGTGACCATCTTTAAAAAAGGGGACAAGTCCGACTGCAGCAATTACAGAGTTATCAACCACTGGGAAAGTCATTGCTAGAGTCCTCCTCAACCGTCTTCTCCCTGTGGCTGAGGAGCTCCTCCCGGAGTCACAATGCTGATTTCATCCCCTATGGGGCATAACGGACATGATTTTTGCAGCGCGACAGATGAAGGAAAAATGCAGGGAGCAGCGCCAGCCCTTATACATGGCCTTCTTCAACCTTACAAAGGCCTTTGACACTGTCAACTGCGAGGGTCTATGGCGCATTCTCCTCCATTTCGTATGCCCTCAAAAGTTTGTCACCATCCACCGCCTGCTCTACGACGACATGCAGGCCGTGATCCTTACCAACAGATCCACTACATACCCAATCCATGTCCGGACCGGGGTTAAACAGGGCTGCGTCATTGCCCCAACCCTCTTCTCAATCTTACTCACTGCCATGCTCCACCTCACAGTCAATAAGTTCCCCGCTGGACTGGAACTAAACCATAGAACCAGTGGGAACCTGTTTAACCTTCGCCGTCACCAGGCCAGGTCGAAGACCACCCCAACCTCTGTCGTCAAGCTACAATATGCGGACGACGCCTGTGTCTGCGCACATACAGAGGCTGAACTCCAGAACATAGTCGACGTATTTACTGAGGTTTACGAAAGCATGGGTCTTATGCCAAACATCCATAAGACAAAGGTCCTCCAGCAGCTTGTCCTCGCCGCATAGCACTACCCCCCAGTCATCAAGATCCACGGCGCGGCCCTGGACAATGTGGACCATTTCCTATACCTCCGGAGCCTCTTATCAACAAGAGCAGACATTGACGACGAGATTCAACACCGCCTCCAGTGCACCAGTGCAGCCTTCACTCGCCTGAGGAAAAGAGTGTTTGAAGATCAGACTCTCAAAACTGCCACCAAGCTCATGGTCTACAGGGCTGTAGTAATACCCGCCCTCCTGTATGGCTCAGAGACATGGACCATGTACAGTAGACACCTCAAGTCGCTGGAGAAATACCACCAACTCCTCCGCAAGATCCTACAAATCCCCTGGGAGGACAGACGCACCAACATTAGCATCCTCGATCAGGCCAACATCCCCAGCATTGAAGCACTGACCACACTTGATCAGCTCCGCTGGGCAGGCCACATCGTTCGCAAGCCAGACATGAGACTCCAAAAGCAAGCACTCTACTCGGAACTCCTTCACGACAAACGAGCCAAAGGTGGGCAGAGGAAACGTTACAAGGACACCTTCAACGTCTCCCTGAAAAAGTGCAACATCCCCACTGACACCTGGGAGTCCTTGGCCAAAGATTACCCTAAGTGGAGGAAGTGCATCCGGGAGGGCGCTGAGCACCTCGAGTCTCATCGCCGAGAGTGTGCAGAAATCAAGCACAGGCAGCGGAAAGAGCGTGCGGCAAACCAGTCCCACCCACCCCTTCCCTCAACAACTATCTGTCCCACCTGTGACGGGTACTGTGGCTCTTGTATTGGACTGTTGAGCCACTTAAGGAGTCATTTTAAGAGTGGAAGCAAGTTTTCCTCAATTCCAAGGGACTGCCTATGATGATTCATCCAGGAAAATGGAGAGTATTCCATCACACTCCTGACTTGTGCCTTGTAGAGGGGGGAAAGACCTTGGGGAGTCAGTAAGACACTGGTCGCAGAATACTAGCATCTGACCTGCTCTTTGAGCTACACTATCTTTATGACTGGTTCAGTTAAGTTTCTGATCAATGGTAACCCTCCCCAGGATGTTGATGGTGGGAGATTCGATGATGGTAATGGTATTGAATGTCAAGGGACAGTGGTTAAATTCTCTTGTTGGAGATAGTCATTGCCTATAATAGCAGGAAATGTCTGCACGATACTTGCCCAGGAACCATAAAATAGATAAACGAATGAACTTGAAATCTTGAATTAGCAGGGTGAATGCTTGGTAAAAGAGCATAATTGAAAAATAAGTAACAACAACTTGAATTTATATAGCACCTTTAACATAGTGAAACGTCCCAAGGCACTTCACAGGAGTATTTTGTGATAAAAGTATGACACCGAGATGCATAAGTAGAAATTAGCAGAGGTGACCAAAAGCTTGATCAAAGAGGTATGTTTTAAGGAGCGTCTTAAAGGAGGATAGAGAGGCGGAGAGGTTAAGGCAGGAAGTTCCAGAGCTTGGGGCTTAGGCAACAGGAGGCACAACCACCAATGGTTGAGTGATTATAATCAGGGATGCTCAGGAGGGCAGAATTAGAGGAGCGCAGACATCTCGGGGTGGGGGGCTGGAGAAGATTACAGAGATAGGGAGGGGTAAGGCCATGAGGGATTTGAAAATAAGGATGAGAATTTTGAAATCGAGGCGTTGCTTAACCGGAGGCCAATGTTGGTCAGCGGGCACAGGGATGATGGGTGAGCGGGACTTGGTGTGAGTTAGGACACGGGCAGCTGAGTTTTGCATCACCTTTAGTTTATGTAGGGTAGAATGTGGGAGGCCAGCCAGGAGTGCATTGGAATAGTCAAGTCTAGAGGTAACAAAGGCATGGATGAGGGCTTCATCAGCAGATGAGCTGAGGCAAGGGCGGAGACGGGCGATGTTACGGAGGTGGAAATAGGCGGTCTTAGTTATGCTGCAGGTATGAGGTCGAAAGCTAATTTCAGGGTCAAATTTTACACCAAGGTTGCGAACAGTGTAGTTTAGCCTCAGACAGGAGTCATTGGCTAGGGAACAGAGTTTGTGGCGGGGACCAAAAACAATGGCTTTAGTCTTCTCAATATTCAATTGGAGAAAATGTTCTGCTCATCCAGAACTGGATATCCTCTCTCATGTACTCTGTCCTCTAAAATCCCCATGCTAACTCTTCATTACTCGACAGCCTTCCTACTCTCGTGCCACCGTTCCAGAATTGACTCCCTTTTAGATAAGCCTGCAGCTTTTCTCTGTGCCTCTCTTGGCATTCTCCGAAGGGCCCACCGTGGCACTCGTCACTGTCTTCTCACAAGCAGCAACCCTAACTGTCCCATCCTATTGTCTCACCGACCTTACCATCCAATTTGCCTAAGGATGGCTAACCTTGCAAATCTCCTTCCCGCCCAACTCATCCCACCTTATCATGGATGACTTCATTGACATGAACGGAAACTTGGCTGAGGGATAATGACACACTACCTTTAATTGAAGCCTCCCCTCCCGGCTATACCTTCCACCACTTGCTCCGCCCAGATTGCCGTGGTGGTGGTATAGCTCTCATCACTAAACCGTAGTCTGTCCCCCGACTCCTCCAGCACTTTCTCATCTTTTGAACATCTCGCCTTATTCCGCCCCTCTCACCTCGCATTGAAAATTCTCGTTCTCTACCGCCCATTCAAATATGATAACTTTATCATGGATATATCCTCAATGCTTTCCTCCCTCAGCCTATACACCGAGTGACTTCTCATCCTCGGTGACTTCAACCTACATCTCAATTCATCATGCTCCCTCTCCTCTGAGTTCATTACCCTTCTGTCCTCCCTTAATCTCTCCCTCCATATAAATTCCTCAACCCATATTCACAGCCACCCCCTTGACCTTGCAATCTCTCGTGGCTTTGCTTTTCCAACCATATCAGTTAAAGATAAAGCCATTTCTGACCATTTTCCTTGTTTCGCTCTCGACCCACATTCCCCTTCCCCAATCCAAACCTACTTCCTTCTGCATCCGCCCCTGGAAAAAACTCTCTCCAAACTCTCTTACATCGGCACTTATCAACTCAAAACTGTCCAATCTTTGGCCAATGACATTTCTGCAGCCACCAATCTGCTCAACCGCATCCTCACCACCACCTTTGATGCCCTAGTCTCTATTAAAAAGATTACTCTCTCCCACACTGGTCGTTCCCCCTGGTACGGCCCTCATCTTCACTCCCTCAAGTCAGAAAAGCGCAGACTTGAATGGATGTGGCGGATAACTGGTTTAGCCATTCACTGCCAGATCTAGCTCGAATTCATAAAACATTGTTGGTTCCTACTCTTGTCTACAAAAGAGTCTATTCCAGTATCATTCTGGATTGAAAAAATAACCTCCGGCTCCTATTCTCTACAGCTAACCGTCTCCTTAAATCCCTCTCCCCTGTCTCCACGTGTTAAGTATGCAATAAAGATACAAACTGAGTACTGTTAACTGAACAAGATACAACCTTGGCTCTGCTTTATTACGGCCCAAAGTGCCTGACTCATAAAATGGCTGGCCTTTTATACCAGAGCAGCACCATGTACATACATGACAATACCCTCCTCTGCGATCTTATCACAGTCTTTCACAGGTCGAGACGACCCCATGCTTTACGCTCCCGGGTGACCGTCTCAGTTCGATTCCGGCCTTGGGTGAATGTGCGGAGTTGTGGTTGGTGGCTGGATGGCTGACTTGTTGGGAGTGGCAGTGGCCATGTCAGGAATTGTAAGTCCATTTTTATTGAACAAGTCCATGATGGAAATTCCAGGTTCACTGATGACTCTTGAGTCCTCTGAAGACTGCTGGTAGGTTGGTTGGTCGTTGATGGTTTCTTCATCCGACTGCTCTGGCTCGTCTGTGTGCCTCAGCTTTGTTTGATCCATGTGTTTCCTGCAAGTTTGCCCATTCTTGAGTTTAATAACAAATACTCTGTTGCCCTCCTTAGCCATGACCGTACCAGCGATCTATTTGGGACCCTGACCATTATTCAACACATATACAGGATCATTAACAGAAATCTCGTGTGGCACAGTTGCGCGATCGTGGTACCCTTGTTGACTCTGTCTTCTGTATGCAACATGATTACTTAAATCCGGGTGTGCAAGAGATAATTTGGTCTTAAGACTTCTTTTCATCATGAGTTCAGCATGCGAGACCCCTGTGAGTGTGTGGGGTCTTGTCCTATAACTCAGCAGTATGCAGTGACCCTTGGGTTCCTCTCCTCATGCTTTGCTTGATAATTTGTGCTGCACGTTCTGCTTGCCGTTTGGACGCAGGCTTGAACGGTGCTGACCTTACATGTTTTATGCCATTAAGTTTTACAAAGTCCTGAAACTCCTGACTGGTGAAGAACAACCCATTGTTACTCACCACTATGTCAGGCAGACCATGTGTCGCAAACATGACATTGAGATTCTCTATGGTTGCCATGGACATACTGGATGACATGATTATGCATTCTATCTGTTATGTCTTGGATAAAGAGTAAGACTAAATGCTGCAAGCTCAAAGTAAGTGTGACCGTAGTCCTTTATTGCAGATCTCAGAGTGCCTCTCCAGCCTGTGAGGCCTTTTTATATACAGGTGCTCCCAAGGGATTGTGGGATCCCTTGGGACTCCAGAGGATAAGCCCTCTGGTGCTTAGATATGGTAATTACAGGTTTGCATACATAACAACACTCACCCCCAAAGTCAATAGTGTAACTATTTACAGTGTGAGTCGATCTGGGGCCTTCCTTTCCATGGTTGATCATCTCGGTGCAAATGCTGGTGTTGGTGAGTCGTTTGCTGGGCCTTCGCTGGGCTGCTGCGCAGCTGGCTTTGCTGGACTGCTGGGGATGGTGAGCCTTGCTGGGCTGCTGCAGGTGATGGGTTCTGCTTCATGGTCAACCGCTGGGTTTGGTTTGGTCCAAGTGTTTTCTGCAGGTGAGTCCATTTGTGAGTTTGACCACAAACACCCTACTCCCCTCTTTGGCCAAAACAGTGTCAGCAATCAACTTGGGACCTTGTCCATAGTTCAACACAAATACAAATGCTTCAATTTCGCTTGACACATTTGCGCGATCATGATATGTATTTTGTTGAAGCCGCCTGCTCTCTACCTGTTCATGTAGATCTTAAGTGCCCTTTTCATGAGCAGTTCAGTGGGAGGGACTCTGGTGAGCGAGTGGGGTCGTGTGCGGGAACTAAGCAGGACTCAGGATAAGCGAGTCTGCAGTAAGCCTTCAGTTACCCTTTTCAAGCTCTGCTTGATTGTTTGAACTGCTCGTTCTGTCTGACCATTGTACGCCGGCTTGGAATGGAGCAGACGTGACATGGTTGACCCCATTGCGGGTCAGGAATTCCTTGAATTCGGCACTGGTAAATCATGGCCTATTTTCATTTACAAGGACATCAGGCAAGCCGTGCGTGGCAAACATGGCCCGTAGGCTTTCAATGGTGGCAGCGGACATGCTTGCCGACATTATCACACATTCAATCTATTTGGAGTATGCATCTACAACCACTAAAAATATTTTTCCCAAGAATGGGCCTGCATAGTCGACATGAACCCTAGACCACGGTTTGGAGGACCAAGATCATCAACTTAGTGGCGCCTCCCTGGGTGCATTGCTTAACTGTGAACATGTATTACATTTGTGCACACAGGACTCTAAGTCTACATCGATACCGGGCCACCACACGTGGGATATGGCTATCGCTTTTATCATTACAATGCCTGGGTGGGTACCATGGAGATCACTAATGAAAGTGTCCCTGCCCTTTCTTGGCACAACTACCCGATTACCCATAGGAGGCAGTCTGCCTGTATAGCTGTTTCATCTTTGTGCCGCTGGTACGGCTTTATTTCTTCCTGCATCTCTAACGGGACACTAGACCACCACCCGTGGAGCACACAGTTTTTTATTAAGGACATTAAGGGGTCCTGGCTCGTCCAGGTTCTAATCTGTCAGGCAGTAACAGGTGATTGCTCACTCTCGAATGCTTCCATTACCATAACTAAATCTGCAGGCTGTGCCATCTCCACCCCGGTGGTGGGCAATGGCAGCCGACTGAGAGCACCGGCACAGTTTTCTGTACCTGGCCTGAGGCGGATGGCGTAGTTGTATGTGGACAACGTGAGCGCCCATTCCTGGATGCGGGACGATGCATTTGTATTTATCCCTTTTATTTTCAGAAAAGCGGGATATAAGTGGCTTATGGTCAGTTTCCAATTCAAATTTGAGCCCGAACAGATATTGATGCATTTTCTTTACCACGTAAAGCTTCTTTTTCGATCATACTGTAGGCCCTCTCGGACTTGGACAGACTTCTGGATGCAGAAGCAACCAGTTGCAATTTCCCAAATTCATTAGTTTGTTGCAATACACGCCCGACTCCGTACGACATGCTAGTACCAAACGTTTACATGGGTCATACAACAAAAGCAATTTGTTTGAACATAACAGCTTCCTAGCTTTCTCAAAGGCATTTTCTTGGTTTTTACCCCATACCCATTCATCTCCCTTATGCTGTAAACAGTGCAGGGGTTCTAACAATGTGCTAAGACCCAGTAAGAAGTTACCAAAATAGTTCAGGAGTCCTAGAAACGACCACAGCTCCGTCACGTTCTGTGATCTCGGTGCATTCTTGATTGCCTCCATCTTCGAATCGGTGGGCCTGATGCCGTCCACCGCAATTCTTCGCCCAAGGAACTCCACTTCAGGCGCCAAGAAAACGCACTTCGAACTTTTTAGCCTGAGCCCCACACGATTAAGCCAACTAAGAACCTCCTCCAGGTTCTGCAGGTGCTCGACAGTGTCCCGACCTGTAACCAAGATGTCGTCCTGGAAGTCCACGGTGCGCGGGACCGACTTCAGCAAGCTCTCCATGTTCTTTTGGAATATCGCCATGGCCGATCGAATCATAAACGGGCATCTGTTGTAAACGAAAAACCTTTGTGCGTGTTGATGCAGGTGAGGCGTTTCAAAGATTTCTCCAGCTCCTGCGTCATGTTGGCCGAGGTCAAGTCCAGCTTTGTGAATGTTTTCCCTCCTGCCAGCGTCGCAAATAGGTCATCTGCCTTTGGTAGCGGGTATTGATCCTACAGCGAGAAATGATTGATAGTTACTTTGTAATCACCACAGATTCTGACGGTGCCGTCACCCTTGAGGACTGGAACAATCGGACTGGTCCACTCATTGAATTCGATTGGCGAAATTATGTCCTCTCATTGCAGCCTGTCCAGCTCGATCTCCACCCTTTCTTTCATCATGTAAGGTACCACTCTCGCCTTGTGATGGATGGGTCGCGCCCCCGGAATCAAATTGATCTGCACTTTTGCTCCTTGGAACTTCCTGATGCCTGGTTCGAACAGCGAGGGGAAACTGCTTAGGACCTGGGCAGATGAGGCGTCGTCGACGGACGAAAGCGCTCAGACATCGTCCCAGTTCCAGTGTATCTTTCCCAGCCAGCTCCTGCCGAACAGCGCAGGGCCATCGCCCGGTACCACCCAGGGTGGTAAATCGTGCACCGCTCCATCATAGGAGACTTTTACGGTAGCACTGCCATTTCCAGGAATCAGTTCCTTTGTATACGTTCTAAGTTTGGTACGAATGGGAGTCAGGACTGGCCTTGAAGCCTTGTTGCACCACAACTTATTGAAAGTCTTTTTACTCATTATGGACTGGCTTGCACCCGTGTCTAACTCCATGGACACCGTGAGTCCATTTATTTCAACCTTCAGCATTATCGGGGGACACTTTGTAGTAAATGTGTGCACCCCATATACCTGTGCCTCCTCAGTCTGAGGCTCTGGTTCATCATGATCCACCGTGGATCTGTCCTCCTCTGCAACATGGTAGTTTGCAGGATTAACAGGGTTTGCAGCTCATCTGCATGTACGTTGGCTGTGTCCCATTGTTCCACAGCCCTTACAAATATATCCTTTGAAGCGGCATGAATGGAATCGTTGATCATCCCCGCAGCGCCAACAAGGTGTTAATGGTGTCGTATTCACCACCCTTGATGGCGGACTCTGCATCATCTGCGGACGTGCAGCTGCAGGCGTATAAGTCCTGCCCTGTACATTTCGATTCGAAAACAACGTTACTTTGTTCACAGTACTTGCAGCAGCACTCATGTGCTGGGAAATTTGTTTGATATTGTCACTGGTGGAGGTAAACGCCTGGGCTATCGCTATGGCTTTACTCAAGGTTAGGGTCTCTACAGTCAAAAGTTTGCAAAGTATTACTTCATGGCCATTGCCAAGTACAAAGAAGTCCCTGAGCATGTGCTCCAAATGTCCTTCTAATTCGCAATGTCCTGCAAGGCGCCTTAGCTCAGCGATGTAGCTCGCCACTTCTTGGCCTTCAGACCTCTTCTATGTGAAGAACCGATACCTCACCATCAGAATGCTTTCCTTCGGGTTTAGATGCTCCCGGACCAGTGTGCACAACTCATCGTATGACTTGTCTGTAGGTTTTGCTGGAGCGAACAGGTTTTTCATGAGGCCATACATTGATGCCCCGCAAACGGTGAGGAGGATCGCCCTTCGTTTGGCAACATTCGCTTCTCGTTCCAGCTCGTTGGCCACGAAATATTGGTCAAGTCGCTCCACGAAGGTTTCCCAACATCTCCCTCTGAAAATTTCTCCAGGATGCCCACAGTTCTCTGCATTGTTGCATTGGGGTTCGTTATCTGTATCTTGTCACCAGTTTTACATCTTGAATAAAGATTCAGACTAGATGCTGCAAGCTCAAAGTAAGTGTGACCGTAGTCCTTTAATGCAGATCTCAGAGTGCCTCTCCAGCCTGTGAGGCCTCCTTATATACAGGTGCTCTCAATTGATTGTGGGATCCCTTGGGACTCGAGAGGATAAGCCCTCTGGTGCTTAGACATGGCAATTACAGGTTTACATACATAACACTATCCACTTTGAATAAGCATCCACTACCACGAAAAACATCTTGCCCAGCAAGGGTCCTGCGAAATCTACATGGATCCTGGATCCAAGGTTTGGATGGCCATGACCACAGACTCAGCGGCGATTCCACTGGTGCTTTGCTGAGCTGCATGCAAGAGTTAGAAACATACAAACATAGAAAATAGGTGCAGGAGTAGGCCATTCGGCCCTTCTAGCCTGCACCGCCATTCAATGAGTTCATGGCTGAACATGCAACTTCAGTACCCCATTCCTGCTTTCTCGCCATACCCCTTGATCCCCCTAGTAGTAAGGACTTCATCTAACTCCCTTTTGAATATATTTAGTGAATTGGCCTCAACTACTTTCTGTGGTAGAGAATTCCACAGGTTCACCACTCTCTGGGTGAAGAGGTTTCTCCTCATCTCGGTCCTAAATGGCTTACCCCTTATCCTTAGACTGTGACCCCTGGTTCTGGACTTCCCCAACATTGGGAACATTCTTCCTGCATCCAACCTGTCTAAACCCGTCAGAATTTTAAACGTTTCTATGAGATCCCCTCTCATTCTTCTGAACTCGAGTGAATACAAGCCCAGTTGATCCAGTCTTTCTTGATAGGTCAGTCCCACCATCCCGGGAATCAGTCTGGTGAACCTTCGCTGCACGCCCTCAATAGCAAGAATGTCCTTCCTCAAGTTAGGAGACCAAAACTGTACACAATACTCCAGGTGTGGCCTCACCAAGGCCCTGTACAACTGTAGCAACACCTCCCTGCCCCTGTACTCAAATCCCCTCGCTATGAAGGCCATCATGCCATTTGCTTTCTTAACCGCCTGCTGTACCTGCATGCCAACCTTCAATGACTGATGTACCATGACACCCAGGTCTTGTTGCACCTCTCCTTTTCCTAATCTGTCACCATTCAGATAATAGTCTGTCTCTCTGTTTTTACCACCAAAGTGGATAACCTCACATTTATCCACATTATACTTCATCTTCCATGCATTTGCCCACTCACCTAACCTATCCAAGTCATTCTGCAGCCTCATAGCATCCTCCTCGCAGCTCACACTGCCACCCAACTTAGTGTCATCCGCAAATTTGGAGATACTACATTTAATCCCCTCGTCTAAATCATTAATGTACAATGTAAACAGCTGAGGCCCCAGCACAGAACCCTGCGGTACCCCACTAGTCACTGCCTGCCATTCTGAAAAGTACCCATTTACTCCTACTCTTTGCTTCCTGTCTGACAACCAGTTCTCAATCCATGTCAGCACACTACCCCCAATCCCATGTGCTTTAACTTTGCACATTAATCTCTTGTGTGGGACCTTGTCGAAAGCCTTCTGAAAGTCCAAATATACCACATCAACTGGTTTTCCCTTGATGACTCTACTGGAAGCATCCGCAAAAAATTCCAGAAGATTTGTCAAGCATGATTTCCCTTTCACAAATCCATGCTGACTTGGACCTATCATGTCACCTCTTTCCAAATGCGCTGCTATGACATTCTTAATAATTGATTCCATCATTTCACCCACTACTGAGGTCAGGCTGACCGGTCTATAATTCCCTGTTTTCTCTCTCCCTCCTTTTTTAAAAAGTGGGGTTACATTGGCTACCCTCCACTCGATAGCAACTGATCCAGAGTCAATGGAATGTTGGAAAATGACTGTCAATGCATCCGCTATTTCCAAGGCCACCTCCTTAAGTACTCTGGGATACAGTCCATCAGGCCCTGGGGATTTATCGGCCTTCAATCCCATCAATTTCCCCAACACAATTTCCCGACTTATAAAGATTTCCCTCAGTTCCTCCTCCTTACTAGACCCTCTGACCCCTTTTATATCCAGAAGGTTGTTTGTGTCCTGCTTAGTGAATACCGAACCAAAGTACTTGTTCAATTGGTCTGCCATTTCTTTGTTCCCCGTTATGACTTCCCCTGATTCTGACTGCAGGAGACCTACGTTTGTCTTTACTAACTTTTTTCTCTTTACATATCTATAGAAACTTTTGCAATCCGTCTTAATGTTCCCTGCAAGCTTCTTCTCGTACTCCATTTTCCCTGCCCTAATCAAACCCTTTGTCCTCCTCTGCTGAGTTCTAAATTTCTCCCAGTCCCCAGGTTCGCTGCTATTTCTGGCCAATTTGTATGCCACTTTCTTGGCTTTAATACTATCCCTGATTTCCCTTGATAGCCACGGTTGAGCCACCTTCCCTTTTTTATTTTTACGCCAGACATGGATGTACAATTGTTGTAGTTCATCCATGCAGTCTCTAAATGTCTGCCATTGCTCATCCACAGCCAACCCCTTAAGTATCATTCGCCAATGTATCCTAGCCAATTCACGCCTCATACATTCAAAGTTACCCTTCTTTAAGTTCTGGACCATGGTCTCTGAATTAACTGTTTCATTCTCCATCCTAATGCAGAATTCCACCATATTATGGTCACTCTTCCCCAAGGGGCCTTGCACAACGAGATTGCTAATTAATCCTCTCTCATTACACAACACCCAGTCTAAGATGGCCTCCCCCCTAGTTGGTTCCTCAACATATTGGTCTAGAAAACCATCTCTTATGCACTCCAGGAAATCCTCCTCTACCGTATTGCTTCCAGTTTGGCTAGCCCAATCTATGTGCATATTAAAGTCACCCATTATAACTGCTGCACCTTTATTGCATGCACCCCTAATTTCCTGTTTGATGCCCTCCCCAACATCACTACTACTGTTTGGACGTCTGTATACAACTCCCACTAACGTTTTTTGCCCTTTGGTTTTCTGTAGCTCTACCCATGTAGATTCTACATCATCCAAGCTAATGTCCTTCCTAACTATTGCATTAATCTCCTCTTTAACCAGCAATGCTACCCCACCTCCTTTTCCTTTTATTCTATCCTTCCTGAATGTTGAATACCACTGGATGTTGAGTTCCCAGCCCTGATCATCCTGGAGCCACGTCTCCGTAATCCCGATCACATCATATTTGTTAACATCTATTTGCACAGTTAATTCATCCACCTTATTACGGATACTCCTTGCATTAAGACACAAAGCCTTCAGGCTTGTTTTTTTAACACCCTTTGTCCTTTTAGAATTTTGCTGTACAGTGGCCCTTTTTGTTCCTTGCCTTGTGTTTCTCTGCTCACCACTTTTCCTCATCTCCTTTCTGTCTTTTGCTTTTGTCTCCTTTTTGTTTCCCTCTGTCTCCCTGCATTGGTTCCCATCCCCCTGCCATATTAGTTTAACTCCTCCCCAACAGCACTAGCAAACACTCCCCCTAGGACATTGGTTCTGGTCCTGCCCAGGTGCAGACCGTCTGGTTTGTACTGGTCCCACCTCCCCCAGAACCGGTTCCAATGCCCCAGGAATTTGAATCCCTCCCTGCTGCACCACTGCTCAAGCCACGTATTCATCTGCGCTATCCTGCGATTCCTACTCTGACTAGCATGTGGCACTGGTAGCAATTCCGAGATTACTACTTTTGAGGTCCTACTTTTTAATTTAGCTCCTAGCTGCTTAAATTCGTTTTGTAGGACCTCATCCCTTTTTTTACCTATGTCGTTGGTACCAATGTGCACCACGACAACTGGCTGTTCTCCCTCCCTTTTTAGAATGGATGCATGCATGCTTCCAGCTCAGCATCAATTCCTGGCCACCATACGTGGGACCTGGCGATGGCCTTCATCATCACTATAGCAGGATGTGTGCTGTGTAACTCATGCACAAACTTCTCTCTCCCTTTCTTAGGTATTACAACTTGATTGCCCCACAATATGCAATCTGCTTGAATACACAGTTCGTCCTTGCAACGAATGTACGGTTTGGCCTCCTCGCACAGTTGCTTAGGTATGGTAGACCAATTCCCTTTGAGGATGCAACCCTTTACCATCGATAATATCGGGTCCTGGCTGGTCCAGGACTTAACTTGTTGAGCCGTGATAGGGGTACCTTCACTCTCAAAAGCATCCATGATTAACATTAGATCCACCGGTTGTGGCGTTTCCACCTCCGGTGTGGGCAACGGCAACCGGCTCAAAGCATCAGCACAATTCTCTGTGCCAGGTCTGTGGCGAATGACATAATCATAGGCAGATAATGTCAGCGCCCACCTTTGGATGTGGGATGAAGCGTTGGTATTGATACCTTTGCTCTCGTAAAACAACAAAATGAGCGGCTTGTGATCGGGCTCTAATTCGAACCGCAGACCAAACAGGTATTGATGCATCTTTTTAACACCGTACACACATGCTAAAGCTTCTTTTTCTACTATACTGTTGGCTCTTTCTGCTTTAGACAAACTTTTGGATGCATACGCAACAGGTTGAAGTTTGGCTTGTTGTAACACGCAACCAATTCCATATGACAATGCGTCACAGGCCAAAACTAAATGTTTACATGGGTCATAATGTACCAGCAGCTTGTTCAAGCAAAGCAGATTGGTGGCTTTCTCGAAAGCTCTGTCTTGCGATGCGCCCCACACCCAGTTGTTGCCTTTTCTCAATAACATGTGCAGTGGTTCAAGTAAGGTGCTCATTTTAGGTAGGAAGTTACCAAAGTAGTTGAGTAGACCCAGGAACAAACACAGCTCTGTCACATTCTGCAGCTTGGGTGCATTCTTGATGGCTTTGGTTTTCACGTCAGTAGGTCTAATGCCATCAGCAGCGATTTTCCTCCCGAGGAATTCGATCTCCGGTGCCATGAAGACGCACTTCGAGCGTTTCAGTCTGAGTCTCACTCTGCCCAAACGCAGTAGAACCTCTTCCAGGTTGTTCACATGTTCCTTGGAGTGATGACCGGTGATCAGGATGTCATCTTGGAGCACAACAGTTCTGGGAACGGACTTCAGTAGACTTTCCATGAATATTGCTGCAGCCAAGCGAATTCCAAACGGGTACTTGTGGTAAATAAACAGATCTTTGTGCGTGTTAATGCATGTATGTCTCTTCGATGACTCATCACACTCCTGCGTCACATAGGCCGACGTCAAGTCCATTTTTGTGAGCGACTTCCCTCCGGTTAGTGTCGCAAACAAGTCATCAGCCTTCGGTAACGGGTACTGATCTTGTTTCGAAACCTGTTGATCGTAGCCTTGTAGTCTCCACAGATTCTGACTGTGCTATCAGGAGCAATGGGGCTGGCCCATTCATTAAATTCGACCGGTGATATGATCCCTTCATGCTGGAGTCTGCCCAGTTCAATTTCGACCTTCTCCCTCATCATATACGGCACTGCCCGAGCTTTATGATGGACGGGTCTTGCATCTGATTCCGCATGGATCTGCACCTTTGCTCCCGTGAAGTTGCCGATATCCTGTTCGAACAGTGAGGGGAACTTGCTCAATACTTGGGCACATGTATCTTCCTCCAATGACAAGGCCTTTATGTCGTTCCAGTCGCATCTGATTTTCTCCAACCAGCTCCTGCCAAGCAGCGTTGGGCCATTGCCTGGAACAATCTACAGCGGTAACTCGTGAACCGCACCGTTATACGACACATTAATTTGTGCAAATCCAATCACCTTTATCTGTTCTTTGCTGTACGTGTGCAGCTTGGCATGAACAGGGCTCAGCCTGGGCCTCACAGTCTTAGTATCCTACAGCTTATTAAATGCCCTCTCATTCATGATCGATTGACTCGCCTCCATGTCCAGTTCCAAAGATACCGGTATCTCATTAAACTTCACATTCATCAAAATTGGTTTATTCTTGCTTATGAAGGCGTACACTCCATGCACTTCCTCCTCTGGCATCTCATATTGCATATCCTGATCTGCGCTAGTCTGACTCTCATTCTCCACGTGATGTGTCGCAGCTTGTTTGCTCATCTGTGGACATTTGCGCTGGAGATGCCCCACTCTCAGACAGCTTTTGCAACTGTATTGCTTAAATCGGCACTGCTGGTACCGATGATTTCCCCCACAACGCCAACATGGAGAAGTCGGATACATTCCCGCTGGCGGACTTTGGGCAGCCACAGGTTTCGCGAACGCAGTCGGATAGACCCTGCCATGTGACGCTCTGCCGAATGCCGAATCATTCGCGAATGCAGCCGGATAGGCTCTGCCATGTGCCGCTCTGCCAAACTCCGAATCAATCGCATTTACAGTACTTGCCGAGGTTCGGTTCTTCACCGATATTTGCTTTAGACTCCTGTCCATCGTCATACATGATTGAGCGATCTGGATGGCCCTTTTTAAATCCAACTCCTCCACCGCCAGAAGTTTGCTCAGGATCACCTCGTGGTTGATATCGATAACAAAGAAGTCCCGCAGCATGTCTGCCAACACCGTCCCGAACTTGCACGGTCCCGCTAGACGTCTCAGGTCTGCAACGAATTCCGCTGCCCTCTGGCCCTCCGATCGAATGTTTGTATAAAACCTATATCTCGAGATGATGATGCCGTCATCTGGCTTGAGATGCTCCCGGACCAATGTACACAACTCCTCGTACGTTTTCTCTGTTGGATCACTAGGCATGAGTAGGTTCTTTATCAGACCATAGATCTTTGAATCGCACACATTGAGAAACACGGCCCGGCGCTGATCTGCATCATCGACCCCCTTCATTTTGTTGGCCACGAAGTACTGGTTCAAACGGCTCACAAAGTCTGCCCAATCTTCTCTCTCCACGAATCACTCTAAAAATCCAATCGTGCTCATTTTGCAAACAAAGGTTCTTGTATTCTTGTCGCCAAATGTTAAGTATGCAATAAAGATACAAACTGAGTACTGTTTAACTGAACAAGGTACAACCTTGGCTCTGCTTTATTACGGCCCAAAGTGCCTGACTCACAAAATGGTGGGCCTTTTATACCAGAGCAGCACCATGTGCGTGCTGCTTAGTGGCTTCCAACAATGACACCATCTGGTGGCAACAAACAGCATGTACATACATGACACCACCACACTCATCTCCAACAACAAGTGTGAGGAGCTCACACATTTTGTTGTCTCAAAGATTGAGACCATCCGATCAACTGCCTCTGCGAGTTCCCTTCCTTCACCTAGCCCACAGGGCCAAACTTCATCTGAGGCTCCCTCCTGCCCTAGCCCTAAACTCATATAAGAACATAAGAAATATTAGCAGGAGTAGGTCATACGGCCCCTCGAGCCTACAGCACCACTTAAAACAATCGTGGCTGATCCGATCGTGGTCTCAGGTCCACTTCTCTGCCCGCTCCTCATAACCCCTTATTCCCCTAACAATTAAGAAACTGTCTATCACTGTCTTAAATTTATTCAATGACCCAGCTTCCACAGTTCTCTGAGACAACGAATTCCTCAGATTTGCAACCCTCTGAGAGAAGAAATTCCTCCTTATCTCAGTTTTAAATGGGCGGCCCCTTATTCTATTATGCCCCCTAGTTCTAGTCTCCCCCATCAGTGGAAACATCCTCTCTTCACCTTGTCAAGCCCCCTCATAATCTTATACATTTTGATAAGATCACCAATCATTCTTCTGAATTCCAATGAGTAGAGGCACAACCTACTCAACCTTTCCTCATAAGTCAACCCCCTCATCCCTGGAATCAACCTAGTGAACCTTCTCTGAACTTCCTCCAAAGCAAGTACATCCTTTCTTAAATATGGAAACCAAAACTGTACGCGGTATTTCAGGTATGACCTCATCAATACCCTGTATAACTGTAGCAAGACTTCCTTGCTTTTATACTCCATCCCCTTTGCAATAAAGGCCAAGGTTCCATTGGCCTTCCTGATCACTTGCTGTATCTGCATACTAACTGTTATGTATGAATAAAGAGTCTGACCAGATACTCTGAGCTCAAAGTAAAGTGGGACCTTAATCTTTTATTACAGGTCTCCAGAGTGCCTCTCCAGCTTGTGAGGCCTCCTTAAGTACAGGTGCTCCCAAGGGATTGTGGGATCCCTTGGGACTCCAGGGGATGAGCCCTCTGGTGGTTAAACAAGGTATTTACAGGTTCACATATATAACAACACTTCCCCCACAAAGTCAATATTTACAAGGTGAGTCGATCTAGGGTCTTTCTTTCCCTGGTTGATCGTCTCGGTGCAAATGCTGGTTTTGGTGAGTCGTTTGTTGGGCCCTCACTGAGCTGCTGTGCAGCTGGCCTTGCTGGGCTGCCTGGTGTGGTGTGTCTTGCTGGGCTGCTGCGGGTAATGGGTTCTGCGTCGTGGTCAACCGCTGTGTCGGTTGCCACTAGTGTGTGTTGGGGGATCAAAAAAGATAGGGTCTAATGTGGGTTGCTCTGGATAGTCCGTGAATCTGAGTTTGGTATGGTCCAAGTGTTTCCTGTAGATGAGTCCATTTGAAAGCTTGACCCGAAACACCCTACTCTCCTCTTTGGCCACGACAGTGCTGGGAAGCCACTTGGGACTTTTTCTTAGTTCAACACAAATACAGGACCATTAATTTCAATTTTGCGTGACACATTTGCGCTATCATGATATGTACTTTGTTGAAGCTGCCTGCTCTCTACCTGTTCATATAAATCAGGGTGGACCAGCGAGAGCCTTGTCTTAAGCGCCCCTTTTATCAGCGAATTCAGCAGGTGAAATCCCAGTGAGCGAGTGGGGTCTCGTGCGGTAACTAAGCAGGACTCGGGATAGGCGAGTCTGCAGTGAGCCTTCAGTTACCCTCTTCATGCTCTGCTTGATTGTTTGCACTGCTCTCTCTGCCTGACCATTGGATGCTGGTTTGAACGGGGCAGATGTAACATGTTTAATCCCATTGCGGGTCATGAATTCTTTGAACTCGGCACTGGTGAAACATGGCCCGTTGTCGCTTACAAGGATATCAGGCAGGCCGTGCGTGGCAAACATGGCCCACAGGCCTTCAGTGGTGGCAGTGGACGTGCTTGCCGACATTATCTCACATTCAATCTATTTGGAGTAAGCATCTACGACCACTAGGAACATTTTACCCAAGAAAGGGGGCCTGCATAGTCGACATGGACCCAAGACCATGGTTTGGAGGGCCAGGACCATAAACTTAGTGGCGCCTCCTTGGGTGCATTGCTTAACTGTGAACATGTGTTACATTTGTGCATGCAGGACTCTAAGTCCGCATCGATACCGGGCCACCACATGTGGGATCTGGCTATTGCTTTCATCATTACAATGCCTGGGCGGGTACTGTGGAGATCACTAATGAAATGTCCCTGCCTTTTTTGGGTACCAATACCCAATTACCCCACAGAAGGCAGTCTGTATGTATAGACATTTCATCTTTGCGCCACTGGTACGGCTTTATCTCTTCCTGCATTTCTAATGGGACACTGGACCAGCTCCCGTGAAGCACACAGTATTTTACTAAGGACAGTAAGGGGTCCTGGTTCGTCCAGGTTCAAATTGTCGGGTGATAACAGGTGATTGCTCACTCTTGAATGCTTCCATTACCATGACTAAATCTGCAGGCTTTGCTATTTCCACCCCCATGGTGGACAATGGCAGCCTACTGAGAGCATCGGCACAGTTTTCTGTGCCTGGCCTATGGCAGATGGCGTAGTTTTTTGCGGACAACGTGAGCGCCCATCTCTGGATGCGGGCCGATGCATTCGTATTTATCCCCTTACTTTCAGAAAAGAGGGATATCAGTGGCATATGGTCAGTTTCTAATTCAAATTTGAACCTAAACAGATACTGATGCATTTTCTTTACCCCATAAACACACGCTAACGCTTCTTTTTCAATCATGCTGTAGGCCCTCTCAGCCTTAGGCAGACTTCTAGATGCATAAGCAACCGGTTGCAATTTCCCAGATTCATTAGCTTGTTGCAATACATACCCGACACCGTATGACGACACATCACATGCTAGTACCAAACGCTTACATGGATCATACAACACAAGCAAGTTGTTTGAGCATAACAATTTTCTAGCTTTTACAAAGGCATTTTCTTGGCTTTTACCCCAAACCCATTCATCTCCTTTGCACAGTAAGGTGTGCAGTGGTTCTAACAGTGTGCTGAGACCCAGTAAGAAGTTACCAAAGTAGTTCAGGAGTCCTAGAAATGACTGCAGCTCCATCACGTTCTGTGGCCTTAGTGCGTTCTCGATTGCCTCCGTCTTCGAATCGATGGGCCTGATGCCGTCTGCCGCGATTCTTCTCCCCAGGAACTCCACTTCAGGCGCCAGGAAAATCCACTTCGAGTGTTTTAATATGAGCCCATGCGGTTAAGCGAACTAAGAACCTCCTCCAGGTTCTGCAGATGCTCGACTGTAATCAAGATGTCGTCCTGGAAGACCACGGTGCGCGGGACCGACTTCCGTAAGCTTTCCATGTTTCTCTGGAAAATCGCCGCGGCTGCTCGAATCCCAAAAGGGCATCTGTTGTAAATGAAGAGACCTTTGTGCATGTTGATGCAGGTGAGGCCCTTCGATGATTTCTCCAGCTCCTGCGTCATGTAGGCAGAGGCCAAGTCCAGCTTTGTGAACGTCTTTCCTTTCCTCCTGCTAGCATCGCAAAAAGATCATCTGCCTTTGGTAGCGGGTATTGATCCTGCAGGAAGGACCACTTGATGGTTACTTTATTACTTTGGTACACAGATTCTGACGGTGCCGTATCCCTTGAGGACTGGAACAATCGGATTGGCCCACTCGTTGAATTCAATCGGCGAAATGATGCCCTCTCGTTGCAGCCAGACCAGCTCGATCTCCACCCGCTCTCTCATCATGTAGGGTAACACTCTCGCCTTGCGATGGATGGGTCGCGTCCCCGGAATTAAGTGGATCTGCACTTTTGCTCCTTGGAACTTCCCGATGCTTGGTTCGAACAGCGAGGGGAACTCGTTTAAGACCTGGGCACACGAAGTGTCATCGACGGACAAGAGCGCTCGGACGTCGTCCCAGTTCCAGTGTATCTTCCGTAGCCAGCTCCTGCCGAGCAGTGTGGGGCCATTGCCCGGTACAACCAGATAGCTTGTGCACCACTCCATCGTAGGAGACCTTTATGGTAACACTGCCGATTACGGGAATCAGTTCCTTTGTATACGTTCTCAGTTTAGTGTGAATGGGAGTCAGGACTGGCCTTGGGGACTTGCTGCACCACAGTTTATCAAAAGTCTTTTTGCTCATAATGGACTGGCTCGTGCCCATGTCCATTGTCCACCGGGAGTCCATTTAATTCAACATTCAGCATTATCGGGGCACATTTTGTGTTAAATATGTGCACCCCATATACCTCTGCCTCCTCAGCCTGAGGCTCTGGTTTGCCGTGGATCTGTCCTCCTCTGTAACATGGTGGTTTGCAAGTTTAGCAGGGTTTGCAGCTCGCCTGCACATACGTTGGAGGTGTCCCATTCCACAGGCCCTGCAAACGTATCCTTTGAAGTGGCATGAATGGAAACGATGATCACCCCCGCAGCGCCAACAAGATGTTAATGGCCTTGCACTCATCACCCTTGATGGTGGACTCTGAGACATCTGCGGACATGCAGCTGCAGGCATGTGAGGCCTGCCCTGTATGTTGCGATTCGAAAACAACATTACTTTGTTCACAGTACTTGTAGCAGCACTCGTGTGCTGGGAGATTTACTTGATATTGTCACTGGTGGCAATGAACGCCTGGGCTAACGCTATGGCTTTACTCAAGGTTGGGGTCTCTACAGTCAAAAGTTTGCGATGTATCATTTCATGGCCAATGCCAAGTACAAAGAAGTCCCTGAGCATGTGCTCCAAATGTCCTTCAAATTCGCAATGTCCTGCAAGACGTCTTAGCTCGGCAACATAGCTCGCCACTTCCTGGCCTTCAGGCCTTTTGTACGTGTTGAACCGGTACCTCGCCATCAGAATGCTTTCCTTCGGGTTAAGATGCTCCCGGACCAATGTGTACAAATCATCATACGATTTCTCTGTGGGTTTCGCTGGAGCAAGCAGATTTTTCATGAAGCCATACGTTGCTGTCCCACCAACGGTGAGGAGAATCGCCCTTCGTTTGGCAATGTTTGCTTCTCCTTCTAACTCGGTGGCCACGAAGTATTGGTCAAGTCAGTCCACGAAGGTTTCCCAATCATCTCCCTCCGAAAATTTCTCCAGGATGCCCACTGTTCTCTGCATCGTTGCAGTGAGGTTCGTCATCTATATCTCGTCGCCAGTTTGTTATGTATGAATAAAGAGTCTGACCAGATACTGTGAGCTCAAAGTAAAGTGTGACCTGAGTCTTTTATTACAGGTCTTCAGAGTGCCTCTCCAGCCTGTGAGGCCTCCTTACGTACAGATGCTCCCAAGGAATTGTGGGATTACTTGGGACTCCAGGGGATGAGCCCTCTGGTGGTTAAATAAGGTATTTACAGGTTTACATATATAACGCTAACCTTTTGTGTTTCATGCACAAGTACCCCCAGGACCCATTGTACTGCAGTACTTTGTAATTTTTCTCCATTTAAATAATAACTCGCTCTTTGATTTTTTTCTGCCAAAGTGCATAACCTCACACTTTCCAACACTATACTCCATCTGCCAAATTTTTGCCCACTCAGCCTGTCTATTTCCTTTTGCAGATTTTGTGTGTCCTCCTCATACATTGCTTTCCCTCCCATCTTTGTAAGCAAAGTTGGCTACGTTTCACTCAGTCCCTTCTTCCAAGTCATTAATATAGATCGTAAATAGTTGGGGTCCTAGCACTGATACCTGCGGTACCCCACTAGTTACTGATTACCAACCAGAGAATGAACCATTTATCCCGATGCTCTGTCATCTGTTAGTTAGCCAATCCTCTATCCATGCCAATATATTACCCCCAACCCGTGAACTTTTATTTTGTGCAGTAACATTTTATGTGGCACCTTGTCAAATGCCTTCTGGAAATTGAAATACACCACATCCACTGGTTCCCCTTTATCCACCCTGTTCGTTGCATCCTCAAAGAATTCCAGCAAATTTGTCAAACATGACTTCCCTTTCATAAATCCATGCTGACTCTGCCTGACTGAATTATATTTTTCCAAATGTCCTGCTCCTGCTTCTTTAATAATGGACTCCAACATTTTCCCAACCACAGATGTTAGGCTAACTGGTCTATAGATTCCTGCTTTTTGTCTTGTCTCCTTTTTTTAAATAGGGGTGTTACATTTGCAGTTTTCCAATCTGCTGGGACCTCCCCAGAATCCAGGGAATTTTGGTAAATTACAACCAATGCGTCCTCTATCCCTGCCGCGACTTCTCTTAAAAAATTTATCCGACTTTAGTCCTATTATCTTACTGAGTATCATCTCCTTAGTGATTGTGATTGTGTTAAGTTCCTCCCATCCTATAGCCCCTTGACTATCCACTGATCCACTGTTGGGATATTGTTACCTCTACCATAAAGACTGATACAAAATATTTGTTCAGAGTTTCTGCCATCTCCATGTTCCCCATTACTAATTCCCCGGTCTCGTCTTCTAAGGGATCAACATTTACTTTAGCCACTATTTTCCTTTTTATATACCTATAGATACTCTTGCTATCTTTCTCTAGTTTCTACTTGATCTTCCCTCTTAATCTCTCCAAACTCATCTTGTCCATGAGATCCACTTCCTGCTCTCTTGACCTATTCCCTTCTCCTCTTAGGCGATCCTTTGTATCCAGGATGACTTGCTTCCACACCAAAAAGAGATGAGTTCACAGGTGTTTCAATGAAGGATCTGATATTCCAGGTCCCGAATTACATGTTGAAGGATGGTAGATGCCTGTGTGTGGATTATTTTAACGTGTGCTGGCCGTTGCCCATCAGCCACCAAATGGGCTTGACAGAGCTAGGTCTTGGTCCAGTGGCAAGGATTAACCAAGACGGCTGGAGACCAGCTCTGATGCACGGATCTAATGCGCCCAGATATCGCACTGTGGGCTGGCCCGTGCTGTCCCAGGGCACTTGCCTCTGCTGGCCCCGAACTCATGTCTCTCCTGGGCCCCAATCACGTCGCTCCGCGATCACTCGCTGCTCCTTCCCCACCCCACCCCCACCTCGCTACTCCTGCTGTACCTGCCCACTCTCCAATCACCGACCTGGACCTTGGTGACATCCAACCCAGTTGCCCTCTTCACTGCCATCACCCTCTTGCACCAGGTCACACTGCTCCCTGAATTGGTATGTCGCCACGCTGCTCCAGGGGCCGCTCACCGCTCGCCTTTTATGGACCTGACCTGCCGCTGGTGTTCTCACGCAGGTCGGGGCCGCAATGCTGCTCCAAGGGCCGCTCACCACTCGCCTTTTATGGCCCTATTCCCATTAAATTACTGACATCCCAACTTCCTTTTTTGGCTCCCATGTTAGCCGACATTGTTAACTGTTCTCTCCCCTCAGGTACTGTTCCCCTCTCCCTCAAATCACCAATGGGCAACATGTAGATGAAAACCTTGGAACATTTTACTACGTTAAAGGTGCTATATATAAGTACCAGTTGTTGTTGTTAAAAGTATGAACAGCAAATGAGGAATAACTCATTCAGCCAGTATAATCAAAACAAAATTTTAATGTAAGCTAAATTGAGGTATTTTTACCTACCGAGGAACAGATGACTGTATCCAAACACCAATTGAGGAAATGCCTCTGGACCATAATTGTAAAACTTGGCCAAAATCAGCAGGGATGTTGGATCTTGCTATAGCTGCTTTGTGAGAGATTGTACTGTATTTCCTAAGGACATTTACTCATTTTGCTGACAATGAGAGATAAATAAGGGAAAAAGATAAGACAGCTGTCTGCTGGACCAAGAGAACTGAAAGCAACAAGCTATTCTGCACAGTAACAGACCTTAGAAAAGAAGGATATAAGTGTATTTGGACTTCTAGAAGGCATTTGACAAGGTGCCACATAAAAGGTTACTGCACAAGATAAAAGTCCACGTGGTTGGGGATAATATATTAGCATGGATAGAGGATTGGCTAACCTACAGAAAACAGAGAGTCGGGATAAATGGTTCATTCTGTGGTTGACAACCAGTAACTAGTGGGGTGCCGCAGGGATCAGTGCTGGGACCCCAACCTATATTTACAATCTATATTAACGACTTGGAAGAAGGGACTGAGTGTAACGCAGCCAAGTTTGCTGACGATACAAAGATGGGAGGAAAAGCATTGTGTGAGGAGGACACACACAACCTGCAAAAGGACATAGACAGGCTAAGTGAGTGGGCAAAAATTTGGCAGATGGAATATAATGTTGGAAAGTGTGAGGTCATGCATTTTGGCAGAAAAAAATCAAAGAACAAGTTATTATTTAAATGGAGAAAGATTGCAAAGTGTCGCAGTACAGTGAGACCTGGGGATACTTGTGCATGAAACACAAAAGGATAGTATGCAGGTACAGCAAGTGATCACGAAGGCCAATGGTATCTTGGCCTTTATTGCAAAGGGCTGGAGTATAAAAGCAAGGGAGTCTTGCTACAGCTATATAGATATTGGTGAGGCCACACCTGGAATACTGCGTGCAGTTTTGGTTTCCATATTTATGAAAGGATATACTTGCTTTGAAGTTAGTTCAGAGAAGGTTCACTAGGTTGATTCTGGGAATGAGGGGTTTGACTTATGAGGAAAGTTGAGTAGGTTGGGCCTCTACTCATTGGAATTCAGAAGAATGAGAGGTGATCTTATCGAAATGAATCGGATTATGAGGGGGCTTGACAAGGTGGATGCAGAGAGGATGTTTCCACTGATAGGGGAGACTAGAACTAGGGGGCATAATCTTAGAATAAGGGGCCGCCAATTTAAAACTGAGATGAAGAGAAATTTCTTCTCTCAGAGGGTTGTTAATCTGTGGAATTCGCTGCCTCAGAGAGCTGTGGAAGCTGGGACATTGAATAAATTTAAGACTAAAATAGACAATTTCTTAAACGATAAAGGGATAAGGGATTATGGGGAGCGGTTGGGGAAGTGGAGTTGAGTCCATGATCAGATCAGCCATGATCTTATTAAATGGCAGAGGGGCTCGAGGGGCCGCATGGCCTTCTCCTGTTCCTATTTCTTATGTTCTTATGTTCTTATGTAAAACATACATGCTCGCTGCAAATAGTAGGAGACCACAGAAGCGTTCAAAGAAGAAGTAACCCCCTCAACTCTCCCAGAACTAGGATCTGATCATCCTTGGTTCTGAGTTGTGTTCCCTGGCTAAGGTTGTATGGGCCTCGTTATCTGGAAAACTGTGGTATCTTATTGTCACAGTTAGAAACAGTTGATTCTTGACCTTTCGATCCCATTAAATAAGAAAATCCTACAAAGGGAATTGTAAATAAGGGTAACATTTTAGAGGAAGGGAGGTAGAGGTCAGAGAGAAAAGGGATAATAGGAGAGCGGAACTTCTGGATAGTATGCGAGCAGAAGAGATTTTGATGAGCTCGTGTGGTGCTGGAGAGGCAGGTGACAAATCATGTGTTGAAGTAACAAAAGCATGGATAAGATTATATTAGAATATGGTGAACCAGAAGAAAACAGATAGCACCGTGCACCTGATTAGTTAGACTCACTGAAACAAGTTGCTGGATATCCATGGCCTAAGTTGGTCAAATAATCTTGTATTATTTCTTAGGTTGGGCTTCTCTTATGGAAACAATAATGGCAGTACGATGATGGCTTATTTGGAAGAAGTGAAATCAGATTTTATTAACCTTTGTGTTTTTTCCCTTATAAATAGTCTTTTTAATTTGTTTATACCACAACCCCTGAATTATTCAGTTGACATCAAGAAGAGCCAAACTGGGATATTTCAAGGTTTGTACCAAAGTTTATTTTCCATCAAAGAAGTAGCAGGATATTTCCATCAGTCATTTAGACACACCTAATGTTAATTTTATTTTAATCATGATTAAGTTTATTTTTATTTTTTACACTAATTATTTTCCTTGGGATCAGTGTCGCAAACCATCCTCTAATTGAGCACTCTCTCCCTACAAGGGCCTTTACTTGCCACATTTCTAAATAATTTACACTGAGCCCAGAGTTCAAACCAAGATCCCTTGTCATACTGCATTCACTGAATGTATTATGTACCACCATATGGTTTCCTCAACTTTGAGAAATGGAAGAATGAACTCAACTGGATTGTGACTTAGGCTAAAAATTACTCATTAGATATATTGCACAGTAAATAGATAAATGAACAGTAATAAATAGAGACTAAATATAGATTTTTAGTACCTACAGACTTTATTAGTTTCACAATATCAAAAACAACAAAGGTGCATCTCCTTTACTAACACTGAACATAAAACTGACCCTTCAACAAAGTCCTCAATCTTTCACATGGCTACTCATAACCACAGTGACTTGCATCTATTCCAAACAGCTTCAGACTGACTGCTGACAGTAGGAAGTTAGCCTCAGATGTATCATTCAAAATACTTTGAAGATATATTGCAACTAAACATATTAAAGAATGTATTATTTGTAACTGCATGAGACAGTATGCCCTTCATATGGGTAGAGCTGCAGAATACCAAAGGGCAAAAAACGTTAGTGGGAGTTGTGTACAGACCTCCAAACAGTAGCAGTGATGTTGGGGAGGGCATCAAACATGAAATTAGGGGTGCGTGCAATAAAGGTGCAGCAGTTATAATGGGTGACTTTAATATGCACATAGATTGGGTTAACCAAACTGGAAGCAATACGGTGGAGGAGGATTTCCTGGAGTGCATAAGGGATGGTTTTTTAGACCAATATGTCGAGGAACCAACTAGGGGGGAGGCCATCTTAGACTGGGTGTTGTGTAATGAGAGAGGATTAATTAGCAATCTCGTTGTGCGAGGCCCCTTGGGGAAGAGTGACCATAATATGGTGGAATTCTGCATTAGGATGGAGAATGAAACAGTTAATTCAGAGACCATGGTCCAGAACTTAAAGAAGGGTAACTTTGAAGGTATGAGGCGTGAATTGGCTAGGATAGATTGGCGAATGATACTGAAGGGGTTGACTGTGGGTTGGGAAATGGCAGACATTTAGAGACCGCATGGATGAACTACAACAATTGTACATTCCTGTCTGGCGTAAAAATAAAAAAGGGAAGGTGGCTCAACCGTGGCTATCAAGGGAAATTAGGGATAGCATTAAAGCCAAGGAAGTGGCATACAAATTGGCCAGAAATAGCAGCGAACCCGGGGACTGGGAGAAATTTAGAACTCAGCAGAGGAGGACAAAGGGCTTGATTAGGGCAGGGAAAATGGAGTACGAGAAGAAGCTTGCAGGGAACATTAAGACGGATTGCAAAAGTTTCTATAGATATGTAAAGAGAAAAAGGTTAGTAAAGACAAACGTAGGTCCCCTGCAGTCAGAATCAGGGGAAGTCATAACGGGGAACAAAGAAATGGCGGACCAATTGAACAAGTACTTTGGTTCGGTATTCACTGAGGAGGACACAAACAACCTTCCGGATATAAAAGGGGTCGGAGAGTCTAGTAAGGAGGAGGAACTGAGGGAAATCCTTATTAGTCGGGAAATTGTGTTGGGGAAATTGATGGGATTGAAGGCCGATAAATCCCCAGGGCCTGATGGACTGCATCCCAGAGTACTTAAGGAGGTGGCCTTGGAAATAGTGGATGCATTGACAGTCATTTTCCAACATTCCATTGACTCTGGATCAGTTCCTATGGAGTGGAGGGTAGCCAATGTAACCCCACTTTTTAAAAAAGGAGGGAGAGAGAAAACAGGGAATTATAGACCGGTCAGCCTGACATCGGTAGTGGGTAAAATGATGGAATCAGTTATTAAGGATGTCATAGCAGTGCATTTGGAAAGAGGTAATATGATAGGTCCAAGTCAGCATGGATTTGTGAAAGGGAAATCATGCTTGACAAATCTTCTGGAATTTTTTGAGGATGTTTCCAGTAGAGTCGACAAGGGAGAACCAGTTGATGTGGTATATTTAGACTTTCAGAAGGCTTTCGACAAGGTCCCACACAAGAGATTAATGTGCAAAGTTAAAGCACATGGGATTGGGGGTAGTGTGCTGACATGGATTGAGAACTGGTTATCAGACAGGAAGCAAAGAGTAGGAGTAAATGGGGACTTTTCAGAATGGCAGGCAGTGACTAGTGGGGTACCGCAAGATTCTGTGCTGGGGCCCCAGCTGTTTACACTGTACATTAATGATTTAGACGAGGGGATTAAATGTAGTATCTCCAAATTTGCGGATGACACTAAGTTGGGTGGCAGTGTGAGCTGCGAGGAGAATGCTATGAGGCTGCAGAGCGACTTGGATAGGTTAGGTGAGTGGGCAAATGCATGGCAGATGAAGTATAATGTGGATAAATGTGAGGTTATCCACTTTGGTGGTAAAAACAGAGAGACAGACTATTATCTGAATGGTGACAGATTAGGAAAAGGGGAGGTGCTAAGAGACCTGGGTGTCATGGTACATCAGTCATTGAAGGTTGGCATGCAGGTACAGCAGGCGGTTAAGAAAGCAAATGGCATGTTGGCCTTCATAGCGAGGGGATTTGAGTACAGGGGCAGGGAGGTGTTGCTACAATTGTACAGGGCCTTGGTGAGGCCACACCTGGAGTATTGTGTACAGTTTTGGTCTCCTAACCTGAGGAAGGACATTCTTGCTATTGAGGGAGTGCAGCGAAGGTTCACCAGACTGATTCCCGGGATGGCGGGACTGACCTATCAAGAAAGACTGGATCAACTGGGCTTGTATTCACTGGAGTTCAGAAGAATGAGAGGGGACCTCATAGAAACGTTTAAAATTCTGACGGGGTTAGACAGGTTAGATGCAGGAAGAATGTTCCCAATGTTGGGGAAGTCCAGAACCAGGGGACACAGTCTAAGGATAAGGGGGAAGCCATTTAGGATCGAGATGAGGAGGAATTTCTTCACCCAGAGAGTGGTGAACCTGTGGAATTCTCTACCACAGAAAGTTGTTGAGGCCAATTCACTAAATATATTCAAAAAGGAGTTAGATGAAGTCCTTACTACTAGGGGAATCAAGGGGTATGGTGAGAAAGCAGGAATGGGGTACTAAAGTTGCATGTTCAGCCATGAATTCATTGAATGGCGGTGCAGGCTAGAAGGGCCGAATGGCCTACTCCTGCACCTAGTTTCTATGTTTCTATGTTTCTATAGAGTTCAAAATGGTGTTCACCCTCACAAAATACAGCTTCTAATGAAACACTTTACCAAATACAATGGACCAAGCAATCAGCCACAGGGTTAGCATTAATCCATTGATGCCCCAACAGGATCCTGTATTGTATTCCAAAATGCTGTTGCAAACAAGTGCCAATTGAATTGTTACAGTAGCAGTTAGATGGGACAGGATAGTTTGGTAGCGTGATCAATTCTTAAGCATCATTAAGCGGGAGGTCGAGAGGCAGAGGGGCAGCGTCCCAGGCCTACAAAAGGCCAGCGTGAGTCGGGGAGGCCCAGCGGGAGGTCGAGAGGCGGAGCGGCAGCGTCCCAGGCCTACAAAAGGCCAGCGTGAGTCGGGGTGTCCCAGGCCTACAAAAGGCCCAGCTTGTGCAGCTGCAGCGGGGAGAGAAAGCAAAAAAGAAGTAGAAAGAATCAAAAGGTGACGTCACAGCCAAAGGGGTAAATGATTGGCTGGTGATTGGTAAGTAGCTTTTCTTTTTCTTTTTATATCAGTAAGTAACCTGTTAACAGTGTTGTCGCCAAATTAAGTGTATCTAAGGGTTAAGTCATGGCAGGAGAGCTCGGACACGTGATATGCTCCTCCTGTACTCTGTGGGAACTCAGGGACACTTCCGATGTTCCTGATGACTACATCTCCGGGAAGTATATCCGCCTCCAGCTCCTGACGGACCGCGTTGCAGAATTGGAGCTGAAGGTGGATTCACTCTGGAGCATCAACGATGCTGAGAATGACGTAATTAGCACGTGTAGCGAGTTGGTCTTACCGCAGTTAAAGGGTCCACAGCCAGATAGGGAATGGAAGACCAACAGGAAGAGCAGTGCAAGGAAGGTAGTGCAGGGGTCCCCTACGGTCATTCCCCTGCGGTCTTCCCCCTGCAAAACAGATACACCACTTTGAGTACTGTTGAGGGGGATGACTCATCAGGGGAGGGCAGCAGCAGCCAAGTTCATGGCACCGTGGCTGGCTATGCTGCACAGGAGGGCAGGAAAAAGAGTGGGAGAGCGATAGTGATAGGAGATTCAATTGTAAGGGGAATAGATAGGCGTTTCTGCGGCCGCTACCGAGACTCCAGGATGGTATGTTGCCTCCCTGGTGCAAGGGTCAAGGATGTCTCGGAGCGGGTGCAGGACATTCAGAAAAGGGAGGGTGAACAGCTAGTTGTCGTGGTGCACATTGGTACCAACGATATTGGTAAAAAACGGGATGAGGTCCTATGAGACGCATTTAAGGAGCTAGGAGCTAAATTAAAAAGTAGGACCTCAAAAGTAGTAATCTCAGGATTTCTACCAGTGCCACATGCTAGTCAGAGTAGGAATCGCAGGATAGCTCAGATGAATACGTGGCTTGAGCAGTGGTGCAGCAGGAAGGGATTCAAATCCCTGGGGCATTGGAACCGGGTCTGGGGGAGGTGGGACCAGTACAAACCGGACGGGCTGCACCTAGGCAGGACTGGAACCAATGTCCTGGGAAGAATATTTGCTAGTGCTGTTGGGGAGGAGTTAAACTAATATGGCAGGGGAATGGGAACCAATGCAGGGAGACAGAGGGAAACAAAATGGATTCAGAAGCAAAAGACAGAAAGGAGATGAGTAAAAGTGGAGGGCAGAGAAACCCAAGGCAAAAAACAAAAAGGGCCACTTTGCAGCAAAATTCTAAAGGGTCAAAGTGTGTTAAAAAGGCAAGCCTGAAGGCTCTGTGCCTCAATGCAAGGAGTATTCGGAATAAGATGGACGAATTAACTGTGCAGATAGCAGTTAACGGACACGATGTGGTTGGCATCACAGAGACATGGCTCCAGGGTGACCAAGGCTGGGAACTCAACATCCAAGGGTACTCAACATTTAGGAAGGATAGACAGAAAGGAAAAGGAGGCAGGGTGGCGTTGCTGGTAAAAGAGGAAATTAATGCAATTGTAAGGAAAGACATTAGCTTGGATGATGTGGAATCGGTATGGGTGGAGCTACAGAATACCAAAGGGCAGAAAATGTTAGTGGGAATTGTGTACAGACATCCAAACAGTAGTAGTGATGTTGGGGAGGGCATCAAACAGGAAATTAGGGGTGCATGCAATAAAGGTGCAGCAGTTATCATGGGTGACTTTAATATGCATATAGATTGGGCAAACCAAACTGGAAACAATATGGTGGAGGATTTCCTGGAGTGCATAAGGGATGGTTTTCTAGACCAATATGTCGAGGAACCAACCAGGGGGGAGGCCATCTTAGACTGGGTGTTGTGTAATGGGAGAGGATTAATTAGCAATCTCGTTGTGCGAGGCCCCTTGGGGAAGAGTGACCATAATATGGTGGAATTCTACATTAGGATGGAAAATGAAACAGTTAATTCAAAGACCATGGTCCAGAACTTAAAGAAGGGTAACTTTGAAGGTATGAGGCGTGAATTGGCTAGGATAGATTGGCTAATGATACTTAAAGGGTTGACAGTGATGGGCAATGGCAGACATTTAGAGACCGCATGGATGAACTACAACAATTGTGCATCCCTGTGTGGCGTAAAAATATAAAAGGGAAGGTGGCTCAACCGTGGCTATCAAGGGAAATCAGGGATAGTATTAAAGCCAAGGAAGTGGCATACAAATTGGCCAGAAATAGCAGCGAACACAGGGACTGGGAGAAATTTAGAATTCAGCAGAGGAGGACAAAGGGTTTGATTAGGGCAGGAAAAATAGTGTACGAGAGGAAGCTTGCAGGGAACATTAAAATAGACTGCAAAAGCTTCTATAGATATGTAAAGAGAAAAAGGTTAGTAAAGACAAACGTAGGTCCCCTGCAGTCAGAATCAGGGGAAGTCATAACTGGGATCAAAGAAATGGCAGACCAATTGAACAAGTACCTTGGTTCGGTATTCACTAAGGAGGACACAAACAACCTTCCGGATATAAAAGGGGTCAGAGGGTTTAGTAAGAAGGAGGAACTGAGGGAAATCTTTATTAGTCTGGAAATTGTGTTGGGGAAATTGATGGGATTGAAGGCCGATAAATCCCCAGGGCCTGATGGACTGCATCCCAGAGTACTTAAGGAGGTGGCCTTGGAAATATCGGATGCATTGACAGTCATTTTCCAACATTCCATAGACTCTGGATCAGTTCCTATGGAGTGGAGGGGAGCCAATGTAACCCCACTTTTTAAAAAAGGAGGGAGAGAGAAATCAGGGAATTATAGACCGGTCAGCCTGACCTCAGTAGTGGGTAAAATGATGGAATCAATTATTAAGAATGTCATCGCAGCGCATTTGGAAAGAGGTGACATGATAGGTCCAAGTCAGCATGGATTTGTGAAAGGGAAATCATGCTTGACAAATCTTCTGGAATTTTTTAAGAATGTTTCCAGTAGAGTGGACAAGGGAGAACCAGTTGATGTGGTGTATTTGGACTTTCAGAAGGCTTTCGACAAGGTCCCACACAAGAGATTAATGTGCAAAGTTAAAGCACATGGGATTGTGGGTAGTGTGTTGACGTGGATTTGAGAACTGGTTGGCAGACAGGAAGCAAAGATTGGGAGTAAATGGGTACTTTTCGGAATGGCAGGCAGTGACTAGTGGGGTACCGCAAGATTCTGTGCTGGGGCCCCAGCTGTTTACATTGTACATTAATGATTTAGACGAGTGGATTAAATGTAGTATCTCCAAATATGCGGATGACACTAAGTTGGGTGGCAGTGTGAGCTGCGAGGAGGATACTATGAGCCTGCAGAGTGACTTGGATAGGTTAGGTGAGTGGGCAAATGCATGATAGATGAATAATAATGTGGATAAATGTGAGGTTATCCACTTTGGTTGTAAAAACGGAGAGACTGACTCTTATCTGAATGGTGACAGATAAGGAATAGGGGAGGTGCAACGAGAGCTGGGTGTCATGGTACATCAGTCACTGAAGGTTGGCATGCAGGTACAGCAGGCGGTTAAGAAAGCAAATGGCATGTTGGCCTTCATAGCGAGGCGATTTGAGTACAGGGGCAGGGAGGTGTTACTACAGTTGCACAGGGCCTTGGTGAGGCCACACCTGGAGTATTGTGTACAGTTTTGGTCTCCTAACTTGAGGAAGGACATTCTTGCTATTGAGGGAATGCAGCGAAGGTTTACCAGACTGATTCCCGGGATGGCGGGACTGACATATCAAGAAAGACTGGATCAACTGGGCTTGTATTCACTGCAGTTCAGAAGAATGAGAGGGGATCTCATAGAAACGTTTAAAATTCTGACGGGTTTAGATAGATTAGATGCAGGAAGAATGTTCCCAATGTTGGGGAAGTCCAGAACCAGGGGTCACAGTCTAAGGATAAGGGGTAAGCCATTTAGGACCGAGATGAGGAGAAACTTCTTCACCCAGAGAGTGGTGAACCTGTGGAATTCTCTACCACAGAAAGTTGTTGAGGCCAATTCACTAAATATATTCAAAAAGGAGTTAGATGTAGTCCTTACTACTAGGGGGATCAAGGGGTATGGCGAGAAATCAGGAATGGGGTACTGAAGTTGCATGTTGAGCCATGAACTCATTGAATGGCGGTGGAGGCTCGAAGGGCTGAATGGCCTACTCCTGCACCTATTTTCTATGTTTCTATCTTTTTTGAAATATGTTCTATTAGCAGCTGTATTTTGTGAGGGTAAACACCATTTTGAATTCAATGAAGGGCGTACTGCCTAATGCAGTTACGAATAATACATTCTTTAATATCTTTAGTCAACCACATTGCTGTGGGTCTGGAGTCACAAATAGGCCAGACCAAGTAAAGACGGCAGATTTCCTTCCCTAAAGCACTTTAGTGAACCAAATGGATGTTTAATGACAATCTGGTAGTTTCATGGTCACCATTACTGATACTAGCTTTGTATTCCAGATTTATTTAACTGACCTCATTGCTGCCCAGGGGGCCAGGGAGACCTCACCATGGCCACGTTTACTTCACTTGATACTGTATACCCTGGCTACCACATGATGTGCCAGGTTGGCACCACCCCACACCAACACCATAAAGTATCCTTGCAACACCCCAACCATTCCTTTCACACTCATCGCCATTGCGGGGGGTACAGTTATGTCTCACCATTCACTGTAACTCACTAAGCCCCTTCCAAAGGTGCACACAAATCTGTCTAAGTTTTGAAAATAAAGATATTTATGATTGACACCACATTAACAGAAACTTGAAGAAAGACTGGGTCGACTAGGCTTATATTCACTGGAGTTTAGAAGAATAAGAGAGGATCTCATAGAAACATATAAAATTCTGATGGGATTGGACAGTCTCTTGACGGTCCGCGTTGCGGAATTGGAGCTGAGGGTGGATTCACTCTGGAGCATCCACGATGCTGAGAATGACGTGAGTATCACGTGTAGTGAGTTGGTCTTACCGCAGGAGAAGGGTCCACAGCCAGATAGGGAATGGAAGACCAGCAGGAAGAGCAGTGCAAGAAAGATAGTGCAGGGGTCCCCTGTGGTCATCCCCCTGCAAAACAGATACACTGCTTTGAGTACTGTTGGGGGGGATGACTCATCAGGGGAGGGCAGCAGCAGCCAAGTTCATGGCACTGAAGGTGGCTCTGCTGCAAAGGAGGGCAGGAAAAAGATTGGGAGCACGATAGTGATAGGGGATTCGATGGTGAGGGGAATAGATAGGCGTTTCTGCGGACGCAACCGAGACTCCAGGATGGTATGTTGCCTCCCTGGTGCAAGGGTCAAGGATGTCTCGGAGCGGGTGCAGGACATTCTGAAATGGGAGGGAGAACAGCCAGTTGTCGTGGTGCACATTGGTACCAACGACATAGGTTAAAAAAGGGATCAGGTCCTACGAAAAGAATTTAAGGAGCTAGGAGCTAAATTAAAAAGTAGGACCTCAAAAGTAGTAATCTCGGGATTGCTACCAGTGCCACGTGCTAGTCAGAGTAGGAATCGCAGGATAGCGCAGATGAATACATGGCTTGAGCAGTGGTGCAGCAGGGAGGGATTCAAATTCTTGGAGCATTGGAACCGGTTCTGGGGGAGGTGGGACCAGTACAAACCGTACGGTCTGCACCTGGGCAGGACCGGAACCAATGTCCTAGGGGGAGTGTTTGCTAGTGCTGTTGGGGAGGAGTTAAACTAATATTGCAGGAGGATGGGAACCTATGCAGGGAGACAGAGGGAGACAAAAATGAGGCAAAAGCAAAAGACAGAAAGGAGATGAGGAAAAGTGGAGGGCAGAGAAACCCAAGGCAAAGAACAAAAAGGGCCACTGCACAGCAAAATTCTAAAAGGACAAAGGATGTTAAAAAAGCAAGCCTGAAGGCTTTGTGTCTTAATGCAAGGAGTATCCGCAATAAGGTGGATGAATTAACTGTGCAAATAGATGTTAACAAATATGATGTGATTGGGATTACGGAGACATGGCTCCAGGATGATCAGGGCTGGGAACTCAACATCCAGGGGTATTCAACATTCAGGAAGGATAGAATAAAAGGAAAAGGAGGTGGGGTAGCATTGCTGGTTAAAGAGGAGATTAATGCAATAGTTCGGAAAGACATTAGCTTGGATGTTGTGGAATCTATATGGGTAGAGCTGCAGAACACTAAAGGGCAAAAATCGTTAGTGGGAGTTGTGTACAGACATCCAAACAGTAGTAGTGATGTTGGGGAGGGCATCAAACAGGAAATTAGGGGTGCATGCAATAAAGGTGCAGCAGTTATAATGGGTGACTTTAATATGCACATAGATTGGGCTAGCCAAACTGGAAGCAATACGGTAGAGGAGGATTTCCTGGAGTGCATAAGAGATGGTTTTCTAGACCAATATGTCGAGGAACCAACTAGGGGGGAGGCCATCTTAGACTGGGTGTTGTGTAATGAGAGAGGATTAATTAGCAATCTCATTGTGCGAGGCCCCTTGGGGAAGAGTGACCATAATATGATGGAATTCTGCATTAGGATGGAGAATGAAACAGTTAATTCAGAGACCATGGTCCAGAACTTAAAGAAGGGTAACTTTGAAGGTATGAGGCATGAATTGGCTAAGATAGATTGGCTAATGATACTTAAGGGGTTGACTGTGGATGGGCAATGGCAGACATTTAGAGACCGCATGGATGAATTACAACAATTGTACATTCCTGTCTGGCGTAAAAATAAAAAAGGGAACGTGGCTCAACCGTGGCTATCTAGGGAAATCAGGGATAGTATTAAAGCCAAGGAAATGGCATACAAATTGGCCAGAAATAGCAGCGAACCTGGGGACTGGGAGAAATTTAGAACTCAGCAGAGGAGGACAAAGGGTTTGATTAGGGCAGGGAAAATGGAGTACGAGAAGAAGCTTGCAGGGAACATTAAGGCGGATTGCAAAAGTTTCTATAGGTATGTAAAGAGAAAAAGGTTAGTAAAGACAAACGTAGGTCCCCTGCAGTCAGAATCAGGGGAAGTCATAACGGGGAACAAAGAAATGGCAGACCAATTGAACAAGTACTTTGGTTCAGTATTCACTAAGGAGGACACAAACAACCTTCCGGATATAAAAGTGGTCAGAGGGTCTAGTAAGGAGGAGGAACTGAGGGAAATCTTTATTAGTCGGGAAATTGTGTTGGGGAAATTGATGGGATTGAAGGCCGATAAATCCCCAGGGCCTGATGGACTGCATCCCAGAGTACTTAAGGAGGTGGCCTTGGAAATAGCGGATGCATTGACAGTTATTTTCCAACATTCCATTGACTCTGGAGCAGTTCCTATCGAGTGGAGGGTAGCCAATGTAACCCCACTTTTTAAAAAAGGAGGGAGAGAGAAAGCAGGGAATTATAGACCGGTCAGCCTGACCTCAGTAGTGGGTAAAATGATGGAATCAATTATTAAGGATGTCATAGCAGCGCATTTAGAAAATGGTGACATGATAGGTCCAAGTCAGCATGGATTTGTGAAAGGGAGATCATGCTTGACAAATCTTCTGGAATTTTTTGAGGATGTTTCCAATAAAGTGGACAAAGGAGTACCAGTTGATGTGGTATATTTGGACTTTCAGAAGGCTTTCGACAAGGTCCCACAAAGGAGATTAATGTGCAATGTTAAAGCACATGGGATTGGGGGTAGTGTGCTGACGTGGATTGAGAACTGGTTGTCAGACAGGAAGCAAAGAGTAGAAGTAAATGGGTACTTTTCGGAATGGCAGGCAGTGACTAGTGGGGTACCGCAGGGTTCTGTGCTGGGGCCCCAGTTGTTTACATTGTACATTAATGATTTAGACGAGGGGATTAAATGTAGTATCTCCAAATTTGCGGATGACACTAAGTTGGGTGGCAGTGTGAGCTGCGAGGAGGATGCTATGAGGCTGCAGAGTGACTTGGATAGGTTAGGTGAGTGGGCAAATGCGTGGCAGATGAAGTATAATGTGGATAAATGTGAGGTTATCCACTTTGGTGGTAAAAACAGAGAGACAGACTATTATCTGAATGGTGACAGATTAGGAAAAGGGAAGGTGCAACGAGACCTGGGTGTCATGGTACATCAGTCATTGAAGGTTGGCATGCAGGTACAGCAGGCGGTTAAGAAAGCAAATGGCATGTTGGCCTTCATAGCGAGGGGATTTGAGTACAGGGGCAGGGAGGTGTTGCTACAGTTGTACAGGGCCTTGGTGAGGCCACACCTGGAGTATTGTGTACAGTTTTGGTCTCCTAACTTGAGGAAGGACATTCTTGCTATTGAGGGAGTGCAGCGAAGATTCACCAGACTGATTCCCGGGATGGTGGGACTGACCTATCAAGAAAGACTGGATCAACTGGGCTTGTATTCACTGGAGTTCAGAAGAGTGAGAGGGGACCTCATAGAAACGTTTAAAATTCTGACGGGTTTGGACAGGTTGGATGCAGGAAGAATGTTCCCAATGTTGGGGAAGTCCAGAACCAGGGGTCACAGTCTAAGGATAAGGGGTAAGCCATTTAGGACCGAGATAAGGAGAAACTTCTTCACCCAGAGAGTGGTGAACCTGTGGAATTCTCTACCACAGAAAGTCGTTGAGGTCAATTCACTAAATATATTCAAAAGGGAGTTAGATGAAGTCCTTACTACTCGGGGGATCAAGGGGTATGGCGTGAAAGCAGGAAGGGGGTACTGAAGTTTCATGTTCAGCCATGAACTCATTGAATGGCGGTGCAGGCTAGAAGGGCTGAATGGCCTGCTCCTGCACCTATTTTCTATGTTTCTATGTTTCTATGACAGGTTAGATGCAGGAAGAATGTTCCCGATGTTGAGAAAGTCCAGAACCAGGGGTCACAGTCTAAGGATAAGGGGTAAGCCAGTAGGATCGAGATGAGGAGAAACTTCTTCACACAGAGAATTGTTAACCTGTGGAATTCTCTACCACGGAAAGTTGTTGAGGCCAGTTCGTTAGATACATTCAGCCTACTCCTTCACCTATTTTCTATGTTTCTATGTTTACAGAAACATTGTACAAACACCCTTCTGGGTTGTTAGTTGGCATGTTTGCATTCGGATAAAAGTGAGTTTGAGGAGTGGCTAGTGAGATGGGGAAGTAATAACATAGATAGAGAGGGATGGGTGGAGGTGCAAGGTAATTGGTGTGAGTAAGGATATGCAGGAGTAGGGTAGGGAAGGCAGAGTGATGGGGACATGATGAGTGCACAGCAGAATGAGGTTGAGTGTGGCTTTGTAGTAATGTTTTGTGATCCACTGAGATCATTGAAAAATTTACGCCACTGCAGCCATGTCCTCCTGACGACATCCCTGCTGTGCCCTCCTGTACAATGTGCAACCAGGCTGTGTTGATCTCCTGGGGAGGTCTCTTCCGTTCATTGGAAGGGATGAGTATCTCCCCGCGTGTTTGGGACAGCCTAGGTGCAGCCGTGCACCTCTGTGCAGTGCTTGTCAGTGTTTGCAGCACCTCAATGCTGTCATCATCATAGGCAGTCCCTTGGAATTGAGGAAGACTTGCTTCCACTCTAAAAATTAGTTCTTAGGTGGCAGAACAATCCAATGCTGTAGAACACTGACAGCACAACTGTCAAAATCAATGTGGATATGGTCCCTTTAAGGAAAACGGGCTGATGATGCATCATCAAATGACGTCATCAGACCCACTTCCTTTTAATATGCCGGGAACCTCACTGTGCAGGTTTAACAAGCCCTATCAAGATAAAATCACTTGTAGAGAGCGGGATGGAAACGGCAGTGGGCCAGAATCTCACTCCCGACCCGGCAAAATTGCGGCCTTTGTCTCTGGATCAATGGTCAGATCCACTCAGTTATGAACCCGTCATGGTCTTTTGTTCTTACAGATGCTGACTGATCTGCATTTCCAACATTTGCATTTTTTTCTTTTTATTTGATTCGTCAAAAATATGTACTGAAGGATTGATCCGAAACCGCTCATTCATCCATTCAGATGGAACTCTCAGTACAACTTCCAATGCCCATCTGTTACGATTTTGTGCCTCCCCAGCATTATTTATTATGTTTATCTTCCACCACAGGTGAGCTAAAATTAAAGGTAAAGTATCAAAAATAAAACAAAGAAAACATGAAATGTGAAGGTGTACAAATGATATATATTATTTTAGGTCACTTGAGGCTTTGAAGTCTGAGATAGATAGATTTTTTATTAAGTAAGTATATCAAGGGATATAGAGTGGGTAAATGGAGTTGAGGTGCAGCTTGGCCATGATCTAATTGAATGGCAGAGCAGACTGGAGGGGCTGAATGGCCTGCATCTGTTCTGAAAATGGAAGTCTCCCTCTCATTTAGATTAAATACAGTCACTAATAAGTCTAATATGGAATTCAGGAGAAATTTCTTTACCCAAAGAGTGGTAAGTACGTGGGAAATGCCACAAGGATTGTTATACATGTGGATCTCATAATCCCTTGGGAGCACAAGTATTTAAGGAGGCTTCACAGGTTGGAGAGGCACTCTGGAGACCTGCAATAAAAGACTACGGTCACACTTTACTTTGAGCTCACAGTGTTCAGTCTGACTCTTTCTCCAGACACAACAACTGGCAATGAGATACAGATTGCGAACCCAAAGATGCAGAGAACAGTGGGCGTCCTGGAGAAATTTTCGGAGGGAGATAATTGGGAAACTTTTGTGGAGCAACTCGACCAATACTTTGTGGCCAACGAGCTAGATGGGGAAGAGAGCGCTGCCTCCTCACCGTCTGTGGGGCATCAACGTTTGGCCTCATGAAGAATCTGCTCACTCCAGCGAAACCCACGGAGAAATCGTACGACGATTTGTGCACACTGGTCCGAGAGAATTTGAACCCGAAGGAAAGCGTTCTGATGGCGAGGTACTGGTTCTACTCCTACAAAAGGTCTGAAGGCCAGGAAGTGGCAAGTTATGTCGCCGAGCTAAGATGCCTTGCAGGACATTGCGAATTTGAAGGACATTTGGAGCACATGCTCAGAGACTTTTTCGTACTTGGCATTGGCCACAAAATCATACTTCGCAAACTTTTGACTGTAGAGATCCCAACCTTGAGTAAGGCCATAGGGATAGCCCAGGCGTTCATTGCCACCGATGACAATACGAAGCAAATCTCTCAGCACGCAAGTGCTGCTGCAAGTACTGTGAACAATGTGATGTTGTTTTCGAATCGTAACGTACAGGGCAGGTCACACATACCTGCAGCAACACGTCCGCAGATGACTCAGAGTCCACCATCAAGGGTAATGAATGCAAAGCCATTAACACCTTGTTGGCGCTGCGGGGGTGATCACCATTTCCATTCATGCCGATTCAAAGAGTACGTTTGCAAGGGCGGTGGAACAATGGGACACCTCCAACGAGTGTGCAGGTGAGCTGCTAAGCCTGTGAAACCTGCAAACCACCATGTTGCAGAGGAGGACAGATCCACAGAGGATCACGACGAACCAGAGCCTCAGATAGAGGAGACAGAGGTATATGGGGTGCACACATTTACCATGAATTGTCCCCCGATAATGCTGAATGTTGAATTAAATGGACTCCCAGTGTCAACGGAGCTGGAATCAGGCATGAGCCAGTCCATCATGGGCAAACAGACTTTCGAAAGGTTGTGGTGCAACAAGGCCTCAAGGCCAGTCTTAACTCCAGTTCGCACAAAATTAAGAACTTACACGGAAGAACTGATTCCTGTAATCGGCAATGCTACCGTAAAGGTCTCCTACGATGGTGAACCTTTGCTGCACTTCCTCAATAGCAAGAATGTCCTTCCTCAAGGTAGGAAACCAAAACTGTACACAATACTCCAGGTGTGGCCTCACCAAGGCCCTGTACAACTGTAATAACACCTCCCTGCCCCTGTACTCAAATCCCCTCGCTATGAAGGCCAACATGCCATTTGCTTTCTTAACCGCCTGCTGTACCTGCATGCCAACCTTCAATGACTGATGTACCATGACACCCAGGTCTCATTGCACCTCCCCTTTTCCTAATCTGTCACCATTCAGATAATAGTCTGTCTCTCTGTTTTTAACACCAACGTGGATAACCTCACATTTATCCACATTATACTTCATCTGCCATGCATTTGCCCACTCACCTAACTTATCCAAGTCACTCTGCAGCCTCATAGCATCCTCCTCGCAGCTCACACTGCCACCCAACTTAGTGTCATCTGCAAATTAGGAAATACTACATTTAACCCCCTTATCTAAATCATTAATGTACAATGTAAACAGCTGGGGCCCCAGCACAGAATCTTGCGGTACCCCACTAGTCACTGCCTGCCATTCTGAAAAGTACCCATTTACTCCTACTCTTTGCTTCCTGCCTGCCAACCAGTTCTCAATCCACGTCAGCACACTACCCCCAATCCCATGTGCTTTAACTTTGCACATTAATCTCTTGTGTGGGCCCTTGTCGAAATCCTTCTGCAAGTCCAAATACACCACATCAACTGGTTCTCCCTTGTCCACTCTACTGGAAACATCCTCAAAAAATTCCAGAAGATTTGTCAAGCATGATTTCCCTGTCACAAATCCATGCTGACTTGGACCTATCATGTCACCTCTTTCCAAATGCGCTGCTATGACATCCTTAATAATTGATTCAATCATTTTACCCACTACGGATGTCAGGCTGACCGGTCTATAATTCCCTGTTTACTCTCTCCCTCCTTTTTTAAAAAGTGGGGTTACATTGGCTATCCTCCACTCCATAGGAACTGATCCAGAGTCTATGGAGTGTTGGAAAATGACTGTCAATGTATCCGCTATTTCCAAGGCCACCTCCTTAAGTACTCTGGGATGCAGACCATCAGGCCCTGGGAATTTATCGGCCTTCAATCCCATCAATTTCCCCAACACAATTTTCTGACTAATAAGGATTTCCCTCAGTTCCTCCTTCTTACTTGACCCTCTGACCCCTTTTATATCTGGAAGGTTGTTTGTGTCCTCCTTAATGAATACCGAACCAAAGTACTTGTTCAGTTGGTCTGCCATTTCTTTGTTCCCTGTTATGACTTCCCCTGATTCTGACTGCAGGGGACCTACGTTTGTCTTTACTAACCTTTTTCTCTTTACATATCTAGCGAAGCTTTTGAAGTCCGTTTTAATGTTCCCTGCAAGCTTCCTCTCGTACTCTATTTTCCCTGCCCTAATCAAAACCTTTCTCCTCCTCTGCAAGGTTTTAAATTTCTCCCAGTCCCTGGGTTCATTGCTATTTCTGGCCAATTTGTATGCCACTTCCTTGGCTTTAATACTATCCCTGATTTCCCTTGATAGCCACGGTTGAGCCACCTTCCCTTTTTATTTTTACGCCAGACAGGAATGTACAATTGTTGCAGTTCATCCATGCGGTCTCTAAATGTCTGCCATTGCCCATCCACTGTCAACCCCTTAAGTATCATTCGCCAATCTATCCTAGCCAATTCACGCCTCATACCTTCAAAGTTACCCTTCTTTAAGTTCTGGACCATGGTCTCTGTTTTACCAGTGCTGAATTCAAAGAATTCATGACCCGTAAAGGGATCAAACATGTCACATTTGTTCCGTTTAAACCAGCGTCCAATGGTCAGGCAGAGAGAGCATTGCAAACCATCAAGCAAGGCTTGAAGAGGGTAACTGAAGGCTCACTGCAGACTCGCTTATCCCGAGTCCTGCTTAGCTACCGCACGAGATCCCACTCACTCATTGGGATCCCACCTGCTGAACTGCTCATGAAAAGAGCACTTAAGACAAGGCTCACGTTAGTTCACCCTGATCTATGTGAACAGGTGGAGAGCAGGCGGCTTCAACAAAGTGCATACCATGATAGCGCAAATGTGTCATGCGAGATTGAAATCAATGATCCTGTATTTGTATTAAATTATTAACAAGATCCCATGTTGGAATCTATTATTAAGGATGAAATAGCAGCGCATTTGAAAAGCGGTGACAGGATCGGTCTAAGTCAGCATGGATTTATGAAAGGGAAATCATGCTTGACCAATCTTCTGGAATTTTTTGAGGATGTAACTAGTAGAGTGGACAAGGGAGAACCAGTGGATTTGGTATATTTGGACTTTCAAAAGGCCTTTGACAAGGTACCACATAAGAGATTGGTGTACAAGATCAAGGCACATGGTATTGGGGGTAATGTACTGGCGTGGATAGAGAATTGGTTGGCAGGCAGGAAGCAGAGAGTCGGGATAAACGGGTCCTTTTTGGAATGGGAGGCAGTAACTACTGGAGTACCGCAGGGCTCAGTGCTGGGACCCCAGCTCTTCACAATATACATTAATGATTTGGATGAAAGAATTCAGGATAATTGAGGATAAGTTTGCAGATGACACTAAACTGGGTGGCAGTGTGAGCTGTGAGGAGGATGCTAAGAGGCTGCAGGGTGATTTGGACAGGTTAGGAGAGTGGGCAAATGCATGGCAGATGCAGTATAATGTGGATAAATGTGAGGTTATCCACATTGGTGGCAAAAACACGAAGGCAGAATATTATCTGAATAGCAGCAGATTAGGAAAAGGGGCGGTGCAACGAGACCTGGGTGTCATGGTTCATCAGTCATTGAAAGTTGGTATGCAGGTGCAGCAGGCGGTGAAGAAGGCAAATGGCATGTTGGCCTTCATAGCTAGGGGATTTGAGTATAGGAGCAGCGAGGTATTACTGCAATTGTACAGGGCCTTGGTGAGGCCTCAACTGGAATATTGTGTTCAGTTTTGGTCTCCTAATCTGAGGAAGGACGTTCTTGCTATTGAGGGAGTGCAGCGAAGGTTCACCAGACTGATTCCAGGGATTGCTGGACTGACATATGAGGAGAGACTGGATCAACTGGATCTTTATACACTGGAGTTTAGAAGGATGAGAGGGGATCTCATAGAAATGTATAAGATTCTGACGGGACGGGACAGGTTCGATGCGGGAAGAATGTTCCCGATGTTGGGGAAATCCAGAACCAGGGGACACAGTCTTAGGATAAGGGGTAGGCCATTTAGGACTGAGATGAGGAGAAACTTCTTCACTCAGAGAGTTGTTAACCTGTGGAATTCCCTGCCGCAGAGAGTCGTTGATGCCAGTTCATTGGATATATTCAAGAGGGAGTTAGATGTGGCCCTTACGGCTAAAGGGATCAAGGGGTATGGAGAGAAAGCGGGAAAGGGGTACTGAGGTGAGTGATCAGCCATGATCATATTGAATGGTGGTGCAGGCTCGAAGGGCCGAATGGCCTACTCCTGCTCCTATTTTCTATGTTTCTATGTTTCTAAGTGGCTTCCCGGCCCTGTCGTGGCCAAAGAGGGGCAAACTTTCAAATGGACTCATTCACTGGAAACACTTGGACCAAATCAAACTCAGATTCACGGACTATCCTGAGCAACCCACCTTGGACCCTACCTTTTTTGATCCCCCAACACACACACCATTAGCAAACGACACCACGATTGACCACGAAGCAGAATCCATCATCCACAGCAGTCCTGCAGGTCCCAACACACCAGGCAGCCCAGCAAGGCCAGCTGCACAGCAGCCCAGCGAGGGCCCAACAAATGATTCAACAACACCAGCTTTCACACCGAGACGATCAACCTGGGCAAGAAGGGCCCCAGATCAACTCACATTGTAAATAGTTATACTATTGACTTTGGGCGGGGGGGGGGGCGCGGCCGGGGGGAGTGTTGTTATATATGTGGACTTGTATTTACTCTGTACAGCCACCAGAGGGCTCATCCCCTGGAGTCCCAAGGGATCCCATAATCCCTTGGGAGCACAGGTATTTAAGGAGGCTTCACAGGTTGGAGAGGCACCCTGGAGACCTGCAATAAACGACTAAGGTCACACTTTACGTTGAGCTCATAGTGTTCAGTCTAACTCTTTCTCCACACACAAGGATGAGTTGAGGCGAATAGCACAGAAGCATTTCAAGGGAAGGTAGATAAGTGCACGAGGGAGAAGGGAATAGAAGGATGTGTTGATAGGGTTCGATAAAGTGAGTGAGAGGAGGTTGTCTTGTATTCAACCAGCATTGTAACCCATGTATAATCTGACCTAAGTTGTACACTGTGAGAACAATGACCAAGAGGTGGTGAACTTGTGGGAGACACTCCTAACCTGGACCTTCAGATATAAAAGGGGAAGCTCCATCCACTTCCATCACTTGAGTGCTATGGAATAAAGGACAGATCACAGACTGACCTTCTCTCAAGCATGGGCCTCGTGTGCATTTATACTGTATAGTAAGGACGTATCAATGACGACGAGAAACTGGGATTTAAACCACACGAGCATGGCCACAAGCAGAACAGACGGGAGGTACTGTGTTAAGGAATGGTTGGGACAGAGATTCAACATTGTTAAAGCAGCACACAGTTCTCCAGGCAGACAAGGGCAGTCGGGCATGCCTCAACATGTAGTCGAACCCAGAGGGGGAGCTGAATGGCGATTCACGCCATTGCAAGGGACAATGCTGCCAGTAATGGGGCCATCCACACTTGTTAATGGCGCACTCAAAGACAATAACAGGGGCAGTCAGGGACGATCGACTGGCAAGGGACCTTTTGTTTCAAACAGCAGCTCATGTTGGAGGCATGGAGGCACACGCTCAGCTGGAGTTTGCAGAGATGAGAAAAATACCTGCAGAAATGAACGCTGGGGGAAATCGCTGGAAGCTGAAGTTCAGCGAGTTCATGTGGCGCACGTATGCAGTATACGAAGGCTCACCCGTGACAGCCCGTCAGATTAAAGTCTGGACAAATAGAGACCCGCTATTGTCTCTAGTCAAGAAATGCGTCCTGAATGGAGACTGTGCAGCCACGTACAGGGCATGCACTGAGGAATTTAAACCATTTCACAGGCGCAGGGATGAACTCTCGATTCAGGCTGATTGCCTACTGTGGGAAAACCGCGTAGTCATGCCCCAGATGGGCAGAGGTGTTCATCAGAGAACTCCACAAGGAGCACCCGGGCATTGTCACGATGAAGGCAGTTGCCAGGTCACACGTTTGGTGGCCAGGGATAGACGCAGATCTGGAACTTTATGTTCGCAGGTGCAACACGTGTGCCCAGCTGGGCAATGCGCCCAGGGAAGCCCCCCTTAGCCCCTGGCCATGGCACGCCAAGCCTTGGTCACGCATCCATGTGGACTACGCAGGTCCTTTCATGGGAAAAATGTTTTTGGTTGTAGTAGACGTCTACGCCAAATGGATCGAGTGTGACATTTTAAATTCAAGCACATCCTCTGCCACGGTAGAAAGTATACGGGCAATGTTCGCCGCCCACGGTCTACCGGACATCTTGGTCAGTGACAATGGCCCGTGCTTCACAAGCACTGAATTCCAGGACTTCATGGCAGGCAATGGAATTAACCATGTCAGAACGGCACCGTTCAAGCCGGCCTCAAACGGCCAGGCAGAACGAGCAGTGCAGATAATCAAACAGGGGATGCTCAGAATCCAAGGGGGTTCCCTACAATGCCGCTTATCACGCCTCCTGTTGGCCTACAGATTACGACCACACTTGCTCACAGGGGTTCCACCCGCAGAGCTGTTAATGAAAAGGACGCTCAAAACCCGGTTATCCCTTATACACCCTACTATGAAAGAAATTGTTGAGAGCAGGCGTCAGTCACAATATGACTACCATGACAGGGCGCGATGTATTGATGTAAATGACCCTGTTTTTGTCCTCAACTACGCTGCAGGGCCCAAATGGCTCGCAGGCACTGTGGTTGCCAAAGAGGGAAATAGGATTCTGGTAGTTAAACTTACCAATGGTCAAATCTGCCGCAAACATGTGGATCAAACAAAATGGAGGTTCAGCAACCCCATAGAAGAAGCAGAGGAAGAACACGATATAGAGTTCACTCCTCCACAGGTGACCGAATACAGGAATCAAGTGGAGGAGAGCCCAGTCACTGTGGGCAGTCCGGACAGGCCTGAGGCACCGCAAACAGCAGACACTCAGGCCAGCGCTCAGCAACCGGAGCCCCAACTCAGGCGCTCTACAAGAGAGCGTAAACCACCAGAGAGACTCAACCTGTGATCCCAATAAGACTTTGGGGGGGGGGGAGGTGATGTCATGTATTCAACCAGCATTGTAACCCATGTAGAATCTGACCTAATTTGTACACTGTGAGAACAATGACCACGAGGTGGTGAACTTGTGGGAGACACTCCTAACCTGGACCTTCAGATATAAAAGGGGAAGCTCCATCCACTTCCATCACTTGAGTGCTATGGAATAAAGGATAGGTCACAGACTGACCTTCTCTCAAGCATGGGCCTCGTGTGCATTTATACTGTATAGTAAGGACGTATCAGAGGTGATTGTCGAATATAAACAAGAGCATAGACCAGGTGGGCCGAATGGTTTGTTCCCTGCTGCAGACTCGATGTAATATGTAATTTTGATGTAATAATGTAGCATGTTGTAATGCACCGCTGTTTAAAAGGGGAAAGCCACCAGTCTCACTATTTAAAAAAAATCCTGATGGTTAATCTGCCTTCTAACTTCCCTGGATGTAAACAGCAGAAGGTGTCCGTTCATCCTCACCACTCTCTCCTCCCCAAACTCCCCTTTCTGCTTTCATTTCACGAATTGGGCCACGTGGAGGAGGCAGTTCACGTGACCGGCTCGCGGTCTGTTTTGCTTGTCGCCTAGCAACCGCCCGGGTCTCAGTGCTGGGAGTCAAGAGACGAGGGAAGCGCAGCCGGCTTAGTGACCGTTGGGAAGGCTCAGGGCCCGCGGAGAGCCCGTCCGGTGTCCGCAGAGGCGGCGATCAGTCCGTAATTGATTCCTTTATTCTCGGATTATTTCTTCTTGCCGCACGTAGGGCGCATCTGGTGCCGGTGCCGGTGCCGGTGCCCAGGCCTGTGCCGGAGCCTGCGGCCATGGCGGTGCGCAATCGGTCAGTGATGATGCGCCTGCCGCGGGCTGTCACTCTAAAACAAGGATCAATCAGCTCCTACTAAAGATTCATTCATGGGATGAAAGTTTCATTTACTGTGAATGTGCCCGTTATAAAGATAAACTTGTTCGCTGAGAACAGTCGTTACTTTTAAGAAAAATATTCACCCATAATGTGTAGGTTGCTGTCGCGTTGCTGAGAAAATCAGCAACACAGTTGGGTAACATTTTGTTTAGCCGAAAGTTGCAGCCAGGTCCTCCAGATAAAGTAATTCATAGAATTTGATGATTGTTGTTGGCTATCATTATACATTAGATTTATTTTTTGATGGATTACATAGGATGTACGACAAAGAAACAGGCCATTCGGCCCAACCAGTCCATGCCTGCGTTTATGCTTCACTGGGGCCTCCCCTCTTCACTCATCTAAATCTATCAGCACAACCCTATTCCCTCATATGCTTGTTCAGCCACCCCTGAAATGCATCCATCCTATTCGCTTCAATCACTCCCTGTGGTAGCGAGTTCCACATTCTCACCACTCTTTGGGTAAAGAATTTTCTTCTGAATTGGATTTCTTAGTAACTATCTTATATTGACGACTTCTTGTTATGCTCTTCTCCACAAGTGGAAATCGTCTCTCTGTATCCACTCTATCAAAACTTTCATAATTTTAAAGCCTCTTATTAGGTCACCCCTCAGCCTATTTTCAAGAAAAAAGAGCCTGTTCATCCTTTCCTAATATGTATACCATTTTGTAAACCTTCTCTGTACCCTCTTCAGTGTCTCTATATACTTTTTATAATATGGCGACCAGTACTCTTAAGTGTGGTCTAACTAAGGTTTGATACAGATTTAACATAAATTCCATGCTTTTTAATTCTATACCTCTAGAAATAAACCCTAGTGCTTGTTTTGCCCTTTTTATAGCCTTGCTAACCTGTGTTACAGCTTTTAGTGATTTGTGTATTTGTACTCAGAGATCCCTTTGGTCCTCTACCCATCTAGACTAGCATCCTCCAAGTAATAAGTGACCTCCCTATTCTTCCTAACAGAATGTAATACCTCACATTTATCTGTGTTGAACTTAATTTGCCAATTATATGCCTATTCTGCAAGTTTATTAATGTCCTCCTGTAATTTGTTGTAGTCCCCCTTAGTATTGACTATCACCTCCAATTTGGTGTCCCTGAAAATTTAAAAACTGTGTTTTTGATTCCAAAGTCTAAATTGTTAATATAAATTGTGAACAACAGTGGTCCCAGCACTGACCCTTGTGGAACACCACTACCCACCTTCTGCCACTATGAATAGCTACCTTTTACCCCTACTCTCTGCTTTCTGTCTTGAAGCCAGCTGGCTATCCATTCTGCTACTTGTCCTCTAACTCTGCATTCTCTAACCCTGTTTATCAAAGAATTAAAATGGGAAGTAAACTAAATCCATGGGTATATTTACACTACAATATCGCTATTAAAACCCCGGTTATTGAGCTGGAGTCTGAGGTGCAGATATTGCGAGGCATCAGGGAAGGGGAGAGTTAACTGGACACTGATCCAGGAGGCAGTCACAGCCCTTAGGTTAGGTAGTGGTACAGGACTGGTTAGTTGTCAAGGACAGGCAGGTGTGACTGCAGATCAGTCAGGTAATGGAACCCCAGGTGGAGTGTTGGAGGAGCCTCGGCATTTGTCATCCAACAGTTATGAGTTTGTTGCTACCTGTGTAGAAGAGGGAAAAGCCTGCAGGATAGCAAGCTGACCATGGCACCATGGTGCAGGAGGCTATTCAAATCGGGGGAGTGAAAGGGATTGTAGTTGAGTAGGGGACAGTATAGTCAGAGGGATAGATACTGTTCTCTACAGCCACAACCAGGAGTTCCGAAGGTTATGTTGTCTGCCTGGTGCCAGGGTTAAAGACATCTCCTCGCGGCTGGAGAAGAACTGAGAGTGGGATAGGGAGGTCCACGTAGGAACCAATGACATAGGTAGAACTAGGAATGAGCTAAGAGAGTTTGGGTAGTTGGGATCCAAATTTAAAAGCAAAACCTCGAAGGTAATAATCTCCAGATTATTACCTGAGCAGCCATGCGCCAATTGGCATAGCGATAAACAGATTAAAAAGTTAAATGTGTGGCTCAAAGAGTGGTGTGGGAGGCAGGGGTTTTGCTTCATGTGGCATTGGCACCAATATTGGGGAAAGAGAGCTGTTCCATTGGGACGGGCTCCACTTAAACTAGGCAGAAACCAGTGTCCTGGCGAATCGAATACCTATGGCAATAGACAGGGTTTTAAACTAATGAAGAGGTGTGGGAGGATTCAGGAAAGAGTAAATTTAAAAGCAGCAAAATAAATGTCAAGGCTCTAGAGCAGAGCAGAGTTTTGAGTAAAAATAAGCAGAGTGGGTCAAGAAGGAACAGAGAGAGTAACAAAGGTAAATAGGTCATCTATGACTATGGTGACATCAGGGAATAATAGAAAAAAGTCAAAGCTAAAGGCATATACCCGAATGCGCGAAACATTCACAACAAAATAGATTAACTAATAGCGCAGCTAGAAATTAATAGGTTTGATCTAATAGCCATTATGGAGATGTGGTTGCAAAGTGATTAAGGTTGGGCACTAAATATTCCAGGACACTTAACTTTTAGAAGAGATAGGCAAATTGGAAAAGAACATAAGAAAATAAGAAATAGGAGCAGGAGTAGGCCATTTAGCCCCTCGAACCTGTCCCGCTGTTCAATAAGATCATAGCTGATCTGATTATGGACTCAGCTCCACTTCACTGCCTGTTCCCCATAACCCTTTGCTCCCGTATCGCTCAAAAATCTGTTTTTATCTCCGCCTTAAATATATTCAGTGACCCAGCCTCCACAGCTCTCTGGGGCAGAGAATTCCATAGATTTATAACCCTCTGAGAGAAGAAATTTCTCCTCATCTCAGTTTTAAATGGGCGGCCCCTTATTCTAAGACTACGTCCCCTAGTTTTAGTTTCCCCTATGAATGGAAATATCCTCTCTGCATCCACCTTGTTGAGCCCCCTTATTATCTTATAAGTTTCAATAAGATCATCTCTCATTCTTCTGAACTCCAATGTGTATAGGCCCAACCTACTCAACCTATCCTCATAAGTCAACCCCCTCATTTCCGGAATCAACTTAGTGAACCTTCTCTGAACAGCCTCCAGTGCAAGTATATCTTTCCTTAAATACGGAGACCAAAACTGTACGCAGTACTCCAGGTGTGGCCTCACCAATACCCTATACAATTGTAGCAAGACTTCTCTGCTTTTATACTCTATCCCCTTTGCAATAAAGGCCAATATTTGATTTGCCTTCTTGATTACTTGCTGTTTTTATTAACATTAGTACGCAGATACAGCAAGTAAACATTAGAATGCAGATACAGCAAGTAAAAGGAGGAGTGTTATCTCTGATAAAAAACCCTGATAATAAAGAATGGGATAAAGATAGCAGAGAGAAAAAGGATCTTAGCATGTTGACCCCTCTGCCAAGGGAAACAGATCCTTCCTATCCACTCTATTCAGGCCCCTAATAATTTTATACACCGCAATCAGGCCTCCCCTTAGCCTCCTCTGTTCCAAAGAAAACAGACCCGGCATCTCCAATCTTTCCTCATAGCCAAAATTCTCCAGTCCAGGCAACATTCTTGTAAATCTCCTCTGCACCCTTTCCAAAGCAATCACATCTTTTCTGTAATGTGGTGACCAGAACTGCACAGAGTACTCTAGTTGTGGCCTAACCAGTATTTTATATAGTTCAAGCATAACCTCCTTGCTCTTGTATTCCATGCCTCGACTGATAAAGGCAAGTATTCCACATGCCTTCTTAACCACCTTCTCTACCTGGCCTGCTACCCTCAGGGATCTGTGGACCTGCACTCCAAGGTCCCTTTGTTCCACTATATTTTTGGGGCGATAAAGGCGATGGAGCGGGAAAGTTAGTGCTTGGCCATTGCTGAGGCCGTGGCCAGCGGCGGAGCTGAAATCATAGAAGATGATGGTGTCCTCATACCTAATCCTCCTTGTCACATCCTACTTCCTCCTCATCCCACAAACTCTTCTGATTTACAAGCGGCAGATGCTGTAAGCATGTCGCTCTTGCTCTCCCACCTCCCCTCACCAACAACGTTCCCTTTAAGCTGAGCGAACACACTTTTGACTTTTGAGATTGCCAGTTACCTACTGATGTGTAGCTTTGTGCTGTGAGTTAGCACCCTCTGATCAGATGTGGAGCAGATGAACTTTCAACCCTTCAACTAGTTTCAATTAACCCCTGATCCCCGAGATAACTTATTGTGCCTCCAAAACTTACTATCAGAAGTAACATGAGTAACCAGGTATTGTTCTCCTGCTTTCTTATTTCTTTTTAAAAGTGAAGTGTGTAGTGATTTTAAATGGGACACAACTTGGAGCAGCTGAAGGAGTAATCTGGCAGGATTTGATCAGTGCAATCCTTTCTAAAAATCCAGATTATTAACAGCAGTAACAACTTGCATTTATATAGCAGCTTTAATGTAGAAAATGTTCTAAGGCACTTCACAAATGGAAATAGATAGGGTAATTGAATCAAAGCTACTGATTGAACGATTAGGATGGCATGCCTGAAAGCTATGTTGAAAGGATGCTTATTGAGAAGGTTTTTACAGTTGGATGGGTTTAGGGTGGGAGTTCCAGAGGATATAGAAAAGTCTGCCATCAGTGATTTTTTTTTTTCGTTCATGGGATATGGGTATTGCTGGCAAGGCCAGCATTTATTGGCCATCCCTAATTGCCCTTGAGTAGGTGGTGGTGAGCTGCCTTCTTGAATCGCTGCAGTCCATGTGGTGAAGGTACTCCCACAGTGCTGATAGGGAGGGAGTTCCAGGATTTTGATCCAGTGCGATGAAGGAATGGCGATATATTTTCAAATCAGGATGGTGTGTAACTTGGAAAGGGAACTTGAATGGATGTGAAGGGAGGGAGGATATGCCAAAAGCTAATGTCAGAGGACCAAAGTGTACAGGAAGAGGTGTAAAGCTGGAGGAGGTTACAGAGGTATGGTGGAGTGAGGCTATTGCGGGATTTGAAGATGAGGATGAGAGTTTAAAATTAATGTATTTGGGGCAAGGAACCACTGTAGATTAACAAAGAATTGGTGCGGGCCAGGTTACAGGTGCTGAGTTTCGGATGAGTTAGAGTTTCTGGAGGGTGAAATGCTACTCAGTGGAATAATTTAATCTAGAGGTGATAAAAGCATGGGGAATGATTTTGGCAGCAGAGGTGAGAAGTGTTGCAAAAACAGTAATCAGTAATCTTGATAATAGATAGGATGTGGGGTTTAAGACTCATCTCGGTTGAACAGGACTCCAGGGCTATGCATGGTGTGGTTCAGCTTAAATAGGGGGTCAGGGAGGTGGATACAGTTGCTAATAATGTTTACGACAGGAGCTCAAAATGATAGCATCTGTCTTCCCAATATTCAGTTGAAGGAAGTTGTGACGCATTTGTGACTTGATGTTGTGCGTAGAAACAGAAGTGTGAGGCTGGAGCTGTGGGCAAATCAAAAAAAGCCCGATTTCGTGGGATACTCAGAGGAGCGGTTTGGAGTGCGAGGCTGGAGCTGTGGGCAAATCAAAAAAGATAGCTGCTGCAGCAGCAGAATCAACAACGGTCTTGAGAGGGCAGCAAAACCAAAGTGGGCGACAAAATTAGACGTCATCAGAATGCAGGTAGATGATTGGTGGCATCTCTTGGAGCATGGTGAAGCCGAGTGGAGGGGTCGGGACCCAGGAGCAGGAGTGCGAGGTGCGGAGGTCGGAATCTGCGAGGTGCAGAGGTCAGAATTTGCGAGGTGCGGAGGTCGGGACCGGTGACATCCGGAGATGGGAAGCGGTGAAGAGAGGACGGACGAGGCACGGAGGAGCGGAAAGGTCGGAGCCCAGAGGCGGAGCAGTGTGAACAAACCAAGGGAAGGCGCAGCATGGGCCAATAGCGAGGCTGTGAGGTCGTGAGGCCCACATTGCAAACTATGAATTCCATATAGAAAGAGGTCCTGGAAGAAGGAGGGCAGTAGAAGTATGTTTGATTTTGTGTGTATGTTGACATGCAGGCCGTGATTTTTATCAACGGATCCATCACAGACCCAATCCACGTCCGGACCGGGGTCAAACAGGACTGCGTCATCGCCCCAACCCTTTTAATCTTTCTCGCTGCCATGCTCCACCTCACAGTCAACAAGTTCCCTGCTGGAGTGGAACTAAACTACAGAACCAGTGGGAACCTGTTCAACCTGCGCCGTCTCCAGGCCAGATCCAAGACCACCCCAACCTCTGTCGTCGAGCTACAGTACGCCGACGACGCCTGCGTCTGCACACATAGAGGCTGCACTCCAGGAAATAATCGACGTATTTACTGAGGTATACGAAAACATGGGACTTACGCTAAACATCCATAAGACAAAGGTCCTCCACCAGCCTGTCCTCACCGCTCAGCACTGCTTCCCAGTCATCAAGATCCACGGCGCGGCCCTGGACACCGTGCAAAACTTCCCATATCTCGGGAGCCTCCTATCAACAAGAGCAAACATCGACGATGAGATCCAACATCGCCTCCAGTGCACCAGTGCAGCCTTCGGTCGCCTGAGGAAAAGAGTGTTTGAAGACCAGGCCCTCAAAACTGCCACCAAGCTCATGGTCTACAGGGCTGTAGTAATACCTGCCCTCCTGTATGGCTCAGAGACATGGACCATGTACTGTAGACACTTCAAGTTCATGGAGAAATATCACCAACGATGTCTCCGCAAGATCCTACAAATCCCCTGGGAAGACAGGCGCACCAACATCAGCGTCCTCATTCAGGCTAACATCCCCAGCATTGAAGCACTGACCACACTCGATCAGCTCTGCTGGGCAGGCCACATAGTCTGCATGCCAGACACGAAACTCCCAAAGCAAGTGCTCTACTCGGAGCTCCTTCATGGCAAACGAGCCAAAGGTGGGCAGCGGAAACGCTACAAGGACACCCTCAAAGCCTTCTTGATAAAGTGCAACATCCCCACTGACATCTGGGAGTCCCTGGTCCAAGACCGCCCTAAGTGGAGGAAGTACATCCGGGAGGGCACTGAGCATCTCGAGTATCAATGCTGAGAGCATGCAGAAATCAAGCGCAGACAGCAGAAAGAGCATGCGGCAAACCAGTCCCACCCACTCCTTCCCTCAACAACTATCTGTCCCACCTGTGACAGAGTCTGTGGCTCTCGTATTGGACTGTTTAGCCACCAAAGAACTCATTTCAGGAGTGGAAGCAAGTCTTCCTCGATTCTGAGGGACTGCCTGTGATGATGTTGATGATGTATTGGCACATATGGCGGAGCCTGGTCTCCAGTCATCTTGGATCCCTTTGCCACTGGACCAAGACCTTGCTCCATCAAGCTCGTGTGGTGGCTGGTATGCAACGGCCACCCCATGTTAAAAGAATTCACGCACAAGCATCTTCCACCGTTTAAAATGAGTTCATCAGTCACCTGAGTACTCATTTTTAGTGTGGAAGCAAATCATCCTCGATCCCGTGGGACAGCCTGTGATGATGTTCAATCCCTCGAGCTTACTCCTCCATTCAATGGCTCATCTGTATCCTAACTCCATCCACACACCTTGGCTAGCAAAAATCTAGCGATCTCAGCTTAAAAATGATTAACTGAGCTAATTTACTGTCTAACGCCCTCTTGTTGGGAGTCGAGGGTTATGGGGAACAGGCAGGGAAGTGGAGTTGAGGCCAAGATCAGATCAGCCGTGGTCTTATTGAATGGCGGAGCAGGCTCGAGGGACCAAATGGCCGACTCCTGCTCCTATTTCTTATGTTCTTATGAAGTGCCCATCCTGAAGTGGCGAGGCTGTGGAATTCGCATGAAATTGAGGGCAATTAAAAGAGCTACGAATTAAAGTGACGAGTTCAGAACTAATCAAAAAATGAAAATGACGTGTAAAAATGTAGCTTTCAGCCCTTACTGCCTTAAAAAAAAAAATTAACATTAAAAAGGAGTCCAAGATGGGAGTCTTCAGCTCAAAGGTTACTGCACAAGATAAAATTTCACGGGGTTGGGGGTAATATATTAGCATGGATAGAGGATTGGCTAACTAACAGAGAACAGAGAGTCGGGATAAATGGTTCATAGAAACATAGAAACATAGAAAATAGGTGCAGGAGCAGGCCATTCAGCCCTTCTAGCCTGCACCGCCATTCAATGAGTTCATGGCTGAACATGAAACTTCAGTACCCCCTTGCTGCTTTCTCGCCATACCCCTTGATCCCCCGAGTAGTAAGGACTTCATCTAACTCCCTTTTGAATATATTTAGTGAATTGGCCTCAACGACTTTCTGTGGTAGAGAATTCCACAGGTTCACCACTCTCTGGGTGAAGAAGTTTCTCCTCATCTCGGTCCTAAATGGCTTACCCCTTATCCTTAGACTGTGACCCCTGGTTCTGGACTTCCCCAACATTGGGAACATTCTTCCTGCATTCAACCTGTCCAAACCCGTCAGAATTTTAAACGTTTCTATGAGGTCCCCTCTCACTCTTCTGAACTCCACTGAATACAAGCCCAGTTGATCCAATCTTTCTTGATAGGTCAGTCCCACCATCCCGGGAATCAGTCTGGTGAATCTTCGCTGCACTCCCTCAATAGCAAGAACGTCCTTCCTCAAGTTAGGAGACCAAAACTGTACACAATACTCCAGGTGTGGCCTCACCAAGGCCCTATACAACTGTAGCAACACCTCCCTGCCCCTGTACTCAAATCCCCTCGCTATGAAGGCCAACATGCCATTTGTTTTCTTAACCGCCTGCTGTACCTGCATGCCAACCTTCAATGACTGATGTACCATGACACCCAGGTCTCATTGCACCTCCCCTTTTCCTAATCTGTCACCATTCAGATAATAGTCTGTCTCTCTGTTTTTAACACCAACGTGGATAACCTCACATTTATCCACATTATACTTCATCTGCCACGCATTTGCCCACTCACCTAACCTATCCAAGTCACTCTGCAGCCTCATAGCATCCTCCTCGCAGCTCACACTGCCACCCAACTTAGTGTCATCCGCAAATTTGGAGATACTACATTTAATCCCCTCGTCTTAAATCATTAATGTACAATGTAAACAGCTGGGGCCCCAGCACAGAACCTTGCGGTACCCCACTAGTCACTGCCTGCCATTCTGAAAAGTACCGATTTACTCCTACTCTTTGCTTCCTGTCTGACAACCAGTTCTCAATCCACGTCAGCACACTACCCCCAATCCCATGTGCTTTAACTTTGCACATTAATCTCCTGTGTGGGACCTTGTCGAAAGCCTTCTGAAAGTCCAAATATACCACATCAACTGGTTCTCCTTTGTCCACTTTACTGGAAACATCCTCAAAAAATTCCAGAAGATTTGTCAAGCATGATCTCCCTTTCACAAATCCATGCTGACTTGGACCTATCATGTCACCATTTTCCAAATGCGCTGCTATGACATCCTTAATAATTGATTCCATCATTTTACCCACTACTGAGGTCAGGCTGACCGGTCTATAATTCCCTGTTTTCTCTCTCCCTCCTTTTTTAAAAAGTGGGGTTACATTGGCTACCCTCCACTCGATAGGAACTGATCCAGAGTCAATGGAATGTTGGAAAATGACTGTCAATGCATCCGCTATTTCCAAGGCCACCTCCTTAAGTACTCTGGGATGCAGTCCATCAGGCCCTGGGGATTTATCGGCCTTCAATCCCATCAATTTCCCCAACACAATTTCCCGACTAATAAGGATTTCCCTCAGTTCCTCCTCCTTACTAGACCCTCTGACCCCTTTTATATCCGGAAGGTTGTTTGTGTCCTCCTTAGTGAATACTGAACCAAAGTACTTGTTCAATTGGTCTGCCATTTCTTTGTTCCCCGTTATGACTTCCCCTGATTCTGACTGCAGGGGACCTACGTTTGTCTTTACTAACCTTTTTCTCTTTACATACCTATAGAAACTTTTGCAATCCGCCTTAATGTTCCCTGCAAGCTTCTTCTCGTACTCCATTTTCCCTGCCCTAATCAAACCCTTTGTCCTCCTCTGCTGAGTTCTAAATTTCTCCCAGTCCCCAGGTTCGCTGCTATTTCTGGCCAATTTGTATGCCACTTCCTTGGCTTTAATACTATCCCTGATTTCCCTAGATAGCCACGGTTGAGCCACCTTCCCTTTTTTATTTTTACGCCAGACAGGAATGTACAATTGTTGTAATTCATCCATGCGGTCTCTAAATGTCTGCCATTGCCCATCCACAGTCAACCCCTTCAGTATCATTTGCCAATCTATCTTAGCCAATTCACGCCTCATACCTTCAAAGTTACCCTTCTTTAAGTTCTGGACCATGGTCTCTGAATTAACTGTTTCATTCTCCATCCTAATGCAGAATTCCACCATATTATGGTCACTCTTCCCCAAGGGGCCTCGCACAATGAGATTGTTAATTAATCCTCTCTCATTCTCTGGTTGGCAACCAGTAACTAGTGGGGTGCCGCAGCGATCAGTGCTGGGACCCCAACTATTTACAATCTGTATTAACGATTTGGAAGAAGCGACTGCGTATAACATAGCCAAGTTTACTGTTGATACAAAGATGGGAGGGAAAGCAATGTGTGAGGAGGACACAAAAAATCTGCAAAAGGACATAGACAGGCTAAGTGAGTGGGCAAAAATTTGGCAGATGGAATATAATGTTGGAAAGTGTGAAGTCCTGCACTTTGGCAGAAAAAATCAAAGAGCAAGTTATTATTTAAATGGAGAAAGATTGCAAAGTGCTGCAGTACATGAAACACAAAAGGATAGTATGCAGGTACAGCAAGTGATCTGGAAGGTCAATGGAATCTTGGCCTTTATTGCAAAAGGGATGGAGTATAAAAGCCGGGAAGTCTTGCTACAGCTATACAAGGTATTGGTGAGGCCACACCTGGAATACTGTGTGCAGTTTTGGTTTCCATATTTACGAAAGGATATACTTGTGTTGGTGGCAGTTCAGAGAAGGTTCACTAGGTTGATTCTGGGGATGAAGGGGTTGACTTATGAGGAAAGGTTGAGTAGGTTGAGCCTCTTCTCATTGGAATTCAGAAGAATGAGAGGTGATCTTATCGAAACGTATAAGATTATGAGGGGCCTTGACAAGGTGGATGCAGAGAGGATGTTTCCACTGATGGGGGAGACTAGAACTAGAAGGCATGATCTTAGAATAAGGGGCTGCCTATTTAAAACTGAGATGAGGAGAAATTTCTTCTCAGAGGGTTGTTAATCTGTGGAATTTGCTGTCTCACAGAGCTGTGGATGCTGGGACATTGAATAAATTTAAGACAGAAATAGACAGTTTCTTAAACGATAAGAGGAAAATAGGTTATGGGGAGCGGGTGGGAAAGTGGAGCTGAGTCCATGATCAGATCAGCCATGATCTTATTAAATGGTGGAGCAGGCTCAAGGGTCCATATGGCCTACTCCTGCTCCTATTTCTTATGTTCTTAAAGTTGAATTCCCTTCCGAACCTCAAAAAATGGGAAAAGTACTTCAGCACGAACACAAATCGCTCCGCAAGCCAGAGAAGGGTTATCCAAGATCTCGCACGCAACACTCCAGCTTTGTGCAGTTGGGGTAAACACTGCATGAGAGGTCTTCTATCCACAGGGCCTTCAGACCCTCCAGAAAAAAGGAAGGATGTGGGACCACATCACCGAGGCTGTCACTGCCAGCAGTGTCTCCCCCATCATCTGCCTCCAGTGCCCAAAGAAGCTTCAGGACCTCAGACCACTGGTTAAGGTCAGTAAATGTATCTTAACAGTCGTCTCCTAGCAACTGAATCACTAGCCTCACACACTACTCAATGCACGACTGTCCCCACTGCCCCCCCCCCTAATCAACAATCTGTACCAATCACAAGGCACATCTCCCATTCCTAGCCTCGCCTCATCCCTTGGAATAGACAGTGCAAGCCATTCTTGGCAGGGGCATGGCCGAGCCCTTGACCAGCGGCAGAGCAGAAAGGATGCAAGATGCTGGTATCCTCATATGTTTTCCTCCTTCTGGTATGCACCTCTTGCTTTCCCGCCCTCCCTTCACCACAATTTCACTCTTGTGCCTTCCTCATTTCGCACACCCAAGAAATGCAGCCTGCCCAGCCAGTGGTTGGCCAAGAAGAGTGGAGAGGACAGAGAAGAAGACACCATGTCACTCGGTTTCACACTCCCAGCCACCAGCTCCTGAAGGTCGACCAGCAAGGCCAGTTGCAATCTCCCCCACTGAAAGTCAGCCAAGCTGCAGCCACTTTGGTAGCACTGTGTTGACATCAGTAGGATAGGCAAAGGCAAAAACAAGGCAATCACTAAGAGAATGCACAAAGGTGATGAGTCGATTTCTTGATGTCATATTGAATGGATAGATATATAAAGTTGGATTAGTAAGTTTGCTTTTTGGTGGCTTTTATTTCAGCAGAGGGAAGGTAAGGTGTGGGACAAATGTTGAAAGGGGAATTGGGGTTGTGGTCACTGGTACCGCAGGCAGATGATTCCATCCCAGTCAGAAAGGGGCTGTCTGGGTTGCATCCTTCCTTCTGCTTCCTCTTCCGTTTCTTTCTCTTCAGCTTCTTCCTCTTCCCTCTGCGAGCGGATGCTGTAAATCTGAAATGACAGCATAAAATGCTGGAAATACTCAGCAGGTCAGGCAGCAGCTTGACCTGAGACGTGAATGTTTCTCTCTCGATAGGTGTTGCTTGAGGTCGGGGCCTTAAAAAGAGGAGCAGCGTGGCGGCATACCACTACATGGTACAGCATGAGCTGGTTCAGGAGGGCGACGGCTGTGAAGAGGGGGATTGGATTGGACGTCAACATAATCCAGGTCGCTGATTGAAGCGTGGGCAGGTACAGCAAGAGCGGCGAGGTTGGGGCGAAGGAGCGGCGAGAGATTGTAGAGCAACATGATCGGGGCCCAGAAGAGGCGAGGGCCCAGGGGCAGCATGGGCCAGCCCACACTGCGATATGTGTGCGTACTAGGTCCGTGCAGCAGAGCATGTCTCCAGTTGTCTTGGTTAATCTTTGCCAGTGGACCAAAATCTAGCTCTGTCAAGCCCATGTGGTGGCTGGTGTGCTACGGCCACCACACGTTTAAAAAAAAATCCATGCACAGGCATCTTCGACTCTTTAACATGTAGTTCGGGACCTGGAATATTAGGTCCTTCATTGAAACACCTGTGAACTCATCCCTTTGTGGCGTGGAAGCAAGTCATCTTCAATATGCAGGACCGCCTAAGAAGAGAAGTTGCCTGAGGTGCTGAGTATTTTCAGCATTTTTTGTCTTCACAGAGGCCTTCCTTTGCCACCCGAGGCCATGCAAGCGTCCAGTAGCATTACCTACACACTTAAAAAAAACTTTTAACATATATTGCAGCAAGCCATTACTTCAGTAAAATAAAAAAAAACTGTCCAAAAGCTTAAATGCAAACTTACCTGAAAGATATGTGTACCCCTTTAAGAGGTGCTGACAGCGTCTTTGTGAGTCTGTTTGCACACTGGGTTTACCTGGTGTGCTTAGGACCCAGCGCAGAACTCAGCGCTAGGATCGAAGTTCGCTGTGATGACACTCAGTCGCAATGTGACGTCGCCATATTTCTTTAGAGGACATTGTAGTGCAGTTTTGAGAATCTGTAACCCTTGGGACTGAGGCCATTTCGGATTCCGGGTATTTCTGGACTTCGGAACGTCTTGCTGACGTCACGAATCCGGAAATACCCGCGCTGTTGAGGAAGAGTTTGGGCCGGCCGGCCTTACCGAGGAAATGTTCGGGTGGGGCCCTGCCGAGGAGATGTTCGGGCGGGGCCCCGCCGAGAAGGTGCTTGGGTGGGGTGGGCCGGCCCCGCCGAGTAGATGTTTGGGCAGGCCGGCGAGGAGGCCCCGAGGTAAGGGCAGCGGCGGCGAGGCGAGCAGTTAGGCGAGGCCCGAGGTCGGGCAGCGGCGAGGCCCCGAGGTCAGCAGCAGTGGCGGGTCCGGATTCCAGAACATTTTACGGATTCAGGATGACCCCGCCACGGTTTCCAGAACATTCCGGAACTCCGGATTTTCGACTCTGCATCTGTACTACTTCATTGCTACTAGGCCCACAAAAATGGAGGATGCCCGGCACCCAGCCCCAGCTGACGGAAGAGCGGTGTCCACCACTTTCTCGACATTACGCAGCACTTTTAGGTCACTGCTTTTAGAAGGAGAGAGTTCCATATTTCTACCACCCTTTTGCATGAAGAAACAGTTTCTGAAGTTGAACAGCATGGAAATAGTTGTGGGATCATGGGAGATGGTGGAGCAACAGAGTTGGACATCATCAACATACATTCGAATCTAATCCCATATCTGTGGATGATGTATTTGAGGGGTACTATGTAGATGAGGAAAAGGAGGGTGGAGTATAGAACTTTGAGGTGAGCAGAGGGTTATGGTGCTAGGATGAGAGGAGAAGTCATCACTAGAGATGTTCTGACTGTATTTGGATATGTAGGAGTGGAGTCATGCCAAAGTAAGTCCACAGAGCTGGATAATGGAGGAACATGGTATAGTTGGCTATATCAAATACTGTAACAAGGACAAGGAGGCTAATCTACCACAGTCAAGGTCACAGAGGATGACATTTATGACTTTGACCAGGGCTGTCTCGGTGCAGAATCTGGAACCTAACAGAATGAAAATACATAAAGTGCAACTGCCAACTCTTAGTTTGGACTTCTGATATGAAAAGGAATTTTTCCCCCCATCAATATTGTGCATATCTGTGTGTCACCGCCCCCCCCCCATCCCCGTCCCCCCAGGCCAAATTGGGTCCGTTGAGTATAAAACGGAGCTATTCATTGAGCTCAATCCTTTTATCAACTCTTGTTCTCATAGGTGAACTTTCCAGCAGGGTTATCGAAAGTGATTGGCATATCAACCATGGTTGATAATTAGTTAAAAATGGGATAACTGAGTTCCCCATATCACCTAGAGGATAAAAACACCAGTTTTAAAAGTTGTTACATTGGTCATGTCACTTTGTCTCAATGCCTCTCTTCACATTGGCGTCCACTTCATAAATGAATAGGAAAAAAATTTACTAGCAATTTTGAACTAATATTTAATAATAACCTGCATTTATATAGCGCTTTTAACGTAGTAAAATGTCTTCAGTTATTGCGCCACAATTTACCGAAGTGGCGTTAATTAGACTTGTCCTATTACCTTTTGTACTGGAAGTTGCTGTAAATGAAAGATCCAAATGATGTGGCGCCCTCTACAGAACATGTAGGACCTGTATGAACAGGGCAAGCAAATGTGTGTCTCGTTAACCAATCAGATTGAAGTATTGTCAATGAACAACGCAATCTGAACCAGGAAGTGTAAGTTATAATAGTGAATTCAATGTCAAATCGGTTACAGAAAGTGAAACAGAGAGGGAAAGAAAGATTGGATTAATAGAGAAAGAAAGAGACAGAATGAAAAAGTTAAAACAAATTATTGCTTGTAACTTTCCAATTTTTTATATGCCTTGTGCATGTTTTCTCTTTATTGGAATAACTGCATAGAAAGGTAAAAGTGTAAGGATTAAAAGCCTCCATTTGTGTTGTATTTGGAGACATCAGGGCAAGATCTATTGCGGCAACATCAACGGTGTAATAATGTTCTATTCTCATTTGATAGTTCCCAATGATTTTAAACGGGTTTAATTTATCTGATGTTTTAGACAAGCTGTCAAGATTCCTTAACCTTCCCACCTGCACTTTTCTCCTTCATACTTCCTTGCAATATTTGGATTTCCCCCAACCCCAATTGTGCAGGAAATCTCCTATTTCATAGCTGACGGCCTCATTGTACCACAATGGAACCATCTGCCACAATAAACTATACCAAACTTTTACATCCCATGCTGGGCAATGAGGCCTTGGTCAAATAAGTCATCTGAAAGACGGCACCTCTAACAGTGCAGCATTCCCTCAGTACTGCGCTGAAGTGTTGGCCTAGATTTTGTGCTCAAGTCTCCGGAGTGGGACTTGAACACAAAATCTTCTGACTCGGGGGCGAGAGTAGTACTGCTGTGCCATAATTGACACCTGATATTAGTAGAATGCTGTATTTCTATTTGTATAACTGACCACTGCATACTTGCAGCAATTATTCATTAGTTATAGGATTATCTCATGCATTCAAAGAAAAATATGAATACAACTTTTTCCCAATATCAAAACTTTGTAATATTTCAAGGTGTGCACTCCTCCAAATCATTTATAAATATCAGAATTCCATTTATATCATGGGGACTTTTATGAAGTACTCTTCTTGTATCAAATAGCTTGAAAATTTAAAATGTATGTCATATTGCATCTATGTAAATTTATTTATATATTTCTTTATATAATAATTCTTTAATGCATTTCTGTATTTTCCTTTTACGTAGGATGGGTAAGAAACAAAAGAAGGAAGTTGAGCCATCTCCAAAAGATACAGTAAGTTACAGTCTTAAATATAAAAGCCTGCAAATAATCATTAGCCACTCAGTGAAATATTTCATATTGTGACTATTTGTTTAAAACTTTTGACTGACTGATACCTGAGATGAGAGTATAGATTCACATTTTATTTGAATTTTGTTTGCGACAAGAGCCAAATTCCAGATGATTATTTGCCCTATCAGAAAATAAATGGTTGCATTTATTATTTAGAGAACTGGACAAACACCGAGCCTTCTTATGCTTATGAATGGTGTAAATAGCAGGAGACGCAATAGATAACTACAGAAAGCCAGTCCTCATTTCTCCAGCTGGAAAGAGTTTTTTCCAATTATTCTCAACTTTGTTTCTATAGCCAAATCAATTTTAATCTGCCATTCTTTTACATGGGATCACATAGGATATGCAGCATAGAAACAGACCATTTAGCCCAACCAGTCTATGCCAGTGTTTATGCTCCACTCGAGCCTCCTCCTGTTTTTCCTCATCTAACCCTATCAGCATACTCTCTATTCCCTTCTTCCTCATATGCTTTTCTAACCGCCCCTTAAATGCATCTATACTATTCACTTCAACCACTCCCTGTGGTAGCGCATTTCACATTCTCACCACTCTCTGGGTAAAGAAGTTTCTTCTGAATTCCCTATTTGATTTCTTGGTGACTATCTTATATTGATAGTCTCTAGTTTTGCTCTTCCCCACAATTGGAAACACTCTTATCAGAACCTTTCATGATTTTAAAGACCACTATTAGGTCACCCCACAGCCTTCCCTTTTCAAGAGAAAAGAGATCCAGTTTGTTCATCCTTTCCTGATAACCGTTATTTCGCATGTCTGGTATCATGCTTGTAAATCTTCTCTGCAACCACTCCAATGCTTCTATATTCTTTTTATAATATGGCGACCAGAATTGAACACAGTGTGGTCTAACCAAAGCTTGATACAAGTTTAGCATAACTTCAATACTTTTCAATTCTATCCCTCTAGAAATAACCCTGGTTTGCCTTTTTTATGGCCTTGTTAACCTGTGTCGATACTTTTAGTGATTTGTGTATTTGTACTCCTAGATCCCTTTGCACCTCTACCCCATTTAGATTCTTATTTTCCAATTATTATGTGACCTCATATAATGAATTATTATGGGAAACAAAAGACAGAAAAGAGATGAGTAAAAGTGGAGGGCAGAGAAACCAAAGGCAAGAAACAAAAAGGGCCACTGAATATAAAAGGGCTGCAGGAGGGGTCAAAACTAAAAATCATGGTTTAAAAACTAGGATGAAAACACTCTACCTAAATGCACGCAGCATTCGAAATAAAGTAAATGAGTTGACGGCACAAATCATTACAAATGGGTATGATTTGGTGGCCATTACAGAAACATGGTTGCAAGGTGGCCAAGACTGGGAATTAAACATACAGGGGTATCTGACGATTCAGAAAGATAGGCAAGAAGGGAAAGGAGGTGGGGTAGCTCTGTTAATAAAAGATGATAGGGCAGTTGTGAGGGATGATATTGGCTCCAATGAACAAAATGCTGAATCATTGTGGGTGGAGATTAGAGATAGTAAGGGGAAAAAGTCACTGGTCGGTGTAGTTTATAGGCCCCCAAATAATAACTTCACGGTGGGGCGGGCAATAATCAAGGGAATAATGGAGGCATGTGAAAAAGGAACGGCAGTAGTCATGGGAGATTTTAACCTACATATCGATTGGTCAAATCAAATCGCACGGGGTAGCCTGGAGGAGGAATTCATAGAATGCATACGGGATTGTTTCTTAGAACAGAATGTAACAGAACCTACAAGGGAGCAAGCCATCTTAGATCTGGTCCTGTGTAATGAGACAGGAAAAATAAAAGATCTCCTCGTAAAAGATCCTCTCGGAATGAGTGATCACAATATGGTTGAATTTGTAATACAGATTGAGGATGAGGAAGTTGTGTCAGAAACGAGCATACTATGCTTAAACAAAGGGGACTACAGTGGGATGAGGGCAGAGTTGGCTAAAGTAGACTGGAAACAAGGACTAAACGGTGGCACAATTGAGGAACAGTGGAGGACTTTTAAGAAGCTCTTTCATAGTGCGCAACAAAAATATATTCCAGTGAAAAAGAAGTGACGCAAGAGAAGGGATAACCAGCCGTGGATAACCAAGGAAATAAAGGAAAGTATCAAATAAAAGACCAATGCGTATAAGGTGGCCAAGGTTAGTGGGAAACTAGAGGATTGGGAAAATTTAAAGCAACAAAAAAGCAATAAAGAAAGGGAAGATAGATTACGAAGGTAAACTTGCGCAAAACATAAAAACAGATAGTAAAAGCTTTTACAGATATATAAAACGGAAAAGAGTGACTAAAGTAAATGTTGGTCCCTTCGAAGATGAAAAGGGGGATTTAATAATGGGAAATGTGGAAATGGCTGAGACCTTAAACAATTATTTTGCTTCCGTCTTCACAGTGGAAGACACAAAAAGCATGCCAAAATTTGCAGGCCACAGGAATGTGGGAAAGGAGGACCTTGAGACAATCACTATCACTAGGGGGGTAGTGCTGGACAGGCTAATGGGACTGAAGGTAGACAAGTCCCCTGGTCCTGATGAAATGCAGCCCAGGGTATTAAAAGAGATGGCGGAAGTTATAGCAGATGCATTCGTTATAATCTACCAAAATTCTCTGGACTCTGGGGAGGTACCAGTGGATTGGAAAGAAGCTAATGTAACGCCTCTGTTTAAAAAAGGGGGCAGGCAAAAGGCAGGTAACTATAGGCCGGTTAGTTTAACATCTGTAGTGGGGAAAATGCTTGAAACTATCATTAAGGAAGAAATAGCGGGACATCTAGATAGGAATAGTGCAATCAAGCAGACGCAGCATGGATTCATGAAAGGGAAATCATGTTTAACTAACTTACTGGAATTCTTTGAGGATATAACGAGCATGGTGGATAGAGGTGTACCGATGGATGTGGTGTATTTAGATTTCCAAAAGGCATTCGATAAGGTGCCACACAAAAGGTTACTGCAGAGGATAAAGGTATGCGGAGTCAGAGGAAATGTATTAGCATGGATAGAGAATTGGCTGGCGAACAGAAAGCAGAGAGTGGGGATAAATGGGTCCTTTTCCGGTTGGAAATCAGTGGTTAGTGGTGTGCCACAGGGATCAGTGCTAGGACCACAACTGTTTACAATATACATAGATGACCTGGAAGAGGGGACAGAGTGTAGTGCAACAAAATTTGCAGATGACACTAAGATTAGTGGGAAAGCGGGTTGTGTAGAGGACTAAGAGAGGCTGCAAGGAGATTTGGATAGGTTAAGTAAATGGGCTAAGGTTTAGCAGATGGAATACAATGTCGGAAAGTGTGAGGTCATCCACCTTGGGGAAAAAAAACAGTAAAAGGGAATATTATTTGAATGGGGAGAAATTACAACATGCTGTGGTACAGAGGGACCTGGGGGTCCTTGTGCATGAATCCCAAAAGGTTAGTTTGCAGGTGCAGCAGGTAATCAGGAAGGCGAATGGAATGTTGGCCTTCATTGCGAGAGGGATGGAGTACAAAAGCAGGGAGTTCTTGCTGCAACTGTATAAGGTATTGGTAAGGCTGCACCTGGAGTACTGCGTGCAGTTTTGGTCACCTTACTTAAGGAAGGATATACTAGCTTTGGAAGGGGTACAGAGACAATTTACTAGGCTGATTCCAGAAATGAGGGGGTTATCTTACGATGATAGATTGAGTAGACTGGGTCTTTACTCGTTGGAGTTCAGAAGGATGAGGGGTGATCTTATAGAAACATTTAAAATCATGAAAGGGATAGACAAGATAGAGGCAGAGAGGTTGTTTCCATTGGTAAGGGAGACTAGAACTAGGGGGCACAGCCTCAAAATACGGAGGAGCCAATTTAAAACCGAGTTGAGAAGGAATTTCTTCTCCCAGAGGGTTGTGAATCTGTGGAATTCTCTGCCCAAGGAAGCAGTTGAGGCTAGCTCATTGAATGTTTTCAAGTCAAAGATAGATAGATTTTTAACCAATAAGGGAATTAAGGGTTACGGGGAGAGGGCGGGTAAGTGGAGCTGAGTCCACGACCAGATCAGCCATGATCTTATTGAATGGCGGAGCAGGCTCGAGGGGCTAGATGGCCTACTCCTGTTCCTAATTCTTATGTTCTTATGTTCCCTATTTTTCTAACGAAAATGTAATACTTCCATGCATGATAATTTCTTTTTAAAAACCTCATGTGGAATGTTATTAAATACTTTCAAATTATACCAAATTATACCAACTAAAAAAATTATTAAGGGAAGATAGACTATGAAAGTAAACTAGCACAAAATATAAAAACAGATAGCAAGAGTTTCTACAGGTATATAAAAAGGAAAAAGGTGGCTAAAGTAAATGTTGGTCCCTAAGAGGACGAGACCGTGGAATTCGTAATGGGGAGCATGGAGATGGCAGAAACTCTGAACAAATATTTTGTATCAGTCTTTACGGTAGAGGACACTAACAATATTCCGACAGTGGATAGTCTAGGGGCTATGGGGGGGTGGGGGGGGAGGAACGGGGGGGGGGGGAAGCTTAACACAATTACAATCACTAAGGAGGTGGTACTCAGTAAGATAATGGGACTAAAGGCAGATAAATCCCCTGGACCTGATGGCTTGCATTCTAGGGTCTTAAGAGAAATAACGGCATGGATTGTGGGTGCATTGGTTGTAATTTACCAAAATTCCCTGGATTCTGGGGAGGTCCCAGCAGATTGGAAAACTGTAAATATAACGCCCCTACTTAAAAAAGGAGGCAGACAAAAAGCAGGAAACTATAGACCAGTTAGCCAACATCTGTGGTTGGGAAAATGTTGGAGTCCATTATTAAAGAAGCAGTAGCAGGACATTTGGAAAAGCAAAATTCAGTCAGGCAGAGTCAGCATGGGTTTATGAAGGGGAAGTCATGTTTGCCAAATCTGCTGGAGTTCTTTGAAGATGTAACAAACAGGGTAGATAAAGGGGAACCAGTGGATGTGGTATATTTGGACTTCCAGAAGGCATTTGACAAGGTGCCACATAAAAGGTTACTGCACAAGATAAAAGTTCACGGGGTTGGGGTAATATATTAGCATGGATAGAGGATTGGCTAACAAACAGAAAACAGAGTCGGGATAAATAGTTCATTCTCTGGTTGGCAACCAGTAACTAGTGGGGTGCCGCAGGGATCAGTGCTGGGACCCCAACTATTTACAATCTATATAAACGACTTGGAAGAAGGGACTGAGTGTAACATAGCCAAGTTTGCTAACGATACAAAGATGGGAGGAAAAGCAATGTGTGAGGAGGATCCAAAAAACTTGCAAAAGGACATAGACAGGCTAAGTGAGTGGGCAAAAATTTGGCAGATGGAGTATAATGTTGGGAAGTGTGTGGTCATGCACTTTGGCAGAAAAAAAAATCAAAGAGCAAGTTATTATTTAAATAGAGAAAGATTGCAAAGTGCCACAGTATAGTGGGACCTGGGTTACTTGTGCATGAAACACAAAAGGATAGTATGCAGATACAGCAAGTGATCAGGAAGGCCAATGGTATCTTTTCCTTTATTGCAAAGGGGATGGAGTATAAAAGCAGGGAAGTCTTGCTACAGCTACATAAGGTATTGGTGAGGCCACACCTGGAATACTGTGTACAGTTTTGTTTTCTATATTTACGAAAGGATATACTTGCTTTGGAGGGAGATCAGAGAAGGTTCACTAGGTTGATTCTGGGGATGAGGGGGTTGACTTATGAGGCAAGTTGGGTAGGTTGGGCCTCTACTCATTGGAATTCAGAAGAATGACAGGTGATCTTATCGAAATGTGTAAGATTATGAGGGGGCTTGACAAGGTAGATGCAGAGAGGATGTTTCCACTGATGGGAAAGACTAAAACTAGAGGGCATGATATTAGAATAAGGGGCCGGCTATTTAAAACAGATGAGGAGAAATTTCTTCTCTCAGAGGATTGTAAATCTGTGGAATTCGCTACCTCAGAGAGCTGTGGAAGCTGGGACATTGAATAAATTTAAGACAGAAATTGACAGTTTCTTAAACGATAAGGGGATAAGGGGTTTTGGGGAGCGGGCTGGGAAGTGGAGCTGAGTCCATGATCAGATCAGCCATGATCTTGTTGAATGGCGGAGCAGACTCGAGGGGCCGTATGGCCTACTCCCGCTCCTGTTTCTTATGTTCTTATGTATACCAACTAAATACCCACATTCCATTACTGCACAACCTACTCAAATAATACATATGCCGAGCCCCATTCTTTCTAAATCATCATGGCACGAGTTCCTCAACAATTTAGTTAAGTTCAAAACTAGAGTCTTCGGGGCCGAAATTGATGGCCTTACTGCCCACTGCCACCGACATTCCTCTGGACGAACTGCCCAGTGCCACTTTCATCGTGGCCTGGAGCAGGCGGGAGGAGAGAGCCACCGGGAAGCACCTGTAGACGTCAGCGGACGGCCAATGCACATAAGTAGACTCCCGCCTACCAAGATGCCATATTCTTTTTTCTCATTCCTTATCAATTTCTTGGTCCTCCTTTGCTGAATTCTAAAATCCTCCCAATCCTCAGGCTTATTACTCTTTTTGGCAACATTATAAGCCTGTTCCTTCGGCTGGAGTCGGCGGCAGGACAGCAGTGGACCTCTGAGTGCAAGCAGCTCTGTCCTCAAGGGACCTGGGTGATGAAAATTCCGCCCAAAGAATCGTCGGACCTCGGTGGCCATCGGCGGTCCGATGGGCGGCACTTCGGCAGGCGGAGGCCTTCATCAATTTCGGCCCCTTAAATCTAAACAAAACAAACAAGGTAGAGATGAGGGACGAGTTGGCTGAAGTAGATATAGAAAGTACATTAAAAGGTATGAAGGTGGATATGCAATAACTAAAATTTAAAGAATTAATACATAATTTACAACAAGTTTATAATCCTGTTAAGGCACAAAAATCCCATGGGAAAAGTGGTCCAACCGTGGCTAACAAGAGAAGTTAAAGATATTATTGGATCAAAGGAACAGACTTATAATGTTGCCAAAAAGAGTAATAAGCCTGAGGATTGGGAGGATTTTAGAATTTAGCACAGCAGGACCAAGAAATTGATAAGGAAAGAGAAAAAAGAATATGAGAGTAAATTAGCAAGAAACATAAAAACAGATTGTAAATGTTACTATAGGTATGTGAAAACATAGAAACATAGAAAATAGGTGCAGGAGTAGGCCATTCGGCCCTTCGAGCCTGCACCGCCATTCAATAAGATCATGGCTGATCATTCCCTCAGTACCCCTTTCCTGCTTTCTCTCCATACCCCTTGATCCCCTTAGCCGTAAGAGCCATATCTAACTCCCTCTTGAATATATCCAATGAACTGGCATCAACAACTCTTTGCGGCAGGGAATTCCATAGGTTAACAACTCTCTGAGTGAAGAAGTTTCTCCTCATCTCAGACCTAAATGGCCTACCCCTTATCCTAAGACTATGTCCCCTGGTCCTGGACTTCCCCAACATCGGGAACATTCTTCTCGCATCTAACCTGTCCAGTCCCGTCAGAATCTTATACGTTTCTATGAGATCTCCTCTTATCCTTCTAAACTCCAGTGAATAAAGGCCCAGTTGATCCAGTTTCTCCTCATATGACAGTCCAGCCATCCCTGGAATCAGTCTGGTGGACCTTCGCTGCACTCCCTCAATAATAAGAACATTCTTCCTCAGATGAGGAGACCAAAACTAAACACAATATTCCAGGTGAGGCCTCACTAAGGCCCTGTACAACTGCAGTAAGACCTCCCTGCTCCTATATTCAAATCTCCTAGCTATGAAGGCCAACATACCATTTGCCTTCTTCACCGCCTGCTGTACCTACATGCCCACTTTCAGTGACTGATGAACTATGACACCCAGGTCTCGTTGTACCTCCCCTTTTCCTAACCTGCCGCCATCCAGATAATATTCTGCCTTTGTGTTTTTGCCCCCAAAATGGATAACCTCACATTTATCCACATTATACTGCATCTGCCATGCATTTACCCACTCACCTAACCTGTCCAAGTCACCCTGCAGCCTCTTAGCGTCCTCCTCACAGCTCACATCGTCACCCAGTTTAGTGTCATCTGCAAACTTGGAGATATTACATTCAATTCCTTCATCTAAATCGTTAATGTATATTGTAAAGAGCTGGGGTCCCAGCACTGAGCCCTGCGGCACTCCACTAGTCACCGCCTGCCATTCTGAAAAGGACCCGTTTATTCCGACTCTCTGCTTCCTGTCTGCCAACCAGTTCTCTATCCACGTCAGTACATTACCCCCAATACCATGCACTTTGATTTTGCACACCAATCTCTTGTGCGGGACCTTGTCAAAATCCTTTTGAAAGTCTAAATACACCACATCCACTGGTTCCCCCTTGTCCAACTCGCTAGTTACATTCTCAAAAAATTTCAGAAGATTCGTCAAGCATGATTTCCCTTTCATAAATCCATGCTGACTTGGTCCGATCCTGTCCCTGCTTTCCAAATGCGCTGCTATTTCATCCTTAATAATTGATTCCAACATTTTCCCCACCACTGTAAATAGGAAGAGATTAGTGAAAGTAAACATGGGCCTGTTAGAGGCAGAGACAGGCGAAATTATAATGGGCAATAAGGAAATGGCAGTGACATTAAACAAATACTTTAAACGTTCTGGAAATAATGGGGAACCAAGGGGAAAGAATGAGCAACCTTAAGAAATCAGTATAAGGCCTCCTTTGTGCCTCCCGTTAGTGCCTCCAGGGGGCGATAACGGGTGCTAACAGCTTTCCGACCGGCAAAAGTACCAACACCTCAACTTGGATAGCATCCAGAATTGGGCTGACAAGTTGCAGGTATCATTCATCTCAAACAAGAAAATGCCACCTCCTCCCTGGACTTTCAATTGCATCACCATTGCCATGTCCCCCACCAACATCGTGGAGGTCACCATTCACCAGAGGCTTAACTGGACTAGCCATATCAGCACCATTGTTGCAAGAGCAGGACAGAGGCTTGGTACTATTCGAGAAGTGGATCACCTCCTGACGGCTCAAGACCCCTTTGCCATCTATAAGGCTAATGTCAGGAGAGTAATGAAATATTCATTACTCGCCTATATGGGTGCAGCTGCACCAGCACTCATAAAGCTTGACACCATCCAAGACAGAGCAGTAGATATGAATGGTGCCCCACTACTGGACTCAATATCCATCTCCTCTACATTTGCACCATGTCTAAAGTATATAGAAACATAGAACATAGAAAATAGGTGCAGGAGTAGGCCATTCGGCCCTTCTAGCCTGCACCGCCATTCAATGAGTTCATGGCTGAACATGCAACTTCAGTACCCCATTCCTGCTTTCTCACCATACCCCTTGATTCCCCTAGTAGTAAGGACTTCATCTAACTCCTTTTTGAATATATTTAGTGAATTGGCCTCAACAACTTTCTGTGGTAGAGAATTCCACAGGTTCACCACTCTCTGGGTGAAGAAATTCCTCCTCATCTCGATCCTAAATGGCTTCCCCCTTATCCTTAGACTGTGTCCCCTGGTTCTGGACTTCCCCAACATTGGGAACATTCTTCCTGCATCTAACCTGTCTAACCCCGTCAGAATTTTAAACGTTTCTACGAGGTCCCCTCTCATTCTTCTGAACTCCAGTGAATACAAGCCCAGTTGATCCAGTCTTTCTTGATAGGTCAGTCCCGCCATCCCGGGAATCAGTCTGGTGAACCTTCGCTGCACTCCCTCAATAGCAAGAATGTCCTTCCTCAGGTTAGGAGACCAAAACTGTACACAATACTCCAGGTGTGGCCTCACCAAGGCCCTGTACAATATATGAGCTACAGGATGCAATGTAGAAACTCTTCAAGGTTGCTTCGACAGCACCTCCCTACCCTGTGATTTCTACCACCAAGAAGAACAAGAGCAGCAAAGTTGTGGGAACACCCATCACTTTCAAGTTAAAGGAAGTGGTGAAGATCTAGAGGTAGATGGATGTCATTTGCATACTTGTGGAAGCTGACCCCATCTCTCCAGATTTCACTGATGGTAGCATGTAGATGAGGAAGAGGAGGGGCCAAGGTTAGATTATGGGGACTCCAGAGGTGAGTGTGCAGGTTTGGGAAGAGAAGCCATTCCGAGAGATACTTTGACTATGTTCAGATAATTAGGACTACCAAGCGAGGGTAGAACTCAAGGTCCTTGGTTCCATTCCTTGCAGCGCCAAGTTTGATGACCTTAGCTGGGCCAAAAATTAAGGTGGTTAAATTGGTCTGGTGTCCCTGGGCTAGGGTCAGTGGGACAGGGAGAGGGGAGGAGGAATCACTTATTGTTCCCTCTTCTGATACTTATCTAGCGCTCTGCTGGAAAATAGGCTTGGATATAATTATATGCATGGTCAAAAAGCTCAATAACACTCACTGTCCAAGCTCACACAAAACAGACGAAGTGCTAGAAGGCTGCCAATGCCTGTGGAACTGTATTCTAGGAAGAATAAGCTCCTTCAGGAGAGAAGAGGGAAATATTGGAGAGGAAAAACATTCTGGAGAGGATCATCAGTAAAGAGAACAACTTCACTTTTGAAGCTGTCAGCACCGATTAGTATCAAAATGGCACTAAGCTTGCTTAGCTACACATAGGTATTGTGATAAGAAGACAGATATCCATTATCATGATTGAACGTTTGTATTCTCTGAGGAATAGCTTATAATTGATTCCAGATAAGAATATTTGATTGAAGCACAATGTCAATCCAAGCACAGAATCTTAAACTGCCTAGCTGCTTATTCCTATTGTATAGAGTTTCATGACATATAGGATCCGGTTATGTTTTTTAAATGATCAGCATGATACACTTTGTGAACTTACTGCCAAAGTTTACTTTTAAAAATGTTATCTTTCATTTAAATATGGGCTGTTTTTTTATTTATCAAGCCATGGCATAAAGATTTTCAAGTTGGATAAATGTTTAGGGAAAGAAATTTAGTTTTATATTTCTTGTTGGCAAACAACTTCATTTATCACAAATGTCAGGGTTAAACTATCGCAACATTTTAGATTTCTGCACATGAAGCGGAACAAAACATTTCATTCTTTGCATTGTTTTAGTTTTGTAATAAAACATCAGAGTTGCAGAAATCATTTCTACTGATTTTTCTCTGCATTTTGGAAATTATAATGAAAATTGTAAAGAAGCTAGCATTATCCAGTAGCTCTGATTCATTTTGAACTAATCCTATTTGCTCATGAATGCCATTCTGAACAGGAAAATATGAATTAAATTGATAGGTTATATTTTCTAATCTTCTGCTACACATCTTGTTGAAATGATTTTTAGTAGCGTTAGATGTGTGTTTCAGTCTTAGTGGGTCATATTACACCAAAGATGTTTATTCACTTCTTCAAGTGATAGATTATTAAAAAATACATAAAATATGAACTCTGCTATCTTCAACAGTTTAATTCGCTTATTATCGAGAGCAAAAACGTACACACAGTTGTGCTTATGCTGGATTCACCAGAGGATGAAATTTTGCTTAAAGCCTGTGAAGCCATATATAAATTTGCCGAAAAAGGTTCGTTTATTTTCATTGCCATTTGTCTTATTGTATGTTGATACTGCAAGACATTCACCATGTTACAGTTTTGAATACTTGCTTTATCATTGCATTCCATTTTCATTGATTTTATAGAATTAAACGAATGAAATATATGCTTTAATTTGGATGTCTTGGTATTTTTTAAGGAAAATACTTGCATTTTCAAATGATACACCTTTTTTAAATCCACTATATATTTTATATTTCTGTAAGTTTTTAAAATGTAATTTAATATCAAATTCCAAATAAGGTAATACTGCAGCTAAAAGCTATCCATGAAAAGTGGAAGGCATTCTGGTCTTCCCAGTGGATGAAAATTTGAGGCTAGCAGTTGCCACTTTACTTTCTGTGGGCTGAGAAAAATAAGATTTGCATAATAATCAATAGTGGCAACATTTATTTTGGAAAAAGAATATATGGATTATTGCTACATAATGCAGAGAGTAGGAAACTTATTACGCAATTATTTGAGTTGCAGAGGCATTATATAAAAATACAGAGAGAGGATCCAGGGGATGGGTAACTATTGATTTTTAGGGTATGAGTAATCAGGGATAATAGATGCTCAAGTCGGGCTTGCTACTTTAACATTCCCTCTCATTTCTACTCTGACCAATATTGGGCTCCTGTAATGGAGTGCTCCCCCCACCCAAGCAGGCCAAGCTCACTTACTTCCCTGGGATTGAACTCTTCCCCCTCCTCCCCAATAAGTCCCCACAATCCAACCCCCCGCCCCAACCCCGATCAGGGATCGGACGACTCCTGGGATTGGACGACCCCACTCCCTCCATGCTCCCATTGGCAGCTGCAGGCTCCGTACCTGTGGTTGTGGCCTGCTCCAGAGAACTAGAAGTCAAGCCTGTCAAACAGGCTGACTTCCGGGCAGGGATATTGTCAAAAAAAATCTGCACGCTGAAACTCCACAGCATATGGAGAAACCCTGACTTCCGGGTTTCCCGTCCAAAATTTGCCCCACCCTCCCGTTCGAAAACCCCGCCCCTGTCAATATCTGGGCCACTATATTTGCAGTTTTTTCTCTTTTTTTCTATTTCCATCAATTTCCCTTATTTTGTTTGTGTGAGCCTCTCCCATCAACTATTGGTCAACTATTTGCATATTCTTTAATTCTTCCTATATCTTTTAATTCCTCAATGTTGATCTTTTGTGTTGTCTAACAGTTTTCTCGTAAGCAATTTGCAGATCATTCATTTAACCCCACTTTGGGATCCCATCATCCCTCTTCCCCTCTATTTTTTCCTTTGTTTTGAAACCGTATTAAAATGTTAGTTCTTTTAATCTTTAGTTGGATGAAGATACACCCCCAAAACTTAACCAACTGTTCTCTTTACAGATTCTGAGTGGCGTATATTATTACTTTTTTCTAATTCCTTTCTCACAATTCTAGCATTTGTGTTTTTAATTTTTTTATTTGTTCAAGTAGTAGTTGTACAGGAATGAAGAATTGGTGGTCAGTAGTATAAGGACTTTGATCTTTATCCCATAAACAACATCAACTTGCATTTATATAGGGTCTTTAATGTTGCAAAATGCCCTAGGCGATTCACAGGAGCGTTATCAAACAAAATTTGACACCATGCCAGATATTAGGGCCACTGACCAAAAGCTTGATCAAAGAGGTAGGTTTTAAGGAGCATCTTGAAGGAGTAAAGAGGCGGAGAGGTTTAGGGAGGGAATTCCAGAACTTAGGGCACAGGCAGCTAAAGGTACGGCCACCAATGGTGGAACAATTAAACTCGGAGATGCTCGAAGCCAGAATTGGAGGAGTGCAGAGATCTCTGAGGGTTGTAGGGCTGGAGGACATCACAGAGATAGGGAGATGAAAGGCCAGGGAGGGATTTGAAAACAAGGATGAGAATTTTAAAATCGAAGCGTTGCAGGACCAGGAGCATATGGAGGTCAGTGAGCACAGGGCTGATGGGTGAATGGGACTTGATGCAAGTTTTGGATGAGCTCACCTTTATCTATGGTGGAAGATGAGAGGCCTCCCAGGAAAGCATTGGAATAGTCAAGTCTAGAGGTAATAAAGGCTTGGATGAGGGTTTTAGCAGCAGACTCAGACAATGTTAACACTTTATTGAGCTGAGTACATAATTTCTCACATCTATGTAACCAGCTGAATGTGTTTCGAACATCTTAAAAGATTTCATTATATTTGTAATGCTCCACTGATTAACATGAGATATATTTATGTTAAATAGAGAAATCTTTATGTTCTAACAAGTTCAAGGTTCTTTTGCAGCTGACTTTTTCCAGAATCTAGGACAAGAATAATTAAAAAAATATATAATCTGTAGTTTGCTGGAATCTTTCTATTTTAACATTTCCTACTAACTACTGCTATATTTAACCATACTTTGCCATTATAACTCTGACATTAAATATAAGTTTTCTACTTTTCAAAAAATAATATGACCATTTCCAGTCTGTGGAGTTCTGGAGTTTGAGGTAAAAAAGTTCAGATTGTTTGAGATACACAAATCTTTAACAGTGGGAAGATCAGTTGATCAAGCTATATGGTTCCAAGATTTTATAAATAGGAGCGTAGGGTACAAAAGCAAACAGGTAATGCTAAACCTAAACAGTGCATCATTTAGACCACTGTTACAGTGTATTGTTTCAGTTCTGGGTACATTTGTTTACATGACTGCATAATGAACAGAACTGCCAACTAAATATTGCAGAATTGGGAAGGAAAAAGGGTTGTTGGTGGCGTAGCTGTACTAATAAGAGATAACATAACGGCAGTAGAAAAAAGGGACATAACTGATAGAAGCAGAATCCATATAGATTGAAATAAAAGACAAGGGATCGATCACACTAATAGGAGCATACTACAGACAACCTAATAGTGGAAAGGTGGTGGAGGAAGAAATATGTGAGCAAATATGTGAAATACGTAAAGGACATAGAGTAATAATCATGGCAAATAAACTGGCAAAAAGAGGTAGCAAAAGTGGTACAGGGAATGGAGTTTTTACAATGTGTGTAGGACTCCTTTCTGACCTAGTATGAAAAAAGCCCAACAAGAGAGGGAGCTCTGCAGGATCTCGTAATGAGATATGAACCAGAACAAATAAGAGAAGTAAGTATAGGGGAACATCTAGGCAACAGCGATCACAACATAACAAGGTTTACAATAAAGATTGAGAGGGATATAAGTAAGACTTAAAGACCAAAGTAATTAATTGGAAAAAAGCTGATTTTAAGGGGATGAGAATGGAACAAGGGAACATAAGAACATAAGAATTAGGAGTAGGAGTAGGCCATTCGGCCCCTCGAACCTGCTCTGCCATTCAATAAGATCATGGCTGATCTTTTACCTCAATTCCACTTTCCTACACTATCCCCATATCCCTTGATTCCCTTAATATCCAAAAATCTATTGATCTCTGTCTTGAATATACTCAAAGACTGAGCCTCCACAACCCTCTGGGGTAGAGAATTCCAAAGATTTACCACCCTCCGAGTGAAGAAGTGTCTCCTCATCTCAGTTCGACATGGCCGACCCCTTATTCTGAGACTGTGAACCCTGTTTCGAGGCTCCACAGCCAGAGGAAACATCCTCCCGACATCCACCCTGTCAAGCCCTGTAAGAATTTTGTATGTTTCAATGAGATCACCTCTCATTCTTCTAAACTCGAGAGAACATAGGCCAAGTCTACTCAATCTCTCCTCATAAACTGGAAAATAACCTGGAAAAACTTACTGACAAACAAAGAAATAGAACAGCAGTAGGAAACAGCGGTTTAACGTCTCATCCAAAAGACAGCAGTTTAAACAGTGCAGAACATCCTCAGCATTGGAGTGTAGGATTAGATTTTTGTGTTTAGGGGCTAGATTTTACACTTTTGTGCAGATCGCCCAAAAATGGGCGGTATTCCTGGCGTGGGCGGTAAAAATGGGTTTTCAGATCGTCGGCTTGTCGCCCATTCTCAAAGCCCCTAGTCTCCATTTTTTTAATTGGGCGTTACCGCAAGTGATATGAAATGGGCTGTAGAATTAAATCTCTCTGATCTGCCGTAAAGTGTCGCTGTCCAATGTAACGGCATGGCAACGCTCGATTCCCGTGACTCAGGAGGTCAAGGGTCATTATGATATGCGTAGAAGAGGAGACAGATAGAGAGGGAGCTGAGAGGGAGTGAAGGCGTGTGTGGGTGTGCTGTGGCTGCTTTGGGAGAAAGGAGGGAGAGTTTAGAGCTTTAAGCAAATTCGGAATCAAAAATTAGCTGTTACCAGCCAGATATTTCCCCAAATTTGGTGCCTATAATGGAGGGAGAGGAGGAGACGATACAGCACGCTTGGAGACTGACGCTAGTGAGAGCAGTGAGCTAGGAGAGGAGCACATTGGAGGTTCTCGATCAAGACAAATGCCTCCCTCCTACAGGAGGTTGAGTTACGTTGGGGTGATTTGGCCCAGGGAGGGCGATGGAAGCCCACCCCAAAGGCCTACCAGAAGATATGGGCCGAGATAGCCGAGGTGGTCTCGTCGGCGACCAACGAGGTGTGTGAGGGCAACTAATGTCGCAAACGATGGAATGACCTTGTGGATCCGGAAGAGTAAGTATTACATTTATTTACATGTACTTAAGTATTGATATAATTTGATTTGTAACAGTCATGAGTGACTATCATCAGATGTGAGGTCTTTTACTTTTACTGGGAATATTGTACTCAAAACCTGTGGTCACAGTGTACATCTTTAGGTAAAGAATGATAATTATCATAATAATCATGACTACATCTGTCGGTTATGTGTTGTATCAGTCTCTGTGACAGTACCAAGCAATGTTATCACGCAATGATCTCATGCCATGTCGTCCTTTTACCTTTAACAGAAGAAGCTATCAATGATGAGGTCCATGCAGAGACGAACGGGTGGGGGGGCCACCCGTTCGCAGCGACGGCGGGTGCTCACAATCATGGGGAAGCACCCCCGGACAGCCAAGCAAGCATCTGCAGACCCTGAAGTGATGCGACGTGAGTAAAGTTTACACCATTGCGTGATGTAAAGTCAATAGATGCCACACCCACTCATATCCGAACGATCATATATGATAGATGATTCTAAAATTGTCCTATAAATAATGCTGGCCTAATGAAAATCATTGCAATGCAGAATGTGTTGGTCATGAAATGTGATGTCTATGATGATTTTGATAGCGGTGGTTCTTTTGTAGTGCGTATGCTGTGTGTAGCGCTGGAATCACCTTGTCACCCTAGCACCCCATTCTTCTCTAATACAGCCATTTGTGTTTTGTAGCTCAGCCAGCAGCACGGCCCGAGGCAAGACCAGAGAGGCCAGAAGGTGGGGGCGCGGGGTCGGACTTGCCGGACGATCCTACATCTGGTGCTGAGGAGTTCCGATTCTCGCCTGTCAATCCGCTGGGTCCGTTCTCTACGGATGAGAGCGCGGACTTCGAGGAGCCTGCATCGCCACGCTCCAGAAGCCATTCCACCCCAAGGCCATTTAGTGCTCCTCTGGCCATTCCCGCCTCCAATCTGGAGGTACCTGGCCCAAGCACCCCATTTGTCCCCAGGACGGCGCCGATCCCGCGAAGTTTCGTGGACGCGGCAGGTCTGTTCCACGAGCGCCACATGAGAGCAGAGAGATGGTACAGTTGTCCAGGAGGACTGTAGACATTGGTGACCAGATCCTCGATGCATTCGGGGGCATATCCTGACAGCTGGCCACCATGACTGAGTACATTCCTTGGATAGCGGAGGCCCTGGAGGCAATAGCCAGGAACACTGCTGGCACAGTCTTCCCAGTGGTCCCGGAGCGTGGCACTCTATCCCTAGGTTCCGTACCACCACTGCGAACAACAGATGAGAGGCAGGACCAAGATCCTGCTTCTGGATCCGAGAATGTTGCCATCTCGGCAGCCCCTGTTCCCGTACCTGTGCAACCACCGCCTCTGCCTTCATCCCCCCCAATGAGGCACCTCCTGAGCAGCTCTTCGGCCAGGTGGCATGGAGCGCGGAGGGGAAGGGGTAGAGGTGGGAAAAAGAAGGGGAGGGAGGAAAGAAAGTGAGGTGCATGTCCGCAGGTGATGGCTGTGTTATATCTCCATCTGGATGTATGCAATTTGTTGTAATGTATGGGGGTAGGGGGCCACCCTCCTGCTTTGCATTTGTATTCTGTGTTGCTGGACATGTTAATCATTTGATTGATGTCAATGGTCGAAAAAATGGGGTAGGGGGTGGGGTCTTTTTGCCTGTGATATTTATGGTCGTATAAAATGTTTTTTATTCAATATAACCTTGTTGTGCATTGTCTCAGATAGCTGGACCGTTACACACTGGTGATTCCTTAACATGAAAGGGTTAAATAAAACTTAACTAGAATCAACTTAAACTTTAACTGGCACCAAGGTGATGCCCACCACTGATGTCTGAGCTGCATACACACAGCAGTATGTCAGCGTTGTCACTCAGTTATGAGCTCCTGACGTAAGAGTCTTGCAGCTATGTCGCCCCCACGGGCCCTTTCCTGCGGTTCGGAGGGGGGCGTGGACATGGTTGCATAGTCAGCCTGATGGTCTGGCCCGAGCTCAGCGTCCAGCCCCTCGTCCTCCTCTTCCTCTCTCTCCTGAGGTGGAGCATCAGTCCCTTCTGGCAATTCTTGTCCCCTCCTGATAGCCAGGTTGTGCAGCATGGAGCACACGGCCACAAATTTAGCTACTTGCTCAGGCTTGTATTGTAGCTCTCCTCCTGAGTGCTCCAGGCATCTAAAGCGCTGCTTAAGCACAGTTATTGTTTTCTGGACCACATTGCGTGTGTCCCTGTGGCTCTGGTTGTATTGCTTCTCGGCCTCGGTGTGGGTGACACGCAGGGGGGTCATCAGCCAGGTGGCGAGGCCATATCGGTTGTCACCAAGCACCCAGCACTGTCCTTGTGGCTGACTCTTAAACACGTCAGAGGATGTGAGCCTCATCGAAGCTGCCCGGACATTTGGCATTCACTGCCATTATGATCTGGTTGTGGTCGACAACTAGTTGGACCTTCAGGGAGTGAAATCCTTTTCTGTTACGAAAAAGCTCTGGGTCCTGAAAAGGTGCTCGCATGGCGATGTGAGTGCACTGTATAGCCCCCTGCACCCTGGGGAACTTAGCAATACGGTAGAATGCTGTCAGTCTGAGCCTCCATGGTCATGGGGAAGCTGATAAAGTCCGTCCTACGCGTGTACGGGGACTCCGTGACCTGTCTAATGCAGCGATGTATGGCATGGTGAGACAGAGGTAAAATCTCAACCATGGAGGCTCGAAAGGAACCGGACGCGTAGAAAGACAGTGCCGCGGTGACTTTGACCTCGACCAACACTGATGTCCTGATGGCAGGCTGCATATCTGGCCTGATGAGCTTGCATATTTCATTGATCACTACCTTGTGGAAGTGCAGTCTCCGAATGCAGGTGTGCTCGAACACGTCTAGGTAAGACCTCTTCTCCCTGTAAGTGCGGGGTCTGGACCTCCTCCTCATTCTGGCATGTCTTAAATTGAGCACATAATGATGTGCATTAGACGTTGAGCCATTTGCACTCTGCAGCATCTGCATATTGATCGATGCAGGCTGAGAAATAGCTGACCCCATTCCAATGAAAGTATAATAGCGATTGTTCAGAAGCAATAATTTCCACACTAAAATACACCTACAATAAACCCCAATTGTCCAGAGTCTCAAAATAAGTCTGTTGAGATGGTCACTTCACCTGAGAAGAACTCCAGAGTCAATCCAAACTCCCCCAAAGTTGAAGCAGCTTTTTGAATGAAGCGACCTGCAATTTTAAAAATAGCGCCCACACCGCTGTGATTCGTTCAGAACAGTTCCATTTTTTCTGAGTGGTGTTTTGGACGAGCGATATTGTGGCCGAGATGTGTGCGAGGTGGTGAAAGTGTCGCTGGGCGATCTCCTGGGCGTTAGTTTCGGCAAATGTGATCTTTACGACAAAAAAAAGTGGTTGATCGGTATTATTGAATCTCGCCATTAATTATGTGCGGAAAGTAACGCTGGACGATATTATGGGCATTGGTTTTGCCCATTCTGATGATTCCGCCCCCAAAAAATAGGCAGGCGGTATTATTTTTTCCCGGCGTTACATACTTGGGGAAACTAACGCTTGGCGATAAGTGTCAGAAAAATGGGCGTCAGTTTCCATTTTGTGGCTAAATGGGTGATATCTGGGCGTTATATCTCATTTCAGCGGTAAAATTGATATTAAGTGAGTGTTATGCATGCAAAAAAATTGTAAAATCTAGCCCGAGGTCTCTGAAGTGGGACTTGAACTCTCAACTTTCTGACTTGAGGCGAGAGAACTACCCACCATGGATGAATCAAGAAATAAGGGAAAAATGGAAACTTTCTTCTCTCAGAGGGTTGTGAATCTATGGAATTTTCTCCCTCAGAGAGCTGTGGAAGCTGCGTCATTGAATATATTTAAGGCGGAGATAGACAGATTTTTGAGCAATAAGGGAGTAAAGGATTATGGGCAGCGGGCAGGGAAGTGGAGCTGAGTCCATTGAAACATAGAAAATAGGTGCAGGAGTAGGCCATTCGGCCCTTCGAGCCTGCACCACCATTCAGTATGATCATAGCTGATCATGCAACTTCAGTACCCCATTCCTGCTTTCTCTCCATACCCCTTGATCCCTTTAGCCGTAAGGGCTACATCTAGCTCCCTTTTGAATATATCTAACGAACTGGCCTCCACAACTTTCTATGGTAGAGAATTCCACAGGTTCACAATTCTCTGAGTGAAGAAGTTTCTCCTCATCTCGGTCCTAAATGGCTTACCCCTTATCCTTAGATTGTGACCCCTGGTTCTGGACTTCCCCAACATCGGGAACATTCTTCCTGCATCTAACCTGTCCAATCCTGTCATAATTTTATATGTTTCTATGAGATCCCCTCTCATTCTTCTAAATTGCAGTGAATATAAGCCTAGTCGTCCAGCCTTTCTTCCTGAGAGGGGATCTCATAGAAACATACAAAATTTAATTATCAAGGAATATGAAAAGAAATAGTAAAATAATCTACAGACAATTCAGTAACAAAATAAAGATATAGTCATAGGGCCACAAGGGGATACAAATAATAAACGCACAGGTAATGACAGTAATTAGAAAAGGAAATAGTGCCAGAACACTGGTAGATAGCGAATGTGATTCCTATATTTTAAAAGGGATATTGAACAAGTCTAGGGAACTATAGACCAATTAACTTAATGTTATTGGTAGGAAAGATAATGGAATCCCAACTCAAAGATGTAATAGAAAAACATCTAGAAACAAATATATAATAGAGTGGTCAGCACGGATTCCAAAAGAGGTCATGCTTGACCAATCCTATTGAATTCTTTGAAGAAGTAACAGAAAGGGATAGTGAATGCATTGGTTGTAATTTACCAAAATTCCCTGGATTCTGGGGAGGTCCCAGCAGATTGGAAAACTACAAATGTAATGCCCCTATTTAAAAAAGGAGGCAGACAAAAAGCAGGAAACTATAGACCAGTTAGCCTAACATCTGTGGTTGGGAAGATGTTGGGGTCCATTATTAAAGAAGCAGTAGCAGGACATTTGGAAAAGCAAAATTCGGTCAGGCAGAGTCGGCATGGATTTATGAAGGGGAAGTCATGTTGACAAATTTGCTAGAATTCTTAGAGGATGTAACGAACAGGGTAGAAAAAGGGGAACCAGTGGATGTGGTGTATTTGGACTTCCAGAAGGCAGTTGACAAGGTGCCACATAAAAGGTTACTGCACAAGATAAAAGTTCACGGGGTTGGGGTAATATATTAGCATGGATAGAGGATTGACTAATAAGCAGGAAACAGAGAGTAAGGATAAATGGTTCATTCTCTGGTTGGCAATCCGTAACCAGTGGGGTGCCGTAGGGATCAGTGCTGGGACCCCAACTATTTACAATCTATATTAACTAAGAACATAAGAAATAGGAACAGGAGTAGGCCATACGGCCTCTCGAGCCTGCTCCGCCATTCAATAAGATCATGGCTGATCTGATCATGGATTCAGCTCCACTTCCCCGCCCACTCCCCATAACCCCTTATCCCCTTATCGTTTAAGAAACTGTCTATTTCTGTCTTAAATTTATTCAATGTCCCAGCTTCCACAGCTTTCTGAGGCAGTGAATTCCACAGATTTACAACTCTCTGAGAGCAGAAATTTCTTCTCATCTCTGTTTTAAATGGGCAGCCCCTTATTCTAAGATCGTGCCCTCTAGTTCTAGTCTCCCCCATCAGTGGAAACATCCTCTCTGCATCCACCTTATCAAGCCCCCTCATAATCTTATACATTTCGATATGATCATCTCTCATACTTCTGAACTCCAATGAGTAGAAGCCCAACCTACTCAACCTTTCCTCATAAGTCAACCCCTCACCCCCAGAATCAACCTAGTGAACCTTCTCTGAACTCCCTCCAAACTCCCTGCAAGACCAAAACTGCACGTAGTATTCCAGCTGTGGCCTCACCAATACCTGATACAGCTGTAGTAAGACTTCCCTGCTTTTTATACTCCATCCCCTTTGCAATAAAGGCCAAGATACCATTGGTCTTCCTGATCATTTGCTGTACCTGCATACTATCCTTTCGTGTTTCATGCACAAATGCACCAGGTCTCGCTGTACTGCGGGACTTTGCAGTCTATCTCCGTTTAAATAATAACTTGCTCTTTGATTTTATTCTGCCCAAGTGCATGACCTCACACTTTTGAACATTATACTCCATCTGCCAAATTTTTACCCACTCACTTATCCTGTCTATGACCTTTTGCAGATTTTTTGTGTCCCCCTCACACAAGCAAATTTGGCTACGTTACACTCAGTTCGTTCTTCCAAGTCGTTAATATCAGACATAATATATTTGGATTTTCAAAAGACCTTCGATAAGGTCTCATAGTGGACTCAAGACTGAGGTCAGAACATTTGGAATTTAGGGACAAGTTACAGAATGGATAGCAAGCTCTTGGGATGTAGGCGTTGATAGCAAGGCCAGCATTTATTGACGATCCCTAATTACCCTTTAGAAGATGGTGGTGAGCTGCCGGCTTGAACCGCTGCAGTCTGTGTGGTGAAGATACTCCCATAGTGCTGTTAGCGAGGGTATTCCAGGATTTTGACCCAGCAATGATGAAGAAATGACGATATATTTCCAAGTCAGGATGGTGTGTGACTTGGAGGAGAACTTGCAGGTGATGGTGTTCTCGTGCATCTGCTGCCCTTGTCCTTCTAGGTGGTAGAGGTCGTGGGTTTGGGAGGTGCTGTTGAAGAAGCCTTGCGGAGTTGCTACAGTGCATCTTGTAGATGGTACATACTGCAGCCACGGAAGGCCATTGATGAAGCAGCTGTGGATGGTTGGGTCAAGGACACTGCCCTGTGGAATGACTGCAGCGATGTCCTGGTCTGAGATGATTGGCCACCAACAACCACAACCATCTTACTTTGTGCTTGGTATGACTCCAGCCAGTGGAGAGTTTTCCCCCTGATTCCCATTGACTTAAATTTTATTAGGGCTCTTTGATGCCACACTCGGTCAAATGCTGCCATCATATCAAGAGCAGTCACTCTTACCTCACCTCTGGAATTCAGCTCCTTTGTCCATGTTTGGACCAAGATGTAATAAGGTCTGGAGCCGAGTGGTTCTGACGGAACCCAAACTGAGCAGCTTATTGTTGAGTAAGTGCCGCTTGATAGCACTGTCAACAACTCCTTCCAACACTTTGCTGATGGTTGAGAGTAGACTGATGGGACGGTAATTGGCTGGATTGGATTTGTCCTGCTTTTTGTGGACAGGACATACTTGGGCAGTGTTTCACATTGTCGGGTAGATGCCAGTGTTATAGCTGTACTGGAACAGCTTGGCTAGAGGCGCGGCTATTTCTGGAGCACAATCTTCAGCATGACATCCAGGATATTGTTGGAACCCATAGCCTTTGATGTATCCAGTGCACTCAGCCATTTCTTGATATCACGTGGAGTGAATCGAATTGGCTTCTGTGATGGTGGGGACCTCAGGAGGAGGTCGAGATGGATCATCCACTCGGCACTTCTGGCTGAAGATGGTTACTCCGCCATCATTGAGGATGGGAATGTTCATGGAGCCTCCTCCTCCCATCAGTTGTTTAATGGTCCACCACCATTCATGACTGGATGTGGTAGGACTGCAGAGCTTTGGTCTGAACCCTTGGTTGTGGGATCGTTTAGTTCTTTCTATAGCATGCTGCTTCCGTTGTTTAGCATGCATATAGTCCTGTGTTGCAGCTTCCTCAGGTTTGGACCTCATTTTTAGATAGGCCTGGTGCTGCTCCTGGCATGCTCTTCTACACTCCTCATTGGACCAGAGTTGGTTGCCTGGCTTGATAATGGTAGATTGAGTGATATGCCGGGCCGGTACAGATTGTGATGGAATACAATTCTGCTGCTTCTGATGGCCCTCAGCACCTCATGCATGCCCAGTTTTGAGCTACTAGATCTGTTCTGAATCTATCCCCTTTAGCATGGTGGTAGTGCCACACAGCACGATGGAGGGTGTCCTCAGTCTGAAGATGGGATTTTGTCTCCACAAGGACTGTGCGATGGTCACTTCTACCAATACTGTCATTGACAGATGCATCTGCGACAGGGAGATTGGTGAGGACAAGGCCAAGTAGGTTTTTCTCTCATGTTGGTATTCTCACCACCTGCTGCAAGTCAAGTCTGGCAGCTATGTCCTTCAGGACTCCACTTGCTCAGTCATTAGTGGTGCTACTGAGCAACTCTTGATGATGAACATTGAAGTCCCAGAGTACAGTCTGTACCCTTGCTACCCTAGTGTTTCTTCCAAATGATGTTCAACATGGAGGTGTACTGATTAATCAGCTGAGGGAAGGCAGTAGGTGGTAATCAGCAGGAGGTTTCCTTGCCCATGTTTGACCTGATGTCAGAAGACTTTATGGGGTCCGGAGTCAATGTTGAGGACTACCCGGGCCACTCCCTCTCGACTGTATATCACTGTGCCGCCACATCTGGTGGGTCAGTCCAGTGAGTACATACCCATGGATGGGGATGGAGGAGTCTGAGACATTGACTGAAAGGTATGATTCTGTGAGTGTGACTATGTCTTGTGTGTGGGACAGCTCTCCCAAATTTGGCACAAGTCCCCAGATGTTGGTGAGGAGGACTTTGCAGGGTCGACTGGGCTGGTTGTGCCTTTGTCGTGCCCGAAGCCGGTGCCAAGGTCGATGCCAGGTGGTCCGTCTGGTTTTATTCTTATTACTGTTTCTTGTAGCAGTTTGTTGCAACGGAGTGGCTTGCTGGGCCATTTTGGAGGGCAGTTAAGAGTCAACCACATTGCTGTAGGTCTGGAGTCACATATATGCCAGACCAGGTAAGGACAGCAGATTTCCTTCCCTAAAGGACACTAGTAAATCAGATGGGTTTTTAATGACAATCTGGTAGTTTCATGTTCACCATTACTGATACGAGCTTATTTCAGATTTATTTAATTAACTGAATTTAAATTCCACAGCTGCAGTGGTGAGATTTGAACTCCTATCCAGATTATTAGACCAGGCCTCTGGATTACTTGTCTAGTAACATAGGGGTCAAGTTTCAGGCCGCGCCTAGAACGGCGCAGCCCCGCGAGCTACGCCTGATTTCCGTTCTCAAAATCGCGCCGAAAACTTACTTCGGTATTCTCCACTCCCTCAGATCGATCCAGGCCCTCGGCGCAGCGCAGCACAAGCTGTGGTGGGCGGAGCCAGGTCCTGGAGCTGAAAACAGTGCCGGGACCTCTGCACAGCGTGCATGTGCAGTAGCTCCAGGCGCCCGAAAATGTGTGGGAGAGGCCCGAAGCACGCAGCCCCTAGCCCTGGCCGAATGGGCTCACTGGGGCGGCGAAGATCGAACTGCACCTCCCTCCTCCAGCTCCTGCTCTGGCTCCCCCTCCTGTTCAGCTCACGCTCCCTCTGGCTCTCTCCACCCCCGCCCCCCCCCCCAGCTCCCGCTCCGCTGCCTGCCCCCCCCCCCCCCAGCTCCCGCTCCGCTGCCTGTCCCCCCACCCCAGCTCCCGCTCCCCCCTCCCCCCAGCTTCTGCTCCGCTGCCTGCCGCTCCCCCCCCCACCCCAGCTCCCACTCCCGCTCCGCTCTGGCTCCCTCCGCACCGCCCCCATCAGCTCCGGTCTGCTCCCTCTTCACGTCTTCGGCGGAGCCCGCCCGCCCGGCATCTTGCTGGGGGCGGGCCCTGCCCGAAGTCTTCGGCCTGGCTTCTTCTCGTTGGCCGGGCCTGTTCAGCCTCCCTTTCCCTCCTCTTCCCCCCCCCACCCCTCCCTTCTTCTCTCCCTCCCTCCCCTCTCCTCTCCTCTCCTCTCCTCTCCTCTCCCCCCCCCCCTCCCTCCCCTCCCCTCTCTACCCCCTCCCTCCCCCCCTCCCTTCTTCTCTCCCCCTCCGTCCCTCTCCTCCCCCTCCCTCCCCTCTCCTCTCCTCTCCCCCTCCCTCCCCTCTCCTCTTCCCCCTTCCTCCCCTCTCCTCTCCCCCCTTCCTCCCCTCTCCTCTCCTCCCCTCCCTCCCTCTCCCCCCTCTCCTCTCCCCCTCCCTCCCCTCTCTTCCCTCCTCTCTCCCTCCCCTCTGTACCCCCCCTCCCCTCCCCTCTTCCTCCCCCCTCCCCTCTCCCCCCCCTCTCCTCTCCCCCCCTCCCTCCCTCTCCTCTCCCCCCCCCTCCCTCATCCTTTCTCTTCCCCCCCCCCCTCTTTCTTCTCTCCCCCTCCCTCTCCCTCTCCCGCCCCCCCCCCCCACCCTTCCCCCCTCCTCCCCCCCTTCCCCTCACTGTCAGAAACACATAGACGCTGACAGAGAGAGAGAGCCACTGACAGATACAAAGAGAGACACACTCGGGGTGGGCCGTCCCAGCACGCTGTTGGAGGTCTCCCAGTGTTGCAGTCGGTGAGTAGAAACTTAATTTTTTATTTATTGATTTTTACATTTTTTTTGATTGATTTATTGATTTGTTTAACATTTGTTATTGATGATGGCTCTTTATTTGTAAAAGTGATGTGTTTCATGTTTGGAAACTTCCCTTCCCCGCCCCCCCCCCCAATCTCTCTTCCTTACGCCTGATTTTCTAAGTGTAGACAAGGTTTTTCTGAGCATACAAAAATCTACACTTACTCCATTCTAAGTTAGTTTGGAGTAAGTTTTCATTGCCTAAACTTTCAAAACAGGTGTAAGTGGCCGGACACGCCCCCTTTTGAAAAAAAATCTGTTCCAAAATGAAACTGTTATAACTGACTAGAACTGGAGCAAACTAAATGCCGAGAATTGCAATTTCTAAGATACTCCATTCTAAACCAGTTGCTACAAAAAAAGTAGGAGCAACTCAGGCCGAAACTTGACCCCATTGTCACTGTGCTACCTGGTATGGATTAAAAATAGCTATGCAGATTGGCAAAAAGTGGGAAGGTGGTGTTCCACAAGGATCGGTGCTGGCAGCACTGTTGTTCAACATTTACATAAACGATTTGGACTTGGGAATCAGAAGTACAACTTAAAAATTGGCAAATAACACCAAATTGGGAAGTGCAGTTAATATAGAGGAAGACTGTGGCAAAATACAGGAAGACTTTAATAAACTTGCAGAATGGGCGTGTAAGTGGCACATTAATTTCTATATAGATAAGTGTGAGGTCGTACATTTTGGTAGGAAGACAAAGGAGGCCACATACTTTTTGGAAAATAAATCTAAATGGGGTAGAGGAGCAGACAGATCTGGGGGTACATATACACAAATCACCAAAAGCAGTGACGCAGTTTAATAAGGCCATAAAAAAAGAAAACAAAGTAATGGGGTTCATTTCTAGAGGGATAGAATTGAAAAGCAGCGAAGTTACGTTAAACCGAGATGTAACCTAGAAAAGAGAAGACTGAGGGGTGACCTGATAGAGATCTTTGATTATGAAAGCTTTGATAGAGTAGACGTAGAGAAGGCGAGACCAGAACTTTAAATATATAGGGGCCATAAATATAAGATAGTGACTAATAAATCAAATAAGGAATTCAGGAGAAACTTCTTCACCCAGTGAGTAGTTAGAATGTGGAACTTGCTACCTCAGGGAATAGTTGAGGCGAATAGCATAGTGCATTTAAAGGGAAGCTAGATAAACACATGAAGGAGAAAGGAATAGAAAGATATGTTAATGGGATTAGATGAATAAGGGTGGGAGGAGGATCAACTGGGCTTGTATTCACTGGAGTTCAGAAGAATGAGAGGGGACCTCATAGAAACCTTTAAAATTCTGACGGGGTTAGACAGGTTAGATGCAGGAAGAATGTTCCCAATGTTGGGGAAGTCCAGAACCAGAGGTCACAGTCTAAGGATAAGGGGTAAGCCATTTAGGACCGAGATGCGGAGGAACTTCTTCACCCAGAGAGTGGTGAACCTGTGGAATTCTCTACCACAGAAAGTTGTTGAGGCCAATTCACTAAATATATTCAAAAAGGAGTTAGATGAGGTCCTTACTACTAGGGGGATCAAGGGGTATGGCGAGAAAGCAGGAATGGGGTACTGAAGTTGAATGTTCAGCCATGAACTCATTGAATGGCGGTGCAGGCTAGAAGGGCCGAATGGCCTACTCCTGCACCTATTTTCTATGTTTCTATGTAAATCCAGCTCTCGGTCTGTAGCCCTGCAGTTTACAGCATTTCAAGGTGCACAGCCAAGTACTTTGATCAGCCATGATGTTATTGAATGGTGGTGCAGGCTCGAAGAGCCGAATGGCGTATTCCTGCACTTATTTTCTATGTTTCTATGTTTCACCTTCGGCCTGGGATAGGGGAGGGAGAACCCGACTTTCAACCCTTTTCGAGCGGGAATTTTTTCCCATTTTGCCCATTTTCCCTTTTTCCCTTTTTGCCCACTGACATCTTCAAAGAGCTTCACACATAAATTATTTGTAATACAACCTAATTGCATATTGCTGGTTATTTATTGATACACAGGATGGGGATGTCGTTTAAGCATATGGCTGTCACTGTATATGTGCTTCTTTAACCCAACCAAACGAACGCAAAGCCAGCCCAGCATGGCAAGCGACGTCGCTACACGACAAACTATCCTCGGTCCAATCCACTAGACTGCAGCCAAAGACGACCAACCTCTCCCCCCCTCTCTCGCCCCGATCAAAACTCAGTTGCACTAACCTAGTTGTTGCAGCCCTCAGCGGCCGGCCTGTGCAGCAGGACATTTGGCCTGGGATAGGGGCTGCGTTCTGCAGGCATCATCATCATAATCATGGGACGGAGCTACTGTGCATGGGCGACTGCTCTACTGTGCACGCGCGCAGCTGCTGGCACGGTTTTCGGCGCAGGGCTGTAACTCCGCTCCCCACTCCACGCGCCAGGACCACGTGCCAGCAGAGCGGCCAGAATCGTGAGTACGTTTTTTGGTGCCGTTTCCAGTGCACAAAGTCGGCGCATCTCAGGAGTGTGCGCTGAAAAAAGGGGTTGCGGAAATTTGGGCCCAATACATGGAGGCTTTCTTTATATACAAGGGCTGCACATATGTGTCTGTGGCCCAATGACCTTCAACGGTCGCTCCCCCTGGTGGCAGGTAAACCAGGCATACATACATTACATCATTCCCTCAAGATCTTGGTATCAGTCCTATTTACAAATTGAGACAGTCCGGGGCTTTCCGCTCCCTAGTTGATCGTCTCAGTTCAATTCCAGATCTGGGTGAGCTCTCCGAGTCATTCATGACTGGAGGCTGGGTAGCTGATCTAATGGGAGTGGCAGTGTCCATGTCGGGGATTGAAGGTCCAGATTAATTGACAACAGCAGGGTCTTCTGATGGCGGAATATGAATCGGTTAGTCATTGATGGTGTCTTTTTCAAGCTGTTCCAGTTTGTCTGTGTGCTGCAGTTTCGTCTGATCAATGTGCCTCCTGCATGTTTGTCCATTAGTGAGCCTGACAATAAGCACCCTGTTACCCTCCTTGGCTGTAACAGTGCCAATGACTCACTTGGGGCCTTGACCATAATTAAGCACATACACGGGATCATTAATAGAGATGTTGCATGACACGGCAGTGCAATCATGATAGCACCACTGATGTTGACATCTGTTTTTGATGTGATCGTTAAGATCAGGGTGGACAAGCGAGAGCCTGGTCTTGAGACCTCTCTTCATCAACAGTTCAGCAGGGGGGACCCCGGTACACGTGTGGGGTCTCGTCCTGTAACTAAGCAGTATGCGTGACAAGCGAGTCTGCAAAGAACCGTGAGTTACGCGTTTCAGGCTCTGCTTGATGGTTTGGACGGCCCATTCCGCATGACCATTGGACGCGGGTTTGAATGGTGCTGACATTACGTGCTTGATACCATTGAGTCTCATAAACTCTTGAAACTCCAAACTCGTGAAGCACGATCTGTTGTCGCTCACAACGATGTCGGACAGACCATGAGTGGCGAACTTGGCACGAAGGCTCTCAATGGTGGCTGTGGATGTGCTGGAAGACATGATTACACATTCTATCTATTTGGAATACACATCCACCACCACCAAAAACATTTTGCCCAGGAAATGGCCCGCATAGTCGATGTGGAACCTCGACTATGGTTTGGATGGCTATGACCACAGACTTAGCGGAGATTCCACTGGTGCATTGCTTAACTGCATGCAAGTGTTGCACTGATGCACACATGACTCCAAATCAGAGTCAATGCCAGGCCACCAAACGTGAGACCTGGCAATGGCCTTCATCATCACAATACCGGGATCTTGGTAGTCTGGCGTATCCAACAAAGACGTTGGTGTGCTAATCATCAATGGCATGTGTCTTCAAGTGGCTGTATAGGCCAATTCTGGATGCACATAGTCTCTTGCACGTCGGACAAGGGAAGTTCGATGTGCCTGATGCTGACAGTACTGCCACCTGATGTCGTCTATCTCTAGTGTTCCGCAGGCGTTGACATCGGCTTTCTTCGAAGGTCTGGCAGGCAGTCCTCGTGAGGGTTCGCCACTGGATTTTATTAGCTGCTGTATTCTTGAGGTCCTTTGGTCAGAGGTTAGCCTTGATGCAATCTTTGTAGCGCTTGCGGGGGCGCCCCTGGTATCTTCGACCTTCACAAAGCTCGCCGTGAAGAAGCTGACGAGGGATCCTTGACTCATCCATGCGGTTGACATGTCCAGCCCACCGGAACTGGGCTCGCATGATCATCACCTCGATGCTAGTTGATTGTGCTCTCTCCAGAACCTCAAAGTTTGACACCCGGTCTTGCCAGCATATGTGGAGTATAGATCTGAGACTGCGCATATGGAAAGCTTCCAACTTTTTGATGTGATGCCTGTAGGGTGTCCAGGTCTCACATCTATAAAGGAAAGATGAGAGAACAACTGCTCTATACACCAACATTTAGTTGACAGTCAGATGTGGTGGTGACTCAACACCTTAGTGCGCAAGCGACCAAGTGCCTGGCCGGCTTTACAGATCCTTGCATCAATCTCCTTGTCCAAGGACCCATCACTTGATATGGTGCTGCCAAGTTACTTGAAGCTGTCCACTGACTTTAGTTGTATACTGCCGCTGGAGACTGTGGGAGCAGGTGCTGTGGTGCCAGGGGCAGGCTGATAGAGAACCACGGTTTTACTAAGGCTGATGGTTAGACCAAACAATTCTGTTGCCTCAGCAAATTTGCTGAGTATGAATTGTGGGTCACTCTCCTTGTGTGCCATAAGGGCGCAGTTGTCAGTAAAGAGTGCCTCTAGGATGAGTCGTTTCCGTACTTTGGTCTTTGCAGCAAGGCGGCGGAGGTCGAACAGTGAACGATCTAATCGATATTTCAGGTAGACCCCAAACTCCAAGTCTTTTATGGCATAGTTCAAGACGCAGGTAAAGAATAGGTTGAATACCGGGATGGGTACTGTGTAAAATCCCGTACAAATCTCTCCCTGCCTTTCTTGGGCATAACAACACGATTACCCCATAGCAAACAATCAGATTGAATGGATAGTTCGTCTTTGCGACGGTTGTAAGGTTGGTCTCATCACACACTTCCCTGGGAATGGCCGACCAATCACCACTAAGGACACAACGTTTTACAACCGATAACAGCTGGTCCAGGTCCTAACTTGTTGAGCAGTGACAGGCGACCCTTCACTCTCAAGTAGGTCTGCAGGCTGTGGCATTTCCACCTCCGGCGTGGGCAACGGCAAACGGCTCAATGCATCGGCACAATTCTCGGTGCCAGGCCTATGGCAAATGACATAATCATAGGCCGATAATGTCAGCACCCACCTCTGGATGCGGGACGACGCGTTGGTATTGACACCTCTGTGCTCTGAAAACAAAGAGATGAGCAGCTTGTGATCGGTTTCAAGCTCAAAATGAAGCCCAAACAGATACTGGTGCATCTTCTTAACCCCATAAATGCAGGCTAAAGCTTCTTTCTCTATCATGTCGTAGGCTCTTTCCGCTTTAGACATGCTTCTCGACGCGCATGCAACGGGTTGTAGTTTGCCCGACTCATTGGATTGTTGGAGAACGCAACCAAAGCCATCTAATGAAGTGTCACAGGCCAATACTAAATGCTTGCACGGGTCATAATGTACCTGCAATTTGTTGGAACAAAGCAGATTTCTAGCCTTCTCGAAGGCCCTGTCTTGAGATACACCGCAAACCCAATTGTTGCCTTTTCTGAGCAGCATGTGCAGTGGCTCTAATAATGTGCTCAATTTAGGTAAGAAATTACCAAAGTAGTTGAGAAGACCAAGGAACGAACGCAGCTTCATCACATTCTATGGTCTGGGTGCATTTTTGATGACCTCTGTTTTCAAGTCCGTAGGCCTGATGCCGTCTGCAGCAATCTTCCTTCCCAGGAATTCAACTTCCAGTGCTATAAAGACGCACTTTGAATGTTTCAGCCTGAGCCCCACCTTGTCCAGACGACGTAGAACCTCTTCCAGGTTGTGCAGGTGTTCGGCAGTGTCATTCACGTAAGTTTCTTCGACGATTCGACAAGCTCCTGTGTCATATAGACCGACATCAGATCCAATTTGGTGAACGACTTTCCCCTGGCTAGCGTTGCAAACAGGTCATTAGCCTTTGGTAATGGGGTACTGATCCTGTTTCGAAACTCGGTTGATCGTACCCTTGTAGTCTCCACGAATCCTGACAGTGCCATCACTCTTCAGCACAGGAACAATGGAACTAGCCCATTCGTTAAATTCAACCGGTGAAATGACCCCTTCACGTTGGAGTCTGTCCAGTTCGATTTCGACCTTCTCCGTCATCATGTATGGGACCGCGCGGGCTTTGTGATGGATGGGTCTTGCATCCGAGTCCAGGTGGATCGGTACCTTGGCTCCCGTGAAGTTGCGGATGCCCGGTTCAAACAGCGAGGGAAATTTGCTCAGCACTTGAGCACACGGACGTCATCCACCAATGACAAAGCTTTAATATCGTTCCAGTTCCACTTTGGACCATTGCCTGGAACGATCCACAGTAATAGATCATGAACCGTCCGATCGTACGACACCTTGACTTCTGCACTGCCAATCACTGGTATAAGCTCTTTGGTGTAGGTACGCAATTTTGCATTTATTGGGCTCAGCTTGGGTTTCACGGCCTTGGTGTCACACAGCTTTTCAAAAGTCCTCTGGTTCATAATTGACTGACTCGCACCCGTGTCTAATTCCATAGATATCGGCACATCGTTCAATTTTACTTCAATCATTATCAGTTGGCTCTTTGTCAGGAACGAATGTACACTATACACTTCCTCCTCGGGTATCTCGGGTTGCATTGCCAGATCCGCTCCGGATCGGTCATCATCATCCACGTATTGTGTCACAGACACTTGCTGAGCTGTGGACACGTCCGCTGAAGGTGCCTCATTTTCGCACAGCCTCTACAAATATAGGGCCCAAGTTTCCACATGATAAAAAACGGGCGCCCCTCCGAGCTGGGCGCCCGTTTTTCGCGCCTAAAACGCGCCAGAAAAAAAACGAGCGATTCTGGAGCGCTTTGCAGCTCCTTGTCTGTTTGGCGCGGCGCCCAGGGGGGCGGAGCCTACACTCACGCCGATTTTGTAAGTGGGAGGGGGCGGGTACTATTTAAATTAGTTTTTTTCCTGCCGGCTACGCTGCACGTGCGCATTGGAGTGTTCGCGCATGCTCAGTGTGGAAAAAACATTGGCACTCGGCCATTTTTGTAGTTCTTTGTAGCTGTTTAGTTTTTGAACATTTTTTAATAAAAGTACATTGCCATCAGCACAGAGGCTTCTTGTAGCAGTGAGAAGGGTGCAGGAAGCCTCAGAAAGTTGAGGCAGCCGTTTCCCGACGACCTCCCCCTTTTGCCGTCGGGAAATGGCTCCTCAATTTCTGAGGCTTCCTGCAGCCTTCTCTCTTTCCTGCCAGCCGTCTGGAACGGCTCCATTCCCTCCCCCCGCGTTCGGTCGGCTCCCCCCCCCCCCCCCAGCGTTCGGTCGGCTCCCTCCCTCCCTCTCCCTCCCCCCCCCCGGCGCCCCCTCCCGTGTTCGGTCGGCTCCCGCCCGCGTTCGGTCGGCTCCCTTCCCTCTCCCCCTCACCCCCCGCGTTCGGTAGGCTTCCTCCCTGGCTCCCTCCCGCCCGCGTTCGGTCGGCTCTCTTCCTCCCGCGTTCGTCGGCTCCCTTCCCTCCCCCCGCCTGCGTTCGTCTGCTCCCTTCCCTCCCCTCCCATCCCCCCCCCCCCCACCGCGTTCGTCGGCTCCCTTCCCTTCCCTCCTCCCCCACCCGCCCGCGTTCGGTTGGCTCCCTCCCGCCCGCGTTCGTCGGCTCCCTTCCCTTCCCTCCCCGCCCGCGTTCGTCGGCTCCCTCCTTCCCCCCCCCCCTCCGGCCCGCGTTCGGTCGGCTCCCTCCTCCCGCCCGCCCGCGTTTGGTCGGCTCCCTCCTCCCCCCCCCCCCCCCACCGGCCCGCATTCGGTCGGCTCCCTCCTCCCCCCCCGCCCACCCGCGTTCGGTCGGCTCCCTCGTTTTGTGAGGCTTGCTGCACCATTCTCCCTGGCTGAAGCACTTTCACACAGGTAGGAAGATGGTTTATTTAATCTTTTCTTTGCTTATAAATGTTTATTCAGGTTGGATTTATTTGTATAATATTTGTATAAGTATAAATAAGGATTGATTGTAGAATTTAATGAGTTCCCTTCCCCCCCCCCTCCCCCCCCACCTCGTTCTGGACGCCTGATTTGTAACCTGCGCCTGATTTTTTAATATGTAGAACAGGTTTTTTCAGTTCTACAAAAATCTTCACTTGCTCCATTCTACTTTAGTTTGGAGTACGTTTTCACTGTGGAAACTTTGAAATCAGGCATCAGTGGCCGGACACGCCCCCTTTTGAAGAAAAAATTCTGTTCCAAAGTGGAACTGTTCTACCTCACTAGAACTGCAGAAAAAAAATGTGGAGAATTGCGAATTCTAAGATAGTCCGTTCTCCACCAGTTGCTCCTAAAAATCAGGCGCAAATCATGTGGAAACTTGGGCCCATACTGTCTGAAACGGCACTGATGAGGCCGATGATTGCCCCCACAACGCCAACAGGGTGAAATCGGATTCGTGCCCAATGGCGGACTTCAAGCAGCTACAGGTTTTGCAAACACAGTCGGGTAGGCCCTGCCAGGTGCAGCTCTGCCAACCTACGACACAATCTGGTGCACAGTACTTGCCGTGGAGTTCCGACTCTGCGAGGATATTTGCTTTGTACTATTGACCATGGTCAGGCAAGCCTGGGCAATCGTGATGGCCCTGCTCAGATCCAGCGTCTCCACAGCCAGCAGCTTTCGCAGGATCACCTCGTGGTTTATGCCTGTTACAAAGAGGTCGCTCAGCATGTCTTCCAACGCGGTTCCAAATTACATGGCCCAGCGAGACGTCTCAGGTCGGCAACAAATTCCGCCACATCCTGGCCCTCAGAAGGAACATGCTTGTAAAAGCGATATCCCAAGATAATGATGCCTTCTTTAGGTTTGAGATGGTCCCGAATCAGAGCACACAATTCCTCATGGTCTTTTCCGTTGGTGAGAGCAGATTCTTTGGGCCCAATTTTGGCCATGACTTGCTCCAATTTTTTTGGAGTAAGTTGTTTTTTTTGGTGTAAATTTTCCCCAATACACTTGCTCCAGAGTAACTTAGTTAGGTACGATTTTTTTTAGTTCAGTTTTTTTTCAAAAGGGGGCGTTCCCAGCCACATACGCCAGTTTTGGCCATTTATGCCACTTTGGCCAGCTAAAACTTACTCCAAATCGACTTAGGTCAGCGTATGTGGCCAGCTCTGAAAAACATTGCGGGCAGTGAAGAAAGCAGTGCACATTAGTACATCGGCGGACATTAGGGCAGGGATAGGGGAGGGAAGAGAACTGGAAGGGACCTGAAACAATACAACCAAGCACCAAACCTTGCTAGGAAAAGCACAAACAAGTAACATGCTAATAGAAATCAAGTAAATCCTACCGTAATCTTTAAAGTTAGCCCGGGTAAGGCAGCAGTGGGCAGGGGGGTTGGGGGGTGGGGGCGGGGTAGTAATGAGATGCTGGCCTCGATATCACGGGGTGGGAGAGGGGGGCTGCGAAACAAAGCAGTACATTTGCACCAAGCACAAAAAGTAATAAGCAATTAATGAACAAATAAAACATAGCAGGAACCCTGCACCTAAAGCACCAAAATCAATCAGTAAATAACAAATAAAAAATAGAAGTTCTACCTTCGGGAACGCAGCGGGCCACCAATGAGGGAGCCCATTCGACCAGGGCTAGGGACGGTGTACTTCGGGCCCCTCCCACACAGCCTGCAGCGCGCGTTTGCAGAAACGGCCTGCTAGGAGCTACTGCACATGCGCGCACACTCTAGCGCGTATGTGCAGAGGTCCTGGCATTGTTTTCAGCGCCAGGACCTGTCTCCGTCCCCAATCCATTGGGCCATGCTGTGCCACGACCGAGGAGAGGCTGGGGAGCGGCCAGAATACAGACGTCTTTTTTTCGGTGCGCTTGGAGGCGGACAAAAGCGGTGCACCTCTGGTGAGGGTGCCAGAAAAAGGAGTTGGGGAAATTTGAGCCCTTTATGAGGCCATAGATTTTTGGACCACAAACTGAGGAAAACCGCCCTGCACCTAACTGCGTCAGCGTCTTCATCCATCTTGTTGGCCATGAAGTACTGGTCGAGGCGATCTGTAAAATCCTCCTAGTCTTCTCCCTCCACGAATCGCTCCAGGATTCCAACGGTGCTCATTTTGTTTGTGTGCGTGAAAGTTCGTATTGTGCCTCGTCATCAAATGTTGCGTATGCAATAACTCAGTCCGGTGCAACCTGACTATTTCTCTCAAAGTGAAGATTAAACATGGAGGCTTTCTTTATATACAAGGGCCGCATGTGTGTGTCTGTGGCCCAATGACCTCAGACGGTCGCTCCCCTGGTGGCAGGAAACCCAGGCATACATACATTTCAGCCTCCCACCTCTCCCCGCCGCCCCCTGCCCTGCCCTGTGTCTTCTTCATTTCTCCCCTCCTCTCTTGAAGGAGGTAGCAGCTAGTGGGGAACAGTTCTGTGAGTACTGGCAGTGCTCTGATGTCTCATCCAACAACAACATTTGCAGTTATATAAAACATTTAACGTAATAAAACATTCTGAAGTGCTTCACAGAAGCGTTATCAAACAAAATTTAACACTGCGCCACATGAGATATTGAGCCAGATGTCCAAAAGCTTAGTCAAAGAGGTAGGTTTTAAGGAGTGTTTTAAAGGAAGAGAGAAGGAAAGAGAAAGAGAGAGGTTTAGGGAGGGAATTCCTGAGCGGAAGGTGTCATGCATGCAACCACAATGTAACACCACTGTATTACTGTATACACTCAACCTAGATGCACACCTTGACCACTAGGGGTGAACTTGTGGGAGTCATTCCTTACCTGATCACACAGGTATAAAAAGTGAGGTCCCACGCAGGGTCATCGTCTTTGGAGTCCTGTGAATAAAGAGTTAAGGTCACAGAGTGACCTTGTCCCCAGAATGTGCCTCATGTGGTTTCATGCTGTAGAGTAAGGACTTTACATTGGCGACGAGAAACGGGAATTCACGGCCCACGAGAATGGCCATGGGTAGCGCAGAGGAACGGTACTGTGTTGGGGAAGACTGGGACGATTTTGTCGAGAGGCTTCAGCGAAGCTTCGTTATGAAAGAATGGCTGGGGGATGCAGCGGCCGACAAGCGAAGGGCTCATCTTTTGACCAGCTGCGGACCAAAAACTTGCGCGCTTCTGAAGGACTTATTGCACCTGAAAAGCCGGTGGACAGAACCTTTGAAGAACTTCGCAAATTGATCAGGGAGCACCTCAAACCGGCGGGTAGCATACATATGGCCCGACACAGATTCTATACCCACCGACGTAGTGAAGGACAGAGCATACCGGACTTTGCAGCGGACCTCCGCCGCTTGGCCAGCCTCTGTAAGTTCACAGAAGCCTGCAGGGGGGAGATGCTAAGGGACTTCTTTATCGAGGGTATTGGTCATGTGGGAATTATCCGCAAATTAATTGAGACCAAGGATTTGACCTTAGAAGCGGCAGCGTTGATGGCTCTAACTTTCATGGCGGGGGAGGAAGAGACGAAAATAATATACGCATGCAATTCTGCCTCTTAACGCGACGATGGATCAGGGAGTCAACATCATCAATGCGACTCAGAGCCCCGCAGGCAGGCAGGGGCAGTCCGACACTCCCCAGGCAGCAATAGACCCCAGAGTAGGACTTCAACAGAGACAATGGCAGGCTGAATGGACATTCACGCCATCACAGTGGACAAAGCGGCCCGGGATGGGGCCACTGACACCCAATAATAGGGTACTTAAGAGCAGTCTAAGGGACAGTCAGCATGGAATGCCTGGCCATAGTCCCTTTGTTCCCAACCATGGAAACTTTAACTCATGCTGGAGGTGTGGGGGAAAACACTCAGCTAGATCTTGCAGATTTCAACAGTTTGTCTGCAGGAACTGCAATCTCAGTGGCTACTTAGCTCGAATGTGCAGGAAGTCTACAACCAGACTAATATATGAGGTGAATGGACCACAAGAGGGTTCTTTGAGGCAGGATGACTTTTGGGGCAAATCGATGGACGCCGAAGTTCAGCGGGTCCATGTGGCGAATATTCACAGTTCATACACCAGAACGCCACCAATGATGATGAGGATTTTATTAAACAGTATCCCTGTATGCATGGAGCTGGACACTGGTGCCAGCCAGTCACTCATGGGTGTTCAGCAATTTGAGAAGCTATGGCCACTTAAAGCCAGTAGACCCAAATTAGCACGTATTGAGACACAATTACGGACTTACACTAAAGAAATCATTCCAATGCCAGGCAGTGCAATGTTGGCTGTCACACACAATGGGTTAGTGAATCGGCTGCCGCTCTGGATTGTCCCGGGCAATGGTCCCGCATTGTTGGGGAGGAGCTGGTTAGCCGAGATGAACTGGAAATGGGAGGATATTCATGCAGTGTCATCTGTGGAGCGAAGTTCGTGCTCACAAGGCCTACAACAATTCGATTCACTATTCCAACCTGGCGTCGGGACTTTCAAAGGCACTAAAGTAATGATACACATCACCCCGGGCGCCAGGCCAGTGCACCACAAAGCCAGAGCGGTGTGGTATGTGATGCGGGAAAAGATCGAGAGCGAATTGGACCGGCTGTTGAGAGAGGGCATCATCTCGCCTGTCGAATTCAGCGACTGGGCGAGCCCCATCGTTCAAATCCTAAAAGCGGATGGCCCTGTCAGGATCTGTGGCGACTACAAGGCCACCATCAATCGGGTGTCCCTACAAGATCAATACCCGCTCCCGAGAGCGGAGGACCTCTTCGCCACGCTGGCAGGCAGCAGGCTGTTCACCAAGTTGGATCTCACTTCAGCCTATATGATCCAAGAACTGGCCGACGAATCTAAACTACTGACCACCATCACCGAGCACAAGGGACTGTTCGTTTATAACAGGTGCCCATTTGGCATTCGATCGGCGGCCGCGATTTTTCAATGAAACATGGAAAGCCTGCTTAAATCCATTCCTGGAATGATCGCATTCCAGGACGACATCCTCATCACGGGTCGAGATACCAAGGAACACCGAGGAACACCTCCACAACCTGGAGGAGGTGCTACGCCGACTGGACCGGGTAGGCCTCCGACTCAAGAAATCTAAATGTGTGCTCTTAGCTCCTGAGGTTGAGGTTCTGGGCTGGAGGGTTGCTGCAGATGGGATTCGGCCCACCGAATCCAAAACAGAGGCGATTCGACGAACACCCAGGCCCTGCAACACATCCGAGTTATGTTAATTCCTGGGACTGTTGAACTATTTCGGGAACTTTCTGCCGAACTTGAGCACGTTGTTGGAGCTGCTACACGTGCTCCTGCGTAAGGATTGTGATTGGTTTTGGGGGGACTGTCAGGAACGGACTTTTGATCGGGCGCGAAACCTACTTTGTTCAAACAAGTTGTTGACCCTGTATGACCCCTGTAAAAAAAATTGGTTCTGACATGTGATGCATCATCCTATGGGGTTGGGTGTGTGTTGCAGCAGGGCAATGCTGAGGGTCAACTACAACCTGTGGTTTATGCCTCCAGGTCGCGCTCTCAAGCAGAACGTGGATATGGCATGGTCGAGAAGGAAGCGCTTGCATGTGTCTATGGTGTAAAAAATAAATGCATCAGTACCTCTTTGGTAGGAAGTTTGAATTAGAGACGGACCACAAGCCATTAACATCCCTGTGGTCAGACAGCAAGGCTATCAATGTCAATGCATCAGCTCGCATACAGCAATGGGCTCTCACGCTGGCTGCTTATGACTACTCCATCCGGCACCGGCCCGACACTGAAAATTGCGCTGACGCGCTCAGCAGGCTTCCACTGGCCACCACTGAGGGGGCAGCGGAGCAAAGCGCCGAGATGGTCATGGCTGTCGATGCCTTTGGCAGCGCAGGCTTCCCCATCACAGCCCGCCAGATCAAAATCTGGACAAACAGAGATCCCCTCCATATCCCTGATTAAGAAATGTGTCCTGACTGGGGATTGGGCACCCACAAACGGAGCATGCCCTGAGGAGGCCAGACCATTCCACAGACGGATGGATGAGCTCTGCATCCAAGCCGACTGCCTACTATGGGGCAGCTGGGTAGTTATGTCCCAGAAGGGCAGGGAGGCATTCATCCGGGAACTCCAAAGCGAGCACCCAGATATTGTGCTGATGAAGGCCATTGCCCGGTCACATGTTTGGTGGCCTGGAATTGATTCAGACCTGGATCACTGTGTTCGCAGGTGCACGACGTGTGCCCAGCTGTGTAATGCCCCCAGGGAGGCCCCGCTCAGCCTGTGGCCCTGGCCCACCAGGCCATGGTCACGCATTCATTTTGACTACGCGGGCCCGTTCATGGGTAAGATGTTCCTTATTGTGGTAGATGCGTACTCGAAATGGATCGAGTGCATCATTCTGAATTCATGCACGTCATCCACCACCGTGGAAAGCCTACGTGCGATCTTTGCAACCCATGGCTTGCCGGACATCCTGGTTAGTGATAATGGCCCATGTTTCACAAGCTACAAATTCCGAGAGTTTATGTCGGGCAGTGGCATCAACCACGTCAGGACTGCGCCGTTCAAGCCGGCCTCCAATGGCCAGGCAGAACGTGCGGTCCGAATCATCAAGCAAGGTATGCTCACGATTCAAGGACCCTCCCTACAATGCCGCCTATCGCGTCTCCTGCTGGCCTATAGATCCCGCCCCCCACTTGCTCACGGGAGTCCCGCCCGCAGAGCTACTAATGAAACGGACACTCAAAACTCGGTTGTCCCTCATTCACCCAGTCCTGACTGACATAGTTGAGGGCAAGTGCAAGTCACAAAACGAGTACCATGACCGTAATTCGAAGGGGAGGTGTATAGAAATAAATGATCCTGTATTTGTCCTCAATCACGCCATGGGGCCCAAATGGCATGAGGGCACTGTAATTGACAAAGAGGGGAATAGGGTCATTGTGGGAAAACTCAATAATGGTCAGATATGCTGTAAGCATCTGGACCAAGTAAAAAAAAAAGGTTCAGCATCGACACGGAGGAACCTGAAGAAGATCATGAGATGGAGCTCACAACACTGCCAGTGAACGAGCAACAAGAGCAATCAGAAGAATGCACAGTCCCTGCGGTTAGCTCGGACTGGCCGGATTCACCACAGGTGACGTCAGTGTTCAACAACTGGAGCCCCATCTGCAGCGCTCCACGAGGGAGTGTAGACCACCTGAAAGACTAAACCTATGATCCCAATAAGACTTTGGCGGGGAAGGTGAAAAAATGTAAAGTCCTTACTCTACAGCATGAAACCACAAGAGGCACGTTCTGGGGACAAGGTTACTCTGTGACCTTAACTCTTTATTCACAGGACTCCAAAGACGATGATCCTGCGTGGGACCTCCCTTTTTATACCTTTGTGATCAGGTAAGGAGTGTCTCCCACAAGTTCACCCCTAGTGCATCTAGGTTGAGTTATACATAGAAACATAGAAAATAGGTGCAGGATTAGGCCATTCGGCCCTTCGAGCCTGCACCGCCATTCAATGAGTTCATGGCTGAACATGCAACTTCAGTACCCTATTCCTGCTTTCTCACCATACCCCTTGATCCCCCTAGTAGTAAGGACTACATCTAACTCCTTTTTGAATATATTTAGTGAATTGGCCTCAACAACTTTCTGTGGTGAGAATTCCACAGGTTCACCACTCTCTGGGTAAAGAAGTTTCTCCTCATCTCGATCCTAAATGGCTTACCCCTTATCATTAAACTGTGACCCCTGGTTCTGGACTTCCCCAACAATGGCAACATTCTTCCTGCATCTAACCTGTCTAAACCCGTCAGAATTTTAAATGTTTCTATGAGATCCCCTCTCATTCTTCTGAACTCCAGTGAATACAAGCCCAGTTGATCCAGTCTTTCTTAATGTCAGTCCCGCCGTCCCGGGGATCAGTCTGGTGAACCTTCGCTGCACTCCCTCAATAGCAAGAATGTCCTTCCTCAAGTTAGGAGACCAAAACTGTACACAATACTCCAGGTGTGGCCTCACCAAGGTCCTATACAGTAATACAGTGGTGTTACATTGTGGTTACATACATGACAGAAGGCTCAGCCGCCAATGGTAAAACGTTTAAAATCGGGGAAGCTCAAGAGGCCAGAATTGGAGGAGGATAGAGATCTCGGAAGGTTGTAGAACTGCAGGAAGTTGCAGAGATAGCGATGGGTGAGGCCATGAAGGCATTTGACAATGAGGGGTGAGAATTTTAAAATTGAGGTATTGCCTGATCGAGGCCAATGTAAGTTAATGAGTACAGAGGTGATGGGTGAAGGGGACTTGGTGCAAGTTAGTATATGGCGGCAGACTTTTGTATGAGTTCAATTTTACAGAGGGTGCAGGCTGGGAGGTCAGCCAGAAAAGCATTGGAATAGTCGAGTCTAGAGGTAACAAAGACATTGATGAGAGTTTCAATGGCAGGTAACCTGAGGCAGGGTCAGAGACGTCCATTCTTCATGTGTGATCCTGAACAGTGAGACCTGAAAGGTTATTTTATCATAAGGGTCATTACAGCTAAATGCCACATTATGTTAACATGTAGAAACAATAGGGTTTCTTTTCCTCCCCCCTTCTCTACATTGGGTACTATCCTTGAAGTGCACTGCACCTGCGTAGGCCAAAGATTGCCCAGATATCATGCTTTAGAGCATTCCAAAATATCTTGGCACAACCCCATGAAACTTGAGGGTGAAACAGGTGTTCAACTACAGGCTTGAGAGGGTTGCAACTATGCTTCTAGCCTCCAACCTTAAGACCTTGGATCCGAATATCCTGCCAGAAGAAAAAGAAGAAGAACTTACCAGTTGTTGATGTCCTCTTCGGATTTTTCTTGGGCCATCTCAAACACTCCGGATGGACATAGAGGAAAATGCGGTCTGAGGGCTGGAGTGCACTTTTTCACGCAAGCCAAGATATGGCCATTTGAAAAAGACGTGGGAATTCTGGGGCAGCACAGATGGCTTCTGTCACCTTTTCCTTTATATAGTTTCTGCGAACTGACCTCAGGCTCAGCACTGAGAAAAATAGGTCCATATAATTTCATATATTAATGTTTAGACTGGTAAACATTTAAAAGACATAAAATGCTTGAATCTTGCCAAATAACTTTGCAGGCTGTTTTTAATCATAATATATTTATTAGTATATTTAAATTGGTAGAATTAAATTGTCGATCATTTTTCAGATTGATGCAATAGATAATGATGATGGTGCTTTTTGTTATAGGTGATGAAAACAAAATGAATCTCCTGGCGCTTGGAGCGATTCCAAGATTGGCGAAATTAATACCCCACGATGACAAACAAATCCATATGTATGCTACCATGGCATTTGGAGTGATGGCTACTCATAGTAAGTATCTATAATTTGTTTTAATGTTTTAAAAAAAAGGAAAAACGAGGTAAAGCCCATAGTGCAGCACACCACCAAGATTGAAAAGAGTAAAAGAGAAGACAAACTAAATCAGGAAATAGTAACTAGATGATGCCAATCTTGGCTTTAAAATCCCAAATATTGTAGGAGAAAGGAAAGACTGATAAAGGTAAGTAGTTCTATAGTTTTGGGTCCAGAGAAAGAATGATTGATTAGAAGACTGTATGATAATTCTTGATTTTGTCAGTTAGTATGTAGGTAGGAGGCATTAGTGAAGTTTAGAAGAAACAAAAAGGAAAGCCGAGAGAAGCACTGAACATAGTAGTATTGTTAAAATAGAAAGGAAGAGAGGCAGGAGACATGAAAGAGGGATTGCTTATCAGACAACAAGTATTTTGTGAGAGATGCTAGTTGAGCAGGATTTAAGTCATGAACGAACTTCAGCTTAATGATAGTTGACTGTTATTGAGAGGAAACAATAACACCCTGAAATTGCATGTTTTGGGGTGGAGTGAATAATTGTATTGCAATCCTGGAGGTAAGACAGAACCTATATCCATCAGGTTATTGACGCTCGTGACATGTGGGACAAATTGTGCTGCAATTTATCAAGATGGATTGATCACCTTAACCAAGCTGCCCCTGTGTTCGCTGAGGCACATCTAAAAAATACGGCATCAATTTATGCTTTGGGATTTTACTTTCGGAGCAGTAAGGTGCCAACTTGACTTACATAGAAACATAGGAACATAGAAAATAGGTGCAGGAGTAGGCCATTCGGCCCTTCGAGCCTGCACCACCATTCAATAAGATCATGGCTGATCATTCACCTCAGTACCCCTTTCCTGCTTTCTCTCCATACCTCTTGATCCCTTTAGCCGTAAGGGCCATATCTAACTCCCTTTTGAATATATCCAATGAACTGGCATCAACAACTCTCTTCCACTACCTCAACAAGGTAGAACTCACTGTTATACCTCTACAGGTCTGGGCACACCCTCTGAATATTCTAATACACTGTCCCCAGGATTTGGGATTAGCAGCAGGCGACAGTGGTGGGTGGAAACCACCCCCCCCCCCCTCCACATTTCCGTCCACTGGAGTTGCATTGCAGGATTTCAGTCCCAAAAAGTGGTTCTTGGAGGCTGCCATAGTAGTAAGGAGATATTGGAGTTCTATTTGAGATCCGAGGAATTAATGTGGCCAATAATGTCAGTTAATGAAAAGACTGAGGGGGTGAAATTCCTTTGCATCCCATTTGGGGGTGGTAACATCTGGGACATTTTGCAGCAGTATCTGAAGTCCCGCCCCGCTAGCTAAATTCAGGTTACCGCCTCCGTAAGGAAGTGGAGCGCAAAATAACGAGCTCCACTTCCTTTCTGGGATGGTAGTGGGGTGGACTGGTCAGGAACAGGGCGCAGCGCTATGCACTGGGTCGCATAGGGCTGCCACGTAGGAAGGGTTCCTCCCTTCATTAAAGGGAAGGGCCCAAGCTTGAAACTATTCAGTGATGAAATGGGCCTCCATGGACTACTGGCGTATGGGGGTGCCGTGCCAGCAACTCATGTAGAGTGCCGGGCTGACTGATCGGGGCATGTACCCTGCGTTCAAAGCTCCAACGGGGCACAGCAGAAAGTCGGCAGATTTTTTTTTTTCAATAGCCGGCACCTCCCCTTTAAATATCGTCCCACGAGCGGCCTGCTGCTCAGTTCACGTCCCCTGAAGCTGTCACTGGTATCACCCGCCACAACTTCAAGGGCGTTACCCAATTTAGGATATGGGGTACTGCACATTGCCGGCGCAGCGGAGCGGTGTGCTATGGATTACCACCGTCGCTAAAGTCCTGTGGAATTTAGCGGGAGTCGTTAGCAGCATCGTGCCCGGGCAAGAAGTCATTAGTGCCCCCGGGGATTCTAACGGGAGGCGCAAATTGCCTGAATTTCTCGGCCTGAGGCTATAGCCATCAATAGTAAGAGGTAGTCATTGGTTAGCCTTGTGAGAGACATGAGAATATTGATAAACTATAGAAAGAATTTCATGGTTGCATTGAAGGACATGGAGAAGACCACAATATAGTGATTCAGCTACTACACTGAGAGGACTGAACTTTGTGTGCATTGAGGGCTTGCAATTTGAAGGAAGTTCATGAATGTAGAGTAAAATCATTAGCAAAAGGGTAGCAGGGTTGGGTTATGATATGGGTTAAGAAGGGACAGATAGATTGGGAGAAAGCAGAGCCATAAGAATCTGAGTGCTGGACAAACTATAAGAGAATGAACCATTAATTAGCACTCTGGGCTGTTGAATTAAATTAGCAAGGAGATAACAATTTTTCAATCATCCTTAAATATGTAAATTGTGCTGGGTGGGGTGGGGACTGGTGGGTAGTCAGTGCAACATCTCTGTTTCAGAAGATGTTCAGAAAATAAAATGAGTAACTATAGACTAGTTAGAGATCAATTGTATAATCAAGGACAGCCAGCATGGATTTGTTAAAGGCAATTCGTGTTTGACAAATTTCACACAAGTTATGAAGTGGCTGATTCTAGAAATAGATGTAGGGGGCGAAATTCGGTAGCGCCCCATTTGGGGGGTTAACTTTTAACTTTTTTAAAAGTTAGTGCCTGGCGAAATGGCTTGTAAAATTGGGAAATTGGCCATTTTCGCCCCAGAGTGAAGCGGGGGCATTAAATGAGGCACTAATGGTCTTAGTGGGGCACTGCAGCGGCACCCGATTTCAGCTGACTTGCATTCAGCAATCAGGCTTCAATTCTTGCCTAAGGCTCATTCCAGCTCTTAAAGGGGATGTAATTTCAAACTGCAGCTGCTCATTTTCAGCATTGCTGCGCTTGAGTCAGACCTCTCAGCAACTGAAACACCTTTGTGCGATAGCTGGTTCGAATCCTGCTGCAAGGGAGAGGGCCATGCGCTTTAATAATGTGATATTGGAGACATTGGTGGGGGCAGTGGAGAGAAGAAGGGAATCGCTGTTCCATGCATCTGGAAGGAGGCCATTGCCAGAGGTATTCAGGGCCATGTGGCGAGAAATGGCTGAGGAGGAGTCGGCCAGCACTGACAGAACCCTGACACAGTGCCGTAAGAAATTCAACAACCTCAGTCGGCTGGTGAAGGTGGGTGAGGGAATTGAGTGTAATATCTCCAAGTTTGCAGATGACACTAAGCTGGGTGGTGGTGTGAGCTGTGAGGAGGATGCTAAAAGGCTGCAGGGTGACTTGGACAGGTTAGGTGAGTGGGCAAACGCGTGGCAGATGCAGTATAATGTGGATAAATGTGAGGTTATCCACTTTGGTGGCAAAAACACGAAGGCAGAATATTATCTGAATGATGGCAGATTAGGAAAAGGGGAGGTGCAACGAGACCTGGGTGTCATGGTACATCAGTCATTGAAAGTTGACATGCAGGTACAGCAGGCGGTGAAGAAAGCAAATGGTATGTTGGCCTTCTTAGCTAGGGGATTTAAGTATAGGAGCAGGGAGGTCTTACTGCAGTTGTACAGGGCCTTGGTGAAGCCTCACCTGAAATATTGTGTTCAGTTTTGGTCTCCTAATCTGAGGAAGGACGTTCTTGCTATTGAGGGAGTGCATGAAGGTTCACCAGACTGATTCCCGGGAACTGACAAACGAGGAGAGACTGGATCGACTGGGCCTGTATTCACTGGAGTTTCGAAGGATGAGAGGGGATCTCATAGAAACATATAAAATTCTGATGGGACTGGACAGGTTAAATGCAGTAAGAATGTTCCCGATGTTGGGGAAGTCCAGAACCAGGGGCATAGTCTAAGGATAAGGGGTAAGCCATTTAAGACCGAGATGAGGAGAAACCTCTTCACTCAGAGAGTTGTTAACCTGTGGAATTCCCTACCGCAGAGAGTTGTTGATGCCAGTTCATTGGCTATATTCAAGAGGGACTTAGATACGGCTCTTCTGGCTAAAGGGATCAAGGGGTATGGAGAGAAAACAGGAAAGGGGTACTGAGGTGAATGATCAGCCATGATCTTATTGAATGGTGGTGCAGGCTCGAAGGGCCGAATGGCCTACTCCTCCACCTATTTTCTATGTTTCTATGTGAGTACATGCTTCCATATCTCCTAAATACCAGCCTCTGAACCTCTGTCTGTGCACACTGTGCAAAGCAGCACGCCCCCACCACTCGACCATCAAGCATCTGCAGCTACTCACATTCACATTCTCATCTCACACCTTGCCTACATTCACAGCTATTCAACCATGGCAGGCACATCACACAAGTTCCTTTCTTTTGCAGGCCAAGATGGCACATAATAGGAGGGAGCAGCAGCGGACTCGAGGGGAGGAGGGGGAACCTCAACTGCGCGAGCTCACTGACCATGAGGAGTGAGTGCTGCGGCTCATTGGCCCGTAGATTGAGGGCGCTGTGGCTAGCGGAGACAAGAACAGTATCTTTATCCCCTCTCCTTTTCCTATTCCACTTCTCCCTCTCACCAGAAGGCTTCATCACTTTCCAGCTCCTGATACTGTCTGCCTTCCTTGCTCTATTCCTGTCCCCCTGCTCTCACCTAACGCGAATCTTGTATCTTTTATGCTTTCAGATAACCAGCCAGCAGATGTGCAGCCTGTACCTGAGGCCCCCCCCGCCCCCAGCATAGTCAGGAGGGAGAGGAGGAGGAGGAGCCAAGCACAGCGTCATTGCACCTCTCACCCACAGGCATCTGCTCAGATACTGGCACTACACGTTCGTTAGAGGTTAAGTTAGTAGAGGTGTCTGCACTGGGTGATGCACAGGGCCTAGCGGGCTGCAGCAAGGCCAAGGGAAAAGGGAACCTTGGGAGTCATCTCCCCGGGGGGCGGGGGGGGCGTGAGTTTGCGCACGAATTCTGCTGCACAGGACTCAGATGAAGACCTCAATGGGGAGGCATTCACAAAAAGGGTGATGGCTGTGATAGTTGCAATGGCAAGGGTGCCCAAAACCCTCTTGGCAGTGGTAAGGAGCGTGAAGGAGTCTGCCTCTAGCATTGCACAGAGCTCTGTGCACACTATGGAGTCCATCATTGCCAGTCTGCAGACAATGGTGGACTCCAAGAGAGACCATGCGGATCCAGACCTCATGACACTTGTCATGGGCGATGTGGCAGTTTCCATTGCAGCACAGGCGGAAGCAACGCAACGTCTTGGTGCTGTAATGCAGACAGTGGTTGGTGGCATGGAAGCTCAGATTGCCCTCATGCAGTCTCAGCTTGATGCCACGCATGGTCTGACTGGTGTCATGCAGTCAGTGACTGCTGGCATCGAGTCTCAGTCTGCTCTCACGCAGTCTCAGCTGGATGCCACGCAAGCTCTGACTGCTGCCATCACCGCTGGGTCCACCACAGTCCACCGGGGATCTCACATTGTCGCAACAGCCCATCAATCTGTGCTGCAGCAGATCGGTGGGGATTTTGAGGTGCTGTCACGATGACAGCTTTCCTGATCCCACCACTGCCACTCCGTCATTGCACTTGTCGTTGCCTGTTACCCAGCCAGCCAAGACTGCCGTCGCCCAGCCTCAGGTGATGCACTCTACAGCTGGGCCTTCCAGGCTCATAGCAGGTCGAGGGCATCCTGCAGGCCATCTGTAGTCTCTGGCCCTGACACACAGCAGCCTTCCACCAGACTTGCTGCAGCCACACTACAGAGGCGCACTAGTATAGTTAAAGCGAAGAAGATATGTATGGAAATGCACAACGGTGATTTTTAAATACATTATGATACAGTGAGAGATCCAAGATATGGAAAGTGGGGGTGAGAGATTTGAGGTAATGTTTCCCTCTCCTAGGTATTAGTTCCTGGCTGAGGGCAGGCATTAGGATGGCCAGAGATCCACCATGGGAGGAGGAGAGGTCAGAGTGGCCACTGCCATGGCATACACCACGTGCTCGACAGGTGCTCCGCAGTTGAGTGAGACCAGCGGCTGGAGGAAGGCCAGAGCGTCGTGGAGTCGGGTGTGGGTAGAGCCGAAGTGCCAACGGAGCCGGTTGCGAGGGCGGATAGAGAGGGTAAAGACTAGAACGTCGCCGGGTTCGAGTGCGAGGGCGGAGAGAGAAGGTAGGTCCCAAACCTGTGGACGGAGCTGGTCGGAGGCTCACCGGACGCCGTTGAGGATCGAGTGGAGCAGAAGTGGCCACATCCAGTGGGGGAGCGAAAGTCTTGGTAGCAGGAAGATCCAGGTGAAAAGTCTTGGCAGCAGGAAGGTCGATCTGGATGGTAAATCCGGCACTCACAGATGGAGGTAAGGAGCAGGCATGGTTGGGGGATGGGCACTGGATCAGGTAGCTGTCCTTGCAGCACGGATTTTAGGGGTAAGGAATACACTTTAGGGGTAAGCAATGCACCCACTATTGGGACCAGGGGAAGCTTAAACAGTGGGGTGGGCAGATTGGGGGAGAAAGAGTGAAGGATGAAAGCTCCTTAGGGTGCTGCGATCCCGTAGGCCATCTTGAGTTCTTGGACAACGTGGACCATTTTCCATACCTCGGGAGCCTACTGTCACCAAGAGCACATATTGACGACGGGGTCCAACACTGCCTTCAGTGCGCCAGCACAGCCTTCAGTCGCCTGAGGAAGAGAATGTTTGAAGAGCAGGACTTCAAACCCGGCACCAAGCTCATGGTCTACAGTGCTGTAGTGATACCCGCCCTCCTATATGGCTCCGAGATATGGACTATATACAGCAGACACTTCAAAGCGCTTGAGAAGTACCACCAGTATTGCCTCCGCAAGATCCTGCAAATTCATTGGCAGGACAGCCGCACCAACATCAGTGTTCTTCCTCAGGCCAACATCCTCAGCATCGAAGCATTAACCATGCTCAATCAGCTCCGTTGGACGGGCCACATCATCCGCATGCCCGTCACGAGACTCCCAAAGTATGCGCACTACTCGGAACTCCTACACGGAAAGCGAGTCCCAGGTGGGCAAAGAAAACGCTTCAAGGTCACCCTCAAAGCCCCCTTGATAAAGTGCAACATCTCCACCGACTCCTGGGAATCCTTGGCCCAAGACCGTCCAAAGTGGAGGAAGAGCATCCGGAAGGGCACTGAGCACGTCGAGTCCCATCGCCGAGAACAAGCAGAAATGAAGCGCAGACAGCGGAAGGAGTGTGCATCAATGCAGGCTCCCATATCACCTTTTCCTTCAATCACTGTCTGTCCCACCTATAACAGAGACTGTAGGTCCCGCATTGGGCTCCTTAGTCACCTGAGAACTTACTTTTAGAGTGGAAGGAAGTTATCCTCGACTCCGAGGGATTGCCTATGATGATGATGATGAAGTTAATTGTATTACATCAATTTTGATTGGAATGTTTCATCTTTGCAGTTGTCTCTCATTTCATTTTTGGAGCTTTGGTATATAAGGGCAAATTGATGTGGTGATTGGGGATGGAATTCATTGGAACCGAAATCTGATGAGATGGTTGCGGCCACCCTCGCAGAATAGGAGCACCTGCTCAGGCGAGTACTGGAGCACTCCTCCAGAGCAATCAAAGCAGCGGCTAGATTTTGCTGTCTTGCTCCCTGCATTTGTTTCCGCCTAAGTAACCTCCGACAGTAACGTCTGAGCAGGAGGTCGAGTGCCAACACCGCTCCTATGAAACTATATAAATGTTGTCATTTCCAATCTGCCCTAAATGAAACGAAGAAATGATTGAATGGTTAAGAGGCAGAACAATCCTTGAAGGGAAAATTGCTCAAATCTGTCCAACATCCACTCTGGTTATGTATTAGCAAGCTGCAAAGAGTAATGACCGACTTTAATGGCGTCTTTAAATAGCACTCTTCCAGCCAATTCCCGACTGCAACTCAATAGCTGAAGCTGTCGTTGTCAGCGACAGGTAGTACGTGAGGGTGCGTGGCCGAAATTTTCTTCTGGCGCGGTCATGGGGCACTGCACATGGCGATGACATCATCACCGCTGAGCGCAGCCAAGCGGGCGCTAGTGGCAGGAGTAGCGCCTCCGCAAAACCCCTGCCCAATTTCGCGAGATTGCTGTACTCGCTGCACCTGGGCAAAACCCCATTTTTGCCCCATTAGCGACCCCCGCAGGTGCTCACGGCAGGCGCACAAGAGCCCAATTTTGCCCCCGTAGTTTCTACATGGGATTCCCATTGCCTTTCGGTGCAGCCAGTTCACCCCTGGTCTTGTGTGCACATTTAAAACCAATTTTTGTGAGACAAAGGATTTTTAAAAAAACAATATAATAGGTTTTTTAACAGCTTCCTATTATATATTCCATTTGTTTAGCAGGTTAGATGTTCCTCTCTTCTTCTTAGGCAGTGTCTCAGAGTCGAGGATGACTTGCTTCCACATTAATATGAGTTCTCAGGTGACTGAGTCCAATGCAGGACCTACAGTCTCTGTCGTAGGCGGGCAGACGGTGGTTGAAGGGACAGGTGGGTGGGTGGGGTGCTTGATTTGTCGTGCGCTCCTTCCACTGTTTGCGCTTGGCTTTCACGTGCTCCCGGTGAAGAAACTCGAGGTGTTCGGCACCTTCCCGGATGCTTCTCCATTTTGAGCGGTCTTGGGCCAGGGATTCCCAGGTGTTGGTGGGGATGTTACACTTTTTTTCAAGGAGGCTTTGAGGGTGTCCCTGAAGCGTTTCCTCTGCCCACCTGGGACTTGCTTACCGTGTCAGAGTTCTGCATAGAGTGCTTGTTTTGGGAGTATGTGGACGATGTGGCCCGTCCATTGGAGCTGATTGAGCTTGATCTATGCTCCGTTCTGGGTATGTTGGCCTGAGCAAGAACACTGACATTGGTGTGCCTATCCTGCTAATGAATTTGCAGGATCTTGTGGAGGCAGCGTTGGTGATACTTCTCCAGTGTTTTGAGGTGCCTGTTGTACGTAGTCCATGTCTCTGAAGCATATAGGAGGGTGGGTATCGCTACTGCTCTGTAGACCATAAGCTTGCTGCTGGGTTTGAGGTCCTGGTCTTCAAACACCTTCTTCCTCAGGCGACCGGCGGCTGCACTGGCACACTGAAGGCGGTGTTGGACTTCATCGTCGATGTCTGCCTTTGTTGACAGCAAGCTCCCGAGGTATGGAAAGTGGTTCACGTTGTCCAAGGCCATGTCATGGATCTTGATAATCAGGGCAGTACTGTGTGGCAGGGGCAGGTTGGTAGAGAACCTTTGTCTTACGGATGTTTAGTGTAAGGCCCATGCTCTCGTATCCTCGGAATGCTTCATCTTTATAGTAGAAGAAATAATTGCAGTCAACTAGTCTGTGATATTACTAGTGGATTTTATGAAAGAGCTCAAAGGTTAACTAATTAGGTGTTGTGAAATTAGGAAATCATAGAATAGTACAGCAGAGAAGGAGACCAAATTGGTGGTTAAATGTCATTATTGATTCAGACCAATATAACCTGCCAGCAGGTGTGATGTTGAACTCCATCCAATTGCAGCCCCTCCCCATACCATACCTCACTCAATTGTTGCCCTATTTCAATTCAGCAAATTACTCTGAATGAGGGAAATTGCACATACGGATACGGCCCCAGCAAGATCTCCCGGTAATACTACTCAAAACTGCCCAGGTGGATTCAATACATTATTGCCATATTATGATGCCAGATCTCAATATAATCATGGCATTCATTTTATAGAGCTTGTGGGCAGTCCAACAATTGTGTCTAAAATAGTGTTTTTGTATTACTGTTCCTGTCCACTAGTAATGTATAATTTTGGCATCTACCTAAATTGATAAGAATTTACAATTAAAAAAAGTAAGAGGATCAAATACAGGTCATTATTTCAACGTGAATCAGGAAACTTAGTCCAAAAAATGTAAATGAGAAATAATAGCCCAGATTTGAACTTGGGTCCCACAGAAATGGTCCCCAGCAAGGTAACTCAGGAATGGAGAAGGGGGAATCGATAAAAGTTTGCGATTTCCTTTTTTTGGGGGGGAGGTGGGGGAAGAAGTGGGGCTAGGGAACATAGGAGCAGGACTGGGCCATTCAGTCCCGTGAGCCAGCTCTGCCATTCAATTAGAACTTGGCTAATATGCACCTCAGCTCCATTTACCCGTCTTGCTCCATATCCCTTAATATCCTTGCTCAATAAAATACCCAGGAGAAAAAATTGTGAGGGAATGGAACTAACTGGATTGATCTTCGAAAGAGCCGGCGCAGACTCGATGGGCCGAATAACCTCCTTCAGTGCTGTACTATTCTATTTAAATCCTTCATCAAATCTCCTCAGCTTTCTCTGCTCCAAGGAGAACAACCCCAGCTTCTCTAGTCTATCCACATAACTGTAATTCCTCATCCCTGGAACCATTCTAATAAATCTCTTCTGTATCCTCTTCAAAGCCTTCATGTCCTTCCTAAAGTGTGATGCCCGGAATTGGATGCAATGCTCCAGCTGAGTCAAACTAGTGCTTTATATAGGTTCAGCATATCTTCCTGGCTTTTGTACTCAATGGGCCCGAAATTGGTGAAACCCAAGTGCCGTCCAAAAGGTTGCCGAGACCGGCAGCAAAATAACAGCTTATGCCGTCAATCTGGGCGGCAGCGGGTGGGAGCTCTCAATCTCGGCAGCAAAGGCTCTTGCCGCCCAAGCGCCGCCAAGGATGGAGTCGGGCCCAGGGAGGGTGGAAGACCTGAAAATAAAAATTATTACAAAGGAAAAAAAACCAGGAACACCTTCAGGGGACCCCATCCAGGTAAGTTGCTGTTTTTAAAAAAAAATTTAAAGATGTTCATTAATCTTTTATTGCAGGTCTTCGTACTTGCCGTCAGGGTTAGACTAGCCTCCACACAGTAGTCCTTCCCCCTGCTAGTGCTGACTCCTGCCCGCACCAATCTGGCAGCTCGGAGAGCAGGAGGTCACTTACGCTCCTCTCCAGCCCAAGTGGAAACTGGCACAGAGGGGAGACCGGAGGCAAAACTTGACGGCAGTAGGCGGCAAGGCCACCAGTATCGGGGCCTGTGCCTCTATTTATAAAGCCCAGGATCCCATATTCTTTATTAACTGCTTTGTTAACCTGTCCAGCCACCTTCAAAGATTTCTGCACAAACACTCCCTAGTCTTGCACCCACTTCAAAATTATACCATTTAGTGTCTTTGGTCTCTCCTCATTCTTCCTACCAAAATGTATCACCTCACACTTCTCTGTGTTGAGTTTCATCTGCCATGTGTCCGCCCATTCCACCAGTCTGTCTATGTCTTCTTGAAGTCTATGATTATCTTCCTCAATTTATTACACTTCCAAGTTGCGTGTCGTCTGCAAATTTCTAAATTGTGTCCCATAACCCCAAGTCAAATCATTAATGTGTATCAAAAACAGCAGTGCTCCCAGTACTGAACCTTGGGGAACGCCACTGTATACCTCCCTCCAGTCCGAGAAACAGCCATTCACCACAACTTTTTGTTGTCTATCCCTTATCCATTTTGTATCCATGCTGCTATCAAGGGATATTGGGATAAGGGCAGGAAAGTGGAGCTGAGGTCGAATATCAGCCATGATTTTATTGAATGGCGGAGCAAGCTTGAGGGGCTGTATGGCCTACACCTGCTCCTAATTCTTATGTTTTTCTGCACTACCCCTTTTATCCCATGGACTTCAATTTTGGTAGCAAACCTAACATGTGGAACTTTATCAATTGCCTTTTGAAAGTCCATATACAAATCAACTTCACTGCCCTAATCTACCCTCTCTGTTACCTCATCAAAAAACTCAATCAAGTTAGTCAAACACAATTTACCTTTAACAAATCCTTTATTCGTCCATGCTAGTCCAAGTGGCTGTTCTGGATTATTGTTTCTAAAAGCCTCCCCACCATTGACATTAAACTGACAGGCCTGTACTTGCCAGGTTTATCCTTCTCCCTTTTTTGAACAAGGGTGAAACATTTGCAATCCTCCAGTCCTTTGACACCACTCCAGTATCTAAGGAGGATTGGAAGATTGTGGCCAGCACCGCCGCAATTTCTACCCTTCCCTCAGCAACCTAGGGTGCATCCCATCTGGACCAGGTAACTTATGTACTTTAAATACCGCCAGCCTGTCTAGTATCAACTCTTTATCTATTTTTGTCTCATCCAGTATCCCAGTAACCTCCTTGTTTATCATAGCTTTGGCAAAGTCCTCTTTTTTGGTAAACACTGATGCAAAGTACTTATTTAGTACCTAATGCCTTCTGCCTCCACCAATAGTTCCCCATTTATTGAAATTATATTGATTTTTTTTTTAAGTATGTGTCAAAAAGAATTGTTGGTTCTGTTTTTGCTATACCTTGTGTTTATTTAAGGTACCCCCCAGTTTATAGAATATTTAAAACTTGATTTAAAAAAAAATATTTGTAGGAGATACCCTGGTTTTCAATGTTGATTTCTCCCTCTCTTCGACCATGAAACACTGGATCTCCCCACATATCAGGAAGTTACTTTGATGTTGGTTACAGGTGTGCCAGGGACCAATTTCATATAGAAACCTAGAAATCGGCATCCAGATCCTGGCTGTTGGCCTAGTTGACTTTAAGCAAGAAAAAGTAACAGCAGCTAAGTGTACACATCAGTTAAGGGAAGTGTAGGCAGCTTAATAGATGTGTAGACAAGTTAAAAGTTACAAGCATTTGTATAGTAAAGTCTATTAATTTGTTTATCTTATAGTAGTAATTTAGAAAAATCATTTGGCTTTCATTATCTAGTAACATTTTTTAAAATCTTATCTTTGAGCTTTCTTTTAAATTGAGCTGATCTCATATATTTAGGTGATATGCAATTATAGTTAGATTAGGTTAGTATTGATTGTGTGCGCGCACATTTTTTGGCCCGAATATTAACTTTGAGACATGTTCGGGGCGGGGGGGGGGGGGGGGCGCGTGGTTGGTGGTGGTCTGATATCATATGGGAAACCTGGAAGTAATTTCAGTGTGCCTATCTGTGAATCTTAATGCAGGCAAATATAATTTTACTTCCGGGTTTGGTGTCGAATGCACGGCATGGGTGTGGTTTGGAGCCATATGATGCAATTTCAACTGAATATTTAAAGGGCCAATCCAAAGATGGAAATTGGAGGAGTCAGGAGATTTGGCTCAGATAAAGTAATTGCAGAATATGGACTCAGGACGCTCAAAGGCTATGCCCCGCTTTAATGATGTTGCCTTGATGTACTGTTGGGGGTATTGAGGAGTTGGAGAGAGATACTCTTGTCGAACAATGGGAGGAAGAAACTTGCTGCTGCTACAAAAAAGACATGGCTGGAGATGGCCCTGGAGGTCAGCAGCAGGAGCATTGTGCCACGCTCCTGGCTTCAGTGCAGGAAGCGCTTTAATGACCTAACTAGGTCAGGAAAAGTGAGTACAGTTAAACATTCACCTACATCCTGCTGTGTGCATCACCTGCTTGCCCTTTGTTCTTCCTGCCACTCCATCTTGTCAAACCTACTCCATTATATCGCCCCTCATACCCACTTACCTTGCAAGCACCCATCTCTTTCTATACACTTCCTCATATCCCCATCTGTAAATACACCACTGCCAGTCACCCTGATCCTTATGCATTTTAATGTCTCTCCCTCACCCTCCCCAAATGCAATGCATCCATTGGGTGAACAAATGCCATTACAGTCACTCTTTCCCTGTTGCAGGAGAGAGGGCTCAACACACAAGGGAGAGGGAGAGAACAGGAGGCGGTACCCCACAGATCTCTCAGCTGACAACTGCAGAGGAGGAAGTCTGGAGATCAGTGGTGTCTCAGCGTCCCGAGCCAACAGAGATGGGGTAATGGGGACTTCCCAGCTACCTGGTGACAGAATTAAATATCATTGACCCATATGTCATATAACACTCCGTCATTTTGACTTGATTTCAGCAGTGAGTAAAATATGATCATCATAATGCTAAGTTCCAATATTCTTACCTAGCGAATACTAATTCATATCTTTTCTCTCCACCAGGGCCTTCATGTGTGCAGTAGCCATCGATGGACCTCGCGGATGACAATTCCTCAGAGGAGCTGATTCCTTCAGAGGTTGCACCGGCACCAGACTCATGCCTACCATGCACCAGCTCAGATACTCGCACTTTGGAGGGTCCAGTAAGACAGATATTTTGATTTTCACCTGGTGACTCTCAATTCACAAGTTAACAAGAGCAGACATAAGAACATAAGAACATAAGAATTAGGAACAGGAGTAGGCCATCTAGCCCCTCGAGCCTGCTCCGCCATTCAATAAGATCATGGCTGATCTGGCCGTGGACTCAGCTCCACTTACCCGCCCGCTCCCCGTAACCCTTAATTCCCTTACCGCCCGGGCGCTTCCGACCAGAAGCGAGAGCCCCTCAGGGCTCGCCTCCCCGCCTCACCGGGTAAGTGAAAAATAACACAGTGGTGACAGATAACTATGGAGATTCCACATCAGAAGGCACAGCCCTCTCCAAGCTCTGCTCAGATGGACACAGATGCTGTATCCCAGGGGCCGTCGATGAAAAGGATAATCATTGAGCAGCAGCAGAAAATCTGCAATGTACTGACGGCCTTCCACATACACAGTCCATGATTGAAGAGAGAATGGAAGAGTTCACCTCAAGCATGAGTGGGTTGATATCGCAGGACACTGCGAGGATGTCATCTTGCAAGGATAGAATGGCCAACTCCATGGAACATCAATCGTGGCAATCCAATGAATCAATTTAGGCTTTGACCATAGCTGTGCAAGACTCCAGATGCCAATGTGTCTGGCGCCTTAAATAGATTGATAGGCACCTTAGCCTTGGTCCTACACTGTGACACTGATCTGCACCAAGTTGGTCTCCAGCAGAGTGGTAGGAGTGAATTACAGCTGGCCCATGAGAGGGATGATGGCGACAAGGGACATGAAATAGGGGACTCCACTCAAAACACCCTCACTTCTCACCCGTTGCACACCCCTCAGTCAGTACCCGACATGCTTCCGCCTCTCCAGATGGCCAAGTCTGCACAGATGCAGGTGGAGCAATCTTTGGTGGGGCCCTCGCAAGCTCCAAAATCCAGAGTTTGTCGGCAATGAGCATCTCAGCAGTCACAGCAGGTATCTAAGGAGCCTACTTCTACCTCTGCTGAAGCCACGGAGGTCGTGCTACATAGTAGCGGTAGGGGGAAAAAAAGAGTAAAGCTTTGTAGTTGCACAAGGTTATGCACATCAGTGCATGAGAAAATATATTGTGAAGTTTCCATACTTTAGTAGAATCGAATAAAATGTATTACTTTGCACCATTTTACCATGTTGCCCATTCCTGGTTGCTGGGTGGCAACTCGCCTTTTCAGTTGTTTGTTGATGAATAGACAGACAGGAATTGAGGGGGACCAATGGGATTGTGCAATGGGTGGTTGGTAGCAGGACTGCTTTGTCAGTGGGATTGGGGGTGAGGGATGAGCATGGCCATTGGATGTAGTTGTTACATGGGCTCCAGTGGTGGCAACTAACTAAACCTTACAGCTATAATGGAATCCCTGACATCCCTGGCAATAACGTGAGCAGCTAGTGCTGCATTGGGGGTCGCCATCTTACTCCTCCTTCTCCTTCTCTTGTTCTTCCTCCTCTTTGGATTCATTTGCAGACGATATATGCTCAGCATCTTGTTCCTCCTGCAACTCTTCTGCCTGTGTTTGTTTTCTGCATGCTCTCGGTGACAAGACTCGAGGTGCTCAGCACCCTCCCGGATGTTCTTCCTCCACTAAGGGCGGTCTTTGGCCAGGGATTCCCAGGTGTTGGTGGGGATGTTGCACTTTATCAAGGAGGCTTTGAGGATGTCCTTGAAACACTTCCTCTGCCCACCTGTGACTCGCTTGACGTGTAGGAGTTCCAAGTAGAGCGCTTGCTTTGGGAATTTTGTGTCTGGCATGCGGACAATGTGGCCCACCCAATGGAGTTGGTCAAATGATATCAGTGCTTCGATGCTAGGGATGTTGGCCTGATCGAAAACACTGATGTTGGTGCGTCTATCTTCCCAGGGGATTTGCAGGATCTTGCGGAGAAATATCACATTGGTGGTATTTCTCCAGTGCTTTGAGGTGTCTAGTGTATATGGTCCACGTCTCTGAGCCATACAGGAGGGCGGGTATCACTACAGCCCTGTAGACCATAAGCTTGGTGCCAGATTTGAGGGCCTGATCTTCGAAAACACTCTTCCTCAGGCGCCGAAGGCTGCGCTGGTGCACTGGAGGCGGTGTTGAACCGCGTGGTCGATGTCTGTCCTTGCTGATAATAGGCTCCCAAGGTGTGGAAAGTGGTCCATGTTGTCCAGGGCCGCGCCGTGGATCTTGATGATTTAGGGGTGTGGGTGGGGGGGGGGGGTCAGTGCTGTGTCGCGGGGTCAGGTTGATGGAGGACCTTTGTCTTACGGATGTTTAGTGTAAGGCCCATGCTTTCATATGCCTCGGTGAAGATGTTGACAATGACTTGGAGTTTGGCCTCTGAATGTGCACAGACACAAGCGACGTCCGCGTATTGTAGTTCGACAACAGAGGAAGGGGCGGTCTTGGATCTGGCCTGGAGGTGACGAAGGTTGAACAGGTTCCCACTGGTTCTACAGTTTAGTTCCACTCCAGCGGGGAGGTGGAGCATTGCAGCGAGGAAGATTGAGAACAGAGTTGGCGCGATGGCGCAGCCCTGCTTGGCTCCGGTTCGGACGTTGATTGGGTCTGTGGTGGATCCGTTGGTCAGGATCACTTGTGGTGAGACGTTAGTGTCTACACGTTGGAGGTTTTCAGACTCAGATCAGGATGCATGGCACTTTGGTTGCCTTAGATTGGACCTCAAATGATGAGCAAGATGACCATTAGCAGCAGCAACAGTTAAGAGACCCAAAGGTGGTGAGCAGGGAGGGGAGAAGCAGAGAGATCAAACTCTTAGGATGCACTACCCGTGTAACTGGGTGTACAGGTGTACAGGCAGAGGCTTAGCTTCCTAGGCCTCCCAGAAGAGCAGTGCTTCCGGAGGCATAGGTTTTGCCTCAGGTGGTGACAGGGATCTGCAGCCTCCTAAAAGATCTGCTCCCTGCTGGCCATCCATTACCAGTGCCTGTGAAAGTGACTACAGCCCTCAATTCTTTTGCCTCCGAATCCTTCTTGGGCACTGCTAGACAGAGGTTCAGTATCTCCCAGTCACCTTTACATAAATGCATAAGACAGGTCACTGATGGGATATTTGCCAGGTCCTGCAATTGTCAACTTAGCCTGTGATAACTCAAGTCAGAATTAGTGAGCGCTCAGGTTTTCGTATCTAGCTGACTTCCCACAGATGCAGGGCATCATCGACTGCACACACGTGGCAGTCTGCGCATCACAAGGGGTTCCACTCCCATTAATGTGCAACCACAAGAAAAAGTTTAAGCAGTTGTGCAACAGATTCCCGGGGAGCTACCATGATGCTTTCATCCTGCTGCAGTCCAAGCTCTCCCTGACCTTTGGACCTGCAAGCAGACTTCAGGGGTGCCTGCTAGGAGACAAAGGATACCCTCTAAAACTTGGCTGATGACACCCATGAAAAACCCAACTAATGAAGCCCAAGAGGGGTACAACGAAAGTCATTTGATAACTAGATGCGTCATTGAGCAAGCATTCTGCATGATCAAGATGCACTTCAATGCTTGGCCAAATCTGTAGGTGCCCTTCAGTACTCACTGGGCAAGGTCTCCAGAATCAATGTTTAATGCGTCTGCGCACACTCAGAGGCCGAACTCCAAGCCATCATCAACACCTTCACCGAGGCATATGAAAGCACGGGCCTTATGCTAAACATCCATAAGGCAAAGGTCCTCCACCAACCTGACCCCGCCACACAGCACTGCGCCCTGGTCATCAAAATCCATGGCTCGGCCTTGGACAACGTGGACCATTTTCCATACCTCGGGAGTCTACTATCAGCAAGGGCAGACATCGATGATGAGGCCCAACACTCCTCCAGTGTGCCAGCTCAGCCTTCATTTGCCTGAGGAAGAGAATGTTTGAAGACCAGGCCCTCAAATCTGGCACCAAGCTTATGGTCTGCAGGGCTTTAGTGATAACCGCTCTCCTATATGGCTCAGAGACGTGGACTGTATACAGTAGACACCTCAAAGCACTGGAGAAATACCACCAATGATGCCTCTGCAAGATCCTGCAAATCCCTTGGGAGGACAGACGCACCAACGTCAGTGTTCTTGATCAGGTCAACATCCCCAGCATCGAAGCACTGATGACACTCAACCAGCTCCATTGGGCGGGCCACATTGTCCGCATGCCGGACACAAGACTCCCAAAGCAAGCATTCTACTCGGAGCTCCTACACGGCAAGCGAGCCACAGGTGGACAGAGGAAATGTTTCAAGGACATCCTCAAAGCCTCCTTGATAAAGTGCAACATCCCCACCGACACCTGGGAGTCCCTGGCCATAGACCCCGCCCTAAGTGGAGGAAGAGGATCGGGGAGCACCTCGAGTCTCATCGCCAAGAGCATGCAGAAAACAAGTGGAGGCAGCGGAAGGAGCGTAATTCCCGAATTGGACTGTTCAGTCACCTGAGAAGTTACTTTTGAAGTGGAAGCAAGTCTTCCTCGAAAATCGCGGGACTGCCTATGACAGTGACCACAAGTACTCTGAACAAACCCTTTCTCAGTAGTAGGTAAGAAAGCAGCTGTGAGCACCAAGCATTTATTGCAGTATTTACTTGACTTTTAATGAGCCCCATGAATTGCCATTTTGTTCTCGCTTTGGTTTCAATGGCTAGTTTCATGAAGCCTGGGAAACCCATGGAAGTGCCGTTAAATTCACTTCTACATTGAAATATCGCTACAATGGAGTGATTAACATATTTAAATTGGTAACCTCCCACTCTGGAGGAGATTACACGCAACCTGCCGAATGAGCCTGAGCTAAACCCAGAAGTCAATGTGTAATCCGAAAGCGATCACATTTTCGGCCACTTTAACCCACCACCTTAACCCATGGGCTGCTCCCCGTTCATATCCCCCCCCCCCTTTATCTCTTTTTGATCATTTGTAACACCTTTGATTTAAGTAACCTTTGGTTGCAACAGTTATGCTTTGGTAAAGTGAGCAAGAATACTTAAAGCAGTTCATGTATTTTTCTTGATGCTGATGTTTTCTTTTCTTTTTAGGTGAAGTTCGAAAATCAATGAGGCAGTTGGATTTTCTACCATCAATTATTGCATGTCTAGCTCCAGATGGTAATTTTAAATTTCACTTATTATTAGGAATCCACAGATAGCATAATTCTGAGAAAAAAATTCCAGAGAGAGAATGTTCAGATAATTGCTTATGTTAAATAATCTATTGCTCTGCCAGTTAAAACTTGTTGACATTACCTACAAAATTATAATCTAGACTGCTTTTGTTACTAATTAGTACTTTTTGACTCTCAAACTCATTTTAAACAGATTCTGCTCCATGTTTTAAAAAAAAGTTGTAGTCAAAGCTATACAATTATCAACCTCTAAAGTTTTACTTTTTATAATACCCATATTTTTATTTACATGGATCTTCTGTGCAGCCTTTCATTCCACTTGTTGATGCAGGATAGACTGGAGTAGAGCTACTAGAATGATTTACAAGAAGATAAGGAAAAATCAAAGATAGTCAGCCCATCTCATATTTTAACTTGCCCAGTCTAACACCCAGCTGTATCTTGAACTCCTGAATAGTTTTTATTGTACTGATACCTGGCAGATCATTCCAAATATTTATCACCCCTGGCTTAAAGACATTTTTATATAGTTAAATATATTGTTAGAATATGAACTTGGAGACACGTTGGGAGCGGGAGGTCTGCTATTATGTGTGAAACACAGAAGAAAGTTCAGCGCATCTGTCAGTAGCTTTTTAACTCCGCACGCTCGTTAGAATTTTACGACAGGGTTTGGCGTCCAGTGCGCGGCAGCAGGCATGACATGATCTCAACTCCAGTATTTAATGGACTAATCCGAAGATTGAATTTGGAGGTATTGGAGTTGGATGCAACAGAAGAGGAAGTTTAAGAGTGCATTCCAGACAGGCAAAAGCTGCCTCGTTTGATGTGCTGCTGGGGTCATTGAAGAGCCGGAGAGAGATACTCTTCCCCAGCAATAGTAGGAAGAAACCTGTTGCTGACACCAAGAAGTCATGGCTCGAGGTGGACCTGGAGGTCAGCAGCAGGAACGCTATTCCACTCTCATGGATTTAGTGCGGGAAGTGCTTTAATGACCTAACCAGATGTGGAAAGGTGAGTACAGTTGCACATTTTCCTACATCCTGCTGTGCACATCATCCCACTCCATCACTCTGCCTTGTCAAGCTACTCCATCACATCATTCCTCACACCCATTTACATTGCAAGCACACCCATCCTTCTCTTTCTATGCACTTCCTTACATCTCCATCTATCCATCCACCACTGCCACTCATCCTGATCCTTATGCACGTTGATGCCTTTCCCAGATAGTCACCCGCACCAAATGCACTGCATCCATCAGGTGAACACGTGCCATTACAGTCAGTCATAGGTCTGTTCTTTGTTGCAAGATAAGAGAGCACAGAACACAAGGGAGAAGAAAAGAACAAGAGATGGGCCTCTACAGATTTTCCAGCTCACAACTGCAGAAGAGGAGGCGTTAGAAACCAGTGGCATTATGGCGTTCCCGGGGAGACGGGAACCTACTAGCTACCTGGTGACACAATTAAATATCAATGACCCACAAGTCATACGGCACTAACTTGTAAAATTGAAGTCAATGGAAATCAGGGAGAAAACTTTCCACTGGTTGGAGTCATACCTAGCAAAAAGGAAGATAGTTGTGGTTGTTGAAGGTCAATCATCTCAGCTTAGGACATCATTGCAGGAGTTTCTCAGGGCAGTGTCTTGGGCTCAACCATTTTCAGCTGCTTTATCAATGACCTTCCCTCCATCATAAAGTCATAAGTGAGGATATTTGCTGATGATTGCACAGTGTTCAGTTCCATTCGCAGCTCCCCAGATAATGAAGCAGTCTAAGGCTGCATGCAGCAAGACCTGGATGATATTCAGGCTTGGGCTGATAAGTGGCAAGCAACAATTTCATCACACAAGTGCCAGGTAATGGCAATCTCCAACAAGAGAAAGGCTAATCACCAGCCCTTGACATTTAATAGCATTACTATTGCCGAATTCCCCACCATCAACATGCTGGGGGGGTCACAATTGACCAGAAACTTAACTGGACTGAGATAGATAGATTTTTGCAAAAGCAAAATACTGCGGATCTGGAATCTGGAATAAAAACAGAAAATGCTGGAAATCTCAGCGGGTCAGGCAGCATCTGTGGAAAGCAGAGTTAACGTTTCGGGTCGATGACCCTTCGTCAGAACTGGAGAGTGTTCGGAAAGAACAGATTCTTAACAAGCACTGAAAGGGGGAGGGAAGAAAGAACAAAAGGAAAGGTCTGTGATAGGCTGGAAGACCGGAGAGATTAGAGAGACAAAAGGGATGATGGCCCAAATTCAAATGGGAACGCCAGGAGTTAGAATAACATTAGTCAGGATAGGGTGTGAAAGGTGGGATAATGACCAGCTACCATTAAAGACGAGGAGAAAAAAAGAAAGAAAGAAACAGGCTCTGAGGGGGGCGGGGGGCGCAAAGATTGGCAGTGGCTACATTCTGAAATTGTTGAACTCGATGTTGAGTCCAGAAGGCTATAAAGTGCCGAAACGAAAGATGGAATGCTGTTCCTCGAGCTTGCATTGAGCTTCATTGGAACAATGCAGGAGGCCGAGGATGAAGAGGTCAGAGTGGGAATGGAGTGGAGAAGATAGAATTTTGGGGCTCAATTTTCCACAGTTACCTGCTCCATTTTTTTTTACAGTAAATTAAAATATCCAAGTTTCCCTAAAGTTTCTGCGCCAGCGTAACTAAGTTCTGATTTTTTTTACATTAGTATTTTTTTGTAACCTGATGTCTGCGCCAATTTTTCAGATATAAGCAAGTTTGGCCAACTTACATATTTCCTAGGATGGCTATGTGACCACTTCCAAAAAATCTTCTGGGCACTTAAGAAAAATCAGTGCACATTAAAAAATCGGCACAGAAAGACACCATTGTTTTTATGCGAAATTTTGGAGGGAGAGGCGACAGTCCGGGGTGTGTGGAGGCCTACAAAAGGCCGCGAGATCAGAAGTCGGGCAGCGTCGGCGAGAGGCGACAGTCCGGGGTGCGTGGAGGCCTACAAAAGGCCGCGAGATCAGGAGTCAGGCAGCGTCGGCGAGAGGCGACAGTCCGGGGTGCGTGGAGGCCTACAAAAGGCCGCGAGACAAGGAGTCGGGCAGCGTCGGCGAGAGGCGTGGCTTGTGTAGCTACAGGAGGAAGGCAAAAAAGAAGTAGAAAGAAATAGAAAGGTGATGTCACAGCCAAGGGGGTAAGTGATTGGCTGGTGATTGGTAAGTAGTTTTTCTTTTTTCTCTTCTAGATCAGTGAGTAACTTTTAGCATTGTTGTTGCCAATTTAAGTTAATCTAAGGGTCAAGTCATGGCAGGAGAGCTCGCACACTTGATATGCTCCTCCTGTACTATGTAGGAACTCAGGGACACTTCCGGTGTCCCTGACGACTACATCTGTGGGAAGTGTATCCGCCTCCAGCTCCTGACGGACCGCGTTGCAGAATTGGAGCTGAGGGTGGATTCACTCTGGAGCATCCACGATGCTGAGAATGACGTGAATAGCACGTTTAGTGAGTTGGTCTTGCCGCAGGCAAAGGGTCCACAGCCAGATAGGGAATGGAAGACCAACAGGAAGAGCAGTGCAAGGAAGGTAGTGCAGGGGTCCCCTGCGATCATCCCACTGCAAAACAGATACACCGCTTTGAGTACTGTTGAGGGGGATGACTCATCAGGGGGGAGCAGCAGCAGCCAAGTTCATGGCACCGTGGCTGGCTCTGCTGTACAGGAGGGCAGGAAAAAGATTGGGAGAGCGAGAGTGATAGGGGATTCAATTGTAAGGGGAATAGATAGGCGTTTCTGCGGCCGCAACCGAGACTCCAGGATAGTATGTTGCCTCCCTGGTGCAAGGGTCAAAGATGACTCGGAGCGGGTGCAGGACATTCTGAAAAGGGAGGACGAACAGCCAGTTGTCGTGGTGCACATTGGTACTAACGATATAGGTAAAAAACGGGATGAGGTCCTACGAGACGAATTTAAGGAGCCTCGGAGCTAAATTTAAAAAGTAGGACCTCAAAAGTAGTAATCTTGGGATTGCTACCAGTGCCACGTGCTAGTCAGAGTAGGAATCGCAGGATAGCTCAGATGAATTCGTGGCTTGAGCAGTTATGCAGCAGGGAGGGATTCAAATTCCTGGGGCATTGGAACCGGTTCTGGGGGAGGTGGGACCAGTACAAACTGGACGGTCTGCACCTAGGCAGGACTGGAACCAATGTCCGAGGAGGAGTGTTTGCTAGTGCTGTTGGGGAGGAGTTAAACTAATATGGCAGGGGGATGGGAACCAATGCAGGGAGACAAAGGGAAACAAAATGGAGACAGAAGCAAAAGATAGAAAGGAGATGAGTAAAAGTGGAGGGCAGAGAAACTCAAGGCAAAAAACAAAAAGGGCCACTCTGCAGCAAGATTCGAAAGGGTCTAAGTGTGTTAAAAAGGCAAGCCTAAAGGCTTTGTGCCTCAATGCGAGGAGTATTCAGAATAAGGTGGACGAATTAACTGTGTAGATAGCAGTTAACGGATACGATGTGGTTGGCATCATGGAGACATGGCTCCAGGGTGACCAAGGCTGGGAACTCAACATCCCAGCGTATTCAACATTTAGGAAGGATAGACAGAAAGGAAAAGGAGGCAGGGTGGCGTTGCTGGTTAAAGAGGAAATTAATGCAATTGTAAGGAAAGACATTAGCTTGGATGATGTGGAATCGGTATGGGTGGAGCTACGGAATAACAAGGGGCAGAAAACGCTAGTGGGAGTTGTGTACAGACCACCAAACAGTGGTAGTGATGTTGGGCAGGGCACCAAACAGGAAATTAGGGGTGCATGCAATAAAGGTGCAGCAGTTATCATGGGTGACTTTAATATGCATATAGATTGGGCTAACCAAACTGGAAACAATACAGTGGAGGAGGATTTCCTGGAGTGCATAAGGGATGGTTTTCTAGACCAATATGTTGAGGAACCAACTAGGGGGGAGGCCATCTTAGACTGGGTGTTGTGTAATGAGAGAGGATTCATTAGCAATCTCGTTGTGTGAGGCCCCTTGGGGAAGAGTGACCATAATATGGTGGAATTCTACATTAGGATGGAGAAGGAAACCGTTAATTCAGAGACGATGGTCCAGAACTTAAAGAAGGGTAACTTTGAAGGTATGAGGCGTGAATTGGCTAGAATAGATTGGCGAATGATACTTCAGGGGTTGACAGTGGATGGGCAATGGCAGACATTTAGAGACCGCATGGATGAACTACAACAATTGTACATCCTTGTCTGGCGTAAAAATAAAAAAGGGAAGGAGGCCCAACCGTGGCTATCAAGGGAAATCAGGGATAGTATTAAAGCCAAGGAAGTGGCATACAAATTGGCCAGAAATAGCAGCAAACCCGGGGACTGGGAGAAATCTAGAACTCAGCAAAGGAGGACAAAGGGTTTGATTAGGGCAAGGAAAATGGAGTACGAGAGGAAGCTTGCAGGGAACATTAAAATGGACTGGAAAAGCTTCTATAGATATGTAAAGAGAAAAAGGTTAGTAAAGACAAACGTAGGTCCCCTGCAGTCAGAATCAGGGGATGTCATAACTGGTAACAAAGAAATGGCAGACCAATTGAACAAGTACTTTGGTTCGGTATTCACTAAGGAGGACACAAACAACCTTCCGGATATAAAAGGGGTCAGAGGGTCTAGTAAGAAGGAGGAACTGAGGGAAATCCTTATTAGTCGGGAAATTGATGGGATTGAAGGCCTTGGAAATAGCGGATGCATTGACAGTCATTTTCCAACATTCCATAGACTCTGGATCAGTTCCTATGGAGTGGAGGGTAGCCAATGCAACCCCACTTTTTAAAAAAGGAGGGAGAGAGAAAACAGGGAATTATAGACCGGTCAGCCTGACATCGGTAGTGGGTAAAATGATGGAATCAATTATTAAGGATGTCATAGCAGCGCATTTGGAAAGAGGTGACATGATAGGTCCAAGTCAGCATGGATTTGTGAAAGGGAAATCATGCTTGACAAATCTTCTGGAATTTTTTGAGGATGTTTCCAGTAGAGTGGACAAGGGAGAACCAGTTGATGTGGTGTATTTGGACTTTCAGAAGGCTTTCGACAAAGTCCCACACAAGAGATTAGTGTGCAAAGTTAAAGCACATGGGACTGGGGGTAGTATGCTGACGTGGATTGAAAACTGGTTGGCAGACAGGAAGCAAAGAGTAGGAGTAAATGGGGACTTTTCAGAATGGCAGGCAGTGACTAGTGGGGTACCGCAAGGTTCTGTGCTGGGGCCCCAGCTGTTTACATTATACATTAATGATTGAGACGAGGGGATTAAATGTAGTATCTCCAAATTTGCGGATGACACTAAATTGGGTGGCAGTGTGAGCTGCGAGGAGGATACTATGAGGCTGCAGAGTGACTTGGATAGGTTAGGCGAGTGGACAAATGCATGGCAGATGAAGTATAATGTGGATAAATGTGAGGTTATCCACTTTGGTGGTAAAAACAGAGAGACAGGCTCTTATCTGAATGGTGACAGATTAGGAAAACGGGAGGTGCAATGAGACCTAGGTGTCATGGTACATCAGTCATTGAAGGTTGGCATGCAGGCACAGCAGGCGGTGAAGAAAGCAAATGGCATGTTAGCCTTCATGGCGAGGGGATTTGAGTACAGGGGCAGGGAGGTGTTGCTACAGTTGTACAGAGCCTTGGTGAGGCCACACCTGGAGTATTGTGTACAGTTTTGGTCTCCTAACTTGAGGAAGGACATTCTTGCTATTGAGGGAGTGCAGCGAAGGTTCACCAGACTGATTCCCGGGATGGCGGGACTGACATATCAAGAAAGACTGGATCAACTGGGCTTGTATTCACTGGAGTTCAGAAGAATGAGAGGGGATCTCATAGAAACGTTCAGAATTCTGACGGGTTTAGACAGGTTAGATGCAGGAAGAATGTTCCCAATGTTGGGGAAGTCCAGAACCAGGGGTCACAGTCTAAGGATAAGGGGTAAGCATTTAAGACCGAGATGAGGAGAAACTTCTTCTCTACCACAGGAAGTTGTTGAGGCCAATTCACTAAATATATTCAAAAAGGAGTTAGACGTAGTCCTTACTACTAGGGGGATCAAGGGGTATGGCAAGAAAGCAGGAATGTGGTACTGAAGTTGCATGTTCAGCCATGAACTCATTGGATGGTGGTGCAGGCTCGAAGGGCCGCATGGCCTACTCCTGCACCTATTTTCTATGTTTCTCTGAGTCAAGAAGACATAGAATATGCATCATGAAGCTTAATTCTTTCAAAGTCAAAAGGGAGAAAATGGAAGTCTAATGCAATTCTTTAATTTTTGATTTTTTTCAAAGTACCACACCACCACCCAATGTTTCCTCACCGGGCTCGAGGGTCGGAGCGTCGGCCAGCAGAATCGCGCCCCGGCTGGACATTGGCTCTGGACTCGGCTTGAAAAGAAGCTCGGTGGGGTGGGGGGGACCGAAGCCGAACTGAAGGGATGAGAACCCTTATACATACAGCAGCTTCAAAAGAAGCCCAGTGGGGGTGGGGTGGAAGCCGGCATGAAGGGATGAGAACCCTTATACATACAGCAGCTTCGAAAGAAGCCGGGTGGGGTTGGTGGGGGGAGGTTGGTAGACACCGAGCCCCTGTGTCTGTACACGGGAGTGATTCTGTCGGCCGACCCTCAAGCCCGGTGAGGAGACATTCGGTCGGTGGTGGTGTGGTACTTTGAAAAAAAAATAAAGAATTGCATTAGACGTTGTTGCCCCAAATGCTTTCATTGAATTCTTAGCTTCCCATTCTAAGCAAGCCTATGCGCATGCGCAGACCAAGGTGTGGTCCATACTAGGGCGTCGACCTTGGAGGGAGAGAGAGAGAGAGATGAAAGAAAGTTTAAATCCTTTGTCCTACTGTTTTGAGCTTCTTCCAAAGCTACAATTTAATTATGGGGGTAATATTGACAATGCCATACGATGTGCAAGCCTGCTGTATGATGGTGCTGTGGAGGAGATAATTGATTAGACATCATTGCATGAGGAACCTCAGAGCACGTAGGATGATGGGCAGGAGGCCTTACCCACATTGGGTATATCGAGACAGGCATTCATACCTGCACCTGAGTGATGCAGACCAAGTGAGAAGGCTGTGTTTCTGCCAAAAAGTTGTAACTGAGATCTGTGAGTTAGTAAAAGCAGACCTGCAACCTAGAAATGTCAGGAGGACTGCTTTGTCAATTGAAGTAAAGGTTACGGCTGCATGTTCATTTTATGCATCTGCATCATTCCAGGCCACAACTGGGCTTTCACTCCGTGAATGTGCAGCTTGTATGTGACGACATGCATCGCATCAGGTCAGCTGATGCGGGATACCTTGGGAGCACCCATGATGCATTCATCTTACGTGAGAGCGCTATATCTGCCATGTTTCAGCAGCAGCCAGAAGGGCAGAACAGGTTGCTGGGAGACAAAGGTACGGCCTCGCCACCTGGCTCATGATGCCCCTATGCGTAACCCGGACGCAAGCTGACCGGGAATACAACATGTCACACATTGCGACGATCATGCATCATAGAGAGGACCATTGGCATCTTGAAGCAGCGTTTCCGAGGTTACTTGCAATACACCCCTGTGATTGTTGGTCAGCTCACTGTTGTGTGCTGCATGCTGTATAACTTAGCCATCATGAGACAGCAGCAGCTGGTAATAGAAGACCCACCTGAGGTGAGAGTGGCTGATGATGAGGAGGAAGATATGCAACTACCTGAACTCGGAGCACGACAGCGGAGGAGGGCGGACCGTTGTACCCTTCTAATGATTGCTCGAGCCTTGCGCCAGCAGCTCATCCGTGAACGCTGTGATGCCTGAAGGCTCAACGGCAACTATTCCAAATGGACCATGTTTACTGTTTGGACCTGTTCCATAATGTTGTGTTGTGTTAATGGAACAAATAATGGAAATGATTCTTCTTTAGTTCAAAAAGTTGTGTTAATAATGGAACAAATAATAGAAATGATTCAGTTATAATTTAAAATATATTTTATTCAAATGTTTAACACTTGTTTGTTAACGCAAGAATATTTTTATTAAAGTTATCAACTTTAAAGTTTTCATTTAAGATCACTTACAAAGTTTTAAACTTGTAAATTTACATCACTTACAAAAAAACATTTTAATGTGAGAACAATTACAACAGCAGCAAAGAAAGGCTGCACCCATCTCTCCAGCACCTTATTCGAAGACCGCCCGCTGCGCTTGGTCTTGCTGACTTAACCCCTGCCCTCAGGCGGTGGCGCTGCGTTTCTCGGGTTGGTACTAAGTTTACTCTTTCGAGTATCTCAGGTAATGCGCGCTTGATGGGGGGTGTGGGCAGGTGGTAATGTGGAAGGCCCGGCTTGGGCCTCTAAAGAGGCTGGTCTGGGGATTGGAGAGGGAGTGGCAGTTGATTCTGTTATTGGCCGTGGGGTCCCTTATTGCAGCAGCTAACTCTGACATTCCCTCCATCATGTGCCCTGACAGTGTCACAACTACCTACAACATTCCCTCCTCGTCTTCACCGACAGTGTATCAGCTGCCTGCGACATTCCCTCCCTTGTGCCCAGACACTATTCCCATTTCTCGTGAGAGTGTTGTTACTTCTCCCGACAGTCCTGATACCTTATCACCCACCCCACTGATGGTGACCAAGAGTGATCGGGTAAGGTCAATGCTCTCTGCACTCATTGCCATCATCTGAACCACATCTGTTAGATCCTGCACCTCGGGAGACCGTTGTCGAGCTCTCCTTCCCCTCCTCACCCTGGGTATGGCTCGCTGCATCCCACTGGGACCCGCAGCCTCGAACTGTGTGAAACCATGGAATGTCCCAACACTCGTACCACTCAGAAAAGGGGCTGGCACCTAATGGGCAGCATCTGCACCTCCTCCAGAGTGAGTACAAGAGTGGGGGCTTCATCCTCCCCCTCACCCAGATGCTCTTGATCTGGAAGGTAGGATTGGAAGATGTTCTCCTCTTCAGGCTCGTCCGCATCTGAATCTTCTTCTGCATCGGCTTCAGCCTTGTCCAGGTTGGCCTTAAGTTCTGAAAAATATAACAGAACAGACAAATGGTTAGCAGCAGAGGAGGGGGAAGGATGGCATGAGTAGGCTCACAATGCAGGGAGCGGGCTGATTTGAAAGACCAGGATGAATGATAGCACATTTCATCAAACGAAGCATGGCTGACGGAGACATCCACCCGAACCGAAACATGGCTAGCTCACGCAGTACTTAACATTTAGCAAAGCCAGACTGTGGAATTTGCAGGACTTATTCTCTCCATCGAGTGTGGGCGCAGCTTGTACAGTGGTGGTTACTTTTCTCCTGACAGGACCCATCAAAGCAGCGACCCTCCCTTCCAAGTGTGTCAGTGGCTGCAGATTTGCCGGGCCTCCTCCTGTTTGAGTTCTTTCCCTCTTGTTGTGTGCCACCTTCCTCTGTAAAGATGAAAATATAACTTTTTAGAGAGGGTATCTTTCTGCTGGGTGGGACATACAGCTGGTTACATTTACAATTGCAATTCCAGTGAATAAATTAAAATATTACTCACACTAACTACTTGACCAAGGTCCTGCCGCCACTTTTTGCACTGGTCTCCAAACCTTGGGGTGGTCACCATTGCACAGTAATCTTCTGCAAATTTGTTCCAGCGTTGTTTTTTTCCTTTTGGTGAAACTTTTATGTGACTTCTGCTGGTGTCCAGCTCGTGCCATCTGGCCTCAATTACAGTAACTAGTGCCTCCACTTCAACCTGTGAGAAATTCTTGGTCCTTGAGCTGCGTTGCATATTGCAGCTCTGATTTTTCCACTGAGAATTAAAGTTCTCACACACAACTGTCTCTTTAAAAATGGCCGAAAGCAGACCGGGAGCTGTACTGGACATGCGCGGCCAAAGCAGTCACGTAAAAAAAGGCATTTTTTTCCCCACGCATACGCAGAAGGGGGGCGGGGAGGGCATCGTTTTTTTTGGCGCAGACATTCGGCTCCCCCCTCCCCCCTCCCCCCGAAGCTAAAGGACAGACTGCGCAGCGCCAATTAAAAAAATTACAAGTTTACCCCTCTTTCCTCCTTAAAACCTACCTCTTTAAACAAGCTTTTGGTTATCTGCCTTAATTTCTTCTGTGGCTCAGTGTCAAATTTATCTGTTTGTCTGTAACACTGTTGTGAAGTGCCTTGGGACATTTTACTACGTTAAAGGTGCTATATAAATAAAAGTTAGTATTATTATGTTTTTTTTGAGTAGTCAGGGCCAAAGAAAACGAGCATAACTCTTGTAATACGCCAAAAAATGACATTGGGGAAAATTGAGCCCTCGGTCTCTAGCGGGATCAAGGGATATGGAGATTGTGAACAACAGTGGTCCCAGCACAGAGCTTTGTGAAACCCCAATTCCCATTTTTTCCAGTCTGAGTAGCTACCCTTAACCCTTACTCTTAGTTTCCGTTTTGTAGCCGACTTTCTATCCATTCTGCTACTTGTCCCCTGACTTCGCCTCAGTCATGAATCTACTATTCTCCTCTACATTGGGGAGACCAAACGCAGATTGGATGACACTTTGCAGAACACCTCTGTTCAGTCTGCAAACTTGACCCTGAGCTTTCGGTCACGTACCATTTTAAATCTCCATCCCATTCCCACTCTGTCCTCTCTTCCCTCTGGATCGTACACTGGTCCAATGAAGCTCAATGCCAGCTCGAAGTACAGCACCTCATCTTTTGATTAAGGACTTTACAGCCTTCAGGCCTAAACATTGAATTGAACAACTTAAGATCATAACCACTGCTCCTATTTTCTCACACAGCAGATGCTCATAATGGTTCTGTGGTTAGCATTTACACCTCTTCTAGACCTATATTTGTTTCTTTATTATACCATTACCACTTTCCTTTTGCCTTGCACCGTCATCGTTTTGTCATTTAATCACTCCTGCCCGCCATCCTATTGCAGACTTATATTCTTTCCTGCTCCACCCACATATTTTCCCTGGCTCTGTGCTGGCTTATAAACTGTTAAATCTCTAACATCCTCCAGTTCTGATGAAAGGTCATTGACCTGAAACATTAACTCGGTTTCTCTCTCCACCGCTGCTGCCTGACCTGCTGTGTCTTTCCAGTATTTTCTGTTTTTATTTCAGATTTCCAGTAGTATTTCGCTTTTGTTAAGCTATTCCAATCTTTCCTTATAGTTCATTCCCTTTACAGGTGGCATAAATCTCTGTATTTCTGCCGACTCTAACCAATGCATGCATATTCCTTTTGAAATGTGGCAACCAGAAATGCTCACAGTAATGGAAATGAGGTCTGACTAGTGCATTGTAAACCTTAACATAATCTCCATTGTGCTGCATTGTTCCAGCTATCTATCCCCAAAATTCTATTTGTTTCTGTACATTGTCTTGATATTGAAAGTGATTGGTCTATCACTCCCAGGTCCTTTTCTAAGTTTTTGTGTGCTATTTAATTTCCCAATATTGTAATTAAACAACTGCTTATTCTTTCTTCCAATATGCAATATTTTACATTTGTCAATCGTAAATGTAATTTGCCATTTATCAGTCCAATTACATAACTGAGCTAAATCCTTCTGCAGTATTCTACACGGCATTTCCTATTTTAATACTGTATGGAAGTTTAACAAACCTATAATTGGTTTCTGTTGTCCACGTTATTTATTTGCATAAGGAAGAAGAAATGGCGAATCACTGCCTGCTGCAGTACTCTATCTAGCACTATCCCCCACTATGAAATTTTGCCTAACCAAACCCAACAGAACACAACTAAATTGCTCAATATCATTATTAATAGTCTTAAAAACCAGTCATGAACTGCATGTTCTGTTATTTTTTTAATGTGTCTGTTGAGTATTTACTACTTTCAGCAAATATTCACTGGCAATAGGAGAGAGAGGAAGAGCCACATCAGATCTCAAAATGTACTTCTTGACTGCTTGTCTGACATCCAGCATTCTAAAAGAACTAGATAATGCAGACCATGACAAGCTGTTTCACCTTGTATAGAACATGCTTCCTAGGGAGTTGGTGAAAGCTGAGAGTGTTGATTGATTCAAATGCAAATTGGATAGATTGCTTTCAGAAAATAATATTTTGGGATGCAGTACGTGAGTAATTTCAGATGACGTATGGTAAGTGTAGAATGCTTGGAAGGAGAACATAAGAACATAAGAAATAGAAACATAGAAACATAGAAACATAGAAAATAGGTGCAGGAGTAGGCCATTCAGCCCTTCTAGCCTGCACCGCCATTCAATGAGTTCATGGCTGAACATTCAACTTCAGTACCCCATTCCTGCTTTCTCGCCATACCCCTTGATCCCCCTAGTAGTAAGGACCTCATCTAACTCCTTTTTGAATATATTTAGTGAATTGGCCTCAACAACTTTCTGTGGTAGAGAATTCCACAGGTTCACCACTCTCTGGGTGAAGAAGTTCCTCCGCATCTCGGTCCTAAATGGCTTACCCCTTATCCTTAGACTGTGACCTCTGGTTCTGGACTTCCCCAACATTGGGAACATTCTTCCTGCATCTAACCTGTCTAACCCCGTCAGAATTTTATATGTTTCTATGAGGTCCCCTCTCATTCTTCTGAACTCCAGTGAATACAAGCCCAGTTGATCCAGTCTTTCTTGATAGGTCAGTCCCGCCATCCCGGGAATCAGTCTGGTGAACCTTCGCTGCACTCCCTCAATAGCAAGAATGTCCTTCCTCAGGTTAGGAGACGAAAACTGTACACAATACTCCAGGTGTGGCCTCACCAATGCCCTGTACAACTGTAGCAACACCTCCCTGCCCCTGTACTCAAATCCCCTTGATATGAAGGCCAACATGCCATTTGCTTTCTTAACCGCCTGCTGCACCTGCATGCCAACCTTCAATGACTGATGTACCATGACACCCAGGTCTCTTTGCACCTCCCCTTTTCCTAATCTGTCACCATTCAGATAATAGTCTGTCTCTCTGTTTTTACCACCAAAGTGGATAACCTCACATTTATCCACATCTGCCATGCATTTGCCCACTCACCTAACCTATCCAAGTCGCTCTGCAGCCTCACAGCATCCTCCTCGCAGCTCACACTGCCACCCAACTTAGTGTCATCCGCAAATTTGGAGATACTACATTTAATCCCCTCATCTAAATCATTAATGTACAGTGTAAACAGCTGGGGCCCCAGCACAGAACCTTGCGGTACCCCACTAGTCACTGCCTGCCATTCTGAAAAGTACCCATTTACTCCTACTCTTTGCTTCCTGTCTGACAACCAGTTCTCAATCCATGTCAGTACACTACCCCCAATCCCATGTGCTCTAACTTTGCACATCAATCTCTTGTGTGGGACCTTGTCGAACGCCTTCTGAAAGTCCAAATATACCACATCAACTGGTTCTCCCTTATCCACTCTACTGGAAACATCCTCAAAAAATTCCAGAAGATTTGTCAAGCATGATTTCCCTTTCACAAATCCATGCTGACTTGGACCTATCATGTCACCTCTTTCCAGAAGCAGGAGTAGGCATTATGGGGTCAAGTTTCGGCCTGAGTTGCTCCTTTTTTTTGAGCAACTGGTTTAGAATGGAACATGTTAGAAATTGCAATTCTCGGCATTTAGTTTGCTCCAGTTCTAGTGAGTTAGAATTGTTCCATTTTAGAATAGATTTTTTTCCAAAAGGGGGCGTGTCCAGCCACTTATGTCTGTTTTGCAAGTTTAGGCAGCGAAAACTTACTCCAAACTAACTTAGAATGGAGTAAGTGTAGATTTTTGTAAGCTCAGAAAAACCTTACCTACACTTAGAAATCAGGCGTAGGGACCGATAGGGTTGGGGGGGAGGGGAGGGAAGTTTACAAATATGGAACACGTCACTTTTACAAATAAAGAGCCATCATCAATAATAAATGATAAATAAATCAATACATTAACCAATAAATCAATCAAAATAAATTAAAAAATTAAAATTTAAAAAAAAAATCAATAAATAAAAAATTAAGTTTCTACTCACCGACTGCAGCACTGGGAGCCCTCCAACAGCATGCTGGGACGGCACCCTCCCCACCCCCCCCCCACCAGGTCTCTCTCTCTGTCAGTGTCTCTCTGTGTTTCTGACAGTGAGGGGTGGAGGAGGGAGAGGAGGGGGAGGGGGGAGCGAAGATGAGGGGAGGGAGAGGAGGAGGAGGGGGGAGCGAAGATGGGGTGAGGGGAGGTGGAGAGGAGGGAGTGGGAGTGGGGGTGGGGGGGAGAGGAAGGGGGGGGTGGAGCCAGAGCGGATCTGAAAGGGGGGTGGGAGGAGCGGACCTGAACACAGTGGGGGGGAGGAGCGGACCTGAACATGGTCGGGGGGGGGAGGGGGTGGGGTGGTGGAGCGGGAAGAGCGGACCTGAACACTGTGCCGGGGATGGGGGGTGGGAAGCGGGTGGTGCGGACCTGAACTCGGTGGGGATGAGCGGGAGCGGACCTGAACTGGGGGGGGGGGGGGGGGGGGGGAAGGGAGCCGGAGCAGGAACTGAAGATAAAGAGGAGGGAGGCCCAAGTCCGATCTTCGCCGCCCCAGTGAGCCCATTCGGCCAGGGCTAGCGGCAGCGTGCTTCGGGCCCCTCCCTCACAGCCTCGGTGGCCTGGAGCTACTGCACATGTGCGCACACTCTAGCGCGCATGTGCAGAGATCCAGGCACTGTTTTCAGCGGCCACAGCTTGTGCTGCGCTGCGCCAAGGGCTTGCAACGTTTCAGCAGCGGGGAGAATACCGAGGTAAGTTTTAGGCACGGTTTTTGTTCTAAAAAGTCGCGCAGCTCACGGAGTTGGGCCGTTCTAAGCGTGGAGGCAAACTTGGGCCCATTATTCCTACCAAAGTGGGGGAATCTAGAACTAGGGGGCATAGTTTTAGAATAAGGGGTCGCACATTTAAAATGGAGATGAGGAGGAATTTCTTCTCTGAGGGTCGTGAATCTTTGAAATTCTCTACCCAGAGAGCTGTGGAGGCTGGGTCATTGAATATATTTAAGGTGGAGATAGACAGATTTTTGAATGTAGGGGAGTTAAGGGTTATGGGGAGCGGGCAGGGAAGTGGAGTTGAGGCCAAGATCAGATTATCCATGATCTTATTGAATGGCGGAGCAGGCTCGAGCATCTATCTGTCAAGCCCCCTCGGAAACTTATACGTTTCAATAAGACCAACTCTCATTCTTCTAAACTCCAATGAGTATAGGCCCAACCTGCTCAAACTTTCTTCATCTCAGGAATCGACCTAGTGTACCTTCTCTGAACTGTCTCCAAAGCAAGTATATCCCTCCTTAAATAAGTACTGCAGGTGTGATCTCACCAATGCCCTGTACAGTTGTAGCAAGATTTCCCTACTTTTATACTCCATCTCCCTTGCAATAAAGGCTAACGTTCCATTTGCCTTCCAAATTACTTGCTGTACCTGCATACTAACTTTTGTGTTTCGTGTACAAGGACCCCCAGATCACTCTGTAATGCAGCATTTTGTTTTGCAAAATTTGGCTACATTACACTCGGTCCCTTCATCCAAGTCATTAATATAGATTGTAAATAATTGAGGCCCCCGTACTGATCCCTGTGGTATCCCACTAGTTACAGTTTGCCAACCTGAAAATTACCCATTTATCCTGGTTCTCTATTTAAGTAATAATTTGCTTTTTTATTCTTCCTACCGAAGTGGATAACCTTACATTTTCCCACATTATACTACATCTGCCAAATTTTTGCCCACTTACTTAACCTATCTATATCCCTTTGCAGATTCTTTGTGTCCTCTTCACAACTTGCTTTCCCACCTATCTATGTATCATCAGAAAATTTGGCTACATTACACTCAGTCCCTTCATCCAAGTCATTAATATAGATTGTAAATAATTGAGGCCCCGTACTGATCCCTGTGGTACCCCGCTCGTTACAGTTTGCCAACCTGAAAATGACCCATTTATCCTGGCTCTCTATTTCTATTAGTTAGCCAATCCTCTATCCATGCTAATATATTATTCCCAATCCCGTGAGCTCTTATCTTGTGCAGTAACCTTTGATGTGGCACCTTATTGAATGCTTTCTGGAAATCCAAATACACTACATCTACTGGTTCCCCTTGATCCACCCTGCTCATTGCATCCTCAAAGAACTCTAGCAAATTTATCAAACATGATTTCCCTTTCATAAAACCATGTTGACTCTGTTTGATTGTAGTATGATTATCTAAATGTCCTGCTACTACTTCCTTAATAATACTATATGTCCCATCTGTGACAGAGACTGTGGTTTTCGTATTGGACTGTACAGCCACCTAAGAACTCATGTTAAGAGTGGAAGCAAGTCTTCCTCGATTCCGAGGGACTGCCTATGATGGATGAATAATGGACTCCAGCATTTTCCCAATAACTGATATTCGGCTAACTGGTCTATAGTTTCCTGCTTTCTGTCTCCTTCCTTTCTTGAATAGGGGCGTTATATTTGCAGTTTTTCAATCCGCTAGGACCTCTCCAAAATCTAGGGAATTTTGGTAAATTAGAACTAATGCATTCACTATCTCTGCAACCACTTCTTTTAAGACCCTAGGATGCAGGCCATCGGGTCCAGGAGACTTGTCCACCTTTAGTCCCATTAGTTTGCCGAGTACTTTATCTCTAGTGATAGTGATTGTTTTAAGTTTCCCCCTCCCTTTAGCCCCTTGATTATTATTATTGTGACGCTTTTAATGTCTTCTCCCTATCTTTTAATCTCCTCCACACTCTCTGTTCCTCAGACTCCAGCTCCTTGTACGTCCCATCATTAGTGGCCACACCTTCAGCTACCTAAATTTTCACTCCCTGAAATTTCCTCCTTAAAGCTCTCTTTGACAAAGATTTTGGCCATTGCTCTTAATATCTTCTTTGGTTTATTGTCTGTTTTTCTCATGCCTCTATGAAGCACCTTGGATTTTTTTCTACACTAGAAATGTTGTATGAATGCAAATTGTTTTGTTGCATGGAACAAATGTAATACAAAGAATGTCCCTTTGTTGATGTCGTTCTGGCCCCCCTCATACCTCCAGAACACACTATCCCTCTATATTGCACAAAACGTACGTCCCTGGTTAACAATCCATGATTGGGATACATGAATATTTCCAGAAATGAAATGCAATAATAGGTTCACTATTGACTAACAGTCCTGAATGGTAGTGGGTGTTTGAAATGGCTTTCAGTGGTGATATTGTCATCCAGGAGCAAGAAGGATGCTGATGCTAATTACAGACATCAGAAAGCATTGGAATAATATATTTTTTTAAACATTCAGCTCACACCTTCCACAGACCATTTGCAAATTTTCCTATAATGGACTCCTGAGGGAAAATTCTACATTGGTACTGATCCTCAAACATAATCAAATAAAATTCTTCATGATTTCAGTCTTGACTGGCTGTCCACCCCATGGCTTCCAGGCTCACCCACATATACAATTGACCATGGAGCATTTTATCATCTCAGAATGTGCCTAACTGATTTTGCTGGATTTCTATTCCATATATGAGGAAAAGAAACTCTACTAATCTCTAATTTCATTAGTTTCTCAGTAATGATATATCATCAAAATAGAAATATTTCATCCAGATGGGTCTCTTCTGATTGGGAGAACGGACATTTTGCACTTCCTTCAGTTGTTTTCAGACAACTCAAAACAATGTATTAAGTAATTTTAGTAACGTCCTTGTGAGGGAGACATGTTGGTGAGGCAGGACAGAGGGCTTTACTTTTCACTTGACCTATACTATACCAGATGTGGAACTATCAATGCGAATGCTTGGTCCCAAGTGTGGAAATTGTGGGCTAGAAATTAATCTACTTACCATCATTCTGTAGCGCCATGAAATGGTGGGGACGACACTGCTGGCAGTGACCGCCTCGGTGATGTGGTCCCACATCGTTCTTTCTGGAGGGCCTCCTGGCCTCTATGGGTGGATAACCTCACTTGCAGTGTTGATCCCTGCACAAAGCTGGAGTGCTGCATGCGAGACCCTGGATGCTCTTTCCTTTGCTTGCTGAGCCATTTGTGTTAGTGCTGAAGCACTTTTACCATTATTTGGGGTGTGGAAGTCAATTCAGCACTAAGAGCTGAAGACTACCAATTGGGAATTATTTTTAACATCTATGTTTTTTTGAAGGGCTAAAAATGCATTTTTTTCAATTGATTTTAACTTTTATTAGTTTTGAATGTATTGCTCCTTTAAGTCATAGCCCATTTAATTGCCTACAATGCCTTGCGAACTCCACAGCCTTGCTGTAAGAAGCAGCAACATCGACTGTGGACGGGAACTTCGGGTTGGAGGCCCCTATTAATGTCACCAAGAGGGCGTTGCATGGTAAGTTAATGCTGCATTCCACATCACCAACTTCCAGAGACAATTTTTCAATGGTAACGCCGTGACCATTTTTAGCAGCCATTAACTTGAGTTGCCGGTAACACTGGCAATTCTGTTGGCACGTACAAATTTTTCCCCCTGTATCTCTCTTCAGCATTGATATATCCCATCTTGAGTGCTAAAAATCATTTAGAGTGTAATGAAGAAAATGAAATATGCACTCGTGGCATTGCCTGGGGTCTGGATCATAGTTGTGATGTTTAGCTGTTAGATTTGGCCTCCCTGCAAGGTCTTTGGAAAAAGTAGCCTAAAAAGCAAATTCAGGTAATTGTAGCTCTTTTAAATGCTTGAGGTCAATCAGAGAGTAGTTTTAACTGCTGTTAAATTTGTGGCTCCAGGTCAGAAAAACTCATCATGAATGAGTAAGATTTTATTTTTTTCAGATTTTTATGTTTAAGATGTTTTTGCATCTGCAACAAAGTGTGACACTTTTAAATGTGACAGACAGAGGGAGAGCGAATGAGATTTTTTATTGTTTCATTTGCCTTTGCTACAGAAGATATTGTTGTCCAAGAACTTGCTACGCTATGCCTAGCTTCCATGTCTATCGATTTCATCAGTAAAGTGGAAATTTGTGAGAAAGGTGGGATTGAACCGCTCATTTATCTTCTTTCAAGCCCTGATCCTGATGTTCAAAAGAATTCCATTGAATGTATTTCAAATTTGGTTAAGGTAGTATCTCTTTTTCTCCATTTCTGATTGATAAGTATATTCTCAGACTTAAAGCTATAGTACTAATTTTCTGAATTCAGCAAATATAATCAATATATGGAACCATTTAAAATCCAAATGTCATGAGGGTTGATCCTAAACCAAGCCAATCTCGACTCATCTAATTTAAGGTATGATACAGATTCATAAGGGAGACAGTTTCTAATAATTATTTCAACATAACTTATTTTTGCAAAGTTTAAGTAGCTTAAAAAAACACAGCTATCTTTATTAACATTTTCTGCAGTTCATGGATGCATTTAAAAAAAGGAATGACTGATAAATATCCTCAGTGAATCGCAGGTTGCTCCATTTTGTGCCAGGCACAAGCCCATTTCATTTCAGTACTGTTGTATATTGCTCTGTTGTCACTTGCAGAATGATGGGGGCCAAAATTGCCCCTTCCTTTAAGGCCTGTTACTGCTGGAAATTGGCCGTCGACTTTTCGTGGATGACTGACAGCGGCGGCCACTCCGTCGATCCCCAACCTCCGCCCCTCTAGACTCCGAACCTCTGCTTAACGCCCCACTTCCACCCCCATTATGACCGACTTCCGGTCCACTGAAAAAAAAGCCAAACAGCAGAAGTTCGCTTAAGAGGCCACTGCATTCACCTTGCTGGTAAAACCAACAGAAACAGGCCCCGATTTCCAGCGGTGGGCAATTTCGTCCCCATGATGTCTGAATTGCAAAATTCCAAAGAGTCTCCAGTCCAAATGTTGCTTTCAGATACACCATCTGTTATGTACGTAAACTTGTATATACCTTGTACAGTCACCAGAGGGCTCATCCCCTGGAGTCCCAAGGGATCCCACAATCCCTTGGATGCACAGGTACTTAAGGAGGACTCACAGGCTGGAGAGGCACTCTGTAGACCTGCAATAAAAGACTACGGTAACACTTTACTTTGAGCTCACAGTATCCAGTCAGACTCTTTATTCATATATAACAACTGACGACGAGATACAGATAACGAACCCAACGATGCAGAGAATAGTGGGCATCTTGGAAAAATTCTCGGAGGGAGATGATTGGGAAACCTTCGTGGAGCGACTTGACCAATACTTCGTGGCCAACAAGCTGGAAGGAGAAGCAAACGCTGCCAAACGAAGGGCGATTCTCCTCACTGTCTGCGGGGCACCAACGTATGGCCTCATGAAAAATCTGCTTGCTCCAGCGAAACCCACAGAGAAATCGTATGATGATTTGTGCACACTGGTCCGGGACCATCTGAACCCGAAGGAAAGCGTTCTGATGGCGAGGTACCGATTCTACACTTACAAAAGATCTGAAGGCCAGGAAGTGGTGAGTTATGTCGCCGAGCTAAGACGCCTTGAAGGGCATTGCGAATTTGAAGGACATTTGGAGCACATGCTCAGAGACTTTTTCGTACTTGGCATTGGCCATGAAGTGATGCTTCGCAAACTTTTGGCTGTAGAGACCCCAACCTTGAGTAAGATCATAGCGATAGTTCATTGCCACCAATGACAATACTAAACAAATCTCTCAGTACACGAGTGCTACTACAAGTACTGTGAACAAAGTGATGTTGTTTTCAAATCGCAACATACAGGGCAGGCCCCACTTGCCTGCAGCTGCACGTCCGCAGATATCTCAGAGTCCACCATCAAGGGTGATGAATGCTAGGCCATTAACACCTTGTTCGCGGTGAGGGGGTGATCATCATTTCCATTCATGCTACTTCAAAGGGTATGTTTGCAAGGGCTGTGGAACAATGGGAAACCTCCAACGTATGTGCAGGCGAACTGCAAACCCTGTTAATCCTGAAAACCACCATGTTGCAGAAGAGGACAGATCCACGGCGGATCACGACGAACCAGAGCCTCAGACCGAGGAGGCAGAGGTACATGGGGTGCACACATTTACCACAAAGTGTCCCCTGATAATGCTGAAGGTTGAATTAAATGGACACCCGGTGTCAATGGAGCTGGACACAGGCACGAGCCAGTCCATCATGAGCAAAAAGATTTTTGAAAAATTGTGATTGGCCTCAAGGCCAATCTTGACTCCCATTCGCACAAAACTGAGAACTTACATAAAGGAACTGATTCCCGTAATCGTCAGCACTACTGTAAAGGTCTCCTACAATGGTGCACAAGCTACCACTCTGGGTAGTACCGGGCGATGGTCCCACGCTGCTCTGCAGGAGCTGGCTGGGAAAGATACGCTGGAACTGGAACTGGAACTGGAACGACGTCCGAGCACTCTCATCCGCTGACGCCACTTCGTGTGCCCAGGTCTTAAACAAATTCCCTTCGCTGTTCGAACCAGGCATCGGGAAGATCCAAGGAGCAAAAGTGCAGATCCACCTAATTCCGGGGGCGTGACCCATCTATCACAAAGCGAGAGCAGTGCCATACATGATGCGAGAAAGAATAGAGATCGAGCTGGACCGGCTGAAACGAGAGGTCATCATTTCGCCGATCGAATTTAATGAGTGGGCCAGTCCGATTGTTCCCGTCCTTAAGGGAGACAGCACCGTCAGAATCTGTGGTAATTACAAAGTAACTATCAATCGTTTCTCCCTGCAAGATCAATACCCACTACCAAAGACTGACGACCTTTTTGCTCCGCTGGCGGGAGAAAAGACGTTCACAAAGCTGGACTTGACCTCGGCCTACATGACGCAGGAGCTGGAGGAATCATCGAAGGGCCTCACCTGCATCAACGCACAAAGGTCTCTTCATTCATAACAGATGCCCGTTTGGAATCTGATCAGCCGCGGCGATATTCCGGAGAAACATGGAAAGCTTACTGAAGTTGGTCCCATCTTCCAGGACGACATCTTGGTTACAGGTCGGGACACAGTCAAGCATCTGCAGAACCTGGAGGAGGTTCTTAGTCAACTCAAACCCTTGCGGCTCAGGTTGTAACGCTCGACGTGTGTTTTCTTGGCGCATGAAGTGGAGCTCCTGGGGAGAAGAATCGTGGTAGACGGCATCAGGCCCACCGATTCAAAGACGGAGGCATTCGAGAACGCACCGAGGCCACAGAACGTGACAAAGCTGCAGTCGTTTCTGGGATTCCTGAACTACTTTGGTGACTTCTTACCGGGTCTCAGCACACTGTTAGAACCACTGCACGCCTTACTGCATAAAGGAGAATGGGTATGGGGCAAAAGCCAAGAAAATGCCTTTGGTGGCCCAGTATCGATGCGGACTTAGAGTCCTGCACAGATGTAACACATGCTCACAGTTAAGTAATGCACCCAGGGAGGCGCCACTAAGTTTATGGTCTTGGCCCTCCAAACCGTGGTCCAGGGTCCATATCGACTATGCAGGCCCGTTTTTGGGTAAAATGTTCCTTGTGGTTGTAGATGTGTACTCCAAATGGATTGAATGTGAGATAATGTCGGCAAGCACGTCCGCTGCCACCTCTGAAAGCCTGCAGGCCATGTTTGTCACGCACGGACTACCTGATGTCCTTGTGAGCGACAACGGGCCATATTTTACAGTGCCGAGTTCAAAGAGTTCATGACCCCTAATGGGATCAAACATGTTACATCTGCCCTGTTCAAACCAGCATCCAATGGTCAGGCAGAGAAGCAGTGCAAACTATCAAGCAGGGCTTGAAGAGGGTAACTGAAGGCTCACTGCAGACTCGCCTATCTCGAGGTCTGCTGAGCTACTGCATGAGACCCCACTCGCTCACTGGGATTCCAACTGCTGAACTGCTCATGAAAAGGGCACTTAAGACAAGGCTCCCGTTAGTTCACCCTGATCTACATGAACAGGTAGAGAGCAGGCGGCTTCATCAAAGTGCATATCATGATAGCGCTAATGTGTCACGCGAAATTGAAATTAATGATCCTGTATTTGTATTGAATTATGGACAGGGTCCCAAGTGGCACTATTGTGACCAAAGAGGGGAGCAGGGTGTTTCAGGTCAAACTTTCAAATGGACTCATTCACCGGAAACACCAAATCAAACTCAGATTCACGGACTATCCTGAGCAACCCACTTTGGACACCACCTTCTTTGACCCCCCTCCCCAACATACACACCAGTGGCAACCGACACCGCGATTGGCCATGAAGCAGATCCCATCACCTGCAGCAGCCCAGCAGGACTCACCACACCAGGCAGTCCAGCAAGGCCATCTGCACAGCAGCCCAGCGAGGGCCCAACAAACGATTCACCAAAACCAGCATTTACACTGAGACAATCAACCAGGGAAAGAAAGGCCTCAGATCGACTCACCTTGTAAATAATTACACTGTTGATTTTGGGGGGTGGGGGAGAAAGTGTTGTTATGTATGTAAACTTGTATATACCTTGTACAGCCACTGGAGGGCTCATCCCTTGGAGTCCCAAGGGATCCCACAATCCCTTGGGAGCACAGGTACTTAAGGAGGCCTCATGGGCTGGAGAGGCACTCTGGAGACCAGCAATAAAAGACTACGGTCACACTTTACTTTGAGCTCACAGTATCCAGTCAGACTCTTTATTCATATATAACATCATCCTCTGCATAAAGTACTCTGAAACTACAGAATATTACCAACAAAAGCAAAATAAACACAGATTGAAGAGAGCTAAACTGCTTATAAAAATCGTAGATTACATGGGGAAGAGTTAAATGCATTTAACTTTTTACTTGTATAACAAATCTCATTAGATGTCAAATCCGGCTCATTTTACAAATAAAAACCACTCCTGAGATTATCGCTGCTGATGACCTCTGGTCGCAGAGGAGGACTGAGCCTTTAAATAGTGGCTGGAAAATTGTGTCGTGCAGATGGGCAGCAGACCCACAGACGTGGAATTATGACGAGGAATTCGGCAGTTTCATTTAAATGACACCTGGCAGTTAAAATCGGCCAGGCTTCCACATGGCATGGCACGTGCCCATCTCTGCCATCGGGGGATAGGTATCAAAATTAGAAAAGTATTCTATTTCTCAGTACTGATATTCCTCAAAAATGAAGCAGCTTCAAAATGGTATTTTATACATATTGTAATTTGGTGCTGGATATATTTATAGTAAGCATTATGTAACTGATAAGCTCATAATAAAGGATGAAACTTAGTACTGTGTACAATGAGCAAGTATGATGTTAGCTCCTTTAATGCGACTCCAGAGTTCAGGTCCCTCGTGGGTGGCCTGCTTATATACCATGCTCCCAAGGGATGCTGGGATCCCTTGGGACACCCAACAGGTAGACTCTCTGGTGGTACTGTAATACAGGTTACAAGGGGTTAAATACATAACATCACTCCCCCATGAAGTCAACAGAACACTTATTTACAAGGTGAGACGATCTGGTGCTTTTTGCTCCCTTGTCGATTGTCTCAGTATGCAGGTTGGGTGAGTTGGTTAGTTGTTCACTGGTCTGTTGGGCAGCCGACCGTGCCGGGCTGCAGGGGATGGTGAGTTTGGCTTCGTGGTCAACCATGATGTCAGTTGCCACTTGTGTGTGTGTTGGAGGGTCAAAGTTGGTGTCTTCTTCGGGTTCTTCGTAGCTGTTGGTGAACCGCAATTTGATTTGGTCCAAATGGTTTCTGTAAGTTTGTCCATTGGCAAATTTGACCTGAAACACCCTACTCCCCTCTGGCTATGACCGTGCCAGCGAACCATTTGGGACCATGTTCATAATTGAGCACAAACACAGGATCATTGATCTCAATATCACGTGACAAATTTGCGTGGTCATGGTACACACTTTGTTGATGCTGCTTGCCCTCCACGTGATCATGGAGATAAGGGTGGACAAGAGAGAGCTTTGTTTTTAGCGCCCTTTTCATGAGCAGCTCGGCTGGGGGAACCCCGGTGAGTGAGTGGAGTCTGGTGCGGTAGTTGAGCAGGGTCTGCAGGGAGCCTTCCGACACACGTTCCGATGAAGACAAATGTAGGTCCCCTGCTGTCAGAATCAGGTGAATTTATAATGGGGAACAAAGAAATGGCAGACCAATTGAACAAATACTTTGGTTCTGTCTTCACTAATGAAGACACAAATAACCTGGAAATACTAGGGGACCGAGGGTCTAGCGAGAAGGAGGAACTGAAGGAAATCCTTATTGGTCAGGGGAAATTGATGGGATTGAAGGCCGCTAAATCCCCAAGGCCTGATAGGCTGTATCCCAGAGTACTTAAGGAAGTGGCCCTAGAAATAGTGGACGCATTGGTGGTCATTTTCCAACATTCTATATTCTCTGGATCAGTTCCTATGGATTGGAGGGTAGCTAATGTAACCCCACTTTTTAAAAAAGGAGGGAGAGAGAAAACGGAATTATAGCCTGATATCGGTAGTGGGGAAAATGTTGGAATCAATTGAGAGAGTGCAGCGAAGGTTCACCAGACTGATTCCTGGGATGGCAAAACTGACATATGAAGAAAGACTGGATCGACTAGGCTTATATTCACTGGAATTTAGAAGAATGAGAGGGGATCTCATAGAAACATATAAAATTCTGACAGGATTGGACAGGTTAGATGCAGGAAGAATGTTCCCGATGTTGGGGAAGTCCAGAACTAGGGGTCACAGTCTAAACATAAGGGGTAAGCCATTTAGGACCGAGATGAGGAGAACCTTCTAAACTCAGAGAATTGTGAACCTGTGGAATTCTCTACCACAGAAAGTTGTTGAGGCCAGTTCGTTAGATATATTCAGAAGGGAGTTAGATGTGACCCTTACGGCGAAAGGGATCAAGGGGTATGGAGAGAAAGCAGGAATGGGGTATTAAAGTTGCATTATCAGCCATGATCATATTGAATGGCAGTGCAGGCTCGAAGGGCCAAATCGCCTACTCCTGCACCTATTTTCTATGAGTCCTCTGCAGCAGAACTAGTATGCAACTTCTCCCTTTAGCAAGCTGGCACCTGTGGCATCCTATCCCTCTGCCCTAGGTTCTGTGCACATGTGTACGGTGAGTCACCACGTACAAATCCCTTCTCTAACCTAGCCTCTAAGTATGTGTGGTGTAAGTATCTGAGCTGATTCTTGTGAGAGTTAGATCAAGTGAAAGTAGATCTTCAGCAACACTGTGTTCTTGTCCACTCGGTCAGCCGAGTTAACATTCTCAGCAGTTGAAATGAAAGAAAGGGACAAGGGTTTGATTGTGGTGTGAAGGAGAGTAAAGTGATAGAAAAGTGGGTGTTGAAAGCATGTGCAGCCTGTCATGCAGAATGCGTGGGATGAATGAGAAGTCAGAAGAGACAAAGGGTCTAAAATTACCCCTTTTTCAGAGGCCTGTTAGCGCCTCCGGAGGATGCAAGACACCTGTCACCCCGGGGTGAATGGGGTGCACTACCGGCACCTGGGAAATTGCTTGCCAGTAGCACCCCGGGCTACCACACAACCATGATGACGTCATTGCTGTGCACAGCGACTCCTCGGCCCGCAAGGCTGGCACGAGCGGATGACAACGCTAGCTTCGCGGGTCGCAAAGCTGGGCGACATCCACTTACTTGCACGCTGCCATCTTGTTTTTTTTGCCAACTGTCGTCTGGGCTTTTCTACGTGCATTTTTGTGTGGTCCGGTCCACATGGTGCAACCCGGCACTCCGTTTTGGATGCCGGGGTGCAGGCCCAGTACCACGCTGCCCTGGTGGTGTCGTGGAGGCCATCAGAGGCCTTGCACAGTGCGCAGCGGCCCACCTGTTTAAGCGAAGGGGAGTCTCGTGTCGGGCATGCGGACGATGTGGCCCGCCCAATGGAGCTGATCGAGTGTGGTCAGTGCTTCGAGCGAGAACACTGACATTGGTGCGTCTATCCTCCCAGTGGATTTGCAGGATCTTGCGGAGGCAGTGCTGGTGGTACTTCTCCAGCACTTTGAGGTGCCAAGCTTATGGTCTACAGGGCAGTAGTGATACCTGCCCTCCTATTTACATACCTATAGAAGCTTTTACAGTCTGTTTTTATGTCTCTCGCTAGTTTATTCTCATATTCTATTTTCTTTTTCTTTATCAATTTCTTGGCCCTCCTTTGCTGAATTCTAAAAGCCTCCCAATCCTCAGGCTTACTTGCTCTTTTTATCAACATTATAAGCCTCTTCCTTTGATCTAATACTACTTTGAACTTCTCTTGTTAGCCTTAAATCATTAGAAAGACTTTCAGGCTGCAAACTTCAGCACCTTAGCATCAGTAGTTAAAGCTGTTTTTAGAAAAAAAAGGCATCAGCCTCACTTCCACCCAGATTGGGCACGGCCTGCACTGCTCTCTATCTTGGTGAGGCTGATAGCACAGGTGGGACGTGTGTGTTCCAGCAGCATGCAGTCAGTCAGTGTGTAATGCTGATTTGACGCACGACCTGCCATTCCACTCCATTCAATGCCCTTTCCTAAATACGTCTGTGCTACTTAAAGAGAAACATCCAACTTGCAAGTCAATTGATTATTTCTCTTGTACTGGCTCTTGCAGAGATTGTATACTCGGTTTCTGGAAGACATTTCAAAAGTTTTTAAATGTGCAGGAAGTGCTGCTGGACGTTGAGAAGGTGTGGCTGCTACTGGAAGGCCTCTAAATACCTCACTTACTCCCAGGCATAGGGGCTCTACTTGCAGACCCCCTCACTCGGCAGCATGTCGGGGAGATTTTTTTTAAAATTCATTCCGGAATGTGGGCATTGCTGACAAAGCCAGCATTTATTGCCCATCCCGAATTTCCCCTGAGAAGGTGGTGGTGAGCTGCTGCCTTGAACTGCTGCATTGTGAAGATACTCCCACAGTGTTGTTAACGAAGGACTTCCATGATTTTAACCCAGCGCCGATGAAGGAACGGCGAAATATTTCCGAGTCAGGATGGTGGGATGTTGCTGAGATTAACTTATCTCTCTAGTCTTTCAAATAATCTGGATCAAGTGCAAACCAATATGGTGGGTATATTGTGTTAAATCGGAGTTTATATCGGAGGTTATACGGAATATAACACACTAGGTGTTATATATGTAAACTTGTACTTACTCTGTACAGCCACCAGAGGGCTCATCCCCTGGAGTCCCAAGGGATCCCATAATCCCTTGGGAGCACAGGTATTTAAGAAGGCTTCACAGGTTGGAGAGGCACTCTGGAGACCTGCAATAACACTTTGAGTTCAGTCTGACTTTTTCTCCATACACAACAATTGGCGACGAGATACAGATAGCGAACACAAAGATGCAGAGAACAGTGGGCATCCTGGAGAAATTTTCGGAGGGAGATGATTGGGAAACTTTTGTGGAGTGACTTGACCAATACTTCGTGGCCAATGAGCTAGATGGGGAAGAGAGCACTGCGAAACGTAGAGCGATCCTCCTCACCGTCTGTGGGGCACCAACGTATGGCCTCATGAAGAATCTGCTCACTCCAGCGAAAGCCATGGAGAAAACATACAACGATTTGTGCACACTGGTCCGAGAACATTTGAACCCGAAGGAAAACATTCTGATGGCAAGGTACCAGTTCTACACCTACAAAAGGTCTGAAGGCAAGGAAGTGGTGAGTTATGTCGCTGAGCTGAGACGCCTTGCAGGACATTGCGAATTTGAAGGACATTTGGAGCACATGCTCAGAGACTTTTTCGTACTTGGCATTGGCCACAAAACCATACTTCGCAAGCTTTTGAGTGTAGAGACCCCAATCTTGAGTAAAGCCATAGGGATAGCCCAGGCGTTCATTGCCACCAGTGACAATACAAAGCAAATCTCTCAGCACACAAGTGCCGCTACAAGTACTGTGAACAAAGTGATGTTGTTTTCGAATCGTAACGTACAGAGCAGGTCACATAGACCTGCAGCTACACGTCCGCAGATGTCTCAGTGTCCACCATCAAGGGTGATGAATGCAAGGCCATTAACACCTTGTTAGTGCTGTGGGGGTGATCATCGTTTCCATTCATGCTCTTTCAAAGGATACGTTTGCAAGGGCTGTGGAACAATGCGACACCTTCAACGAGGGTGCAGGCGAGCTGCTAAACCTGTTAAACCTGCAAACCACCATGTTGCAGAGGAGGACAGATCCACGGAGGATCACTACGAACCAGAGCCTCAGATAGAGGAGGCAGAGGTACATTGGGTGCACACATTCACCACAAATTGTCCCCCGATAATGCTGAATATTGAACTAAATGGACTCCTGGTGTCAATAGAACTGGACACGGGCGCGAGCCAGGCCATCATGGGCAAAGGTTGTGGTGCAACAAGGCCTCAAGGCCAGTCTTAACTCCAGTTCGCACGAGACTAAGAACTTACACTAAAGAACTGATTCCTATAATCGGCAGTGCTACCGTAAAGGTCTCCTACGATGGAGCGGTGCACAAGCTACCACTCTGGGTGGCACTGGGCGATAGTCCCACGCTGCTCGGCAGGAGCTGGCTGGGAAAGATGCGCTGGAACTGGGATGACGTACGTGCGCTGACGACAATTCGTGTGCCCCGGTCTTAAACAAATTTCCTTTGCTGTTTGAACCAGGCATCGGGAAATTCCAAGGAACAAATGTGCAGATCCACCTAAATCCGGGGGTGCGACCCATCCATCACAAGGCGAGAGCAGTACCGTACATGTTGAGAGAAAGGGTAGAGATCGAGCTAGACCGGCTGCAACGAGAGGGCATCATTTCACCGGTCGAGTTCAGCGAGTGGGCCAGTCCTATTGTCCTAGTCCTCAAGGGAGACGGCACCGTCAGAATCTGTGGCGATTACAATGTAACTATCAATCGTTTCTCCCTGCAGGACCAATACCCACTAGCAAAAGCCGAAGGCCTCTTTGCAACGCTGGCGGGAGGAAAAACGTTCACGAAGCTGGATCTGACTTCAGCCTACATAACACAGGAACTGGAGGAATCATCGAAGGCCCTCACCTGCATCAACACACACAAAGGTCTTTTTGTTTATAACAGATGCCCGTTTGGAATCCGATCAGCAGCAGCGATATTGCAGAAAAACATGGAAAGCTTACTGAAGTCAGTCCCCCACACCGTGGTCTTCCAGGACGACAACTTGTCACAGGTCGGAGCACAGTCAAGCACCTGCAGAACCTGGAGCAGGTTCTTAGTCGACTCAACTGCGTGGGACTCAGGTTAAAATGCTCGAAGTGCGTTTTCCTGGCGCCTGAAGTGGAGTTCCTGGGAAGGAGGATTGCGGCGGATGGCATCAGGCCCACCAACGCGAAGACGGAGGCCATATCGAGAACGCACCAAGACCACCGAACGTGACGGAGCTGCGGTCGTTTCTGGGACTCTTGAACTACTTTGGTAACTTCTTACCGAGTCTCAGCACCCTGCTATAACCACTACATGTCTTACTACGAAAAGGGGGCGAATGGGTTTGGAGCAAAAGCCAAGAAAATGCCTTTGTAAAAGCGAGAAAATTGTTATGCTCAAACAAATTGCTTGTGTTGTATGATCCATGTAAGCGTTTGGTACTAGCATGTGATGCATCGTCATATGAATTCGGGTGTGTATTGCAACAAGCTAATGATTTCGGAAAACTGCAACTGGTTGCTTATGCATCCAGGAGTCTGTCTAAGGTCGATAGAGCCCACAGCATGATTGAAAAAGAAGCGTTAGCGTGTGTCTATGGGGTAAAGAAAATGCATCAATACCTGTTTCAGCTAAAATTCGAATTGGAAACTGACCATAAACCACTTATATCCCTGTTTTCCGAGAATAAAGGGATAAATACCAACGCATCGGCCCGCATCCAGAGATGGGCGCTCACGTCCGCAAACAACTATGCCATCCGCCACAGGCCAGGCACAGAAAACTGCGCCGATGCTCTCAGTAGGCTGCCATTGCCCACCACGGGAGTGGAAATGGCGCAGCCCGCAGATCTAGCCATGGTTATGGAAGCATTTGAGAGTGAGCAATCACCTGTCACTGCCCAGCAGATCAAAACCTGGACAAGCCAGGACCCCATATTATCTCTGGTCAAAAGCTGTGTGCTTCACGGGAGCTGGTCCAGTGTCCCAGTGGAAATGCAGGAAGAGATAAAGCCATTCCAGCAGCGCAAAGATGAAATCTCTATGCAGGCAGACTGCCTTCTGTGGGGCAATTGAGTAGTGGTCCCCAAGAAGGGCAGAGACACCTTCATCAATGACCTCCACAGTACCCACCCAGGCATCGTAATGATGAAAGCGATAGCCAGATCCCACGTGTGGTGGCCCAGTATCGATGCAGAGTCCTGCGTTCACAGATGTAATACATGCTCACAGTTAAGCAATGTACCCAAGGAGGCGCTGCTAAGTTTATGGTCTTGGCCCTCCAAACCGTGGTCTAGGATACACGTCGACTATGCAGGCCCATCCTTGGGTAAAATGTTCCTTGTGGTTGTAGACGCGTACTCCCAAGTGGACTGAATGTGAGATAATGTCGGCTAGCACGTCCGCTGTCACCACTGAAAGCCTGTGGGCCATGTTTGCCACACACGGCTTATCCGATGACCTGGTGAGCGACAACGGGCCATGTTTTACCAGTGCTGAGTTCAAAGAATTCATGACCCGTAACGGGATCAAACATGTCACATCTGCCCCGTTTAAACCAGCGTTCAATGGTCAGGCAGAGAGAGAGCAGTGCAAACCATCAAGCAAGGCTTGAAGAGCGTAACTGAAGGCTCACTGCAGACTTGCCTATCCCAAGTCCTGCTTAGCTACCGCATGAGACCACACTTATTCACTGGGATCCCACCTGCTGAACTGCTCATGAAAAGAGCACTTAAGACAAGGCTCTCGTTAGTTCACCCTGATCTACATGAACAGGTAGAGAGTAGGTGGCTTCAACAAAGTGCATACCATGAAAGCGCAAATGTGTCACGTTGTCGTGGTGCACATTGGTACCAACGATGTAGGTAAAAAAAGGGATGAGGTCCTACAAGATGAATTTAAGGAGCTAGGTGCTAAATTAAAAAGTAAAAAGTAGGACCTGAAAACTAGTAATCTCAGGATTGCTACCAATGCCACGTGCTAGTCAGAGTAAGAATCACAGGATAGCTCAGATGAATACGTGGCTTGAGCAGTGGTGCAGCAGGGAGGGATTAAAATTCCTGGGGCATTGGAACCGGTTCTGGGGGAGGTGGGACCAATACAAACCAGACGGTCTGCACCTAGGCAGGACCAGAACCAATGTCCTAGGGGGAGTGTTTGCGAGTGCTGTTGGGGAGGAGTTAAACTAATATGGCAGGGGGATGGGAACCAATGCAGGGAGACAGAGGGAAACAAAATGGAGGCAGAAGCAAAAGACAGAAAGGAGATGAGTAAAAGTGAAGGGCAGAGAAACCCAAGGCAAAAAACAAAAAGGGCCACTGTACAGCAAAATTCTAAAGGGTCAAAGTACAATAAAAAGGCAAGCCTTAAAGCTCAGTGCCTCAATGCGAAGAGTATTCGGAACCCAGGGGAGGGCCCTGAGCTAGTTAGAGTGGGTGAGAGCTCAGATCAACAGGACCCCAAGAAAGAATGCAAAAGGCAGGAGGCAACAGAGCAGAGTAGCACTGGGGTAAGTGTAAACCACAAGGTGATAGGAAGGGACAATATGTATGAATATAAAGGGGCTGCAGGATGGGTCAAAACTAAAAATCATAGTTTAAAAACTAGTATTAAAACACTCAACCTAAATGCACTCAGCATTCGAAATAAAGTAAATGAGTTGACGGCACAAATCATTACAAATGGGTATGATTTGGTGGCCATTACAGAAACGTGGTTGCATGGTGGCCAAGACTGGGAATTAAACATACAGGGGTATCTGACAATTCGGAAAGATAGATAAGAAGGGAAAGGAGGTGGGGTGGCTCTCTTAATAAAGGATGATATCAGGGCAGTTGTGAGAGACGATATTGGCTCGAATGAACAAAATGTTGAATCATTGTGGGTGGAGATTAGAGATAGTAAGGGGAAAAAGTCACTGGTGGGCGTAGTTTATAGGCCCCCAAATAATAACTTCATGGTGGGGCGGACAATAATCAAGGGAATAATGGAGGCATGTGAAAAAGGAGCGGCAGTAATCATGGGGGATTTTAACCTACATATCGATTGGTCAAATCAAATCGCACGGGGTAGCCTTGAGGAGGAATTCATAGAATGCATACGGGATTGTTTCTTAGAACAGTATGTTACAGAACCTACAAGGGAGCAAGCTATCTTAGATCTGGTCCTGTGTAATGAGACAGGAATAATAAACGATCTCCAAGTAAAAGATACTCTCGGAATGAGTGATCACAGTATGGTTGAATTTGTAATACAGATTGAGGGTGAGGAAGTAGTGTCTTAAACAAGCGTACTATGCTTGAACAAAGGGGACTACAGTGGGATGAGGGCAGAGTTGGCTAAAGTATACTGGGAACACAGACTAAACGGTGGCACAATTGAGGAACAGTGGAGAACTTTTAAGAGCTCTTTCATAGTGCTCAACAAAAATATATTCCAGTGAAAAAGAAGTGACGTAAGAGAAGGGATAACCAGCCGTGGATAACCAAGGAAATAAAGGAGAGTATCAAATTAAAAACCAATGCGTATAAGGTGGCCAAGGTTAGTGGGAAACTAGAAGATTGGGAAAATTTTAAACGACAGCAAAGAATGACTAAGAAAGCAATAAAGAAAGGAAAGATAGATTATGAAAGTAAACTTGCGCAAAACATAAAAATAGATGGTAAAAGCTTTTACCGATATATAAAACGGATAAGAGTGACGAATGTAAATGTTGGTCCCTTAGAAGCTGAGAAGGGGGATTTAATAATGGGAAATGTGGAAATGGCTGAGACCTGAAACAATTATTTTGCTTCGGTCTTCACAGTGGAAGACACAAAAACCATGCCAAAAATTGCTAGTCACGGGAATGTGGGAAGGGAGGACCTTGAGATAATCACTATCACTAGGGGGGTAGTTCTGGACAGGCTAATGGGACTCAAGGTAGACAAATCCCCTGGTCCAGATGAAATGTATCCCAGGATATTAAAAGAGATGGCGGAAGTTATAGCAGATGCATTCGTTATAATCTACCAAAATTCTCTGGACTCTGGGGAGGTACCAGCGGATTGGAAAGCAGCTAATGTAACGCCTCTGTTTAAAAAAGGTGGCAGACAAAAGGCAGGTAACTATAGGCCGATTAGTTTAACATCTGTAGTGGGGAAAATGCTTGAAGCTATCATTAAGGAAGAAATAGCGGGACATCTAGATAGGAATAGTGCAATCAAGCAGACGCAACATGGATTCATGAAGGGGAAATCATGTTTAACTAATTTACTGGAATTCTTTGAGGATATAACGAGCATGGTGGATAGAGGTGTACCGATGAATGTGGTGTATTTAGATTTCCAAAAGGCATTCGATAAGGTGCCACACAAAAGGTTACTGCAGAAGATAAAGGTACGCGGAGTCAGAGGAAATGTATTAGCATGGATCGAGAATTGGCTGGCTAACAGAAAGTAGAGAGTCGGGATAAATGGGTCCTTTTCGGGTTGGAAATCGGTGGTTTGTGTTGTGCCACAGGGATCGGTGCTGGGACCACAACTGTTTACAATATACATAGATGACCTGGAAGAGGGGACAGAGGGTAGTGTTACAAAATTTGCAGATGACACAAAGATTAGTGGGAAAGCGAGTTGTGTGGAGGACACAGAGAGGCTGCAAAGAGATTTAGATAGATTAAGCGAATAGGCTAAGGTTTGGCAGATGGAATACAATGTTGGAAAATGTGAGGTCATTCACCTTGGGAAATAAAACAGTAAAAGGGAATATTATTTGAATGGGGAGAAATTACAACATGCTGCGGTGCAGAGGGACCTGAGGGTCCTTGTGCATGAAACTCTTTTAGGAGTAAACAGAAAAACATTAAACCGTGCCCCCGATCTGGGGGAAACACCAACATTTACAATGCCTTTTTTTTTTGGGCACAGACTCGAATTTTTTTTTCCAAGTGCCCCCTATAAAAGGGGAGGGGGACACTAAAAGCACCGGCAATTAAAACAAATTAACTTAAAAAATATAAAATCAAATTAAAATTTGGTTGCCGGGCGTGATGATGCACTCCAGTCCCTCCGGTGCCCACTTCTCGCGGAAGGCCGCGAGCGTACCGGTGGACACCGCGTGCTCCATCTCCAAAGACACCCTGGCGCGGATGTACGCGCGGAAGAGAGGCAGACAGTCAGGTTGAACGACCCCCTCGACCGCCCGCTGCCTAGACCGGCTGATGGCATCCTTGGCCGTGCCCAGGAGCAGTCCGACGAGGAGGCCCTCGGACCTACCCGCTCCCTTCCGCACAGGGTGTCCAAAGATCAGGAGTGTGGGACTGAAGTGCAGCCAGAATTTCAGGAGCAGCCCCTTTAAATAATAAAACAGGGGCTGCAACCTCGTGCATTCCATAAAAACATGGAACACGGACACTTCCAGACCGCAGAAATTGCAGGCGGCCTGGGAGCCCGTGAACCGGCTTAAAAATTTATTGCACGGGACTGCTCCGTGCACCACCCTCCAGGCCAAGTCCCCGATAAATACTGGGAGGACTCCCGCGTAGAGTGCCCTCCATCGGGGACCCTCGCCTCCTCCGGACGGCAAGATGGCACGCCATGGCGTGTCCGGACGGTAGGCGAGGATGGCAAAGTTGAGGGTGTGCAGGAGCAGCCCGTACAGGAAACCCCTCCGCGCGGAACAGAAAGGCACGGAGGGGATTTCCTCGAGGCGGCTCAAGTTGTGAGGCGCCGGCTCCCGAGGGAGGTTCCGGGGTTTGGCGCCAATGAGGAATTCCGTCCGGACGGGGGTCAGTTTGGACGGGATCTCCTCACGTGCTTGAGCATCCTCGATGCACCTAACAGAGTCGGGGCCCAGAGCTGTTTTTAGCAACTCGATGGCATTGGCTGCGCGGCGGACGTTGGCAGAATTTAGGCGCCGCGCCAGCGTGTCTGGCGCCATCCAGCCCGCTCCTCCGCCACCGAGCAGGCCCCTGACCCTGGTCACCTCACCAGCCACAGCCCTCTCGTCCGACTGCCACCTGAAACCTCGGTCGTGGAGGTACGGATTCCCGAGCAGCGGCTCCTGCAGGACAGCCGCCACTCCAGCCGGTGGAGAGCTGCGCTTGGTGGAGACTTTGTTCCAGACCCTGATGAGTTCCTTGTAAAAGACAGGCAGCTCCCGGAGGGCGGTCCTGACGCCCCCCACACTCACAAACAGGAGCTGCGTGTCGTAGTTGAGGCCGTGCTGTTGGCGGAAGAAATACATCGCCAGAGCACGCCACCTCGGAGGGGGCTCAACGTAAAGGTATCTCTGCAGGGTCTGAAGACGGAAAGTCGCGAGCTGGGTGCTAACGCACACCAACGACTGACCGCCCTCCCCAAGCGGGAGCCTCAAGACCGCCGCAGAGACCCAGTGCTTCCTGTTGTTCCAGAAGAAGTCCACCAGCTTCTTCTGTATCTTGGCGACAAACGCAGGGGGAGGGGTCAAAGTGACCAGCCGGTACCACAACATGGCTGGTTTATGACTAGTGCTTGACCCCTGTAGGACAGCACTCGGAGCAGTCCTGTCCAGCGCCCTAGGCGAGCGGTGACCTTGGCCTCCAGCTCCTGCCAGTTCGCCGGCCAGGCTTCCTCGTCGGGGCTAAGGTAGACTCCCAGATAGAGGAGATGGGTCGTGCTCCAGGCAAAAGGCCTGAGCTCCTCCGGCAGGGAGTCCACCCGCCACTGACCCACCAGGAGTCCGGAACATTTTTCCCAGTTGATTCTGGCGGAGGATGCGGCCGAGTAAATCTCCTGGCACTCATGCATCCTCCACAGGTCAGCGGGATCCTCTACCGCGAGGAGCACGTCATCGGCGTAAGCCGAGAGGACGACCTCCACGCCCGGCCCTTGCAGAGCCAGTCCCATCAACCTCGTCCGCAGGAGGCGCAGGAAAGGCTCCATGCAGACGGCATATAACTGGCCGGACATGGGGCATCCCTGGCGCACCCCTCTCCTAAAGCGAAGGGGCACCGTCAAGGACCCGTTAACCTTAATCAGACACTCCGTGGCGGTGTACAAAAGTCGGATCCGGGCGACGAAATGCGTCCCGAACCCGAAAGCGCGCAGAGTTCCGAGCAGATAGTCGTGATCCACCCTGTCGAACGCCTTCTCTTGGTCGAGGGATAGGAAGGCGACCGACAGACCAGCCTCCTGGGAATAATGGATGAGGTCCTGGACCAGATAGATGTTATCGTGGATTGTCCGGCCCGGGACCGTGTAGGACTGGTCGGGGTGGATCATGTGGTCCAGCACGGCACCAAGGCGAGCAGACATCGCCCTGGTGAAGATTTTGTAGTCCGTGCTGAGGAGGGAGACCGGGCGCCAGTTCTTAAGGAGGCGGAGATCGCCCTTCTTAGGCAGCAGGACGATGACTGCCCTGCGCCAAGAGAGGGGCATCTCCCCGGTCACCAGACTTTCCCCCAGGACCCGCGCGTAGTCGCCCCCCAGGACGTCCCAGAACGCCCTGTGGAACTCCATGGTCAGCCCGTCCAGCCCCGGGGCTTTTCCCCTCGAGAGCCGGTCGAGGGCGCCGGTCAGCTCCGCCAGGCTTAGCGGAGCTTCCAGATTTTCGGTGCCCTCCGGGCTGACCTTCGGCAGGTCCTCCCACAAAACTCTACGCGCTTCCTCGCTGGACGGCTCCGGAGAGAACAGGGCCCCGTAATATTCACGGGCCTTGTTGTTGATGCCCTCCGGATCCAAGACGAGAGAGCCGTCGTCGGCCAGCGAGTAGAAGAAGGGGGAGCCGCGGTCCAGATCCCGCAGGAACCGGATCCGCGACCTCACGAACGCGCCTCGGGACCTGACGAGCTGCAGGTCCTTCAGCGCGGCCTTCTTCGCCTCGTACACCGTCCGAAGGGCCGTGTCCCCGACGACTTGACCGAGACGGGACTCCAGGTCGAGCACCTCTTTTTCTAGGCGCCCGACCCTGGCCGCCCGCCTCTTGGTCGACTCCCTCGCGTACTCTTGACAGAAGACCTGGACGTGAGCCTTGCCCACGTCCCACCATAGCCTCAAGGAGGGGAAGCCCTCCTGCTTCCTTCTCCAGTCGGACCAGAATCGACGGAACGAGTCCTGGAAACGCACGTCCTCCAGCAGCCGGTTGTTAAAATGCCAGTACGCGGACCCCGTCCTCGCGCGGAGCGAAGCGAGCTCTGCCCACACCAGGTGGTGGTCAGAACACGGCACCGGCCGCATGGAGGCCGCCGGGACGCAGGAAACGTACGCCTGAGACACGTAAAAACGGTCAACTCTGGACCATCCTACTCCAGGCCTCACCCAAGTAAAGGCACTGGAGTCGGGATGGAGATTTCGCCAGACGTCCACCAAGTCGAAGGACCCGGTGGACCAGGTCCCTCAACTTCTCCATCGCCGTCATGCTCTGCGGGGCACCGGAGTGGTCCCTCGCCTCGAGGGTGCAGTTAAAATCCCCCCCGAGGACAATGCAGTCGCCGACGTCGACGGAGCCAAGAAGAGCGAACACCTCTTCGAAGAAGCGCGTTTGCTGCGGGCCGGGCTGAGGGGCGTACACGTTCACGAGATGGAGCGGCACGTCCCCCAGGCGAACCGTTACGTGCAGCAAGTGGCCTGGCACGGGCTCCTCGACCCCCAAGATCTCCGGCTGAAAATGCGGGGCCAGCAAGATGGTCACCCCACTAGAAGTGGCGGTGAGATGGCTCATGCGGACCTCTCCTTGCCATTCCAGGAGCCACGTGGCTTCGTCTCACGGAACGGTGTGGGTTTCTTGCAGGAAGCACGCCGCATATTTCCCCTCCCACAGGAGCGAAAAATTGTTAAATCTACGGCGTGCCCCTCTGCCGCCGTTAATGTTGAGGGTGGCTATGGTTATCTTCATGACAAGAGCATAGTGCAACCTCTACCTAACCTATTGTGGGGGGAGGAGTGGAGTCATTTGTTGACCTCCACTCCTTCAGCAGCCCAGCGAGGAACTTTTTGAGCCAGCTCAGCTCAAGGCCTTGCGCCTTTGATAAGGGCCCGCCCGCGGCCATGGTTTTAGCGGCGACGCGGACGGAAGCGACGAGCATCCCCGGCTCGGACCATCTTTCCCGGGCCAGATGGGTTCGGTTGCGGCGACCCTGGCTCTGGACCAAAAAATCCCGGAGATCCTCTACGGGAATGAGGGGGGACTCAGCGGCGGGCACGAGGAGATCCACCGCCTCACTGGCGATAGACTCGAGATCTTCACCCGGATCCTCCACCGAGTCCCCGTCCTCCTCCGGGAGGCCGCCGCTAGCAGGCGGCCCGTCGACCGCACGAGGTACGGCAAACGGCCCGGCCGCTCCATCTGGCCCTGGCTCCGCCCCAATCCCACCCCCAGGATCGTCGGCAGAGGAGTCCCCACTGGGCTCTTTTAAAATTGATGCTGGGTCGGGAAGCGACAGCGGAAGGGGTTCCTCCTCCGCCCCAGGAACCGGGGAACACGGAGAGACCTGGTCAAAGTAATGTTCCAGGTCCACCAAGTACACCAGCTCCAAAGTAGGGTGCGAGGGTTGTTATTCTTCCCCCTCCCCGCCGCCACCCCCCGGCCCAGCGTGTACAGACTCGTTAAAATCATTCATTGCCGTTTCTTCCGGGCCGAGCGACACCCGGGGGAAGTTGGATAATAGCTGGGCGGTCTCAGGTACGGCCTTTTCGGCCCCGCCCGCCTCAGTCCCCGGGATGCTCGACCCGGCGGCAACGCATTCCTCCGCTGGCCCCACGCCCCCCACGACAGGCAGATCTTTCACGCCATCCCCGGGAGGCAGCGGCTGGACAGCCTCGACTGCCTCACCCTCCCCGGGGACAGATTCCTCGCGCCTATGGCGCGGTTTGGGGGCGCCGGTGGGGGACGCGGGACACGCGGCGGGCACCGACTCCTCCGTGTGTTCCCCCTCCGCCTCATTGGAGTGGCGCCTCCTTTTATTCCTGGGGGTGCGCGGGGGCAGGGAGACCTCCATGTCTGCCGAGGCCTCCTGCTCCACCCCCCCCTTTTTCTTATCTTGCCCGCGCCCGAGCCCCTCTGCGGTATTGGTCAAGGGCACGGGCTCAGGGCACCCCGCGCTCGCCGGTGACGGGGTTGGGCCGAGCGCGGTAAACAGCTTGTCTGGCGCACCGAGGGGACCCGCCTCTAGATGTTTCGTCTTCTTCCGCGCCTTCTTTCCGGCTGGACGCCCCCCCTCCCCCCCGCCGGAGGCCGTGAAAATAAAGGCCCCCGACGATGCCCGCGCACCCACAGCTCCCGGCACGCGGACGCTACTAGGGGGAGGGGTGGCGGCGGCGCCAGCCTTGGCCGCCCTCGGTGGTTTGGCAGCTTTGGAGGCGGGGCACTTCTTGCGAACGTGCCCCACCTCCCTGCAGGCATGGCACCGCACGCCGTCCGACGTCCAAAAGACGCGGTAGGCAGTCCCCTCGTGCACCACACTAAAATTTCCCTCCGTCGTCTCCTCCCGCGCCAGCCGGACAAAGAGCTGGCGGCGGAAGGAGAACACATGGCGCAGGCTGTTCTCCCTGAGGCCAAGTGGTATGGGGTTGATCCCCGACCTTACCTCCCCCAGTTGGTGTAGGTGAGGGAGGAGGAGCTCAGCGGGAACAAAGGGCGGGACGTTTGAAATGATGACCCTCTGCGCGGTGGCCTCGAGAGGGTCCACCGGCAGGAACGCCCCTCCCACCATGAGCCCCTTTTCAATGGCCAGGGACACCGCCCGCTCCGACCCCAGGAAGAACACGGCCTTCCCAGACATCTTGGAGGCTGCAACAATGGCCGAGGGGCCGACTACCCCAGCCATCGCCCGCACGCACTCCTCAATGCTCATTGTGGGGTGAGTGTAGCTCTTGGCCCCGTGTTTTTTCGTGATCAGTCTGAAAGGTGGCAGGGCAGCAGGTGGCGCAGGAGGTGCCGTGGATGTGGACGCCGCCTGCGCATATGTCCTTGCTGGCCCTGCCACCGGCGTGGATGGGGTCGCCATCACGGGGTCCCTTTAAGGGCTACACCCACCTCAAAGTCACAGGCCTTAATGGTCTTAAGTGGCATCGTTTAATATTTGAACAGAGGGAGCTCTGAAAGAGGCTCACCTCTCCCCTAGTTGGAAATTGGGGAGGGGCCTTGCTCCCTCTGCTCAGTTGTCTTAATTGTTTTTTAAAAAATTAGGAGGAAAGGGCTCTAAGAGAGAGAGGGGAGAGATAGAGAGAGAGATAGAGTGAGGGGGTGTGGGAAAGAGGGAGGCTGCGAGGGCAGGTCTCCCCTCACAGCAATGGGTGGGTGCTTCTTGGGGTGCATTCCCCAGATGGCAAAAAAAACAGTCTTTTAAGAATGGTCTTCGGGTGGGGGGAGAAGATGTCTTCACCTGGGGTAGCTGGAGCCACCCAGGCACACACTCCCAACGATCTTTAATAGGGTGATTAATAGTTTTCAGCCAGGTAGCTCCAGCTATCCCAGGCTAGGCAATGGGGGAGGGGTGCTTCAGTGGTGTGTGGGGCCTAGTTGTAAGCAAGACCCCCACACACACTTCCACACACACACACCCCCCGCGATGTTCCGGCCCTCGAAAGGTCTTCTTTCCTCCCCCCACCGATACAACAATGTCTTTCGGGGAATGCACCAACACCCACCTGTAGAATGTTGCCGAATCTCCCTCCTTCCACACAGGTTGTTGCTGTTTTCCCCCTCCAACTCTCTGTAGTAGTAATAAATGTTAAATTTTTCAGCTCTCCTCCTCTCCCTCCGGATGTTGAGTTGTAGTAAGCCAGCCCTTTCCTCCTCTTCCTGGGCTGGTCTCAGGGCTCTCAAGGCCTTCCAAACAGGAGCAAAAGCAGGTAGCTCCTTCCCTCACTGCCCCAGGCTCCAACTGTTTAGGCCACGCCTCCAAAGCGCTACCATTGGCCCTTGTGCATGAAACTCTTTTTGGGAGTAAACAAAAAACATTAAACCGTGCCCCCCCCGATCTGGGGAAACACCAAACATTTACAGGCCCTTTTATTTTTTTGTGGTATTTTTGGGGGGGTTTTTTTGGGCACAAAAAACATATTTTTTCTCCAAGTGCCCCCTATAAAAGGGGAGCCCTTGTGCATGAATCCCAAAAAGTTAGTTTCCAGGTGCAGCAAGTAATCAGGAAGGCGAATGGAATGTTGGCCTTCATTGCGAGAGGGATGGAGTACAAAAGCAGGGAGGTCCTGCTGCAACTGTACAGGGTATTGGTGATGCCGCACCTGGAGTACTGCGTGCAGTTTTGGTCACCTTACTTAAGGAAGGATATACTAGCTTTGGAGGGGGTACAGAGACGATTCACTAGGCTGATTCCGGAGATGAGGGGGTTACCTTATGATGATAGATTGAGTAGACTGGGTCTTTACTCGTTGGAGTTCAGAAGGATGAGGGGTGATCTTATCGATACATTTAAAATAATGAAAGGGATAGACAAGATAGAGGCAGAGAGGTTGTTTCCACTGGTCGGGGAGACTAGAACTCGGGGGCACAGCCTCAAAATACGGGGGAGCCAATTTAAAACAGAGTTGAGAAGGAATTTCTTCTCCCAGAGGGTTGTGAATCTGTGGAATTCTCTGCCCAAGGAAGCAGTTGAGGCTAGCTCATTGAATATATTCAAATCACAGATAGATTTTTAACCAATAAGGGAATTAAGGGTTATGGGGAGCGGGTGGGTAAGTGGAGCTGAGTCCACGGCCAGATCAGCCATGATCTTGTTGAATGGCGGAGCAGGCTCGAGGGGCTAGATGGCCCACTCCTGTTCCTAATTCTTATGTTCTTATGAGATTGAAGTCAATGATCCTGTATTTGTATTAAATTATGGAAAAGGTCCCAAGTAGCTTCACGGCACATTCGTGGCCAAAAAGGGGAGCAGGGTGTTTCGGGTCAAACTTTCAAATGGACTTATTCACTGGAAACATTTGGACCAAATCAAACTCAGATTCACGGACTACCCTGAGCAACCCACCTTGTACCCTACCTTTTTTGATCCCGCTACACACACACCAGTGGCAACCGACACCACGGTTGACCATGAAGCAGAACCCATCATCCACAGTAGCCCTGCAGGGCCCAACACACCAGGCAGCCCAGCAAGGCCAGCTGACTGCAGCCCAGCAAAGGACCAACAAATGATTCAACAACACCAGCTTTCACACCGAGACGATCAACCAGGGCAAGAAGGGCCCCAGATCGACTCACATTGTAAATAGTTACACTATTGACTTTGTAGGGGTGTGTTGTTATATATGTAAACTTGTATTTACTCTGTACAGCCACCAGAGGGCTCATTCCCCTGGAGTCCCAAGGGATCCCATAATCCCTTGGGAGCACAGGTATTTAAGAAGGCTTCACAGGTTGGAGAGGCACTCTAGTACCTGCAATAAAAGACTATGGTCACACTTTACTTTGAGTTCACAGTGTTCAGTCTGATTCTTTCTCCATACACACTAGGTATACAGCAAAAACATACGACTGTGATAAGTAGCGAGCACCGACCCGGATCGGACAGTCAGCTGGTGCGCGCAAACAGCTCTCCTTCTTATCTCACCTCTCTCACTCTCTCTCTCTCTCTCTCTCTCTCTCTCTCTTCTTGAGCAACCCAAGAGTGCTAGACCAGAGTCTGAATGGATCCACCCACCATCTGCTCTAGGAACTTTTCAGCTGTTTCTTTTATACTCTTCTTAAGGGTGGACCATGGGATAGAATATGGACAAGACCATTTAACTTCTAAGGGTGCCCCTTAAAACAAGGTGCCCAACGGTATGTCGAGTTCTTTGATTAAGCCATGTAAAAAGGCCAACCCTCATGTTATCTCCCACCTATGAGAGGTCTGCACAACCATTAACCATGCTTTCTGTAATTGACCAATCATGCTCTTACAGCATATTGAGGATTGTCTTCCCTTAAAAGAGTCTCTTATCTCATACTCATTTTCCAGGTAAACAAAACTTAAGCAGTTCCAGTAAAACATAACATATATTAACCCCTTACTTGTCTCGAGCTCTAATACATTTATTTAAACACGGTATTATTCGCTTCACAGTTTCATTCACATAACCATATACATTTCAGGTACCCCTAATTTATAACAATGGAGCAGAGCCAGCAAATAAGACAAGTTGCGGGCAGAGGAAGGGGAGAAGGACTCCCAGCAGGAGGCTTTCCCTGCCTAGTGTCTTAAGGGAGCACTTCTACCTGCCCCCAAGCCACAGCAAGGTGTTCGGTGGCACTGCTTCACCAAGGTGGTGGTCACAGAACACTGTCACCTTTTGGAATCAGACCTGCAACCTCGAGGGCAATGACGTCTCTGTCAGTGGCCCTCAAGGTGACTGTTGCCCTGAATTTTTTCACCAGTGGATTCTTCTATGCTGGAACAGGTGACATAGCAAACATCTCGCCGTCCATCACTGCATCCAGGAGGTCACAGAGGCTCTGTACTCCAGCAGAAGGGACTTCATTGTCTTCTCTCTAAACAGAGAGAAGCAGGAGGAGCGTGAACATGGTTTTGCCAGGATATCAAGCTTCGCCATGGTGCAGGACGCTATCAACTGCACACAAGTGGCATTGCACGTGTCGTATTTCAATGGTGAGGTGTTCTGTAACCGCAAAAAGTACCATTCACTTAACGGGCAGTTGAAGTGTGACTCCGCCCAGCACACCATGATAGTGAATTTCAAGTATCTTGGCAGCAGTCATGATCCTTTCACCCTGTGCCCTTTCAGACACCACATCAAACCTGAGGATACAGGCTAGGCAACAAAGGCTATCTTCTCTACACTTGGCTGATAATTCCTCTCTGCAACCCCACCACTCATGGCCAGCAATCATATAATGGAACATAATCGTGCAGACCAACGGGGTGCTCAAGCAATGGTTCCACTGCCTTGATCGCCCAGGAGGAGGACTCCAGCACTGGTGGTCTGCTATATCCTCCACAACTTGTTCTTCATGAGGGCGCAGCCCTTGTCACCACAGGTTCTGCAACTATCTCGGGAGGAGGAAGGAAAGAAGGAGGAGGAATAATGGAGGAAGCAGCCTGCAAATCCCTGTTCCAGACGGGTTGTTCGTGAGCGCATCATCAGACTCCGGTTCCCCTGAACGAAACTCCAGATCCCCGTTGCTCAACACTTCCCCACCTTACCATTCCTGTGTCACGGAACATCACAGCGTCCTTGGCCACAATGCTGAAATGAAAGCCACCACAAAACAAACATAATTTATAAATGATTAATTCCAAATCTACATAACAAAGTCACCCTTGTGCATTCCCTTAGTGCCTGACTTTCATGTGCCTTTGCCTATCCTAGTGCTCCTACAAAATGCTACCCCCGTGTCTGCAACATGACTGGTGGAAGACTACTAACATTCAATAGGCGAGACTGCAGTTGGCCTTGCAAGATGACCTTGAGCAGCTCTGGGCCAGGAAGACCCGGCTGTAGACTGCACCATCTCTTCATGGGCGGCAGCAGTCTGGTCTGGCTGACTGACGGGCAACAGCAAGGGCACTGGCGGAGTGGCAGCGGTGGAAGTACAACTGCTGTCATTATGAGAGAGGGAGCAGGTTCCTGATTCACGAAGCCACTGGCACAACCCTCAAGATGGTGCCTCAGCAATCCTCGTAACCTGTCAGAGGACACATTGCTGAACTGCTGTGAAACCCTGCAAGCCCCTTTCCACACTGGTAAATGCAGCCACAATGGCAGCAGTCTGAGCTTGCGTGGCAGCAAGCTGAGCCTGCATGATAGTAGTCTGAGCTTCTACTACAGCACTCAGATGTTGCGTCATTTCCACTTGTGCTGCAATGGAAGCTGAGCTATCGTCTATCAGATCCTGCATCATGGTTGGGTCCATATGTATTCTAATAAAGTTTCCCATCACTTCCGTCTGGAAATCATGGGCTCCAAGCTCTGCGCAAAGCCCTGTGCAAGGTTGGAGCCGGGCTCCTCCATGCTCCTTGACAGTGACAACAGGCTCTCTGGCTGGCCTGTCAATGCACTGCATTTCTATGTGCATGCATATCACCCTCCTTCTGAAGGATGCTACATCGAAATCCTCATCTGAGTCCTCTGCAGCAGAGGTCATGTGTGACCTCGCCCTCCGGGGAGCTGGCACCTACGCTAACCTTTCCTCCTGCCCTGGTTGTAGGCCACTCATGCCTGGTGACTCTACACATTCAGATCCCGCCTCTATACTACCTTCTAAAGTACACGCAGTGCCATTTTTTGAGATGGTGGCTGTGGGTGTCAGATCGAGTGATGGTGTCTCTTCTCCATCACTCTCTTATTCTTCCTGCACTGGCTTGGAGTTGGCGTTCTTGGGTACCTGAAAGGAGAAAGGCGCAAGGGTAGGTTTGTGGTGAGGGGGAAATGGGGGTGGGAAGCATGATGTGCATGCTTGCACCATCAGTAGTTTGTAAGTGAGAAGCGATTGTGGGATGAAGAGCTGGTGGGATATGAGGAGGATTAGGTATGCGCATACCGTCATAATCAGTGCTTTAAGCCTCGGCATTTGCCACAGCCTCAGTGAAGGCCCCTCCAATGATTTCTAGCACTGTCTCCTCCAGCTGGGTCAGGCTCTGCAGTCATGTCTGCCCCCTGCCTAGTGTGTGATCTCGCCCTCCAGTGAGCTGGCACTAGCGCTGTCCTTTTCCCCCCTACCCTGGCTCCTGCGCATTTGTGCCCGGTATCTCACCACATGCAGATCTCCCCTCTATTCTCTATTGTAGCCATTAAAATTTTTGCAGTGTCAATCTCTGAGCTGGTGACTGTGAGTGTACGATCGAGTAACGGTGTCTCTTCATCTTCCTCCTCTGGCTGAGAAGGTTCCACTTCTTGGGTATTTGAAATGGAAAAGGGACAATGGTTGGTTTGTGGTGAGGGGAGTGGAGAAAAAAAAGAAGTGTGTAGTTACACCATCTGAATCTTGTGAGTCAGAAGAGATTGTGGGATGAGGGAGGAGTGGGATGAGAGAAGTTGGATTAGGTATGCAGATACGATGCCCTTCGCATGATGGCCAGCAGTTTCTGCTCCATGCTGATTAAAACATTCAGGCATGCTTGTTCTCCTCCAATTCTTTCGTGCTGCCTCCTGTTATACGCCACTTTCTCCTGCAAAAAAAAGGAGAGTTTGTCAGGGAGTGTCCTGCAATATGTTTGGGTGATGTGACTGTCATGGTTGAATAGCTTCCTGTGTTTGTGGGATGTGTTTTGTGGGTGCAAGGCTTGCAACAGTGCTAAGTGTATGAGGGTGAGGTAAAGAATATGAATTGAAGGGTTGAGTACTGATTGATAGAGATTGTTGCTAGATGGGTGATGGGGGTGTAGTGAACTGAGCAGCGGATAAGGCTAGTTGTGCAGTTGGTAGGATATGCCATTTGAAGATGAACTCACTCACCTTGACGACATTCACCTTCTTGGAGCAACACTACTGGCATTGACCTCCGCCAATATTTCTTCCCACTGTCTCCTGAGCATATGTCTGGAAAGCCACCTGTTCCCTCCCCCACCCCCCCCATCGAATATAGGATGTTGTTCGTTCTCGTCACACTTTACACTAAGACCTCCAATGCATTGTCTGAAAACCCACCACTCCTTGAGCCACAATGCACCTCACCTTTAAAAGGTGCAGGCTGCCTTTAAGTAGCACCAGCCACTCGTGTTATCGGGCTCCCTGCTGATGCGTGTAGCCAATGAACAAAGCAAGTAGCACTGGCTGCACGCAGCTATCCTTTAAAACAGTAGTCAGCACTAATTTTAACATTCTGCCTGCAACGCAATGAACAGGCACGGACGGGTTAGTCGGGTACCGCGATCCCCACACCAATTTTTGAGGGTGAGCCAATTTGACCCCCATATACCTTACTGTTATTGATGGCCATGAAATTGAACTAAAAATAACAATAATGTATGACTTTTAATAATTGAGAGTTACAAGTGAGCAACTTTAAATTCAAACATACAGTAAGTACAGTTACAAAATATAGGTGTAATTTGGTTTCAAGATAAAATTTTATTTGTAATTTTTAAACTTTTGTTCAACAAGGAATTAAAATCATGGAGATTATTTTACTCATGACTGCTTTTTCCTAGGACGCTGTGAGTCGAACTTCATTTACTGAAATGAGTGGAATTTTTCCTCTGCTGAGATTATTGATCTCTGAATATCCTATCATCCAGCACTTGGCACTGCAAACCCTTATTACCATCTCCAGTGATGCAGAGAACAGAATGACACTGTGTCTGCATGAAGCCCATGAAAGCCTTCTGCAGGTTCTTGAGACACCGGTAATAAAATTTGTGCAATATATTATTGTAAATTGTGTATTGGATAAATGTGCTCAGTGTTTGATCCAACTGTTAACAGTGTGATGCAGTTGTGAAAGTAGTCTCAGTTTTTTTCTTGATAAACTGCGATATCATATGGTAGTCATTACCATTATGACCAACATGCTATAATAAATATAAATGGAAATTCGTACCCTCTATCATGTGGCAACATCAAAAAATTAATTATTGATTCCATATGTCCTATATAAACAACTACTGTTGGCTCAAAATTCTTTTCCAAAGTATTTTCTGTTCTCTTGCCCCCACTCAGATGGAACATATGATAATTTTGAGTCACTTGCCATTGTGGAAAATAGTAGTGCAGTGAGACACCACATTGGCAATGCCATATTCACTTGAAATGAGAACATAAGAACATAAGAAATAGGAACAGGAGTAGGCCATACGGCCCCTCGAGCCTGCTCTGCCATTCAATATGATGGCTGATCTGATCATGGACTCAGCTCCACTTCCCTGCCCGTTCCCCATAACTCCTTATCCTGTATAAGACTGTCTATTTCTGTCTTAAATTTATTCAATGTCCCAGCTTCCACAGCTCTCTGAGGCAACGAATTCCACAGATTTACAACCCTCTGAGAGAAGAAATTTCTCCTCATCTCAGTTTTAAATGGGCGGCCACTTATTTTAAGATCATGTCCTCTAGTTCTAGTCTCCCCCATCAATGGAAACATCCTCTCTGCATCCACCTTGTCCAGCCCCCTCATAACCTTGTACCTTGCGATAAGGTCACCTCTCTTCTTCTGAATTCCAATGAGTAGAGGCCCAACCTACTCAACCTTTCCTCACAAGTCAACCCCCTCATCCCCGGAATCAACCTAGTGAACCTTCTCTGAACTGCCTCCAAAGCAAGTATCTCCTTTCGTAAATATGGAAACCAAAACTGCACGCAGTATTCCAGGTGTGGCCTCACCAATACCTTATGTAGCTGAGATGGCGCATCAGCTTAACTTCCCCTTTTCTGAATAGAATGTGAGCAAATCTTAAAGCTTCATTGTATGTTTATAAATTGTACAGTCTATAGAATAGAAAGAAAAGAAGTGAAAGACTATTTTAGAATTCATTTATATTTGTACCTGGAGTAACTACTGCAGCCCAATTTGACCACACATCAGTCAGAATTTTAATCTGGAGGCAGGTCGGGAGCATCGTTCCTGTTTGGGTATGCGGCCGTGCAGTGAACTGCAGGCCCTGTGCAGCCGGCTACATGGAGTTCTAATTTCAAAAACCGCGTACACGTGGTAATTTGAATGGTCTGTGCAGCCCCTTATAGGGGCCATGCACTGAAAAAATAAATTACGGGGAATATTGGTTGGGAGTGGGGGAGTCGAGAAAGTGCTCGGGAAACTAGGGAGAATGGGTTTCCTGCAGACGCTGCTAAATTTAATGGCAGGACCTGATTAGCATTTGAAAGCTCTTGTTTCCCGCTCACAGCTAGCCAGATGGAGAGGCTGGCTGGATGCGGGCAGGTTGGCCTACTGCACTAGGGCGCAGGGAGGAGGCGGGGAGGGATTCGGATTGCGGGAGCAACGGGGGGTGTGGTGTAGTCGGGGGCTGGAGGAGTAATGGGGGGGTACAATGGTTGGGAGCCGGAGGAGCATCGGAGCTGGAGGGAGAGGCCGGGAAGGCTATTGGGGCTGAAGCGGGGATTGGAAGCCTCGGTGGGGGCGGGCCTCCCTCCACCTAGGACAGGGTTGGCTGCCCGCAGTCGTCCCCCCCCCACCTTGTTAAAACTGGAAATGGTGTGTTGGGGTCGGTATTCAGTTTTTAAAAACTCTTTAACCTTACACCTGACCTCAACCCAGCCATTTTTAGGGTTAAAATTCCCTTCATCAAGTCACCACAATGTCATCTCTTGTTACTGAGAAAAATGTCGAGCAGATCAAAGGGTCCCTGTCGTGAGCCATCTACATATTTCTACTGCATCAATACTGATGTGAAGTCTAAACCTATGACTTTGCTTGTGACTTCATACCAGTAAAGGGGATAACAAAAAATATGAAGCACAAGAAAGCATGAATCGAGCCATCAACCCCATTTCCTCTAAAAGCAGTACAGATTGCTCTATTGTGGACATTTACCCAATCCATTTAATCTGTTGAAGAAATGTTCTTTAAAGTTTCTTTCAACAGATAAATTGAGCAAACCTCCAAAATATTTGTTCTAATTGCCACAGATCATGCTGTCTTTTATTAATTATTTTAGTTTTAACCAGTTCAGGTTGAGTGGGCCAACCCAATCCCAAAAATGTTAATGTTGTCACCTCTTTAACGGAAACCACTTAATTGTGTCCTTGTAGGCGTGGGCTTGTTTGCCTGTATATTTTTGGCAGGCTTGTCTCAAAATATAAAATAAATAAAAAACCAAACTAAATCAAAAAGGTACGATTGGAGAAATACAGAACAAAAATTGTGTGCGCTTACCAGCCATGCAAGCTATCCAGCAAACCAGTAAACACCACAACAGACTATTTAACGATCTTATTTTAGAAACATAGACATAGAAACATAGAAAATAGGTGCAGGAGTAGGCAATTCGGCCCTTCGAGCCTGCACCGCCATTCAATGAGATGATCATTCACCTCAGCAGGAAAGGGGTACTGAGGTGAATGATCAGCCATTATCTTATTGAATGGCGGTGCAAGCTCGAAGGGCTGAATGGCCTACTCCTGCACCTATTTTCTATGTTTCTCTGTCTATGTTTCTAAAATAAGATCGTTAAATAGTCTGTTATGGTGTCTACTGGTTTGCTGGATAGCTTGCATGGCTGGTAAGTACACACACAATTTTGGTTCTGTATTTCTCCAATCGTATCTTTTTGATTTAGTTTGGTATTTTATTTATTTTTATGAGATATCAGTTTGGGAGGTTTAAAAAAATAAAAACACCACAGGAAAAGTGGTCCAACTGTGGCTGACAAGAGAAGTTAAAAGTAGTAATAGATTAAAGGAAGAGGTTCATAATGTTGCCAAAAAGAGTAGTAATCCTGAGGATTGGGAGGATGTTAGAATTCAGCAAAGGATGACCAAGATATTGATAAAGTGGGAGAAAATAGAATATGAGAGTAAATTAGTAAGCAACATAACAAATTGTAAAAGCTTCTATAGGTATGCAAAGATTAGTAAAATAAAATGTAGGTCATTTACAGTTAGAGACATTATAATAGGGAATAAGGAAATGGCAGACACATTAAATGAATACTTTGTATCTGTCTTCACGGTAGAAGACGCATAAAACATTTCGGAAATAGTGGGGAACCAAGGGTCTCGTGAGAATGAGGAACTTAAAGAAATTAGTATTAGTAGAGAAATTAATGGGACTAAAAGCCGACAAATCCCCTGGATCTGATGACCTTCATCCAAGGGTTTTAAAAGAATTGGCTATAGAGATAGTGGATGTATTAGTTTTGTTCTTCCAGAATTCCCTAGATTTTTGAATGGTCCCCGCTGATTGGAAGGTAGCAAACGTCAAGAAAGGAGGGAGAGAGAAAACAAGGAACTATAGGCCAGTTAGCCTGACATCAGTAGGAGAGATAATGGGCCCAAATTGCCCCATGAGTTGCACCGTTTTTTTTGTTGTAACTTGATTTTTCTGGTGTATCTTTTTAGTTGCAAATATGGCCATTTAATTTGCGTCAGTGTAAGTGAGTTAGTTTTAGGTTTTTTGTTAGGTCAGTTTTTTTTTCCAAAAGTGGGCGTTCCCAGCCATTTACACCATTTATGCCAATTTGGCCAGAAAAAAGTTGTACTAAACTAACTTAGGGCAGCGTATATGTCCACTTTTGTCCGCACAGAAAGACCTTACTTACAGTTAAGGAATCGGTGTAAGTAACTACATTTAAAGCACCACCAAGCACCAAACAAAGCACAAAAACTAATAAGCAATTAATTAACAAATAAAATAGAAGGAACCCTGCACCTAAAGCACCAAGACTGTCATGTATGTAACCTCAATGTAACACTATATTACTATATACACTCAACCTAGATGCACACCTTGACCACAAGGGGTGAACTTGTGGGAGACACTCCTTACCTGATCACACAGGTATAAAAAGGGAGGTCCCACGCAGGGTCATTGTCTTTGGAGTCCTGTGAATAAAGAGTTATGCTCACAGAGTGACCTTGTTCCCAGAATGTGCCTCGTTGGTGTAGAGTAAGGACTTTACATTGGCGACGAGAAACGGGAATTCACGACCCACGAGAATGGCCACCAGTAGCACAGAGGAACGGTACTGTGTTGGGGAAGACTGGGACGATTTTGTCCAGAGGCTTCAGCAAAGCTTCGTTACGAAAGAATGGCTGGGGGATGCAGTGGCCGACAAGCGAAGGACTCATCTTTTGACCAGCTGCGGACCAAAGACTTACACGCTCATGAAGGACATACTAGCACCCGAAAAGCCGGCGGATAAAACCTTTGAAGAACTTAGCAAACTGATCGGGGAGCACCTCAAACTGGCGAGTAGCATACATATGGCCCAACGCAGATTCTACACCCACCGACGTCAGGAAGGACAGAGCATACCTTCATAGCGGACCTCCGGCGTTTGGCCAGCCTCTGTAAGTTCACAGACGCCTGCAGGGGGGAGATGCTAAGGGACTTCTTTATCGAGGGCATTGGTCATGTGGGGATTTTCCACAAATTAATTGAGACCAAGGATTTGACCTTGGAAGCGGCGGCTTTGCTAGCTCAAACTTTCATGGCGGGGGAGGAAGAGACGAAAATAATATACGCGTGCAATTCTGCCCCAAACGCAGCGAGGAATCAGGGAGTCAACATCATCAATGCGGCTCAGAGCCCTGCAGGCAGGCAGGGGCAGTTCGACACCCCGCAGGCAGCAATAGACCCCAGAGTAGGACTTCAACAGAGACAGTGGCAGGCTGAATAGACATTCACGCCATCACAGCGGACAATGCGGCCCGGGATGGGGCCATTGACACCCACTAATAGGGTAGTTAAGAGCAGTCCAAGGGACGATCAGCGTGGAATGCCTGGCCATAGTCCCTTTGTTCCCAACAATGGAAACTTTAAATCATGCTGGAGGTGTGGGGGAAAACACCCAGTCAGATCTTGCAGATTTCAACAGTTTGTCTGCAGGAACTGAAATCTCAGTGGCCATTTAGCTTGAATGTGCAGGAAGCCTGCAACCAGACTAATATATGAGGCGGATGGACCAGAAGAGGGTCCTCTGAGGCAGGATGACTTTTAGGGCGAATCGATGGACGCTGAAGTTCAGCGGGTCCATGTGGTGAATATTCACAGTTCGTGATGATGAAGGTTTTGTTAAATGGCATCCCTGTACGCATGGAGCTGGACCCTGGGGCCAGCCAGTCACTCATGGGTGTTCAGCAATTTGAGAAGTTATGGCCGTTCAAAGCCAGCAGACCAAAATTAGCACGTGTTGAGATACTATTTCAGACTTACACTAAAGAAATCATTCTGGTGCTAGGCAGTGCAATGTTGGCTGTCACACACAACGGGTTAGTGAATCGGCTGCCGCTCTGGATTGTCCCGGGCAATGGTCCCGCACTGTTGGGGAGGAGCTGGTTATCCGAGATGAACTGGAAACGGGGGGATGTTCATGCAATGTCATCTGTGGAGCGAAGTTCGTGCTCACAAGTTCTGCAACAATTCGACTCACTATTCCAACCTGGCGTCGGGACTTTCAAAGGCACTAAAGTAGTGATGCACATCACCCCGGACGCCAGGCCAGTGCACCATAAAGCCAGAGCAGTGCCGTATGTAATGCGGGAAAAGATCGTGAGCGAATTGGACCAGCTGTTGAGAGAGGGCATCATCTCGCCTGTTGAATTCAGCGACTGGGCGAGCCCCATCGTTCAAATCCTAAAAGCGGATGGCTCTGTCAGGATCTGTGGCGACTACAAGGGCACCATCAATCGGGTGTCCCTACAAGAGCAATACCCACTCCCGAGAGCGGAGGACCTTTTCGCCACACTGGCAGGTGGCAAGCTGTTCACCAAGTTGGACCTCACTTCAGCCTATATGACCCAGGAACTGGCCGACGATTCCAAACTACTGACCACCGTTACCATGCACAAGGGACTGTTCGTTTATAACAGGTGCCTGTTTGACATTCGATCAGCGGCTGCGATTTTTCAATGAATCATGAAACGCCTGCTTAAATCCATTCCTGGAACGATCGTATTCCAGGACGACATCCTCATCATGGGTCGAGACACTGAGGAACACCTCCACAACCTGGAGGAGGTGCTACGCCGACTGGACCGGGTAGGCCTGTGACTCAAGAAGTCTAAATGTGTGTTTTTAGCCCCTGAGGTTGAGTTTCTGGGCAGGAGGGTTGCTGCAGATGGGATTCGGCCCACCAAATCCAAAACAGAGGCGATTCAATGAGCACCCAGGCCCTGCAACACATCGGAGTTGCGTTCATTCCTGGGACTGCTGAACTATTTCGGGAACTTTCTGCCGAACTTGAGCACGTTGTTGGAGCCACTACACGTACTCCTGCGTAAGGGTTGCGATTGGTTTTGGGGGGACTGTCAGGAACGGGCTTTCGATCGGGCGCGAAACCTACTTTGTTCAAACAAGTTGTTGACCCTGTACGACCCTTGTTAAAAATTGGTTCTTGCATCGTCCTATGGGGTTGGGTGCGTGTTGCAGCAGGGCAATGCTGAGGGTCAACTACAACCTGTGGCTTATGCCTCCAGGTTGTGCTCTCAAGCAGAACGGGGATATGGCATGGTCGAGAAGGAAGCGCTTGCATGTGTCTATGGTGTGAAAAAAATGCAACAGTACCTCTTTGGTAGGAAGTTTGAGTTGGAGACGGACCACAAGCCATTAACATCCCTGTTATCTGACAGCAAGGCTATCAATGCCAACGCATCAACTCGCATACAGCGATGGGCCCTCACGCTGGCTGCTTATAACTACTCCATCCGGCACCGGTCCGGCACTGAGAATTGCGCTGACGCGCTCAGCAGGCTTCCACTGGCCACCACTGAGGTGGCAGCAGAGCAAAGCACCAAGATGGTCATGGTTGTCGATGCCTTTGACGGCGCAGTCTCCCCCATCATACCCCGCCAGATCAAAATCTGGACAAACAGAGATCCCCTCCTATCCCTGATTAAGAAATGAGTCCTGACTGCGGATTGGGCGCTCGCACACGGAGCATGCCCTGAGGAGGTCAGACCGTTCCACAGACGGATGGATGAGCTCTCCATCCAAGCCGACTGCCTACTATGGGGCAGCCGGGTAGTTATGCCTCAGAAGGGCAGGGAGGCATTCATCCGGCAACTCCACAGCGAGCACCCAGGCGTTGTGCTGATGAAGGCCATTGCCCGGTCACACGTTTGGTGGCCGGGAATTGATTCAGATCTGGAACACTGTGTTCGCAGGTGCACGACGTGTGCCCAGCTGAGTAATGCCCCCAGGGAGGCCCCGCTCAGCCCGTGGCCCTGGCTCATCAGGCCATGGTCACGCATTCATGTTGACTACACGGGCCCGTTCATGGGTAAGATGTTCCTTATTGTGGTAGATTCGTACTCGAAATGGATCGAGTGCATCATTCTTGAATTCATGCACGTGATCCATCACCGTGGAAAGCCTCCATGCGATCTTTGCAATCCATGGCTTGCCGGACATCCTGGTTAGTGATAACAGCCCATGTTTCACAAGCTACAAATTCCGAGAGTTTATGTCAGGCAATGGCATCAACCACGTCAGGACTATGCAGTTGAAGCCGGCCTCCAACGGCTAGGCGGAACGTGCAGTCCAAATCATTAAGCAAGGTATGCTCAAGATTCAAGGACCCTCCCTATAATGCCGCCTATCGCGCCTCCTGCTGGCCTATAGATTCCGACAGCACTCGCTCAAGGGGGTCCCGCCCGCAGAGCTACTAATGAAATGGACACTCAAAACTCGGTTTTCCTTCATTCACCCAGTTCTGACCGACATAGTTGAGGGCAAGCGCAAGTCACAAAACGAGTACCATGATCGTAATGCGAGGGGGAGATGTATAGAAATAAATGATCCTGTATTCGTCCTCAATCACGCCATGGGGCCCAAATGGCTCGAGGGTACTGTAATTGGCAAAGAGGGAAATAGGGTCATCGTGGTAAAACTCAACAATGGTCAGATATGCCGTAAGCATCTGGACCAAGTAAAAAAAAAAGGTTCAGCATCGACACGGAGGAACCTGAAGAAGACCATGAGATGGAGCTCACAACACTGCCAGTGAACGACCAACAAGAGCATTCAGAAGAATGCACAGTCCCTGCGATCAGCTTGGACAGGCTGGAATTACCACAGGTGACAGACACTCACGTCAGTGTCCAACAACCAGAGCCCCAACTGCGGCGCTCCACGAGGGAGCGTAGACCACCTGAAAGACTAAACCTATGATCCCCATAAGACTTTGAGGGGGAAGGTGATGTCATGTATGTAAGCTCAATGTAACACCACTGTATTACTGTATACACTCAACCTAGATGCACACCTTGACCACAAGGGGTGAACTTGTGGGAGACACTCCTTACCTGATCACACAGGTATAAAAAGGGACGTCCCACGCAGGGTCATCACTTGGAGTCCTGTGAATAAAGAGTTAAGGTCACAGAGTGACCTTGTTCCCAGAATGTGCCTCGTGTGGTTTCATTGCTGTAGAGTAAGGACTTTACAAAGACCAAAATAATAAGCAATCAATAAATAACAAATAAAAAAATAGAAGGAACCCTGCACCTAAACACCAAGACCAAAGTATTAAGCAATCAATAAATAACAAATAAAAAAATAGAAGGAACCTTGCACCTAAAGCACCAAAATCAATCAGTAAATAACAAATAAATAATAGAACTCCTTCCTTAGGGTCGCAGCGGGCTGCCGATGAGGGAGCCCATTTGGCCAGGGCTAGGGACGGCGTGCTTCGGCCCATCCCACACAGCTTGCAGCACGCATTTGCCGAAACCGCCTGCCAGGAGCTACTGCATATGCGCGCAGACTCTAGTGCGCATGTGCAGACAGTGCCGGGACCTAGCTCCACCTCCCTATCTTTGCACCATGTGAGCTCCACAGTTGGCCGAAGAAGCGGCCATGATCGGACGGATTTTTTTTGCCGCTGCTTGTGAGGTAAAATGTCGGCGGGGGGCTCAGGGGTGCACCGATAAAACCGGAGGGCTTATTTGGGCCCAATGGTAGTATCTATTATTAGGGCACTTAAAAAAATTATAATATGATTCGGCAGTGTCATTATGGATTTATGAAAGGGAAATCGTGTTTGACAAATCTATTAAAAGTTTTTTGAGGTAACTAGCAGAATAGGTAAAGGGGAATCAGTGCATATGGTGTATTTGGATTTTCAGAAGGCATTCGATAAGGTGCCACACAAGAGGTTATCAAACAAAATTGGGTCTCATGGGATTGGGGGTAATATACTGGCATGGATTGAAGATTGGTTAATGGACAGAAAACAGAGAGCAGGAATAAATGGGTCATTTTCAGGTTGGCAGACTGAAACTAGTGGGGAACCGCAAGGATCAGTGCTTGGACCCCAGCTATTCACAATCTATGGTGCTCAATTTTCCCCGGTGATATTTGCAGCGTTTCTTTTGGCGCACGCTGCTCTTTTTGGCCTAAATTTAAAAATCCACGTTTCCCCCATTTTTGTATGCCAGCGTAACTCAGTTAGTTACGATTTTTTTAGGTTAGTTTTTTTTTTGCATAACCTGATGTCTGCGCAATTTTTTCATAATTATGCAAGTTTGGCCAATTTAAATTTCTCCCAAGACTGCGTATGTGACCACTCCCGATAAACCTTCTGGGCACTTAAGGAAAACCAGCGCACATTAAAAAATCGGCACAGAAAGACGCCATTGTTTTTATGCAATGTTTTGGAGGAAGTCAAGAGCACATAAATATGCATAATCAAGCTTAAATTTTTAAAATTTAAAACTCAGGAACTGGAAGTTTAATAGAATTCTTTAAGTTTTGATTTTTTTAAAATTTACACACCACTGCTGAACGTCTCCAAAACGGGCTCGAGGGTTGGAGCGTCGGCCGGCAGAATCTGTCCCTCGCCCGGTCAGAGGGGCTCGGGGCTCGGCTTGAAAAGAAGCCCGGGGGGAGTGGAGGACTGTGGAAGGTGAATGGAAGGCATGAGAAGCCTTACACTATGCATCAAATGAAGCCTGGCTGGGTGGGGTTGGGGGTGGGGGGGCGGCGGGGTTGTGGAAGGTGAACGGAAAGCATTTCACTTTGCATCAAATGAAGCCTGGCTGGGTGGGGGTGGGGGGGGGGGCGGGGTTGTGGAAGGTGAATGGAAAGCATTACACTTTGCATCAAATGAAGCCCGGTGGGGGGGCGGTTTCCAGAGCATTGCGCCTGCTCAGACCTGGGTGTGGTCCATACTAGGGCGTCGACCTTGGGGAGAGAGAGAACAAAAAACCTTGTCCTGCCTGCCGTTTTGAGCTTCTTGCAAAGGTACAATTTAATCATGCTGGCAATACTGACAATGCCATACCTTGTTCAAGCCTTCTGCATGATGGTGCTGCGAAGGAGACAATTGATTCAACGTCATCGCATGAGAAACCTCAGAGCATGTAGGGTGATGGGCAGGAGGCCTTACCCACGTCGGATATATCGATGCAGGCATTCGTTCGTACCTGCACCTGAATGATGCAGACTGTATCAGAAGGCTGCGTTTCCGCAAATACGTTGTAACTGAAATCTGTGAGTTAGTAAAAGCAGACCTGCAACCTAGATGCATCAGAAGGGCTGCTTTATCAGTTAAAGTGAAGGTTACAGTTGCACTTTCATTCTATGCATGTGGATCGTTCCAGGCCATAACTGGGGATGTGTGTGCCATTTCTCAACATGCAACACATATCTGCATTGGCAGGTGACTGCTGCACTGTATGCCCGGAGGAATGACTACATAAAGTTCCCCATGACTGCCCAGAGAATGTGTGAAAGGGCTGTGGGCTTCTCCAGGATTGCTGGCTTCCCAAAGGTACAGGGCTACATTGATTGTACCCACATCGCCCTGCGAGCACCTTTGGAGGATTCCGAGATATACAGCACTAGAAAAGGCTTCCACTCCATTAATGTGCAGGTCGTGTGTGACGACATGCATAGCATCATGTCAGTTGATGCAAGATACCCTGGGAGCACCCATGATGCGTTCATCCTACGCGAGAGCGTTATATCTGCCATGTTTCAGCAGCAGCCAGAAGGGCAAAGCTGGCCACTGGGAGACAAAGGATACAGCCTCGCCACCTGGCTCATGACGCCCCTACGCTTAACCCGGACGGAAGTTGACCGGGAATACAACACGTTGCACATTGCAACGCGCAGCATAATAGATAGGACCATTGGCATCTTGAAGCAGCGTTTCCGATGCCTGGACGATTCCGGAGGCTACTTGCAATACTCCCCTGAGATTGTTGGTCAGTTCACTGTTGTATGCTGCATGCTGCATAACTTAGCCACCATGAGGCAGCAGCAGCTGGTAGTAGAAGACTCACCTGAGGTGAGAGTGGCTCATAGCAATCACGTCAAAAACGTCCTTTTTTTTAGCACATGTGCAGAAGGGGGGACATAATTTTTTCTGCGCAGACATTAGGCTCTACCTCCCGAAACTAAAGGACAGGCTGCGCGGCGCCAATTTCAAAAAATAGAATGGGAAAAGTTGCTACTTTTTTGGGGGGAAAAACGACATTGAGGAAAATTGAGCCCATGACTATGATTTGGATGAGTGGACCAAATGTAATATATCCAAGTTTGCTGATGATACAAAGCTAGGCGGAAATGTAAGTTGTAAGGAGGATGCAAAGAGGCTAAGTGAGTGTGCAAGAACATGGCATACAGTTAACATACAGGTACAGCAAGCAATTAAGAAAGCAAATGGTATGTTGGCCTTTATTACAAAAGGATTTAGGTATAAGAGTAAGGACATCTTACTGCAATTATATAGGGCCCTGGTGAGACCACACCTTGAGTATTGTGTACAGTTTTGGTCTCCTTACTGTAATGTGTGCATCTGTGAGTGGCTTAGCCAGTCACATGATGTTCACAGGACTCCAATAAACCCCAGCCAGTTGGGTTTAAGGGATCTGCGATGAGGCATGTGGTTGTGAACCTGGTGGATGAATTGATAATCTGTAGTGTGATTGTTAAACCTTTGCTAATAAACCAACTAGTTCTTAATAGCAATGTGTTGCTATGATTTCTTAAGCAAAGAACCCATGAAACAAATACATTGCACTTACATAAGGAAAGATATACTTGCCATAGAAGGAGTGCAACGAAGGTTCACCAGACTGATTCCTGAAATGGGGGGATTGTCCTATGAGGAGAGATTGAGTAGACTAGGCCCATATTCTCCAGAGTTTAACATTGAAACATAGAAAATCCTTATAGGGCTTGACAGGGTAGATTCAGGGAGGATGTTTCCCCTGGCTGGGAAGTCTAGAACCAGGGGTCACAGTCTCAGAATAAGGGGTCGGCCATTTAGGACTGAGATAAGAAATATCTTCACTCAGTGGATGGTGAATCTTCGGAATTCTCTACCCCAGAGGGCTGTGGATGCTCAGCCGTTGAGTATATTCAAGACAGAGACCGATAGATTTTTGGATATTAAGGGAATCAAGGAATATGGAGATTGTGCAGGAAAGTGGAGTTGAGGTGGAAGCTCAGCCATGATACTATTGAATGGCGGAGCAGGCTCAAGGGGTCGAATGGCCTACTCCTGCTCCTATTTCTTATGTTCTTATGTTCTATTTCTTATGTTCTTAACACCTCCCTTGAAATTTTAGTAATGTTACCTCTGTAAAGGGAAGTACTTGATTATGTGCCTGTGTGATAGGTTTCCTGGCCCTGTATTTCAGTCAATCCATTTCATTACCAGTAATTATCATGTGAAGTATTTGTTTTTCTTTCCCCTGATGTGATGATTTAATTCTGTTACTTTAGTTAGATTTTGCATTAAAAATCAGCTTGGGAGGGACAACCCCTTCCTGGAAATTGTACTGGTATTGCCTTCTTAACAGGAGGTATTTGCTTGTGTCCATGTACAGCACTAGTTGCCCGGCCATGCATTTAAACTAACCTATCACAAACTAGGATCTTTATATAATCTACTGTGGTATCAACTGGCTCTCTGAACACCTTCTGTGACTGGTCAGCAAAATATAACATTTTTGTTTTGATTTCCTTTTTACCATTTTGCTTTAATTTTGTTACATTTTCTTGGAAAATCAGTTGGGGTGGGCCAACCCAATAAAAACTCACTGAAACTTTAAGTAGTGTTGCCCTTTTAAGAGAGGCACTTGATTTTGGACACTTTGGGCTGCGTATACTTGGCTCTGTAATTAAATCGATCTATCTAAACTATGATCTTTTGATCATATGGTGGGGTGTACAAATCAGGTGAGGCATATGATTATAGTTCATTGGTCTATTTAAGCTAGGATTCTTATGCAATTTACTATGGTATATACCAGCTCATTGGCCACTTTCCATGACTAGTGGGCACATATGGAATTATGTCATGGAATTACAATTCACTTCTAGTTACAGGTGATCATTGTTTCTGCTAGAGTTTACTTTGTCTGATTCAGTGGAATTTAATGTTTCTGTTATACAGACACTTAAAAACAATTTTACAAAGTAAAACAGACAGTCATTTTTTGCAATTTATGTTTCACAATTTAACCATTTTTGCACAACATTGCCAATATTCTTAGTACAATATTTTAAGTGTATATGATTGCGTAATTTTTTTTCTCCCCAGGAATTTAGTGATCTTCATGCAGATGCATTGCTTGTACTGGCAAACTGTCTGGAAGAAGAAGACAATGTGATGCTTATCCGTGAATCAGGAGCCCTGGAAAAGTTTTTGTCATTTGTAGCTACTACATCCACTTTATCACAGGCACAGAAGCACGCAACTAAAGCAATAACAAGATCAGCTCGTAACAGTATGTCAGAACTTAATTTTGCAAGATACATTTAAGTTGCATTATTAGCTAAATTGAAGCAATTGTAAGTTTCTATCGGTTATTATTTAGTGGTAAGACTTAAAGATCAAAAATATTTTTTCGAACAGTAGGGTGGGATGAGGCCACAGAGGGATTTGAAAACAAGGATGAGAATTTTGAAATCGAGGTGTTGCTTAAAATGTAGGTCAGCGAGCACAGGGGTGATGGGTGAATGGGACTTGGTGCGAGTTAGGACACATGCTGCTGAGTTTTGGAGCACCTCAAGTTTACGTAGAGTAGAATGTCGGAGGCCAGCCAGGAGTGCATTTGAGTGGACTTCGGAACATTAGGAACAGGAGTAGGCATAAGAGCATAATCATAAGAAATAGGAGGAGGAGTAGGTCATTTGGCCCCTCAAGCCTGCTCTGCCATTCAATAAGATCATGGCTGATCTGATCTTGGCTTCAACAACACTTTCCTGCTCGCTCCCCATAACCCTTGACTCTCCTATAGTTCAAAAATCTGTCTATCTCCACCTTAAATATATTCAATGACTAAGCCTCCACAGCTCACAGGGTAGAGAATTCCAAAGATTTACGACCCTCCGTTTTAAATGTGCGACCCCTTAGTCTGAAACGATGACCCCTAGTTCTAGATTCCCCCATGAGGGGAAACATCCTTTCTGCATCTACCTTGTCAAGCCCCTTAAGAATCTTATATGTTTCAATAAGATTACCTCTCATTCTTCTAAACTCCAATGAGTATAGGTCCAACCTGCTCAATCTTTCTTCATAAAACAACCCCTTCATCTCGGGAATCAACTTAGTGAATTTTCTCTAAACTGTTTCCAAAGCAAGTATATCCCTCCTTAAATAAAGAGACCAAAACTGTACTCAGTACTCCAGGTGTGGTCTCACCAACGCCCTGTACAGTTATATCAAGACTTCCCTACTTTTATACTCCATCCTCCTTGCAATAAAGGCCAACATTCCATTTGCCTTACTAATTACTTGCTGAACCGCATGCTAACTTTTTGCGTTTCATGTACGAGGACCCCCAGTTCCCTCTGTACTGTAGCATTTTACAGTCTTTCTTCATTTAAATAATAATTTGCTGTTTTATTCTTCCTACCAAAGTGGATAACCTCACATTTTCCCACATTATACTCCATCTGCCAAATTTCTGCCCGCTCACTTATCCCTTTGCAGATTCTATGTCCTCCTCACAATTTGCTTTTGCCACCAATTTTTGTATCAACAGCAAATTTGGTTACGTACACTCGGCCCCTTCATCCAAGTCATTAATATAGATTGTAAATAGTTGAGGCCCCAGCACTGATCCCTGTGGCACCCCACTAGTTAGAGTTTGCCAACCAGAAAATGACCCATTCATCTCAACTCTCTGTTTTCTGTTAGTCAATCATCTATCCATGCTAATATAGTACCCCCAACCCCGTGCAGCCCCTCGAGCCGGCATCGCTACTCAATTTGACCATGGCTGATATGCACCTCAACTCCATTTACCATCCTCAGCTCTATATCCCTTAATACCCGTACCTCACAAAAATCTAATTATCTCAGTCTTGAAAACTCCAACTATCCCAGTATCCACAGCCTTTTGGGAGAGAGATTTCCAGATTTCAAAATCTTTTGTATAAAAAAGTGTATCCTCATTTCGATTCTGAATGACCTAGTTCTAATTTTAAGATTATGTCCCCTTGTTCTTGATTCCTCCATCAGAGGAAATAGTTCTTCCGTAACTACCCTATCAAATCAGTTTAACATTTTAAACACCTTGATCAGCTCACACCTGATTCTTCTATACTCAGAGAAATACAAGCGAAGTTTATGCAACTTGTCCTCATAATTTAACCCTCTAAGCCCTGCTATGATTGTGAATTACCTGCCTCTTCCTCTGTAGTAATGTTATATAGAAATCCTATGTTACAACGAACAGGAAACTAATAATAAGCTGCTGTTACTGGCATCTGCATAATTAAAGGAAAATAGTACGGCAGAGGAAAACACTTTCAAAGCTAAGTAATTAGTCCTATTAATTTAAAATTGTATATAAACAATTTTTAAAAAGTCTTCTACAGTTGTCTCCGAACCTGGACACTGGTTCGTCGATCCTCCACGCTGACTCCACTCTCTGTCAGCTTCATTCCATCACGGGATCGCAGACTTTAACTATGACTTTCTCATATCGTCTCCTCCATATCTCCTGTTTACAACCAGGACACTTCTCTCCTAATCTTTGCCATGATGGTGTTACCTGAATTCCCTCTGTGACCATTCGCATGTACATTTTGGCTGAACCTATTTCTTCTGTCTCCCTTCTTTTTCTCTTGGGTTCTTATCTCTTGCCTCTTTCCCTTCCTGTTATTCACTCATGCCACCTTTCATTTCTCCTGTCTCAGATACTTTGCCTGCCACTCCTCCCCCCCTCCCCCCCTCCCCCCCCCCCCATTTCAATTCTTGCCCCAGTATGCTCTCTTGAGCTACAAGGGCATTAGCTTTTTAAGGGGAAGGTGTCCTTATCAGCAATTTCTGATCTTGCCAACTTCATTCCCGTACCGTTTACCCCACCTTGTCCCGCAAGCTTGGACTCTGCAGTGGATCAACAATCACTATCCCTCTTTGCATTCACTGTTGAATAAGGTCTTTGCTATTCATGATCTTATTGCAAATGTCACCCCATTATTTAAGAAGGGAGGGATGAGAAACCAGGTAACCACAGACCTGTCAGTTTAACATCAATTGTGGGGAAATTACTGGAATCTATCATCTGGACAGAGTGACTGAGCACTTGGACAAGTATGAGCTGATTAAAGAGAGTAAGCATGGATCTGCGTAGGGAAGATCATGCCTGACGAGTTAATTTTTTTGAGGAGGTCACTAGCATGGTGCATAGAGGAGGATCTATGGATGCCATCCATATGGACTTCCTGAAGAATTTGATAAAATTCCACTCGGAGATTATTAACAAAAATGAAAGAGCATGCAATTGGAGGTAACCATGTAACAAGGATTGTTAATTGGTTGGGAAGTCGGAGACAGAGAGTAAGGATAAAAGGAAAGTTCTGTGGTTGGCAAAATATGACAAGTGGTGTTCCGCAACGGTCTGTACTGTTATGATCCTGTGAATGACTTGGATAAAGAAATAGAGAGTTGTACATCGAGTTTGCAAATGACACTAAGTGGGAAGGTGCGTAGACGGGAGCAGAAAGTTGTAAAGAGACATAGACAGACTAAATGAGTAAGAAAAGTTATGGCAGATGGAGTTCAATGTAGGGAAGTATGGGGTTATCCAATTTAGATCCGAGAAACATAACTCGGAATATTTTTTTAATGATGAGAGAGAGGAGCTGTGGAGAAACAAAGGGATTTTGGTGTCCATGTATGCAATTCACTAAAAGCTAGTGCACAGGTACAAAAAGCAATCAAAAAGGCTAATGGAATGAAAAAAATTGCAGGACTACGGGGAAAGGGCGCGGGAGTGGGACCAGCTGAGGTGTTCTTGCAGAGAACTGGCACGGGCTTGACGGGCCGAATGGCCGCCTTCCATGCTGTAACCATTCTATGGGCCCAAACATGGCCAGTACAGATTTCTGGTGCACTCACCGGAGTTGTCAAAAATCTTCGGGTCGAGTTTGGCTGCTCCCCAGCCTCTCCTTCATGGTGGCGTAGTGTGGCAACTGGATTCGGGGGCGGAGCCAGGTCCCAGTGCTGAAAACAGTGCCGTGACCTCTGCACATGCGCGCTAGACTGTGTGCGCATGTGCAGTAGCTTCTAGCCCCCAGAATCTGAGAGTGTGTGATGCAGGCTGTGTAGGAGGGGCCGACGCTCGCTGTCCCTATCCCGGGCCGAGTGGCCTGCCGCACAGGCCAATCACTGCCTTCCTGCGCTGAGGGCTACAGGAGACAGGTTGGTGGGGGGAAGAGTTTTGATCGGGGGGAGGGGAAGAGTTTTGATGAGGCGACGGGGGGGGAGGGGAAGAGTTTTGATCTGGCGGTGCGGGGGATGGGGGGGAGGCGGGGAGGGGGGGAGAAAAGAATCTTCAAAGATTTTCCAGTACTTTAATATCTAGCTATCTTTACTAAAAATATACTCAGTTTAATCAGGCTGCTAGCACTTACACCCTGTCCAGTCTCGCTGCTTGGGATTTTTTAAAAGACTAGCATTCCTATCATAACACTGTCATTTGGAGGCTACCTGCGCTGATCTCTTAATTCACCGCAGGGTTTTTCAGAACGTACAAAAGTGGCCACTTACTTTGGCCTAGCTTAGTTTGGAGTAAGTTTTAGCTGGCTAAACTTGCTTAAATGGCCAAAACAGGCGTTAAGTGGCTGGTAACGCCCCCTTTTGAAAAAAAACTGAACTAAAAAAAAACCTAACTAACTCACTTACACTGGAGTAATTTAAATGGGGAGAATTGCGATTTTTAAGTTACTCCATAAAAATCTAGTTGCTCCAAAAAAAAACGGAACAACTCGTGGGGAAACTAACGTTGACCTTTATCTCAAGGGAGTTGGAATTCAAAAGTGAGAAAGATAGGTTTCAGTTGTACAGAACCTTGGTCAGACCCCATCTGGAGTACTGTCTCTTGGGCCCTGGTCCCTTCCCTCTACGGTCTCTTGCCTTTCCTTCTCCCCTCCTGCTGTGCCTGCCCGCACTGCAATCTTAGCCATGGCTTCGTAGCCATCTCCCTCCTGCAGCAGCACACGCTGCTCCCTGCAGTGTAATGCCGCCGCACACTGTTCCCTCCAATGGCCCCGGCCTGCTGATGGTCTTGCAGGCCGGCACCGCGGCGATTTCCGGGCCAGGCCGCCACACGCTGCGCCATCCAATGGCCCCAGCCTGCTCACACTCTCTCTATCACTCACATCATCATCACCATCACAGGCGGTCCCTCAAATGAGGATGACTTGCTTCCATATGAGTTCATACATGTTTCAATGAAGGACCCGATGTTCCAGTCCTGAACTCCAATTGACGGGATGGAAGATGCCTGTGCGTGGATTTTTTTAACGTGTGGTAACCGTTGCAATCCAGCCACCTCACGGGCTTGACAGAGCTAGGCCTTTATCCAGTGGCAAAGATTAACCAGGACGACTGGAGACCTGCTCTGCTGCACGGACCTAGCGTGCACACATATCGCAGTGTGGGCTGGCCTGTGCTGTCCCTGGGCCCTCGGCTCTTCTGGGCCTCGTACCATCATTCGCACCTTTGCCCACGATGTTCCAGGGCCCGGCGCTCCAGCTCTATTTATAGCCCTGACCTGCGGTGGTGTTCTCACACACACACACTCTCTCACACACACACACACACACACACACATACACACACAAACTCTCTCACACACACTCACACACACACACACACACACACTCTCTCACACACACTCACACACACACACACTCACACACTCTCTCACACACACACACACACACACACACACAAACTCTCTCACACACACTCACACACACACTCTCACAGATACACACTATCTCACACACACTCGCAGTTAGTCTTGGGTAATCCTTGTCACTGGGCCAAGACCTAGCTCTGTCAAGCCCATGTGGTGGCTGGCGTGCAACGGCCACCACACGTTAAAAAAAAATCCAAGCACAGGCATCTTCCACTCTTCATGATGTAGTTCGGGATCTGGAATGTTAGCTCCTTCATTGAAACACCTGTGAACTCATCCCTTTTTGGCGTGGAAGCAAGTCATCCTCGTTTCGAGGGACTGCTTATGATGATGATAGAGTACTGTGTGCATTTTTGGGCTCCGCACTTTAGGAAAGATATATTGGCCTTGGAGGGGATACAGTGCAGATTCCTCAGAATTATACTGGGGCTTAAATGGTTACATTATGAAGGCAGGTTACATAAATTTTGATTGTATTCCCTTGAGTTTAGAAGGTTGAGGGGTGATCTGATTAAGGTGTTTAAATGATATGATAGATACAGAGAAACTATTTCCTCTAGTAGGAGAATCCAGAACTAGTGGGCATAATCTTACAATTTGAGCTAGGTCATCTAGGAGTGAAATCAGAATGTACTTTTGGCACCCTCCCAAATGTCTGTGGATGCTGGGTCAATTGCAAATTTCAAGACTGAGATCAGTAGATTTTTGGTACATAGTGTATCATGGGATATGGAGGAGAAGCGGGAAAATGTAGTTGGGGCACAGAGAAGGAGCTGTATATCCAAGTTTTACAGGTTCATGGGGCTGAAAGGCCTACTTTTGTTCCGATGATTGCATTGACATCATGATTTTGACAGAAACTTGTCTCGTGGATGGTAATACCTTCCCCTTACTGAAACCTACCAACTGACTATACTTGCCACCATCTACCACTCCGAAACAAGGCATGGTAGTGATGTGGCCCTTATCACCAAATCACACCTTGGTTTCTCCCCCTTTTACTCTGGTACCTTCTCCTGCTTCGAGCATTTCACCTTGTTCCACCATTCACCTCTCTTTTAAAATCCGCATTGTTTACCAACCAACCCAAGCCCCAACCCAAATTCCTCACCACGATATTTTTCCTTCGTTTCTCCCTCAATCTCTGCATTGAGCCTCATTCTCAATGATTTCAATCATCTCAACTCACCTTCTCTCTCCTCTGATTTCATCAGCCTTCTGCCCTCCTTTTACATTCCCCTTGATATAAACTCAACTACCCATATTCATGGCCCCTTGACCTTGCCAGCTATGTGGCCTCTCTACCCCAATGATCTCAATCACAGACAAGGCCATCTCCAACCACTTCCTTGTACACTTCACCATCCGTATCCTCCATCTCCTCCAACCACATTTACTCTGCATTTACCCTGGGAATAAAGTCTCTCCCAAATCATTTACAACTGCACCTTTGAACTCACTTTATTCGCCACAATACTTCTGCAGCTGTCGATCTGCTCTCTCATTTCGTTTTCTCCATCTTTGATGCCCTTGCCCCTAGTAAAGCCCTTATTCTCATTGCATCCTGGTAGTTCCCCACTGGTATGGCACCCTCAAGTCCAAGGGGTGCAGACTTGGCGCACAAGTGATTTAGCCATCTTTCCCCAGATCTGGCTGGACTATATCAAACCTTATTGGGCTTCCTTCTCCTCTTGACTAAACCCGTTGCAACTCCAGGATCATGCTGGAGAGTAATGATAAACCCCCGCTTCTTTTCTGCACTTTCAAACTTCTCCCCTGCCTTTCCACCCCCACCTCCAATAACAAGTGTGGCAAGCTCAGAGACGAAGATTCAGACAAGCTGCCTGTGCTGTATCCCTCCTTCCCCAAGACTCTCCTCTGCTCTACCTCCAAAGGCACGTCTAGTTTCTCCCCTCATACCTTCTCTGAGGTCATTTTATCCATGAAACCCACCTCCTGCTCCCTTGATCCCGTTCCCATTAAACTGCTGACCACGCAGCTTTCCTCCTGTCCCCCATTCTAGTTGACATCTTGAGGTACTTTCCCCCTCCCTTTGAAAACTGCGGTCATCGCCCCACTCCTCATCAAATCCATCTTTGTTCCCTCTTTCCTTGTAAACTACTGCCCCATCTCTAACCTCCAATTCCTCTCTAAAGCCTTTGAACATATTGTTGCCTCCCAAATTCATCCTCCTGCAACTTCATGTTGGAATCTCCCCAATCAGGTTTCCAAACTTGCCACAGCACTGAAACAGCCTTAATCAAAGTCGCAAATGACCATTGTGACTATGACCATGATGCATTCTCCCTCTTTGTTCTTCTCAGCCTCTTTGCAGCCTTTGACACGGTGGACCACACCATCCTTCTCCAATGTCTCTCTCTTTCCCGTTGTTCAACTCAGTGGTGTTACCCTCACTTGGTTCCACTCTTACCTATCCAATCATAGTTAGAGCATCTCCAACAATAGCTTCTCTTTCATCCTGCACTGTTACCACTGGAGATGTCTGTGGTCCTTTTCTCTTTCTCATTTATATATTGCCCTTGACAATGTCATCACAAATATTCGTTTCGATATGTATGCTGATAACACCGAGCTCTACTTCTCCATCACCTCGCTCAATCCCTTTATTGGCTTTGTGCTGTCAGACAGTATGTCTGATATCCGGTATTGGATGATCCAGAATTTTCCTTCCGTTAAACATTGGAAAGACAAGGAGATCATCTTCGGCCCCCGACACAAATTCCATACCGTTGGCACTGATTTCATCCGCCACCCAGCCACTGTCTCATGGTAAACCAGACTATTAGCAGCCTTGGCATCCTGTTCGACCCAAAGCTGAATTTCTGTCCCCATATCCGCTCCATCACAAAGGCCGTTTACTTATCCGCCCTGTCTCAGCCTATCTGCTGCTGAAACTCTCATCCATGCATTTGTCACCTCCACACCACACATGGCTATTCCAATTCTCTCCTCCGACCTCCCATCCTCAGTAAACTTCGGTTCGTCCAAATTTCGGCTGCCCTATACAAGTCCCGACTCACCCATCACTCCTTGCTGACCTACATTGGGTTCTGGTTCTCAATTCCTCCAATTTAAAATTCTCATCCATATCTTTAAATTTCTTCACTGCTTTGTAACTCCCTATCTCTGTAACCTCCTCCAGGCCTACAAGATCCCCAGAATTCTGCATTCCCTTAATTCTAGCACCATGTGCATCCCTCTCTCCCCCAGCCATTGGCAGCTGTGCCTTTAGCTGACTGGGATGCATGCTCTGGAATTTCCTTCCTAAACCCCTCAGCCTTTTCACCTTCCTCTCCTCCTTTAACACCTTCCTTAATATCCAACTCTTTGTCACCTTTCATAATATCTCCTCCTTTGGCTCAGCGTCCAATTTTGTCTGATTGCTCCTCTGTGTAGTTCTTTAGGATGTTTTTCTACGTTAAAGGTGTTATATAAATTCAAGTTGCTTGTCGCCTCCAGACTCAACTATTCCAATTGCTCTCCCAGCTGGCCAACCATCCACCACCCTCCATAAAGTTCAGCTAATCCCATATTTTATCCCATACCAAGTCACACTCACCCGTCCTTCCTGACCTACATTTATTCCCAGTCCCCAACACCTTAAATTTAAAATTCTGAGGGGGCGAAATTGCCCGTGACCCGTTTGGGGCGCACAATTGGAATTAAATAAAAATTTATCGCCTGGCGAAAGCAGAACCTAAATGACCCGGAATTGGGGTCTTGGTGCATGAGAAAAACATCCGGGCGGTATCAAAGGCGCTCTGCGGGTCGACAACGGCGTGAGAAGGGGCAGAAGCGCAGCGATGTCACTCAGCGCTGCACTGACCATGTCCACTTGGCGCTGATGACGTCAGCGTGACGCAGACGTGCCGTGTCGCGCTGACGCATCATAATGTCCCTCCCTTTCTCTTAAAGGGGAGGGCTGCTGCGAATTCTGCATGCGCTTCCGTTGTGCTCACTGGGCCACCAGGGAGGGTTTCGGCCAGGTCAGTGGCCAGGTACCCAGGAGGAGGTGCGGGGCTGCATTTTGCGGTCCAGCTGAACCAGTGGCCGTCCTTGTCGGGCTGACTGTAAAGTCGGCCAACAAAAAAAAATGCCGGCCGCGGCACAAGGCCATCCCCTTTAAGGCGGCGGGGACGCCTCATCCACCACAACTTCCCAACCCGCAAAGCTGTCAGTGCCATCGCCCTGTAACCAACCTCGCTCCCACGGGGCAATTTCCCTCGTGGGGCGAAAAGGGTTCGGTACGGGGCGTGCACAGGGATGACGTCATCGCCGTGTGTTCCGCCGCCCGGGGCGAAAAGTACAGGGTGCGGCGCAAAGCCGTTTTCTTCACCGCCATCCCGGGGGTAATTCCAGGTGGGTCGCTTCCGCCGTCTGCCTCCGGGTGAAAAGTCCTTATCGCCCTGCCAGAGACGCTAACGGGGGGCAATTCCGCTCCCTTATTCTCATGTTTAAATCACTTCATGACCATATTCCTCCCTATCTCAGTAACCTCCTCCAGCTATAACCCCTGAGAACTCTATCTTCCCTCAACGTCTATCTGTCCCACCTGCGACAGAGTCTGTGGCTCTTGTATTGGACTGTTCAGCCACCAAAGAACTCACTTCAGGAGTGGAAGCAAGTCTTCCTCTATTCTGAGGGACTGCCTATGATGATGGTGGATACCAGTAGATCTATCCTCCAACAGATTACTAGGACTGCTGAGGGCACCGCCCAGGGGAGTGGCAGTGGCTCCATGGAACCTGCTGTCCTCTCTCACGATAACAGCAGTCATGATCCGATTCCGCCAGTGTCTTTGCTGTTGCTTGTCACTCAGCCAGCCCAGACTGCTGCCGCCCATGCCGAGATCTTGCAGCCTGAAGCTGGGCCTCCGAGGCTCAGAGCTGCTTGAGATCGTCCTACAAGGTTATCTGCAGTCACCTCCATTGAAAGTCAGCAGCCTTCCACCAGCCATGCTGCCACCACTGGGTTTGTACTTCGTAGGACTACTAGGACAGGCAAATCTATGATTAGGGACATGGTAACAGGGCACTTAGAAAGTCATAATTGGGCAGAGTCAACACGGATTTATGAAAGGGAAATCGTATTTGACAATTAGCGTTTTTTGAGATTGTAGCTAGCAGGACAGATAAGGGAGAACCAGTGAATGTAGTGTATTTGGATTTTCAAAAAGTATTCGATAAGTTGACATACAAGAGATTGTTGCACAAATTTAGGGCTCATGGGATTGGAAGTTATATATCAACATAGATTGAGGATAGATTAATGGACATAAAATAAAGAGTTAGGAATAAACGGGTCATTTTCAGGTTGCAGGTGGGGTACCGCAAGGATCAGTGCTTGGGCCTCAGTTATTTACAAACTGTATCAATGACTTAGATGAGGGGATTGAGTGTAATGTATCTAAGTTTGCTGACAATACAAAGTTAGGTGGGAAACTAAGCTGTGAGGAGGACGCAAAGAGGCTGCAAAGGGATATAGACAGGTTAAGTGAGCGGGCAAGAACATGGCAGATGAAATATAATGTGGAGAAGTGTGAAGTTATCCATTTTGGTAGAAACAATAGAAAAGCAGAATATTTTTTGAAACGTTGAGAGACTAGTATTCAGAGGGACCTGGATGCCCTTGTACACGAATCACAGGAAGCTAATCTGTAGGTACAGCAAGCAATTAGCAAAGCAAATGGTATGTTAGCCTTTTTTACAAAGTGATTGGAGTATAAGAGCCATGCTGCCACAAGAAATGTGATAAAGCAGACCACTGACATGCTGAAGCAACGATTCCGCTGCCTGGAGGAGCCCTGCAGTACTCTGCTGAACGGGTCTCAATTATATAGGGCCTTGATGAGACCACACCTGGAGTACCATTTACAGTTTTGGTCTCCTTACCTAAGGAAGGATATACTTGCCTTAGAGGGAATGCAACAAAGATTCACTAGACTGGTTCCTGGGATCAGGGGATTTTCTTATGCAGAGAGATTGAGTAGACAGCCTATATTCCCTGGAGTTTAGAAGAATGAGAGGTGATCCAATTGAAACATATAAAATGCTTAAGGGGCTTGATAGGGTGGGGAATCTAGAACTACGAGTCACAGTCTCAGAATAAGGGGTTGGCCATTTAGAACTGAGATGAGGACATATTTCTTCACTCAAAGAGTTGTGAATCTTTGGAATTCTCTACCCCAGAGGGCTGTGGATGCTCAGTCGTTAAGATTGAAATCAATAGATTATTGGATACTGAGGGACTCGAGGGATATGGGGATAGTGCAGGAAGGTGAAGTTGAGGTAGAAGATCAGCCATGATCTCATTGAATGGTGGAGCAGGCTCGAAGGGCCGAATGGCCTGCTCCTGCTCCTATTTCTTTTGTTACTTTCTTATTAAAGAAACACGGAAGACAGGCACTAAGGGGATGCACAAGGGTGATTAGTTTCATTTTGTTTGCAAAATGGCATGGTTTAATTTATAAATTTATTTTGAATGTATATTTTGTGTTGACTTTTATTTTTGGATTGTGGCCAAGAGAACGATGTGATGGTCAATGATAGGAAGATGGTAAGAAGTGTGGAACTGTTGGTGAATGGGGAATTGGGGTTGAGGTTACTGGTACCGCACTTGAATTAGTTCTTCACGCACAGCCTGGACAGAAAGAGGCTGTCTAGGTTGCAGCCTCCCTTCCTCTTTCTCCTCCTCCTCTTCCTCCTTATGCTCCTGCTCCTCAGCTTCTCATTTGATAGGTGGTGGCAAGAGCTGTTTCAGCATGATTCTGAAGGGTAGATGCTGAGAGATTGTTTTCCCTGGCTGGAGTGTCTAGAACTAGGGGGCGGTTGCAGTCTCAGGATAAAGGGAAGGCCATTTAAAACAGAGATGAGGAGGAATTTCTTCACTCAGAATTTCACTTTGGAATTCTCTGCCCCAGAGGGCTGTGGATGCTAAGTCTCTGAATATATTCAAGGCTGAGATAGATAGATTTTTGGAGTCTAGGGGAATCAAGGGATATGGCGATCGGGCGGGAAAGTGTTTGGGTCGATGATCAGCCGTGATCTTATTGAATGGCGGAGCAGGCTTGATGGGCCATAGGGCCTACTCCTGCTGCTATTTTTTATGTTCTTATGATGGTAAGGTTGTTCAGCATGCAGCACATCATCACAAATCTTGAGACCCACTCAGCTGAGTATGGGAGGGCTCCACCAGGCAGTGGAATCGTTGCTTCAATACGCCAATGGTCTTCTCTATCACATTTCTTGTGCCAGCATGGCTTTCATTGTGTGCATGCTACACACGTGTGTGAGGTTTGTGAACTGGAGTCATCAGCCATGTCGTCAGCAGAGAGCCCTTTGGTTTGCTCTGGTGGCTGAAATACAGCTGGCACAGCTTCTGCTGCAGAATTAAGGTATGACTGCTGCCAGGATACTGGGCATTGAACTGCATGATGTGTTGCCTATGGTCACACACCAGCTGCACGTTGAGGGAGTAGAATCGCTTTCAGTTCCGGTACATGACGGTGCCTGCAAAGCCATGTTGCGACATGTTGCTACTATCTCCAGCACCAGCCTGGAAAGAGCCAGATGCAAAAACTTTTATTGCCATGGTCACCTTCACAGCCACTGGCAATGCAGTCCTTGCCCTGCTCTGAGGTTGGAGTTGTGGCTGCAACAGTTGACATATTTGTGTGAGGACCTCCTTAGTGAAGCACATACGTCTCAAACATTGGTTGTTGCTGAGGTTCAGGGAGGAGAATTATTCCCTGGGCAGATATGACCTCCCACCAAGAGCCCTTCTCCCTCTCCTCCTCCCTCTCTAGTAGCTTGTCCTGCTCTGCGTGGTCTCTATTCATTCTTCAAGTCATGCTCGATTCCAAAAGGAAGACCTACAAGTGCACCCATGTTTGGGAGCAACTGATTTGTGCAGAAGCCTTGAAGTCAGCAAAAAGTACTTCAGCACCTGCCACACCACTCTCTACACTTTTTGAAAATTGAAACAACAATGGAAAGCACCAAGAATGTGTATAATTGATACAATAACCAGAAGAAATCAACTAGCAACTGACCTGTAAGTGGTTGATGACCCCTTTAAATAGTGCTAGTGCGGGGTCCTTCAACTATTTTGTTGTAAGACACTTAAATCATTAAAACGAGTACCTCCTGATTAAAGCGGGGGACACTCCAAACACTTTCAAGCAACTGCCCCCTTGTTTTTTTGGGGGGGTTTTTTTTTTTTTTTGAGGGCACTAAAACCACAAATGATACAAGTGCCCCCTGGCTAAAAAGGGGGGGGGGGGCACTAAAACCGGCACAATAAACAAATTAAACTTTAGACAAAAAAACATCAAATTAAAATTTGGTTGCCGGGGGTGATGATGCACTCCAGTTCCTCCGGCGTCCACCTCTCGTGGAAGACCACGAGCATACTGGTGGACACTGCTGCTTCATTTCCAGGGACACCCTGACTCGGATGTAACCGTGGAAGAGAGGCAGGCAGTCGGGCTGAACGACCCCCTCGACCGCCCGCTACCTGGACTGGCTGATGGCCCCCTTGGCCATGCCCAGGAGCAGTCCTACGAGGAGGCCTTCCGACCTGCCCGCTCCCCTCCGCACAGGGTGCCCAAAGATCAGGAGTGTGGGACTGAAGTGCAACAGAATTTGAGGAGCAGCCCCTTCAAATAATGTAACAGGGGCTGCAACCTCGTACATTCAATAAAAACATGGAACATGGACTCTTCCAGACTGCAGAAATTGCAGGCGGCCTGGGAGCCCATGAACCGACTTAAAAACTTATTGCACGAGACTGCTCCATGCAACACCCGCCAGGCCAAGTCCCCAATAAATAGAGGGAGGACTCCCACATAGAGTGCACTCCATTGGGAACCCCCGCCTCCTCCAGACGGCAAGGTGGTGTGCCATGGCGTGTCCTTACGGCAGACGAGGATGGCAAGGTGGAGAGTGTGCAAGAGCAGGAGATTCGGTACAGGAATCCCCTCCGCGCAGAACTGAAAGGCACGGAGGGGATTTCCCAGAGGAGGGTCAAGTTGTGAGGCGCCGGCTCCCGAGGAAGGATACGGGGCTTGGCGCCGATGAGGAATTCTGTCCGAATGGGGTTCAGTTCGGACGGGATCGCCCCATGTGCTTGAGCCTCCTTGACACACCCAACGGAGTCAGGGCCCAGCGCTGTTTTTAGCGACTCGATGGCATTGGCCGCGCGCCAGATGTCGGCCCAGTTTAGGCGCCATGCCAGCACGTCTGGCGCCATCCAGCCTGCTCCTCCGCCATCGAACAGGTCCCTGACCCTAATGACCTCACCAGCCACAGCCCTCTCGTCCGCCTGCCACCTAAAACCGCGGTCGTAAAGGTACGGATTCCTAAGCAGCGGCTCCTGCAGGACAGCCGCCACTCCAGACGGGGGAGAGCTGCACTTGGTGGCAACTCTGTTCCAGACCCTGATGAGTTCCTGGTAAAAGACAGGCAGCCCCCGCATGGCAGTCCTGACACCCCCCAGGCTCACAAACAGGAGCTGTGTGTCGTAATTGAGGCTGTACTGCTGGCGGAAGAAATATGTCGCCAGCGCACATCACCTAGGAGGGGGCTCAACGTAGAGGTATCTCTGCAGGGTCTGAAGACGGAAAGTCGCATGCTGGGTGCTGACGCACACCAACGCCTGACCGCCCTCCCTAAGCAGGAGACTCAAAACTGCAGCAGAGACCCAGTGCTTCCTGTTGTTCCAGAAGAAGTCCACCAGCTTCTTCTGTATCTTGGTGACAAGCGCAGGGGGAGGGGTCAAAGTGACCATCCGGTACCACAGCATAGCGGCCATGCTGCTTAACACGAGTTCAGCTGTGCGAGCTTAAGAAAGGGTGTCGTCTGGAGCGTGGAGCTTCAAAATGACAGCGCTGGCATCCAATCAGCATTGCATGCTGATTGATGTCATGTTCTGCCTGATCTGCATACTTACGGTTGGCGTTAACTGCACATGCACTTATGTCTTTACCAAGATGGCGTCCGGCGCAATTCGCATCAGAAGTGTGCGCGCGTGCCGCAGATGCCGTTTTGGTACTTGTAATGCTAAAAAACAGGCACTGCCGAGACCAGTTTCTGGCCCAAGTTTTTATTCTTGCCATTGCATAGTAGAGATTGATTCACCAACAGGATCAGCTGAATTTTATTCATTAGCTAGCTCCGTTTGTTTTGTGTTTAATAGCTAATAACTCTTGTCATCTAGATTTTCATTAACTTTTCAGAGGGAGAGGAAAGAGCTTGGTGAGGCTGAATGTTAATATGCTAATGTTAAATGTGGATTCTTTTCCCTCAATTTGGTTCAGCGAATTCACTGAGTCGAACACCTTTACTGCTTATAACAAAGCAGGCTTTATTTTGAAGATTTACCGGCCGGGACTTATCAGACAGAAGGAATGCTCTCTTGATAGAGCGCACCCACTTCCTACGGACAAGTGAAGTTACATTGTAAAGGCACAACGGTTATACACTTTCAGTACGTAATACAATTGAAAGACATTCAATTCACCCTATCCTTTGTGATCCCTCCTTCCCTTTGTCCACTCATTAGCCGATACCTGGCCTTCCTTGCCCAATTAAATACGGGCAAGTGGTTACAGCAACTGTTTTTCACAAGGAGCTTTCTCACACATTGCTTGTAAATGTTACAATTTTACTGGCGTGACTAGCAACCAAGACCGTGAGAAAGTCTGTTAATGGTGCTGATGTTGTAATATTTGCAGTCTGACATTCTTTTAATTATTTTCCATTATTTCTTTGTTCACTTCACTGTCTCTATTGCTTATACATTCCTTTGTTCACTTCACTGTCTCTATTGCTTATACATTTTCACATATTCACATTAACACAATGCTACAGAGTCTGGTTTGAGTCCTTCTACTCAGTTCTGAGCTGTATTGACTTTGAGGGTGCTGAGCACAGACTGGCAGTATCTACGAGATAAGAGGGAAAATAAAATCATAAAGTCTTGCCTGGCCAGCTATAGGGGACATTGTAAGCAGCCTAAGAGCAGTGAGCATTGTTACAGAGGTAGCAGACCAGAGAGATAAACATTAAAATAAAGATATAGAACAGGAGGAAGACCGGCCTCAAATTACCCCATAAAAAAAAAGTTTGAAAAAAATGCAGTGTAAATGCAACTAATTTCAAGGTAACTGAACCAAGCTCAATCCCAATTTGAGCAGGATACCAGCTCTGAAAATTTGTGTGGAGAATTTTATTATTGTGTTACAAAGGTTGCTGACCTGTCAGATCTCTGGGTCTCATGGCTGGGTCTCATGTGTAATTTAAAGCCATATGTGTGCTGTGGATAATATTTTGCATAAAACATGTTTCTTCCTGCACATGAAACAAGTCAAAACTGTCTTCTAATTTTCACTTAGTCCAAATTTATCTTCCATGTGTTTAGATTGCTAACCTATGTATTAACCTATTATATTTAGGTTATTTATTTATTAAGCCAATGGTCATTTAATTTAAGTATTATGACAATTTTTGCAGAGGAAATCATAATTACAGTTTTGTGATTTTAACAATTTGCATTACTATATAGGTCTCCAGCAAGATTAATATACAGTGTTATCAAATGTCCTCTAATGTAGGCATGTTACAATTTAATTAGGTCACATAAAATAGAGGGCCACAGAGTAACATCTGTGTTTCAAATAACATCTTTGTTTTCTCCAGTCTGCCTCTTTAGCTAATGAGCAAGTGCTTTTAGTTTGGGCAAACTATTGGGCAGGCTGAAAATATTGTGCGACTATATTAACTCTCCAAGGACCATTTGCACAAAAAAAGAGTTTTCAAGCAATCCTGTGGAGTAGTAAATACTTTAAAATTGGGTCCTGTTCTCAACAAATGTCATGTGTTTATATTACAATTTTGTATTTATTGGAAATAAGCCTGTAGGATCCTAATTGCAAAGACAGTGGTTGTAATTTTGCCATACAGTTTTCAGAATAATGGATATTTGGGAATGATTGCAGATAATTTAATTAAGCTTTCCATCTGACATCATAAACTGTAGGTTGTAACTGAATGGCCTCCTTCTGTGCCGTACTATTCTATCATCTGATCTTCAAGTTTCCACTATTGCCTTGAAATAACTCCAGAGCATGCTATATTTTTATATAAGTAAACATATTCATTTAATGGGATGATTTTCACTTTGTTTTGGCCAGTCAGTGGCTTGTATTGCAGATGCCAATGTAGTTTGTGGTGTTAGTGCATGATGTTCATAGTAAACCTTTACTGACTGTTTTTGTACTACTGCAAGTTTTCAAGGAAGTTTGGTTAACAAGAAATTCTAGCCAATATATGCACAGTTGTATGCTTTCATTTAAAGAATGCTACTCTGCAGACAAGAAATCCGCTTTGTGTGATGTACATTTTTTTAAATTCCTTATTATTCAATACAGTTTATTGAATATCATAACAATAATTGCAGATAGTAGACAATATGCTTGTCTTTTACAAAGTGTGCAGAAATTTAAGACTTGAATGTGTTAGCATGGAACGTTAGAGCCAGAAAAAGTCATATTATTATAGTTAAGATATGGCAGAATGATTTCTGCTGTCGAGCGTCTTTGCTCATAGAATCATAGGGGCCGAAATTGATGGCCTTGCCGCCAATTGCCGCCCGCTGCCACCGACATTCCTCCTTGAGTTGCGCCCAGTGCCAGTTTCGATTTGGTCTGGAGCGGGCGAGAGGGGAGAATTGGCAGGAACCATCCGCTGACATCAGCGGACGGCCAAGTGGCGCAACTGACCTCCCGCCCGCCGAGATGCCAGATTGGTGCGGGCGGGAGTCGGCACCAGAACAGGGGTGGACCGCTGCGAGGAGGACAGTAGGTATGAAGAGCTGAAAAAAAAGGTTAGTAAACAATTTTAAAAAATTTTCTTTACAGCGACTTACCTTGATGGGGGTCCCCTGAGGGTCTTCTGATGGTTTTTTTTGATGCTTTTTATTTGCAGCTCTTCGACCCTCCATGGGCCCGACTCCATCCTCAGCAGCACTTGGGTGGCAAGCGCCTTTGCTGCCGAGAATGAGAGCTCCCGCCCGCTGCCGCCCAGATCGACAGCGTAAGTCCCTCTTTTGCCGCCGGCCGCCCTTTCAGGGACCTTTTTGCCGAAAGCCCCGCCCAGAGTACCGTCAGGTATCTTGGCAGCCATCGATGGTCCTTTGGGCGGCACTTGGGCAGCCCTTGCTCTTCACCAATTTCGGCCCCATAGAAATTAATGGCACAGAAGGAGGCCATTCAACCCATCACATCTGTGCCAGCTGAAAAAGAGCTATCCAGCCTAATCCCACTTGCCAGGTCTTGGTCCGAAGCCTGGTAGGTTGCAGCACTTTAAGTGCATATTCAAGTACTTTTTAAATGTGATGAGCGTTTCTGCCTCTACCCACTCTTTCAGGCAGTGAGTTCCACACCCCCCACCACCCTCTGGGTGAAACAATTTCTCCTCCACTCCCTCTAACCTTTCTACCAATTACTTTTAATCTATGCCCCCTGGTTATTGACCCCTCTGCTAGGGGAAATAGGTCCTTCCTATCCACTCTATCTAGGCCCTCATAATTTTATACACCTCAATCAAGACTCCCTTCAGACTCCTCTGTTCCAAATCAAACAACCCTCTGCCTATCCAATCTTTCCTCATAGCTAAAATTCTCCAGTTCCAGGAACATATTTGTCAATCTTCTCTGTACCCTCTCTAGTGCAATCACTTCTTTCCTGTAATGTGGTGACCAGAACTGTACACAGAACACTAGCTGTGGCCTAACTAGTGTTTTGTACAGTTCAAGCATAACCTCCCTGCTCTTATATTCTATGCCTCGGCTAATTAAAGTATCCCGAATGCCTTCTTAACCATCTAATCTATCTGTCCTGCTACCTTCAGGGATCTGTGGACATGCACTCCAAGGTCCCTTTGTTCCTCTTATACTTAGTATTCTACCATTTATTGTGTATTCCTTTTCCTTTTTGGCCCTCCCCAAAAGCATTACCTCACACTCCTCCGGATTGAATTCTGTTCTTTTCTGTCCATCTGACCTGTCCATTGATATCTTCCTGCAGTCTACAACTTTCTTCCTCACTATTAACCACACAGCCAATTTTTGTATCATCTGAAAACTTCTTAATCATGCCCCCTACATTGAAGTCTAAATCACAAAAAGCAAGGGACCTAGTACTGAGCCCTGCGGAACCCCACTGGACACAGCCTTCCAGTCACACAAATTTCCGTCGACCATTACCTTTTGCTTCCTGCCACTGAGCCAATTTTAGATCCAACTTGCCACATTCCCTTGGATCCCATGGGCTTTTCCTTTTCTAACCTGTCTACCATGTGGGACCTTGTTGAAAGCTTTGCTAAAATCCATGCAGACTACATCAAATGCGCTACTCTCATCAACTCGCCTTGTTACCTCCTCAAAAAATTAAATCAAGTTCATCAGATATGACATTCCCTTAACATATCCATGCTGACTGTCCTGAATTAATCCGTACTTTTCTAAATGACGATTAATACTGTCCTTCAGAATTTTTTCCAACAATTTACCCACCACTGAGGTTAGGCTGACTGACCTATAATTACTCGGTCTATCCCTTTCTCCCTTTTTGAACAACGGTAAAACATTAGCAGTCCTCCAATGCTCTAGCACCACACCTGCAGCCAGAAGAATGACAATTGATGGTCAGTGCCTTCGCTATTTCCACCCTTGCTTCTATTAACACCTTAGGATATATTTTATTTGGGCCTGGCGATTTATCCACTTTTAAAGATGTTAAACCCCATAATACTTCTTCTCTCACTATGTTTATCTCATAAGAACATAAGAAATAGGAACAGGAGTAGGCCATATGGCCCCTCGAGCCTGCTCCGCCATTCAATAAGATCATGGCTGATCTGATCATGGACTCAACTCCACTTCCCCACCCTCTCCCCATCACTCCTTATCCCCTTATCGTTTAAGAAACTGTCTATTTCTGTTTTAAATGTATTCAATGTCCCATCTTCCACAGCTCTCGGGCAGTGACTTCCACAGATTTATAACCCTCTGAGAGAAGAAATTTCTCCTTATCTCAGTTTTAAATGGGCGGCCCCTTATTCTAAGATCATGCCCTCTAGTTCTAGTCTCCCCCATCAGTGGAAACATCCTCTCTGCATCCATCTTGTCAAGCCCCCTCATAATCTTATATGTTTCGATAAGATCACCTCTCATTTTTCTGAATTCCAATGAGTAGAGGCCCAACCTACTCAACCTTTCCTCATAAATCAACCCCCTTATCCCCGGAATCAACCTAGTGAACTTTCTCTGAACTGCTTCCAAAGCAAGTATATCTTTTCGTAGATATGGAAACCAAAACTGCATGCAGTATTCCAGGTGTGGCCTCACTAATACCTTATCTAGCTGTAGCAAGACTTCCCTGCTTTTATACTCAATCCCCTTTGCAATAAAGGCCAAAGTATCATTGGCCTTACTGATCACTTGCTGTACCTGCATACTATCCTTTTGTATTTCATGCACAAGTACCCCCAGCTTCCACTGTACTGCAGCATTTTGCAATCTTTCTCCATTTAAATAATAGCTTGCTCTTTGATTTTTTTCTGCCAAAGTGCATGATCTCACACTTTCCAACATTATACTCCATCTGCCAGATTCTTGCCCACTCACTTAGCCTGTCTATGTCCTTTTGCAGATTTTTTGTGTCCTCCTCACACTTTGCTTTTCCTCCCATCTTTGTATTGTCAGCAAACTTGGCTACGTTACACTCAGTCCCTTCTTCCAAGTCGTTAACATAGATTGTAAATATTTGGGGTCCCAGCACTGATCCTTGCGGTTACTGGTTGCCAACCAGAGAATGAACCATTTATCCCAACTCGCTGTTCTCTGTTAGTTAGCCAATCCTCTATCAATGCTAAAATATTACCCCCAACTCCGTGAACTTTTATCTTGTGCAGTAACCTTTTATGTGGCACCTTGTCAAATGCCTTCTGGAAGTCCAAACACACCACATCCACTGGTTCTCCTTTATCCACCCTGTAATATTTCACATCCCTCCTTCTTAACTACAATGTCTGCATCATCCCTCTCTTTTGTGAACTCTTTACAGCTAGCAAAGTACTTTTTGAAGTGTAGTCACTGTTGCACCTTTTGTGAAACAGATGCAAAGGGAATGGAAGACCAGCAGGAAGAGCAGTGCAAGGAAGGTAGTGCAGGGGTCCCCTGCGGTCATCCCCCTGCAAAACAGATACACCGCTTTGAGTACTGTTGAGGGGGATGACTCATCAGTGGAGGGCAGCAGCAGCCAAGATCATGGCACCGTGGTTGGCTCTGCTGCACAGGAGGGCAGGAAAAAGAGTGGCAGAGCGATAGTGACAGTGGATTCAATTGTAAGGGGAATAGATAGGTGTTTCTGCGGCCGCAACCGAGACTCCAGGATGGTATGTTGCCTCCCTGGTGGAAGGGTCAAAGATGTCTCGGAGCGGGTGCAGGACATTTTGAAAAGGGAGGGTGAACAGCCAGTTGTCGTGGTGCACATTGGTAACAACGATATAGGTAAAAAAAGGGATGAGGTCCTACGAGACGAATTTAAGGAGCTAGGAGCCAAATTAAAACGTAGAACCTCAAAAGTAGTAATCTCGGGATTGCTACCAGTGCCACGCGCTAGTCAGAGTAGGAATCGCAAGATAGCTCAGATGAATATGTGGCTTGAGCAGTGGTGCAGCAGGGAGGGATTCAAATTCCTGGGGCATTGGAACCGGTTCTGGGGGAGGTGGGACCAGTACAAACCGGACGGTCTGCACCTGGGCAGGACCGGAACCAATGTCCTAGGGGGAGTGTTGCTAGTGCTGTTGGGGAGGAGTTAAACTAATATGGCAGGGGGATGGGAACCAATGCAGGGAGATAGAGGGAAACAAAATGGAGACAGAAGCAAAAGACAGAAAGGAGATGAGGAAAAGTGGAGGGCAGAGAAACCCAAGGAAAAAAACAAAAAGGGCCACTGTACAGCAAAATTCTAAAGATTCAAAGTGTAATAAAAGGGCAAGCCTGAAAGCTTGGTGCCTCAATGCGAGGAGTATTCGGAACCCAGGAGAGGGCTCTGAGTTAGTTAGAGTGGGTGAGAGCTTAGATGAACAGGACCCCAAGAAAGAATGCAAAAGGCAGGAGGCAAAAATCATGGTTTAAAAACTAGTATTAAAAACACTCTACCTAAACGCACGCAGCATTCGAAATAAAGTAAATGAGTTCACGGCACAAATCATTACAAATGGGTATGATTTGGTGGCCATTACAGAAACGTGGTTGCAGGGTGGCCAAGTCTGGGAATTAAACATGCAGGGGTATCTGACAATTCGGAAAGATAGACAAGAAGGGAAAGGAAGTGGGGTAGTTCTGTTAATAAAGGATGGTATCAGGGCAGTTATGAGAGACGATATTGGCTCTAATGAACAAAATGTTGAATCATTGTGGGTGGAGATTAGAGATAGTAAGGGGAAAAAGTCACTGGTGGGCGTAGTTTATAGGCCCCCAAAAAATAACTTCACGGTAGGGCGGACAATAATCAAGGGAATAATGGAGGCATGTGAAAAAGGAACGGCAGTAATCATGGGGGATTTTAACCTACGTATCGATTGGTCAAGTCAAATCGCACGGGGTAGCCTTGAGGAGGAATTCATAGAATGCATACGGGATTGTTTCTTAGAACAGCATGTTACAGAACCTACAAGGGAGCAAGGTATCTTAGATCTGGTCCTGTGTAATGAGACAGGAATAATAAACGATCTCGTCGTAAAAGATCCTCTCGGAATGAGTGATCACAGTATGGTTGAATTTGTAATACAGATTGAGGGTGAGGAAGTAGCGTCTCAAACGAGCGTACTATGCTTAAACAAAGGGGACTACAGTGGGATGAGGGCAGAGTTGGCTAAAGTAGACTGGAAACACAGACTAAATGGTGGCACAATTGAGGAACAGTGGAGGACTTTTAGGGAGCTCTTTCATAGTGCTCAACAAAAATATATTCCAGTGAAAAAGAAGTGACGTAAGAGAAGGGATAACCAGCCGTGGATAACCAAGGAAATAAAGGAGAGTATCAAATTAAAAAACAATGCATATAAGGTGGCCAAGGTTAGTGGGAAACTAGAAGATTGGGAAAATTTTAAACGACAGCAAAGAATGACTAAGAAAGCAATAAAGAAAGGAAAGATAGATTATGAAAGTAAACTTGCGCAAAACATAAAAACAGACAGTAAAAGGTTTTACCGATATATAAAACGGAAAAGAGTGACTAAAGTAAATGTTGGTCCCTTAGAAGATGAGAAGGGGGATTTAATAATGGGAAATGTGGAAATGGCTGAGACCTTAAACAATTATTTTGCTTCGGTCTTCACAGTGGAAGACACAAAAACCATGCCAAAAATTGCTGGTCACGGGAATGTGGGAAGGGAGGACCTTGAGATAATCACTATCACTAGGGGTGTAGTGCTGGACAGGCTAATGGGACTCAAGGTAGACAAGTCCCCTGGTCCTGATGAAATGCATCCCAGGGTATTAAAAGAGATGGCAGAAGTTATAGCAGATGCATTCGTTATAATCTACCAAAATTCTCTGGACTCTGGGGAGGTACCAGCGGATTGGAAAGCAGCTAATGTAACGCCTCTGTTTAAAAAAGGGGGCAGACAATAGGCAGGTTATTATAGACCGGTTAGTTTAACATCTGTAGTGGGGAAAATGCTTGAAGCTATCATTAAGGAAGAAATAGCGGGATATCTAGATAGGAATAGTGCAATCAAGCAGACGCAACATGGATTCATGAAGGAGAAATCATGTTTAACTAATTTACTGGAATTCTTTGAGTATATAACGAGCATGGTGGATAGAGGTGTACCGATGGATGTGGTGTATTTAGATTTCCAAAAGGCATTCGATAAGGTGCCACACAAAAGGTTACTGCAGAAGATAAAGGTACGCGGAGTCAGAGGAAATGTATTAGCGTGGATCGAGAATTGGCTGGATAACAGAAAGCAGAGAGTCGGGATAAATGGGTCCTTTTCGGGTTGGAAATTGATGGTTAGTGGTGTGCCACAGGGATCGGTGCTGGGACCACAACTGTTTACAATATACATAGATGACCTGGAAGAGGGGATAGAGTGTAGTGCAACAAAATTTGCAGATGACACAAAGATTAGTGGAAAAGTGGGTTGTGTTGAGGACACAGAGAGGCTGCAAAGAGATTTAGATAGATTAAGCGAATGGGCTAAGGTTTGACAGATGGAATACAATGTCGGAAAATGTGAGGTCATCCACCTTGGAAAAAAAACCAGTAAAAGGGAATATTATTTGAATGGGGAGAAATTACAACATGCTGCGGTGCAAAGGGACCTGGGGGTCCTTGTGTATGAATCCCAAAAAGTTAGTTTGCAGGTGCAGCAGGTAATCAGGAAGGCGAATGGAATGTTGGCCTTCATTGCGAGAGGGATGGAGTACAAAAGCAGGGAGGTCCTGCTGCAACTGTATAGGGTATTGGTGAGGCCGCACCTGGAGTACTGCGCGCAGTTTTGGTCACCTTACTTAAGTAAGGATATACTAGCTTTGGAGGGGGTACAGAGACGATTCACTAGGCTGATTCTGGAGATGAGGGGGTTACCTTATGATGATAGATTGAGTAGACTGGGTCTTTACTCGTTGGAGTTCAGAAGGCTGAGGGGTGATCTTATCGAAACATTTAAAATAATGAAAGGGATAGACAAGATAGAGGCAAAGAGGTTGTTTCCACTGGTCGGGGTGACTAGAACTAGGGGGCACAGCCTCAAATACGGGGGAGCCAATTTAAAACCAAGTTGAAAATGAATTTCTTCTCCCAGAGGGTTGTGAATCTGCAGAATTCTCTGCCCAAGGAAGCAGTTGAGGCTAGCTCGTTGAATGTATTCAAATCACAGATAGATAGATTTTTAACCAATAAGGGAATTAAGGGTTATGGGGAGCGGGCGGGTAAGTGGAGCTGAGTCCACGGCCAGATCAGCCATGATCTTGTTGAATGGCGGAGCAGGCTCGAGGGGCTAGATGGCCTATTCCTGTTCCTAATTCTTATGTTATTATGTTTTATGTTATTATGTTTTATGTTCTTATTCATTAAGAACCATACCCACGCCTTCTGCATCTGCACACAAGCTTCCTTTTTGGTCTCGAATAGGCCCCTTTCTCTCTTTAGTTATCCTCTTGCTCTTTATGTATTTATCAACCAGCTATAAATTTGACTTGTCAATAATTTGTCATGCTTCCCTTTGCTTTCCTATTTGCCTTCTTAATTTCACCCCAGCACTTTCTGTACTTTAGGCTTTCTATAGTATTTTGCTCTCGGTATTTGACATATGCTTCCCTTTTTTGCCTCATCCTACCCTGTATGCCCTTTGAGATCCAGGGGTCCCTATATTTGGGAGGTCCCACCCTTTTTCTTTGTGGGAACATATTTGCTCTGAAACCTTCCTATCTCCTCCTTGAATGCCTCCCACTGCTCTGACACTAATTTACCCTCAAGTAGCTGTTGCCAGTCCACATTTGCTAAATTTCAGTTTAGTAAAATTGGCCTTTCTCCAATCAAGAACTTTTATTCCTGATCTATCGTTGTCCTTTTCCATAACTACGCTACATCTAACAGAATTATGATCACCATCACCAAAATGCTCTTCCACTGATACTCCTTCCACCTGCCCAGCTTCATTCCCTAAAACTAAGTCCAGAACCACCCCCTCTCTTGCTAGGCTTGCTATGTAGTGGCTAAAAAAGTTCTCCTGAATGCATTTTAAGAATTCTGCCTTTTACACTGATTCTATCCCAGTTAATATTAGGGTAGTTGAAATCCCCTATTATTACTGCCCTATTGTTTTTGCACTTCTCAGAAATGTTCTCTTCTAGCTCCCTCTAATTACATGGGGGTCAATAGTACACTCTCAGCCGTCTAATTGCCCCTTTTTTGTTCTTCAGTTCAACAAATATGGCCTCATTTGATGATCCTTCTAACATATCATCCCCTCTCACACCTGTAATTGTTTATTTTACCAATATTGCGACCCCCTCCTTTTTTATCCCCCCCCTCTCTATCTTGTCTAAAAAGCCTGTAAACAATAATGTTAAGCTGCCATTCCTGCCCTTCTTTCAGCCATGTCTCAGTAATAGCTATAATATCATACATACCATTAAGCACAGCCAAACCCCGTTGTTGTTTATTTTCTAGCCTTTTTTTCCTCTGCCTTCCAAGCTCACAAATCTACTGCCTTCCATTTCCAGCTTTGCTTCCCTCCCTTCTGAATCTACACTCAGGTTCCCATCTACCAAGCTAGTTTAAACCCTCCCCAACAGCACTAGCAAACCTTCCCGCGAGGATATTGGTCCCAGCCCTGTTGAGATGCAACCCAACCCGTTTGTACAGGTCCCAATTGATCCCAATGCCTCAGGAATCTAAAGCACTGCTTCCTGCACCATCTTTCTAGCCACGCATTCACCTGCTGTATCCTATTTCTGTACTCACTAGTCCTTGGCACCAAGGGGGAACCTTGGAGATTACTACCTTTGAGGTCCTGCTTATGGATTTCTTTCCTTGCTCACTAAACTCTGCCTGCAGGATCTCATCTCTCTTCATTGGTACTGATATGGACCACAACCTCTGGCCGTTCACCCTCCCCCCTCAGAATGTCCTGCAGCCGCTCAGTGACTTCCTTGACCCTGGCACCAGGAGGCAACATACCATCCTGGAGTCAAGTTTGCGGCCACAGAAACATGTGTCTGTTCCCCTAACTATTGAATCTCCCATCACTATTGCTTTTCTGACCTTCTGTCTCCCCCCGCCCCCCCCACCCATACAGCTGAGCTTTCTATGGTGCCGTGGATCCACCAGGCTCTCAGCCTCGCGGATGCATTGCAGTGACGCCAGCCGCTGCTCAAGCTCCGAAATTCATGAGAGAAACCCCACTGATTCCTACTATCACCAAATTCTTCTACTCTGCTTGCGATCCACTCCAATTGCAATATTACCCAGCTCTGTCTTAAAGCTCTAAGATTTCGCAACCTCGTGCCTAATTATATACCTATTGGATCAAGTAAGTTACAACTGCTTAATAAGTTTCTTGGGACATTTCCCAAGCGCCTTGGCACGTTTTACAAGTTATTGTTCTAGCTCACCTCTTTTACCACATAATCAAGAAACCACTTACAGCTCATAGCTGTTAACTGCTAACTGCCACTGACCATGCAATTTTTTTAATGTTGCAAGACAAAGTTAAATTCCAATCTGATGATTACTTACCTAACACCTAACAATGAATTTATCGTCTCCACCAATTCCTACTATTACCAAATTCTTCTACTCTGCTTGTAATCCACTCTGATTATGATATTTCCCAGCTCTGTCTCTAAGCTCTGTGCTCAAGCTCTCTTTGCTATTGATTTTATTAAGTTAAGCACCATCTGCTGGCTTGTACAAAAATGTCAGTGATTTAAGAATGATGTAAGGTCTTATTTTTGAAGAATTAAAGGCCCTATATATCTCATTAACTCAGTCAGTTTTTCATACTTTTCATTTGTTTTTACAGTTATTAGATGTACAAAGAATTCTCCATTTTTATGGCTTTTTTGTTTTGAAACTTTCCTTCACATTGATTTGTCTCTTCTTAATGATACAAGGTGAAATTAGACAGATTTTCCATCTAGATAATGTGGAAAAAGCACTGGTCGTACTTTTGGGAACCAACAATGATGGAGTCAGAATAGCAGCTTGTGAAGCAGTGTCAGTTATGTGTGAAGATGCAGCTAGCAAAGAGACTTTCAGAACCGAAGGTAAGTGAATGATATAATATTATTCAAAGGTTAAATTGTTTTCCTATGAACAGTAAATCTTATAATCGACAACCACTTGCGTGTCATGTTAAAACTAGGTTTCTAAAATATTGTTTGCAGAAGGTATTCTTCGTTTGGTTTCACTATTGACGAGTGATAATGAAGAAATGAAAGAGGCTGCAGCCCTAGCTCTAGCAAATCTAACAACTGCTAATTCCAGCAATGCTAGGTAAGCATTTTTATTATTAATCTCTAACTATGAGTTTATCATGCAGATTTTGTCCTGTAAATTTTGGTGTTCATTAAGAGGAATATGAGTGTTAAGGAATGGAATAATTATCCATTTTGCACACCCGAACCTTGAATTACACTATGTAAATATCAGTGTAAAATATTTAAGAACATAACATAAGAACATAAGAAATAGGAGCAGGAGTAGGCCATTCAGCCCCTCGAGCCTGCTCTGCCATTCAGTAAGATCATGACTGATCTGATCTTGGCCTCAACTCCACTTCCCTTCCCGGCTCCCCATAACCCTTGACTCCCTTATCATTCAAAAATCTGTCTATCTCCACCTTAAGTATATTCAATAATCCAGCCTCCACAGCTCTCTGGGGTAGAGAATTCCTCAGATGACCCTCAGAGAAGAAATTCCTCCTCATTTCCGTTTTAAATGGGCGACCCCTTATTCTGAAACTATGCTCCCTAGTTCTAGATTCCCCCACGAGGGGAAACATCCTCTGTGCATCTGCCCTGTCAAGCCCCCTCAGAATCTTATATGTTTCAATAAGATCACGTCTCATTCTTCTGAATGCCAATGAGTATAGGCCCAACCTGCTTATAACCTACAGTAACCTTTTAAGTGGCACCTTATCGAATGACTTCTGGAAATCCAAATACACTACATCTACTGGTTCCCCTTTATCCACCCTGCTCGTTACATCCTCAAAGAACTCTAGCAAATTTGCAAAACATGATTTCCCTTTCATAAATCCATGCTGACTCTGCCTAACTGTGTTATGATTTTCTAAATGTCCTGCTATGACTTCCTTAATAATGGACTCCAGCAATTCCCCAATGACAGATGATATGTCTATAGTTTCCTGCTTTCTGTCTCCCTTCTACCTTAAATAAGAGTGTTACATTTGCGGTTTACATATTAAATTATAATTTTAATGGAGAAAAATTGCAAAGTCCTGCAGTACAGAGAGACCTGGGCGTCCTTGTGCATGAAACACAAAAAGTTAGTATGCAGGTACAGCAAGTAATCAGGAAGGCAAATGGAATGTTGGCCTTTATTGCAAGGAGGATAGAGTATAAAAGCAGAGAAGTCCTGCTACAACTGTACAGGGTATTGGTGAGGCCACACCTGGAGTACTGCATACAGTTTTGGTCTCCGTATTTAAGGAAGGATATACTTGCATTGGAGGCTGTTCAGAGAAGGTTCACTAGGTTAATTCCGGAGATGGGGGGGTTGACTTATGAGGATTGGTTGAGTAAGTTGGGCCTATACACATTGGAGTTCAGAAGAATGAGAGGCAATCTTATTGAAACTTATAAGATAATGATGGGGGTCAACAAGGTGGATGCAGAGAGGATATTTCCACTCGTAAGGGAAACTAAAACTAGGGGACATAGTCTTATAATAAGGGGCCGCCCATTTAAAACAGAGATGAGGAGGAATTTCTTCTCTCAGAGGGTTGTAAATCTGTGGAATTATCTGCCCCAGAGAGCTGTGGAGGCTGGGTCATTGAATATATTTAAGGCGGAGATAGACAGATTTTAGAGCGATAAGGGAGTAAATGGTTCTGGGGAGTGGGCAGAGAAGTGGAACTGAGTTCATGATCAAATCAGCCCCATGATCTTATTGAATGGCGGAGCAGGCTTGAGGGGCCAAAAGGCCTACTCCTGCTCCTATTTCTTATGGTCTTATGTTCTTTTCCAGTCTGCTGGGACCTCTCTAGAATTCAGGGAATTTTGGTCGATTATAACCAATGCATCCACTGTCTCTGCAAACACTTCTTTTAAGACCCTAGGATGCAGGCCATCAGGTCCAAGGGACTTGTCCACCTTTAGTCCCATTAGTTTGCCTAGTACTAGTGATAGTGAATGTTTTAAGTTCCCCCCTCCCTATAGCCCCTTGATTATCTATTATTGGGATGTTTGTAGTGTCTTCTACCGTGAAGACCGATACAAAATATTTGTTCAAAGTATCTGCCATTTCCCTGTTTCCCATGATTAATTCCCCACTCTCATCCTCCAAGGGACCAACGTTTACTTTTTATATACCTGTAGAAGCTCTTACTGTCTGTTTTTATATTTCTTGCTAGTTTACTCTCATAATCTATCTTCTCTCTTTATTTTTTTAGTTGTCCTTTGCTGGTTTCTAAAAATTTCCCAATCCTCTGGCCTACCACTAATATTCACAACATTGTATGACTTTGTTTTCAATTTGATACCATCCTTTACTTCCTTAGTTAGCCACTGATGGTTCATCCTTCTCTTACAATCTTTCTCACTGGAATATATCTTTGCTGAGAGTTATGAAATAGCTCCTTAAATTTCTGCCACTGCTTATCTACCGTCTTATCCTTTAATTTATTTTCCCAGTCCACTTTAGCCAATTCTGTCTTCATACCTTTGTAATTGACTTAATGTTTAGTTCAGGACAATAGTTTGAGACCCAAGTTTCTCAACTCAAACTGCATTTGAAATTCTAACATGCTATGATCATGCTTCCCTAGAGGATCCTTTACTATGTGATTATTAATTAATCCCATCTCATTACACATTACCAGATCTAAAATAGCCTGCTCCCTGGTTAGTTCCACAAAGTACTGTTCGAAGAAACCATCCCGAATACACTCTTATGAACTCTTCCTCCAGACTACCTTTGCCAATTTAATTTGTCCAATCTATATGAAGATTAAAATTGCCCATGATTATTGCAGTACCTTTCTTACAAGCCTCCATTATTTATTGATTTATACTCTGTACTACAGTGTAGCTACTGTTAAGGGGCCCGTAGACACTCCCACCAGTGACTTCTTTCCCTTATTATTTCTTATCTCCAAACTGATTCTACATCTTGATCTTCTGAGCCAATATCATTTCTCACTGCTGCACTGATCTCATTTTTTATTAACAAAGCTACCCCACCTCCTTTTCCTTTCTACCTATCCTTCCGAAATGTCAAACATCCCTGAATATTCAGTTCCCAGCCTTAGTCACCTTGCAATCATGTCTCTGTAATGACTATCAGATCATACCCATTTATTTCTATTTGTGCGGTCAACTTATCTATATTGTTACGAATTGCGTGCATTCAAATAAGGAGCTTTAATTTTGCCTTTTTACCGTTTTTCCTTATTCTGACCTCACTTTCTGATGCACTCTTATGTTTATATGCTCTGTCCCTTCCTGTCACACTCTGGTTATCATTATCCCTATTGCTACCCTGCACTATTGTCTTCTCCTTTCTCTTTGACTTTTAAAATTTCTGCTCACATTAACCCTCGCCCCCCCACCCCTACTATTTACTTTAAAGCCCTATAGCATGGTTCAAGTGAAGCCCGTCCCAACGGAACAGCTTGCTCTTACCCCAGTACTGATGCCAATGCCCTATGAATCAAAACCCATTTCTCCCACATCAACCTTTGTGCCACGTGTTCATCTCTCTGATCTTATTTACCCTATGCAAATTTGCTCGTGACTCAGGTAGTAATCCAGAGATTATTACCTTTGTGGTTGTGCTTTTTAATTTAGCCCCTAGCTGCTCATACTCCTGTCTGAAATTCTTTAGTCTGCAGTTTTATTTTAAATGGGATTTAAACAAATGGGTTTTATACTAAGGTTTCAAGCTAATATTTGCACACCATAATTTCAAGGCCCAGTGTTGGCACAAATCACTGTCAAGTCAGGTATGTCATGAGATGCAGATTAAGGGCTGAAATTCCTGAGTTGGAAGAGCGTGGAAAAGGAAAATTCCGGTTGGGGTTGGGTAGGGGTAAGAATTTGGGGCTGAATGTGGTTCTGGTGAAATTCTACGCTGTCCAAAATGCCACCTTAAATTCCAGTGAGGAAGAAGGCACATCTTCTTCCCGCCCCCATATCAGGCGAGTTCCTGGGCTACCCTGCAAATTCTGCCCATTTCCCCCATTTTAAGGCTTCATTGGAGCTTCCGCTGGGACTTTTGGATTGGCCCTAGATCTTGCCTGACTTACAAAATCTATCTCCGAGGAAGTGTTACGTTATTTAAATACTGTATGGCTCCTTTAAGAGCTAAAAAATGACTAGCCTTATTTTTTCTTCAGCTAGCAGTAGGATTGTGGGTTGCTCCGCCATCTGCTGGCAGACTGGCAAAGCTGCTTTTGTGCCCTTATGGGAATGGACACTGGCCTGATCAAGTCAATAACCCTATCCCCGCAATTTGGGATAGGATCAGTGGCCATTTCTATGGACAGACAGATGTCCTGCTCCACTGCGCTTGTGCCAATACAGCAGAACTCCAGAATTTCAGCTCCTAAAGGTCCATCTACAGTGGTCCTACCAAGTGCCTTATTCCCAATCTCAAAAGAGATTGCCAAAAGCATCTCATTACATCAGTGTGAATTATTCCATCTCTAGCTTCAGCTGCCTTTACCGTCATGTTATGGACAGGTTGTATTATGGGGCTATGTCTACACACCGCAAGGTTAGGCATCTCCAAACATACAAGATCATTGCAGTCAAAAGATTTTTGCTGAATTTAAACTTTAGTCCCAGAGATGAAAGGACAATGTGCTTAACTTCTATACCAGTCAATATAAGAACCCTGAGCATGGTTTGAGATTTGGGGCTCAGACTCAATGTACAGGGCGTTGGTAAGACCACACCTGGAGTACTAGGTACAGTTTTGGTCTCCTTATTTAAGGAGGGATATACTTGCATTAGAGGCAGTTCAGAGAAGGTTCACAAGGTTGATTCTTGAGATAAAGGGGTTGTCATCTGAAGAAAGGTTGAGCAGGTTGGGCTTATACTCATTGGAGTTTAGAATACTGAGAGATGATCTTATTGAAACGTGTAAAATTCTGAGGTCGCCTGACAAGAAACGTGTGTTTCCCCTCATGGGGGAATCTAGAACCCGAGAGCATAGTTTCAGAATAAGGGGTCGCCCATTTAAAATGGAAATGAGGAGGAATTTCTTCTCTCAGAGGGTTGTGAATCTTCGGAATTCTCTGCCCCCGAGAGCTGTGGAGGCTGGGACACTGAATGTATTTAAGGTAGAAATAGACAGATTTTTGAATGATAAGGGAGTCGAGGGTTATGGGGAGCGGGCGGGGAAGTGGAGTTGAGGCCAGGATCAGATCAGCCATGATCTTAATGAATGGCGGAGCAGGCTCAAGGGGCCAAATGGCCTACTCCTGCTCCTATTTCTTATGTTCTTATGACTCATTTAGCTGCCTCTGCTGCCTCGTCCTGAACCTATATCTTTCACTAGTTTTTCTTCCACCTCCTCTCATGCCCTCTCTGAACTCATCTTGTTCCACCTCCTGCTCTCTTGGCCCTAATCCCACTAAAATGCTGACCACCAAACGTCCCTTCCTGACCCTCATGCTTGTTCACATCGTAAATAGTTCCCTCTCCTCCGGTATTGTCCCCCTCCCTTTCAAATCTGCCGTCATCTCCCCCTCCTCAAAAAAACTCACCTTGACCGTCTATCCTTGAAAACTACCACCCCATCTCCAACCTCCCTTTCCACTCCAAAGTCCTTGAACGTGGTCACTTCCCAAATTCATGCCCATCATTCTTGGAATCTATGTTTCAACCTCTCCAATCAAGTTTCTGCCCTAGCCACAGCACTGAAACGACCATAATCAAAAGGGTAATCAAATGACTGAGTCGTCACATCCTTTGTAACTATGGCCATATTGTTCTATCCTCCCCTCATTCTTCTTGATCTCTGCGGCCTTTGACACTGTCAACCACGCCATCTTCCTCCAATGCCTCTGCTCCGTTGTCCAGCTGAGTGGGACTGCTCTTGCTTGGTTCCACTATTACCAACCTAGTCATGGCCAGAGACCTCCTGCAATGGCTTTTCTTCCTGACTCTTAACCATCACCCAAGCATCTATCCTTTGTCTCCTCCTATTTCTCAACTTCAAGCTGTCCCTCGGTGACATCTTCCAAAGACATGAAGTCATGTTCACCATATTCACTGATGACATACAGCTCTACTTCACCACCACCTCTCATGACCACTCCACTGTCTCTTTGTGGTCCGCATACTTGTCCATAGAATCATTGAAATTTACAGCACAGAAAGAGGCCATTTGGCCCATAGTGCCTGTGCCGACCGAAAAAGAGCTATCCAGCCTAATCCCACGTTCCAGCTCTTGGTCTGTAGCTTTGTAGGTAACGGCACTTCCAAGTGCATATCCAAGTACTTTTTAAATGTGGTGAGGGTTTCTGCCTCTACCACCCTTTCAGGCAGTGAGTTCCAGACCCTCACAACCCTCTGGGTGAAACAATTTCTCCTCAAATCTCCTCTAACCCTCCTACCAATGACTTTTAATCTATGCCCCTTTGTTGTTGACCACTCTGCTAATGGAAATAGGTCCTTCCTATCCACTCTATCTAGTCCCCTCATAATTTTAGACAAATTGGTCTCTCCTCAGCTTCCTCTGTTCCAAAGAAAACAACTGCAGCGTATCCAATCTTTCCTCACAGCTAAAATTCTCCAGTCCAGGCAACATCCTCTTAAATCTCCTCTATACCCTCTCTAGTGGAATCACATCTTTCCTGTACTGTGGTGACCAGAACTGAACGCAGTACTCTAGCTGTGGCCTAACTAGTGTTTTATACAGTTCAAGCATAACCTCCCTGATCTTAAATTCTTTGCCTTGGCTAATAAAGGCAAGTATCCCGTATGCCTTCTTAACCAGCTAATCTACCTGTCCTGCTACCTTCAGGGATCTGTGGACATGCACTCCAAGGTTCCTCTGCTCCTCTACACTTCTCAGTGTCCTACCATTTATTGTGTATTCCCTTGCCTTGTTAACACCCCCCCCCACCCCCTGCAAATGCATTACCTTACAATTCTCCGTATTGAATTCCATTTGCCACTGTTCTGCCCACCTGACCAGTCACCTTCCACATTAATGCCTCTGATATGTCTTCCTTTTTCCTCAACCTAGGATTCCCCTCCACCATGGTTAACATGGCCCTCGACCGTGTTCGTTCTATTTCCCGCACCTCTACTCTCGCCCCTTCCCCTCCCTCTCAGAACCACGACAGGATTCCCCTTATCCTCAACTTATCCACCAGCCTCCACGTTCAACAGATTATCCTCCGCCATTTCTGCCACCTCCAGCGTGATCCCACCACCAATGACATCTTCCCCTCCCCCCCCACCTCTCAGCATTCCAAAGAGACCTTCTTCCTTCTTCATTCTTCCTAGGCAGTCCCTCGTATCGAGGATGACTTACTTCACCAAAAAGGGATGAGTTCACAGGTGTTTCAATGAAGGACCTAATATTCCAGGTCCAGAACTGCATATTGAAGGATGGAAGATGCCTGTGCGCGGATTTTTTTTAAACATGTGGTTGCACACCAGCCACCACACGGGCTTGTCAGAGCTAGGTCTTGGTCCAGTGGCAAAGATTAACCAAGACAACTGGAGACCAGTTCTGCTGCACGGACTTAGTGTACACACATATTGCCGTGTTGGCTGGCCTGTGCTGCTCCTGGGTCCTTGCCTCTTCTGGGCCCCGAACTCATGCCTCTCCTGGACCCTGATCACGTCGCTTTACAATCTTTCGTCGCTCCTTCACCCTAACCTCGCCGCTCACACTGTACCTGCCCACCCTCCAATCAGTGACCTATATTTTGGTGACGTCCAATCCAGTTGCCCTCTTCACAGGGACCACTCCCTCTGCGACACCCTGGTCCATTCCACAGTCACCCCCAGCATCCCCTCTCCTTCCCATGGCACCTTCCCGTGCAAGCGCAGAAGATGCAACACCTGCTCTTTTACCTCCTCCCTTCCCACTGTTCAGGGCCCCAAATACTCCTTCCAGGTGAAACAGCGATTTACTTGCACTTCTTTCAATTTAGTATACTGTATTCGCTGCTCACGGTATGATCTCCTCTATACTGGGGAGACCAAATGCAGATTGGGTGACCGCTTTGCGGAACATCCCCATTCAGTCCGTAAATGTGATCCTGAGCTTCCAGTCGCCTGTCACTTTAATTTTCCACTCCACTCCTACTCTGATACCTCGAACTCCTGCACTGTTCCAATGAAGCTCAATGGAAGCTCGAGAAACAGCACCTCATCTTTCGTTTAGGCACTTTAGAGCCTTCTGGACTCAACATCGAGTTCAACAATTTCTGACCTTAATCTCTGCCCATATTTTGCTCTGATGTCTCTCTCTTTGTTTCTCATGGTAGCTGATAATTATCCTGCCATTCACACCCTATCTAAACTAATCTTTTTCTAACTTCTGCTATTACCACTCAAGTCGGCCCATCATCCCTTTCCTCTCTCTAATCTCTCCTGTCTTCCACCCTATCACAGACCATCCCTTTTTTCTTTCCTCCCCTCCCCTTTTCAGTGCTCCTAAAGAATTTGTTCATTTCGAACATTCGCCAGTTCTGACAAAGGGTTATCAGCCCGAAAAGTGAACTCTGCTTCCCTGCACAGATGCTGCCTGACCCGCTGAAATTTCCAGCATTTTCTGGTTTTACATCACCGATATCTACCTGCAGTTTACAGCGTTCTTCTTCATTATCAACCACACGGCCAATTTTTGTAACATCTGCAAACTTCTTGATCATACTCCCTACATTCAAGTCTAAATCATTGATATATATCTATAGCACAAAAAGCAAGGGACCTAGTACTGAGTCCCGTAGAACCCCACAGGAAACAGCCTTCTAATCACATAAACATCCATCGACCACCCATCCATCCCTTTGCTTCCTGCCTTTGAGCCAATTTTGGATCCAACTTACCACTTTGCCTTGGATCCCATGGGCTTTTACTTTTCTGACCAGTCTGCCGAGTGGGACCTTATCAAAAGATTTGCTAAAAACCATATACACTACATCATACGCACTGCCCTCATCGACCCTCCTAGTTACCTCCTCAAAAAATTCAATCAAGTTAGTCAGACATGACTTTCCTTTAACAAATCCATGTTGACTGTCCTTGATAAATCCGTGTCTTTCTAAATGAAAATTTATCCTGACCCTCAGAATTTTTTCCAATAATTGTCCCACAACCAAGGTTAGGCTGACTGGCCTGTAATTACTCGGTCTATCCTTTTCTCCCTTTTTAAACAACGGTTTAATGTTAGCAGTCCTCCAGTCCAATATCCAGTCCTGAATGAGCCTCAGTTTCTCCTAATTAAATATTGGGAAGACCGAAGCCATTGTCTTCAGCTACCATCACCAACTCCGTTCCCTCATCTGCCTCCCTGGTGACTGTCGGGTGAACTAGACTGTCTGCAACTGCAACGTCCTATTTGACCCTGGGATGAGTTTCTTAGCACATATTCTCCATCTCAAAGACCCCCATTATATCACCCATATCCACCACTGCCTCAGCCCATCTGCTGCTGAAACCCTTATCCATACTTTTGTTGCCTCAATACTCGACTATTCCAAAGCTTTCCTGGCTGATGTCCCATCTTCCACCCTCCATAAACTTGAGCTAATGGAAACCTCTGTTGCCAGTACTCTAGCTAAAACCAAGTCCCGATCACTCATCATCCTTGTGCTTTCTGTGGACATTGCCCCCAAGTGCACCAATGCTTCAGATTAAAAATTGTCATCCTCATCTTTAAATCTGTCCATGGCCTTGCCACTCCCTATGTCTGTAACCTCCTCCAGCCCTGCACCCATCCAAGAACTCTGTTCTTCCAACTCTGGCCTCTTACACACGCTCCACTCCCTTCAGCCCCTCATTGGCAGGTCTGCATACAGCTATCTAAGCCCTAAGCTCTGTAATTCCCTCCCTAAACCTCTCCACCTCTCCTCCTTTAAGACCCTTTAAAACCTATCTCTAACCAAGATTTTAGTCACTCGTCTTATTTAAAGATGAAGAGAAGTCCTGGGGTAAGTACTAGACATGGGAGAGATGAGCTTCCTTGTGCCAAGTGACTGTTTATCAATCCTGACCTTTCTTATAAATAGTAATCTCTTACTCCATAGATGTTTCTGAAGTAGCTAATTATGTTTTCGGTTTATTTTGAAAATGATTTTGTTTATAGAGTTCATTATGGAGCCCAGTTAGTATTTCTCCATTCAAGGATGCTCAAGTGATGTCCACTGAAGGAGATAGAGTATGTTTTCTTTCTTCCATAAAACATAGAAAAAGGATGAGATACAAAACACATTGACATTGGGATAGTTTTACTGAGCCAATGGAACATAAGAACATAAGAAATAGGAGCAGGAGTAGGCCATTTGGCCTCTCGAGCCTGCTTTGCCATTCAATAAGATCATGGCTAAACTTCGACCTCAACACTTTCCTGCACTATCCCCATATCCCTTGATTCCCTTAATATCTAAAAGTCTATCAATCTCTGCCTTTAATATACTCAAAGACTGAACCTCCATAGCCTTCTGGGGTATAGAATTCCAAAGATTCACCACCCTCTGAGTGAAGAAATTTTTCCTCATCTCAGTCCTAAATGGCCGACACCTTATTCTGAGACTGTGATCCTCTGGTTCTAGACTTCCCAGCCAGAGGAAACATCCTCCCTGCATCTACCCTGTCAAGCCCTGTAAGAATTTTGTATGCTTCAATGAGATCGCCTCTCATTCTTCTAAACTCTAGAGAATATAGGCCTAGTCTACTCAATCTCTCCTCATGGGACAATCCCCCATCCCAGGAATCAGTCTGGTCCTTCTGAACACCAACATTTACCAATCTCTCACCATTTAAAAAATACTTTGCTTTTCTATCTTTCCTACCAAAGTGGATAACGTCACATTTCTCCACATTCCATTTGCCATGTTCTTGCCCACTCACTTAGCCTGTCTGTATCCCCTTGAAGCCTCTTTGCATCCTGCTCACAACTTATATTCCCCATAGCTTTGCATCATCAGCAAACTTGAATATATTACATTTGGTCCCCTCATCCAAATCATTGATATAGATTGTGAATAGCTTAGGCCCAAGCACTGCTTATTACGGGACCTCACTAGTTACAGTCTGCCAACCTGAAAATGACCCGTTTATTCCTACTCTCTGTTTTCTGTCCATTAACCAATCCTCAATCCATGCTATTATATTACACACAATCCCATGAGCCATAATTTTGTTTAATAACCTCTTGTGCGGCACTTTTATCGAATGCCTTCCGAAAATCCAAATACACCACATCCACTGGTTTCCCCCTAATCTATTCTGCTAGTTATAACCTCAAAAAACTCTTAACACGATTTTGCTTTCATAAATCCGTGTTAACTCTGCCTAATCCTATTATTATTTTCTCAATGCCCTGTTACCACGTCCTTATTAATAGATTCTAGCATTTTCCCTACTACTGATGTAAGGCTAACTGGTCTATAGTTCCCCTTTTTGTCTCTCCCTCGTTACATTTGCTACCTTCCAATCCACGGGAACCATTCTACAATGTATGGAATTTTGGAAGATGACAACAAATACATCCACTATTTCTATAGACACCTCTTTCAAAATGCTAGGATGTAGGCCATCAGGTCTAGGGGATTTATTGGCTTTCAGTTCCATTACTTTCTCCGGTACTTTTTTTTTACAATACTAAATTCTTTCCGTTCCTTATTCTCGCTAGACCATTGGTTCTCCACTATTTCCTTTATAAATCACAGAGGAACCCTGTAATTGTGATTATTTTCAAATAATGAGATATCTAAATAAATATCTACTTGAGATACATATGGAGATAAATGTTTTCCCAAGAGGTACCTTTTTAATTCTGATCAAGTTTAAGAAGAAAAGCTTGTTTCTAATATTTATTTCATTTGAAACAGTGCTGTATTTGATGTTGATGGTGTGGAGCCATTGGTGAAATTGCTGGCTGAGTCGAGAGATGGCACTGTTGCCAATGCTGCTACTGCAATCACAAACCTAGCCCTACAGGAACCTATACGCGCCAGTATTCAGAGTTATGGAGCTATGACTGCCATCGTGGAACCATTGAAGTCTAGCAACACTCTGGTGCAGAGCAAGGCTGCACTAGTTGTGGCTTCCTTAGCTTGTGATGCAAATGGGAGAACAGAGGTAGGAATTAGTTCAAAGAAGCAAAAACTAAATAGTGATAACATTCAGAATGTTGAATATAATTATAAATATAAAAGCATTACTTGTAAAATCCTGCATAACTTGTAAAAAATTCCAAATATATCAGGGTATAAAACACCGTATAAAAGTATAATGGATTTGGTGTGTGCCGATGATTCTCAATAGTATATGGCTCTCAGGGTAGAAAATGGAGAGAAAGTATTTCTTCTCAGAGGCCGAAAAACCTAAACAGAGAGCCAGGGAAAAGCCAGGAGTACAGATATTCCTGGAGGTGGTGCCCAGAGCATGGATGTTCCTAAGATCATGGCTGGGATTGAGGCATTCTTTGAATTGCATCTGATCATCCTGAAGGCTGAGGTAGACAAAGACCTTCTTACTGTTAAAACCAGGGTTGGAAAAATGTATCTGAAGCTGAGACAGGTAGTAGTGGTGTTTGCAGGAATGAGGCTGTTAGCTGAGATGTTCCTGAGGTTGAATCCAGGAGCAGAGATGTACCTAGAGCAAGGCAGAAAGTGCACTCACTCATTGCTGGGGTTGAAGCCATAAGTGTATGCATTTCTGGGGCCAAGGCAAGAAGAGCAGACATTTGTGGGGCCAAGGCTAGCATGAAGCCCACTTGGGCCTGAGGCAAGTTGAGGCCTTTCTTCGGCTACCAGGAGTGCAGACATTTCTGGATGGTGGTGGTGGTGTGGGGGGAGGGTGCATGGTGAGGGTACAGAAACAGTTCAGGGATCAGGGCCAGGGGAAAAGGCATTCATGGAGCTGATGCAGGCACAGGTGTTCATAAGACTGAAGCAGGGAACATAGAGATACCTAGGATTGAAACTAAAATAGAGGTCCACTTGATATCTCAGATGGGTGAACACTTTTTTTTCGGACTGAGGCTAGGATTGGCATTCCTGGATCTTGGGCTATGAGCACGGCTATGCTGGAGACAAGGAAGGAGAAATTCATTACCGTCCTTTTGGGCCGGTAACATTTGAAAGATAGGAAACTTAGCGCCAGTTTCGCAACTCTCAAAAAATGTGCATTCGCGCTCCTGGAAGGAAGTGGAGTGCTAAATCAAGCGCTCCACTTCCTTCTTGAAGCGCTAACATGAGGCTGTGCAGCGCAACCGTGTCCAAGGGGCCCTTCCCTCCCATAAAATGAAGGGCCCAAACTGCAGGCTCTGTAAATTAAAAAGGACCTATCTGGATCACCTAGAGAGTGAGGGTGCCGCGCGATCAGCCCAGCATTGAAGCAGAGTGCCGGGCTGAGCGATCGCAGCCAGAACTCCATGAAGAAAACGGAGCAGCACCACGAAAACCAAGGTATGTTTTTTTTTACTTGCCTCGGCCACCTCGCCTTTAGTTATCGCCTCGGTAACAGCCGACCGGCCAATCCGCGCCTCCTGCAGCTGCTGGTGTTTTCGCCCGGTGCTGCTGCAGGGGCGAAACTCAATTTCGGGGCCAGGGCGCTAACGGGCAATGCGCATGGCAATGACGTCGCGATTTCCGGGCACATGAGATCAGGACGCAAAGCTGCAGCGCCGCCGCTAAAAGGCCGGAGTCATCAGTAATACATTTGTGCTGCGTTAGCGTCCCCAGGGAAAATGCATTGAATTTTGCCCCCAAGGAGTAGAGAATCTCCAGATCCATACGCAGTCATGTATACAGTTAGTAAATGCATTTAAGCAAGTTTAGGTCAAAGAATGTATTGAAGTTGGATTGGACAGCAGTGCATGATAATGCATGTTGATCAGAAAATTAGCTCCATGGACATGACTGAGATTAGGCTCTGGAACAAATAAAAACTGGATATATTTCTGAAGTTGGGGAACTTTATGGGTAAGCTAATATATTCTTTGCAAATATTTCATATGTTGGCATGCAAGTGCATAGGAGCTATATTTTTTTTTAGCCAGTGTGTAGTTGACTGTCGGAGGGGAAAAATGGGGAATGTAAAATGTTCATAAAGTATTATGATTGTTTCGGGTCCTGTCTCTTTTATTGGTAGATTTTGCTCAGTCTTAGTTACTGAGGTTTGATTGGTTCCAACTGAAAGGAGTTTTAAAAAATCAGTGAGTTGCTTTGTTCAGATTATGTTCTGCTTTGTTGGTAAATATTTATTGCATGTTGCTACTGAGTTGTGGTTTGTTAAATATGAAATTTGAGCAAATCAAAAAGTGTGATACCAAAGAGGAAGTGAATCAAAAAGTTGGACAGGAAGTCTGATACAGGGTGCATGACACAATAAGCATAATTATTTTAATATTAAAAGCAGATCTTGGTGGTGGTGCCCCTAGTGAATTGCAGGAACAAAGATGTTATGCTATGTAATGTTATTATGAAGGCCACTAATTTACAGTGATTTGAATAAGTCACATGGTGTTTTTATTAAATGGGAGCGAGTAATCTGGGATTTTTATTAGTGTTTTGGTATTTAAAAACCTAGAAACATAGAAAATAGGTGCAGGAGTAGGCCATTCGGCCCTTCGAGCCTGCACCGCCATTCAATGAGTTCATGGCTGAACATGCAACTTCATTACCCCTTTCCTGCTTTCTCGCCATACCCCTTGATCCCCATAGTAGTAAGGACTATATCTAACTCCTTTTTGAATATATTTAGTGAATTGGCCTCAACAACTTTCTGTGGTGGAGAATTCCACAAGTTCACCACTCTCTGGGTGAAGAAGTTTCTCCTCATCTCGGTCCTAAATGGCTTACCGCTTATCCTTAGACTGTGACCCCTGGTTCTGGACTTGCCCAACATTGGGAACATTCTTCCTGCATCTAACCTGTCTAAACCTATCAGAATTTTAAACATTTCTATGGGATCCCCTCTCATTCTTCTGAACTCCAATGAATACAAGCCCAGTTGATCCAGTCTTTCTTGATATGTCAGTCCCACCATCCCGGGAATCAATCTGGTGAACCTTCGCTGCACTCCCTCAATAGCAAAAATGTCCTTCCTCAAGTTAGGAGACCAAAACTGTACACAATACTCCAGATGTGGCCTCACCAAGGCCCTGTACAACTGTAGCAACACCTCCCTGCCCCTGTACTCAAATCCCCTTGCTATGAAGGCCAACATGCCATTTGCTTTCTTAACCGTCTGCTGTACCTGCATGCCAACCTTCAATGACTGATGTACCATGACACCCAGGTCTCGTTGCACCTCCCCTTTTCCTAATCTGTCACCATTCAGATAATAGTCTGTTTCTCTGTTTTTACCACCAAAGTGGATAACCTCACATTTATCCACATTATACTTCATCTGCCATGCATTTGCCCACTCACCTAACCTATCCAAGACACTCTGCAGCCTCATAGCATCCTCCTCGCAGCTCACACTGCCACCCAACTTAGTGTCATCCGCAAATTTGGAGATACTACATTTAATCCCCTCGTCTAAATCATTAATGTACAATGTAAACAGCTGGGGCCCCAGCACAGAACCTTGCGGTACCCCACTGGTCACTGCCTGCCATTCTGAAAAGTACCCATTTACTCCTACTCTTTGCTTCCTGTCTGCCAACCAGTTCTCAATCCACATCAGCACACTACCCCCAATCCCATGTGCTTTAACTTTGCACATTAATCTCTTGTGTGGGACCTTGTCGAAAGCCTTCTGAAAGTCCAAATACACCACATCAACTGGTTCTCCCTTGTCCACTCTACTGGAAACATCCTCAAAAATTTCCAGAAGATTTGTCAAGCATGATTTCCCTTTCACAAATCCATGCTGACTTGGATCTATCATGTCACCTCTTTCCAAATGCGCTGCTATGACATCCTTAATAATTGATTCCATCATTTTACCCACTACCGATGTCAGGTTGACCGGTCTATAATTCCGTTTTCTCTCTCCCTCCTTTTTTAAAAAGTGGGGTTACATTGGCTACCTTCCACTCCATCGGAACTGATCCAGAGTCTATGGAATGTTGGAAAATGACTGTCAATGCATCCGCTATTTCCAAGGCCACCTCCTTAAGTACTCCGGGATGCAGTCCCTCAGGCCCTGGGGATTTATCGGCCTTCAATCCCATCAATTTCCCCAACACAATTTCCCGCCTAATAAGGATTTCCCTCAGTTCCTCCTTCTTACTAGACCCTCTGACCCCTTTTATATCTGGAAGGTTGTTTGTGTCCTCCTCAGTGAATACCGAACCAAAGTACTTGTTCAATTGGTCTGCCATTTCTTTGTTCCCCGTTATGACTTTCCTTGATTCTGACTGCAGGGGACCTACGTTTGTCTTTACTAACCTTTTTCTCTTTACATATCTATAGAAGCTTTTGCAGTCCGTCTTAATGTTCCCTGCAAGCTTCCTCTCATACTCTATTTTCCCTGCCCTAATCAAACCCTTTGACCTCCTCTGCTGAGTTCTAAATTTCTCCCAGTCCCCGGGTTCGCTGCTATTTCTGGCCAATTTGTATGCCACTTCCTTGGCTTTAATACTATCCCTGATTTCCTTTGATAGCCACGGTTGAGCCACCTTCCCTTTTTTATTTTTACGCCAGATTCAGTCTATTTTTCCATGGAAAATGTGTATCAGTTGCCTATGTTTTTTTCTTCATAGGCAGTCCCTCGGAGTCGAGGATGACTTGTTTGCACACTATAAATGAGTTCTCAGGTCACTGATGAGTCCAGTGCAGGACCTGCAGTCTCTGTCACAGATGGGGCAGACGGTGGTTGAAGGTACGGGTAGGTAAGGTGCATGGGTTGTCATGCGCCCCTTCTGCTTTTTGCGACTGGCTTCCACTTGCTCCCGGCAAAGAGACTCGAAGTGTTCGGCGTCTTCCCGGATGTTTCTTCTCCAATTTGATCAGTCTTGGCCCAGGGATTCCCAGGTGTTGGTGGGGATTTGCACTTTTTCAAGGAGGCTTTGAGGGTGTCCTTGAAGCGTTTCCTCTGCCCACCTGGGACTCACTTGCATGTCGGAGCTCCGAGTAGAACGCTTGTTTTAAGAGTCTCGTATCGGCATATGGACGATGTGGCCTGTCCATCGGAGCTGTTCGAGCATGGTCAATGCTTCGATGCTGGGGATGTTGGCCTGAGCGAGGACACTGACGTTGGATTTGCAGGATCTTGCGGAGGCAGCGTTGGTGGTACTTCTCCAGTCTTTGAGGTGTACATGGTCCATGTCTCTGAAGCATATAGGAGGGCGGATATCACTACTGCTCTGTGGAGCATGAGCTTGGCGCCCGGTTTGAGGTCCTGGTCTTCAAACACTTTCTTCCTCACGCGGCCGAAGGCTGCACTGGCACACTGAAGGTGGTGGTGGACTTTGTCATCAACGTCTGACCTTGTTGATAGTAGGCTCCCGAGGTATGGGAAATGGTCCACATTGTCTCAGGCCTCATCGTGGATTTTGATAATCGGGAGGGCAGTACTGTGTGGCCGGGGCAGGTTGGTAGAGGACCTATGTCTTACGGATGTTTAGTGTAAAGCCCATGATCTCGTACGCTTCGATGAAGGTGTTGACAATAGTTTGTGTTATGTATTTAAACATTACCGATGTGTAATATTTGCCACCAGGGGGCGCACCTGTGAGAGACCCAAGGGTCACCTGCACACCTTGGGCAAGCAGGTATAAAAGGCAGTCTACCATGCTGCTTCCTCACTCTGGAGTTACATTAAAGAGACCAAGGTCACAACAGTTTGAGCTTACAATATACAGTCTTGTGGAGTTATTCTGAACATAATAATTGGCGACGAGTAACAGATCACGAACTTTCAGGCGGTTATGGCTGCCGTTGGAATTCTTGAAAGATTTGTTGAGTGTGATGATTGGGAAGACTTTGTGAGCGTCTTGACCAGTACTTCGTGGCCAACGAGTTGGAAAAAGAAGAAACCGCGGTCAAGTGCAGAGCAATTCTCCTCACCGTTTACGGGTCCACGATATATGGCCTCATTAAAAATCTGCTAGCACTGACGAAACCAACGGAGAAGACATATGAAGAGTTGTGCACGCTGGTTCGAGAACACCTCAAACCGAAGAAGAGCATCTTGATGGCCAGGTATTGTTTTTATACGCACCATCGCTCCGAGGGCCAGGACATGGCGAACTATGTTGCTGACCTAAGACGCCTTGCAGGACCGTGTGTATTTGCTGGATTTTTGAGGGAAATGTTGCAGGACTTTTTTGTACTTGGAAACGGTACGAGGTCATTCTTCACAAACTGCTGTCTGCCGAATCCCTATATCTGAGCAAGGCCATCACGATAGCCCAGGCTTTCATGTCCACGAACGATAACACTAAACAAATATCATTGCAGCATCGAAGCTCACTGGCAAGTACTGTGCATCAAATAACGCCTTCAGCAGGCAGAACTGTACATGGCAGGGCCTACACACTTGCAGAGACCAGACCTAGGATGACTCAGAGTCTGCCGTGGGGCGTGAATGTAAATCCATGTTGGCGCTGCGGGGGTAATCATCGAGCCCATCAATGTCAACTCAAGCACTACGTGTGCAAGGGCTGTGGAACAATGGGGCACCTCCAGCGAATGTGCAGGCGTGCTGCGACTCACCACGTGGCAGAGTCGGCAGAAGATGGCCAATCCGGTGCGGATCACGCTGAAAAATAAAAAAGGCAACTCAACCTGAGGCTGAAGAGGAAGTGTATGGGATACACACCTTCACCACCAAAAGCCCTCCGATAATGTTAAAAGTCACATTAAACGGCATTCCAGTTTCCATGGAATTGGACACGGGGGCGAGTCAGTCATGGGATTACGGAGACATGGTTCCAGGGTTACCAAGGCTGGGAACTCAACATCCAGGGGTATTCAATATTCAGAAAGGATAGACAGAAAGGAAAAGGAGGTGGGGTAACGTTACTGGTTAAAGAGGAGATTAACGCAATAGTAAGGAAGGACATTAGCTTGATGTGGAATCTGTATGGGTAGAGCTGCGGAAACCAAAGGGCAGAAAACACTTGTGGGAGTTGTGTACAGACCACCAAACAGTAGTAGTGAGGTTGGGGATGGCATCAAACAGGAAATTAGGGATGCATGCAATAAAGGTACAGCAGTTATCATGGGTGACTTTAATCTACATATAGATTGGGCTAACAAACTGGTAGCAATACGGTGGAGGAGAATTTCCTGGAGTGTATAAGGGATGGTTTTCTAAACCAATATGTCGAGGAACCAACTAGAGAGCTGGCCATCCTAGACTGGGTGTTGTGTAATGAGAGAGGATTAATTAGCAATCTTGTTGTGCGAGGCTCCTTGGGGAAGAGTGACCATAATATGGTAGAATTCTTCATTAAGATGGAGACTGACACAGTTAATTCAGAGACTAGGGTCCTGAATTTAAAGAAAGGTAACTTCGATGGTATGAGACGTGAATTGGCTAGGAGAGACTGGCGAATGATACTCAAAGGGTTGACGGTGGATAGGCAATGGCACACATTTAAAGATCACATGGATGAACTTCAACAATTGTACATCCCTGTCTGGTGCAAAACTAAAACGGGGAAGGTGGCTCAACCGTGGCTAACAAGGGAAATTAGGGATAGTGTTAAATCCAAGGAAGAGGCATATAAATTGTCCAGAAAAAGCAGCAAACCTGAGGCCTGGGAGAAATTTAGAATTCAGCAGAGGAGAACTAAGGGTTTGATTAGGAGGGGGAAAATAGAGTACAAGTGGAAGCTTGCCGGAACATAAAAAGTGACTGCAAAAGCTTCTATAAATATGTGAAGAGAAAAAGATTAGTGATGCGGGCTGAGGCATTAGTGTTTATCCCTTGTTTTCAGCGAACAGGGATGGAAGGGGCTTGTGATCGATTTCCAGCTCAAATTTGAGGCCAAACAGGTACTGATGCATTTTCTTTACCCCGAACACACACGCTAATGCCTCTTTCTCAATCATGCTGTAGGCCCTCTCGGCTTGTTGTAATACACACACGACTCCGTACGACGACGCGTCACATGCTAGCACAAGTCTTTTACACGGGTTATACAATACAAGCAGCTTGTTGGAGCATAAAATGTTTCTGGCTTTCTCAAAAGCAATTACTTGTTTTTTTTCCCCATACCCAGTTCTCACCGTTGCGCAATAACGCATGTAGGGGCTCTAAGAGGGTGCTTAACCCCGGTAGGAAGTTACCAAAATAGTTGAGTCCCAGGAATGACTGCAGCTCCGTGACGTTCTGTGGCCTGGGCGCGTTCCTGATAGCCTCTGTCTTGGCGTCTGTGGGCCGAATGCCGTCCACCGCGATCTTTCTTACCAAAAAACTCCACCTCTGTTGCCATGAAGACGCATTTCGACCTCTTCAGCCACAGCCCTACGCGATCCAGTCGCTGGAGGACCTCCCCCCGACCCGTGACCAATATGTCGTCCTGAAAGACCACCGTGTGTGGTACCGACTTGAATAGGCTCTCCATGTTTCTCTGGAAGATCGCTGCAGCCGACCAAATTCCAAACGGGCATCTGTTGCAGAAGAACAGTCCCTTGTGTGTGTTGATGCAGGTGAGGCCCTTCGAAGACTCCTCCAGCTCCTGGGTCATGTAGGCCGAAGTCAGGTCGAGCTTGGTGAACGTCTTGCCTCCTGCCAGCGTTGCAAATAGGTGATCAGCCTTAGGTAGCGGGTATTGGTCCTGTAGCGAGAAACGATTAATAGTTACTTTATAATCGCTGCAAATCCTGACCATGCCATCACTTTTGAGTACTGGAACAATCGGGCTGGCCCACTCACTGAATTCCACTGGGGAGATGATGCCCTCACGTTGCAGCCTGTCCAGCTCGATTTCCACTCTCTCCCTCATCATGTGAGGTACCGCTCGCTCCTTGTGATGAATGCGTCGAGCCTCTAGGACCAAGTGGATGCGCACCTTCGCCCCGGAAAAGTTTCCAATGCCTGGCTCAAAAAGGGAAGGAAATTTGTTAAGAACCTGGTTACATGAGGCCTCATCGACATGTGATAGCACTCGGATGTCATCCCAGTTCCAGCAGATTTTGCCCAACCAGCTCCTTCCAAGCAGTGTGGGGCCATCGCCCGGGACAATCCAGAGTGGCAGTTCGTGCACCGTGCCCTCGTAGGTGACCTTGACCATGCCGCTGCCCAGGACAGTGATAAGCTCTTCGGTGTACGTTCTCAGTTTCGTGTGGTTGGGGCTCAGGGCTCGTCTGAATGCCTTGTTGCACCACAGTCTCTCAAACATCTTTTTACTCATGATGGATTGGCTAGCACTAGTGTCCAGTTCCATGGCTACGTGTAAGCCATTCAATTTTACGTTTAGCATTATAGGTGGACATTTCGTCGAAAATGTGTGCACCCCGTGTACTTCAGCATCTGCCGCCTCTCTCTGAGGCTTGAAAGTGCTTTGATCCACCATGGACTGATCTTCCTCTGCCACATGGTGGTTAGCAGGTTTTGCAGAGCTTGCAGCTCGTCTGAAAGCTCGTTGGAGGTGCCCCATTGTTCCACAGCTCTTGCAAACATACCCTTTGAAGCGGCATGAATAGGCTGAATGGAGGCCTTCACAACGCCAACAAGGTGTGAATTGCCTTGCATTCATCCTTTGTTGGGGTCTCTGAGTCATCTGGGTCACCTGAGACCTGCTGGCAGTTGCAGACTCGTGGATTCTGCCCTGTACATTTCTGCTCGCAAACACAGTTCCAGTTAATTTATGAACATTGCTCGCACTTGTGTGCTGAGAGATTTGTTTGGTGTTATCACTGGTGGACATAAACGCCTGTGCTATCGCAATGGCCTTACTGAGGGTCGGTGTCTCTACAGTCAAAAGTTTTCGTAGGATGATCTCATGGCCAGTGCCCAGTACAAAAAAGTCTCTGAGCATTTGCTCCAGGTAGCCATCAAACTCACATTGTCCTGCAAGTCACCTTAGCTTGGCGATGTAGCTCACCACTTCCTGACCTTCAGATCGCTGGCACGTGTAGAACCGATACCTCGCCATCAGCACGCTCTCCCTCGGGTTAAGATGCTCCCGAACCAGTGTACACAGCTCCTCATACGACTTATCTGCTTATCTGTGGGTTTCACCGGAGCCAGAAGATTTTTCATGAGGCTGTAGGTCGGTGCCCCGCAGACTGTGAGGAGGACCGCTCTCCTTTTTTCAGCGCTTCCTTCTCCGTCCAGCTCGTTGGCTACAAAGTACTGGTCTAGCCGTTCCAAATAGGCTTCCCAGTTCTCACCCTCCGAGAACTTCTCCAAGATGCCCACAGTTTGCTGCATCTTTGCGTTGGATTCGTATTCTCGTCGCCAGTTATTGTGTTCCTAACACAGATGAGATTGCACACAGGAGGTTAAATTAACAGTGACCTCAGTCTTTAATAAGCACTCCAGAGTGAGGAACAGGCCTTAGGGGCCGGCTTATATAAATTGCTCCCAAGGGATGCTGGGATTCCTTGGGACTTCAGGGGATGAGCTCCCTGGTGGCAGAACATGGGAGTGCATGCTTTACAGATACACAACAGAGAGAAAACAGGGAATTATAGACCGGGTAGCCTAACATCGGTAGTGGGGAAAATGTTGGAATCAATTATTAAAGATGAAATAGCTGCACATTTGGAAAGCAGTGACAGAATCGGTCCAAGTCCGCATGGATTTATGAAAGGGAAATCATGCTTGACAAATCTTCTAGAATTTTTTGAGGATGTAACTAGTAGCGTGGACAAGGGAGAACCAGTGGATGTGGTGTATTTGGACTTTCAAAACACTTTTGACAAGGTCCCACACAAGAGATTAGTGTGCAAAATTATAACACATGGTATTGGGGGTAATGTATTAATGTGGATATAGATCTGGTTGGCAGACACGAAGCAAAGAGTAGGAACAAATGTGTCCTTTTCAGAATGGTAGGCAGTGACTAGTGGGCTACCGCACGGTCCAGCTATTTACAATATATATTAATGATTTAGATGAAGGAATTGAATGTAATATCTCTAAGTTTGCAAATGATACAAAGCTGGGTGGCAGTGTGAGCTGTGAGGAGGATGCTAAGAGGACAGGTTAGGTGAGTGGGCAAATGCATGGCAGATGCAGTATAATGTAGATAAATGTGAGGTTATCCACTTTGGTGGCAAAAACAGGAAGGCAAAATATTATCTGAATGGTGATAGATTAGGAAAAGGGGAGGTGCAACGAGACCTGGGTGTCATGGTATATCAGTCGTTGAAAGTTGGCATGCAGGTGCAGCAGGCGGTGAAGAAGGCAAATGGCATGTTGGCCTTCATAGCGAGAGGATTTGAGTATAGGAGCAGGGAGGTCTTACTGCAGTTGTACAGGGCCTTGGTGAGGCCACATCTTAAATATTGCTTACAGTTTTGGTCTCCTAATCTGAGGAAGGACATTCTTGCTATTGGGGGAGTGCAGCGCAAGTTCACCAGACTGGTTCCTGGGATGGCAGGACTGACATATGAAGAAAGACTGGATCGACTAGGCTTATAATTCACTGGAATTTAGAAGAATGAAAGGGGATCTCATAGAAACATATAAAATTCTGACGGAATTGGACAAGTTAGATGCAGGAAGAATGTTCCCGATGTTAGGGAAGTCCAGAACCAGGGGTCACAGTCTAAGGATAAGGGGTAAGCCATTTAAGACCGGGATGAGGAGAAACTTCTTCACTCAGAAAATTGTGAACCTGTGGATTTCTCTACCACAGAAAGTTGTTGAGGCCAGTTCGTTAGATATATTCAAAAGGGAGTTCGATGTGGCCCTTCTGGCTGAAGGGATCAAGTGGTATGGAGAGAAAGCAGGAATGGGGTACTGAAGTTGCATGATCAGCCATGATCAAATTGAATGGTGGTGCAGGCTCGAAGGGCCGAATGGCCTACTCTTGCACCTATTTTCTATGTTTCTAATTATGAGCCAGAAGGCTTTTGAAAAATTGTGGGGCAACAAGACACAAAGGCCAAAACTAAGCCCAATCTACACCAAGCTGCGCACTTGCACCAAAGAGCTCATACCAGTCATTGGCAGTGTGGCAGTGAAGGTATCGTACGATGGAGCTGTGCATGATTTACCACTTTGGATTGTACCAGGCGATGGCCAAACGCTGTTCGGCAGAAGCTGGCTAGGAAAGATCCGATGGAACTGGGGCGACATCAAAGCACTGTCTTCGGTAGATGACACCTCGTACGCCCAAGTGCTAAACAAATTCCCGTCGTTATTCGAGCCAGGCATCGGCAACTTCACAAGCGCCAAAGTGCAGATCCATCTCATCCCTAATGCACGACCCGTTCATCTCAAGGCCCGAGCGGTTCCATACATGATGAAGAGAGAAAGTCGAGATCGAGCTCAACAGACTTCAATGAGAGGGGATCATATCGCCAGTCGGGTTCAACGAGTGGGCCAGTCCAGTTGTTCTGGTGTTGAAGAGCGATGGGACGGTCAGAATCTGCCGGGACTACAAGGTAATGATCAACCGAGTCTCGTTACAGGACCAGTACCCACTACCCAAAGCAGATGACCTGTTCGCAACACTAGCAGGGGGGAAGCTGGGTCTAACCTCTACTTACATGACACAGGAGCTGGTTGAACCTTCAAAAAAAATTGACGTGCATCAACACGCACAGAGGACTGTTCATATTCCACAGATGCCCCTTTGGGATTTGCTCGGCTGCGGCCATCTTCCAGAAGAATATGGAGAGTCTGCTGAAATCGGTTCCGCGCACCGTGGTGTTTTAAGACGACATCTTGATCACTGGCCGCAATACCACCAAAAACTTGCACAATCTGGAAGAGGTTCTCAAGCGACTGGATAGAGTGGGACTCAGGCTGAAATGCTCCAAGTGTATTTTCCTGGCGCCGGAGGTCGAATTTCTGGGGAGAAAAATTGTGCCGGACGGCATCAGACCCACGGACTCCAAGATGAAGGCCATCAAGAATGCGCCCAAACCACAGAATGTGACGGAGCTGCGTTCGTTCCTGGGACTCCTCAACTACTTTGGTAACTTTCTACCGGGGTTGAGCACTAAGCTGGAACCATTGCATTTATTGCTATGCAAGGGTGACGACTGGGTTTGGAGTAAATCTCAAGAGACAGCCTTTAACAAGGCCAGAAACCTGCTATGTTCTAACAAGTTACTTGTATTGTATGACCCGTGTAAACGTTTAGTACTAGCTTGTGATGCATCTTCGTATGAGGTTGGTTGTGTGTTACAGCAAGCCAATGTGTCAGGCAAACTGCGGCCTGGTGCATATGCGTCCAGAAGCTTATCAAAGGCTGAAAGAGCCTACAGTATGGTTGAAAAAGAAGCATTAGCATGCGTATACGGAGTTATGAAAATGTAGCAGTACCTATTTGGACTCTGTTTCGAGCTCGAAACCGACCACAAGCCTCTCATTTCGCTATTCTCAGAAAGCAAAGGTATTAACACCAATGCTTCGTCCCGCATCCAAAGATGGACACTAACGTTATCTGTGTATGACTATGTAATCCATCACAGACCTGGCAACGAGAACTGTGCTGATGCCCTCAGTCGACTACCATTGCCCACCACCAGAGTGGAAATGGCGCAACCCGCAGACTTGCTCCTTGTAATGGATGCTTTTGAGAGCGAGGGTTCACCCATCACGGTTCGCCAGATCAGGACCTGGACTAGCCAGGACCCTGTGCTATCACTAGTAAAAAGCTGCATCCTCAATGGGAGTTGGTCGGCGGTTCCCAGAGAAATGCAAGACGAAATTAAGCCATTCCACCGACGCAAGGATGAAATGTCCATCCATTCGGCATGTCTCCTCTGGGGGAATCGTGTAGTTTTGCCAAAAAAAGGCAGGGAATCGTTTATACGTGACCTTCACAGTACCCACCCAGGCATAGTCATGATGAAGGCTATCGCCAGGTCGCACGTTTGGTGGCCCGGCATTGACTCGGAATTGGAGTCATGCGTACACCAATGTAGCACTTGCTCACAGTTGAGCAATGCACCAAGGGAGGCCCCACTGAGTCTATGGTCATGGCCGATTTTGCTGGTCCCTTTCTAGGAAAGATGTTCCTAGTAGCAGTGGACGCTTACTCTAAATGGATTGAATGTATAATAATGTCATCATGTACGTTCACTGCCACCATTGAAAGCCTCTGGACTACGTTCGCCACTCATGGCAAGCCCAACGTCCTTGTTAGTGACAATGGACCATGTTTTACCAGCTCGGAATTCAACGAGTTCATGACCCGCAATGGCATCATGCACATCAGGTCTGCGCCGTTTAAGCCCGCATCCAATGGTCAAGCGGAACGGTTAGTCCAAACCATCAAGCAGAGTTTGAAACGCGTGATGGATGATTCCCTGCAGACCCAGTTATCTCGGATTCTGCTCAGCTACCGCATGCGACTCCACTCGCTAATGAAAAGAGCACTCAAAACCAGGCTCTTCTTAGTCCACCCGGATCTCAATGATCATGTAGAAACCCGGTGTCACCGGCATAATGTGTACCATGATCACACGGCTGCATCGCATGACATTGAGGTTAATGACCCTGTGTTTGTTCTTAATTATGGTCATGGTCCCAAATGGGTTGCTGGCACTGTGTTAGCCAAGGAGGGGAATAGTGTGTTTGTTGTCAAACTTTCGAATGGACAAACGTGCTGAAAGCGCTTGGATCAGACCAAACTGCGGTTCACTGACAACCAAGAACAGTTTGAAGAGGATATTACCATCAATGATCCACCCACACACACTCATCCAGCAATCAACCTCGCGGTCAACCACGAAGATGAGCCCACCATGCCCGACAGTCCGATCAGACCAGCCACACCGCAGTGCAGCAATGATCCGACCGACTCACACATGCCAGTACTTCAACTCAGGCGATCAACCCGAGAACGCAGAGCCCCGGATTGCCTCAACTTGTAAATAACTTGTATCTAAGACTTTGGGGTGTGGGGGGGGAGAAATGATGTTATGTATGCAAACATTACCAATGTGTAAGACTTGCCACCAGGGGGTGCACCTGTGAGAGACCCAAGGTCACCTGCACACCCTGGGCAAGCAGGTATAAAAGGCAGTCTACCATGCTGCTTCCTCACTCTGGAGTTACATTAAAGAGACCAAGGTCACAACAGTTTGAGCTTACAATATACAGTCTTGTGGAGTTATTCTGAACATAACAGTTTGGATTTCGACCTCCCGAGTGTGCGCAGATGCAAGCGTTGTCTGGCTACTGTAATTCAATGACAGGATGGGACGATCGTGGATTTCGACTGGAGGCGACAGAGGTTGAGCAGTTTCCCGTTTGTTCTGTAGATTAGCTCCACTCTAGCAGGGAGCGTACTGAGGGTGAGATGGAATATTACAGAGGTTGGTGCTGTTGCCTGCATTTCTCTTGAATTTGATGCGTGGTGAAGATCATGTCCATTGTGCCCCTCAGTGGGCAGAATCCGCATTGCGACTCTGGGAGGAGCTTTTCAGCCACTGGGAGAAGGCAATTAACGAGGATTCTTGCCATGACTTTCCCTGTGGCAGACAGCAGGGAAACTCCTCTGAACATAAGAACATAAGAATTAGGAACTGGAGTAGACCATCGAGCCCCTCAAGCCTGCTCCGCCATTCAATAAGATCATGGCTGATCTGGCCGTGGACTCAGCTCCACTTACCCGCCCGCTCCCCGTAACCCTTAATTCCCTTATTGGTTAAAAATCTATCTATCTGTGACTTGAATACATTCAATGAGCTAGCCTCAACTGCTTCCTTGGGCAGAGAATTCCACAGATTCACAACCCTCTGGGAGAAGAAATTCCTTCTCAACTCGGTTTTAAATTGGCTCCCCCGTATTTTGAGGCTGTGCCCCCTAGTTCTAGTCTCCCCGACCAGTGGAAACAACCTCTCCGCCTCTATCTTGTCTATCCCTTTCATTATTTTAAATGTTTCGATAAGATCCCCCCTCATCCTTCTGAACTCCGAGTAAAGACCCAGTCTACTCAATCTATCATCATAAGGTAACCCCCTCATCTCCGGAATCAGCCTAGTGAATCGTCTCTGTACCCCCTCCAAAGCCAGTATATCTTTCCTTAAGTAAGGTGACCAAAACTGCATGCAGTACTCCAGGTGCGGCCTTACCAATACCCTATACAGTTGCAGCAGGACCTCCCTGCTTTTGTACTCCATCCCTCTCGCAATGAAGGCCAACATTCCATTCGCCTTCCTGATTACCTGCTGCACCTGCAAACTAACCTTTTGGGATTCATGCACAAGGACCCCCAGGTCCCTCTGCACCGCAGCATGTTGTAATTTCTCCCCATTCAAATATTCCCTTTTACTGTTTTTTTTCCCAAGGTGGATGACCTCACACTTTCCGACATTGTATTCCATCTGCCAAACCTTAGCCCATTCGCTTAACCTATCCAAATCTCTTTGCAGCCTCTCTGTGTCCTCTACACAACCCGCTTTCCCACTAATCTTTGTGTCATCTGCAAATTTTGTTACACTACACTCTGTCCCCTCTTGCAGGTCATCTATGTATATTGTAAACAGTTGTGGTCCCAGCACCGATCCCTGTGGCACACCACTAACCACCGATTTCCACCCCGAAAAGGACCCATTTATCCCGACTCTCTGCTTTCTGTTAGCCAGCCAATTCTCTATCCATGCTAATACATTTCCTCCGACTCCTCTGACTCCGCGTACCTCTATCTTCTGCAGTAACCTTTTGTGTGGCACCTTATCGAATGCCTTTTGGAAATCTAAATACACCACATCCATCGGTACACCTCTCTCCACCATGCTCATTATATCCTCAAAGAATTCCAGTAAATTAGTGTAATTACCGCAATCGGATTTGTCACCTTTCTTGAAGATGGTCACGATTACGGCGTCTCGGAGATCTCCTCGCATGCTCTCCTTCTTTGGAGTTTATGTATTCGCTCCAATAGTGCTTCTCCACCATGCTTTACTGCCTCGGCGGGGATTCCATTTGCTCCTGAGGCCTTGTTGTTCTTCAGTTGTCGGATAGCCTTTTCAACCTCATGCCGGGCAGGACTTGTGCTGAGGTGATGGCAGGTAGCATGCTGCGGGATGGAGTTGAGGATACTCACATTGAAGACAGAGTCTTGGTTAAGGAGATCTTCGAAGTGCCCCTTCCAGCGGGCACTAACTGCCTTTCTGTCCAAGATGAGTACCGCTCCGTTTTTTGGCCCGCAGTGGGGTATGACCTAGGGTGCTTCGGCCATAGATGGTCTTGACTGCGCTAAAGATTCCATGCACATCCTGGTTGTCGGCTAGCTGCTGGATCTCCTGCGCTTTCTCCACCCACTATCTGATCTTTAGGTCACGAGTTTTTTGTTGAACCTCAGCCTTCAGATATCTATAGAACTGCTTTCTTGCTCTCGAGTAGTGTTGCTGTTTCCATCCAGTTCAAAAATGCCTTGTGCTTGCGGCTTATTAGCTCCTGGATCTCCTGGTCGTTCTCGTTGAACCAGTCTTGGTGTTTCCTGGTCGAGTGACTGAGCATCTCTTCACAGGTACTAATTATGGAGGCCTTGAGGGCAGACCAGGCGCTGTGGACAGTCTGCATCTCTGGATCACTGTGAGTCGTCTGGTTGGCTGTGAGACGCTGACTGAATAGCGCTTTCTTAGCAGGGCCTTTGAGTGATCCAGTGTTGATTTTCCTGCGGCATCGTTTCTGTTTCCACTGCTGTTTTGGGGCTACATTGATGGAGAAGACAGAGCGGATTCGGCGGTGATCAGTCCAGCAATCGTCAGCTCCTGTCATGGTGCAGGTGATGTGGACATCCTTGCGGTCTCTCGCTCGGACGATGATGTAGTCTAGCAGATGCCAGTGCTTGGAGCGAGGGCATTGCTATGAAGCCTTGTACTTGTCTCTCTGATGGAACAAGGTGTTGGTTATGACAAGGTCATGTTCTAAGCATTTCGTCAGGAGGAGGGTACCATTGGAGTTGGTTTTCCCTACCCCCTCTGTACCGATCACACCTCCCCAGAGGTCTGTGTCCTTTTCAACTCTGGCGTTAAAGTCGCCAAGGAGGATCAGCTTGTCACCCGTTGGGACTAGGGAAAGGGATTGTTGAAGGCTGGAGTAGAATTCCTCTTGGGTCTCGTCTGTAGCTTCCAGTGTTGGGGCGTACGCACTGATGACCGTAGCGCACTGGTTCTGGGTTAGGCAGAAGAGTCATGAGCCGTTCGTTTACTCCGCAAGGGGAGTCTCTGAGACGCCCAACTAGCTCATTTTTTATGGCGAAGCATACCCCATGGAGGCGGCATTTTTCTTCTGGTTTACCTTTCCAGAAGAAGGTGTAACCATCACCTTGTTCCTTGAACTGACCTTCCACTCTCTGCCAAGTCTTACTTAGGGTGGCGATGTCTATGTGGAAACGTCTGAGCTCCCAGGCAACGATAGCAGTACGGTGTTCCAGTCTGTCGCTGTTGGGGTTGTCTATGAAAGTCCTGACGTTCCAGGTTCTGAACTTCATTTTAAAAGGTGGAAGATTTCTGTGCGTGAATTCTTTTATCGTGGTGTGGCCGTTGCACACCAGCTACCACATGGGCTTGACAGAGCAAGGTCCTCCTCCATCCTTTCTGCAGGTCTTCTCTCCCTGGGTTTCATAGGTTGCAGTGTCGTCCTCCTGACCTCGCTGTTGGCCTGTGCTGCACCTTCCCTGGGCTCCGACCCCGCTGCTAGTCCACACTCTGCCACTTCTGGGCCCTGACCTCGCTGCTGGTCCCTGACCTCGCTGCTGGGCCCCGACCTCGTTCCTGGGTTCCGACCTTGTTCCTGGGCCTCGACCTCGCTGCACCCGTCCCAGGCCCTGCTCCTTCCGACCTCACTCCTGAGTCCCGACTTTGCACTAGGGTCCCAACTTTGCTCCTGGGTCCCGACCGCGCTCCTGGATCCTGACCTCGCTCCTGGTTCCCGACCTCACTCCTGGGTCCCGACCGCTCTCCTGGGTCCCAACCACGCTCCTGGATCCTGACCTCGCTCCTGGTTCCCGACCTCACTCCTGGTTCCCGACCTCACTCCTGGGTCCCGACCGCGCTCCTGGGTCCCGATCGCTCTCCTGGGTCCTGACCACGCTCCTGGTTCCCGACCTCACTCCTGGTTCCCGACCGCGCTCCTGGTCTCCTGGTTCCCGACTACGCTCCTGGGCCCCAACCGCGCTCCTGGGTCCCAACCGCGCTCCTGATTCCCGCCCTCGCTCCTGGTTCCCGCCCTCGCTCCTGGGCCCCGACCTCATTGCTGGGCTCGATTTCACTCCTGGGCCTCGACCTCGCTACTCCTCCTGACCCCGCTCCTGGGCCTTGACCTCGCTCTTGGGTCCCGATCACGCTCCTAGGTCCCGACATTGCTCCTGGGTCCCGACCTCGTTGCTCCTCCCGACCTCGCTCCTGGGTCTCGATCCCGCTCCTGGGTCCCGACCTCGCTGCACCTCTCCTGATGTTGGTTTAGTTATGTTCTAAGGCCATGAAATTCCTGGGGTCCCAATCTGTCATCCATTGTTGTGCCTGTGTGATGCTTCACAGGAATACCAGCGTGCCAATGTAGGTGCTTAGTCAGTTAAGATGCTATTGATCTTGCCATCTCCCACAGCAAACGTTGAATGCTGCCTTATGAGCTTCATGGTCTTCACCAAGAAGGGGGTAAGGTACCTAAAATCCCCCACACACCGCCCCCTAGTGCCCTGCTTATGGCGGATATTTTGTGCTAAAAGATAGTGATTGAGGATAAGACTAGCAGTTGAGGTGTGTGTGCCAAGTGGCATGAAAGAGGTGGGGGTATAGGTCAGTTAAAGTGGAGGGAGAGCTTTTACAATTATGCATGTAAGTAATTGCTGTGACAATAGCTGGTAGCCATATTATAAGACGTTTTGTTGAAGCCCCTCTTAACCAGATAATACCACTTAATATTTATCCCCCAACCAATATAACTAAAACAAATTATCTAGTCATTAGATTAATAGCCATTCATAGGTTGTCAATAGGATGTTTGTCCACAAAGGTACATTCGCCACACAATGGGCTCAATTTTCCCCAGTGATTTGCACTGTTTTTTTGGCGAGTGCCACTTTTTATTGCCTAAATTTAAAAAATCCAAATTTCTCCAAAGATTGTGCGCCAACGTAACTCGGTTGCTTACAATTTTTTTAGGTTAGTTTTTTTTTGCGTCATAGGGGGCGTAACCTAGTTTTTCACATTTATGCAAGTTTGGCCAACTTACTTTTCTCCTAGGGTGGCGTATGTGACCACATCCACAAAAACTTCTGGGCACTTAAGAAAAACCAACGCACATCAAAAAATCAGCATAGAAAGACGCCATTGTTTTTATGCGAAGTTTTGGAGGGAGTCAAGAACATTAAATATTTATCATGAAGCTCAATTTTTTCCAACTGAAAACGCAGAAAATGGAAGTTTCATGCAATTCTTTAATTTTGGATTTTAAAAAAAGTGCCAAGCCACCACCGAACATCTCTAAACCGGACTCGCGGGTCGGAGTGTCGGCTGGCAGAATCGGTCCCTCGCCCGGACACGGGCCCGGGGCTTGGCTTCAAAAGAAGCCCAGGGTGGGTGGCGGAGTGTGGAAGCCGAACTGAAAGGATGAGAACCCTTACACTATGCAGCAAGCAGCAACAAATGAAGCCTGGTGGGGTGAAGCGGTGTTTCCCGATCTAAGCAAGCCTATTGCGCATGCTAAGACCTGGGTGTGGTCCATACTCGGGCGTCGACCTTGGAGAGAGAGACAACAAAGAAACTTGTCCTGCCTGCTGTTTTGAGTTTGCAAAGGTACAATTTAATCATGGGGGCAATACTGACAATGTCATACCTCGTGCAAGCCTTCTGCATGATGCTGCTGTGGAGGAGACAATTGATTCAACGTCTTCGCATGAGGAACCTCTGAGCATATAGGATGATGGGCAGGAGGCCTTACCCACGTCGGATATATCGAGACAGGCGTTCATACCCGCACCTGAGTGATGCAGATTGTGTGAGAAGGCTGCGTTTTCGCAAAGAAGTTGTAACCAAGATCTGTGAGTTAGTAAAAGCAAACCTGCAACCTAGATGCATCAGGAGGACTGCTTTATCAGTTGAAGTGAAGGTTACAGCTGCACTTTCATTCTATGCATCTGGATCGTTCCAGGCCACAATTGGGGATGTGTGCGCCATTTCTCAACATGCAACACATATCTGCATTCGGCAGGTGACTGCTGCACTATATGCCCGGAGGAATGACGACATAAAGTTCTCCATGATCGCCCAGGAAATGCGTGACAGGGCTGTGGGCTTCTCCAGGATTGCTGGCTTCCCAAAGGTACAGGGCTGCATTGATTGTACCTACATCGCCTTGCGAGCACCTTTGGAGGATTCCGAGATGTACAGGAAATGAAAAGGCTTCCACTCCATTAATGTGCAACTCGTGTGTGACGACATGCATCGCATCATGTCAGTTGATGCAAGATACCCTGGGAGCAGCCATGATGCATTCATCCTACACGACAGCACTTTTTCTGCCATGTTTCAGCAGCAGCCAGAAGGGCAAAGCTGGCTACTGGGAGACAAAGGGTACGGCCTCACCACCTGCCTCATGATGTCCTTACGCGTAACCCGGACTTAAGCTGACCGAGAATACAACATATCGCACATTGCAACGTGCAGCATCATAGAGAGGACCATTGGCATCTTGAAATAGTGTTTCTGATGTCTGGATCATTCCGGAGGCTACTTGCAGTACTCCCCTGAAATTGTCGGTCAGTTCACTGTTGTGTGCTGCATGCTGCATAACTTAGCCATCATGAGGCAGCAGCAGCTGAAAGTAGAAGACCCATCTGAGGTGAGAGTGGCTGATGGTGAGAAGGAAGATGCAGATGACGAGGAGGAGGTTGAGGAAGCCATGCAACTATCTAAACCCGAGCATGACGGAGGAGGGCGGACCGTTGTGCCCCTTTAATGATTGCTCAAACCTTGCGCCAGCAGCTCATCCGTGAATGCTTTGCTCTCTGAAGGCTTCTTTACTTCAAAAAGTTGTGTTAATAATGGAACAAATAATGGAAATGATTCAGTTATTATTTAAAATATATTTTATTCAAAAGTTTAACAATCACTTGTTTGTACTTAACTTAACTTTAATAAAAATATTCTTGTATCAAACTTTAAAGTTTTCAGTTAAGATCACTTACAAACTTTAAGATCACTTACAAACTCTGAGCTCACTTAAAAACTTTAAGATCACTTACAAACTTCTAAACTTGTAAATTTACATAACTTGCAAAAAACTTTTAATTTGAGAAGTTACAACAGTAACAACAATAATAACAACAACAACAGCAAAGAAAGGCTGCAACCATCTCTCCTCCACCTTATTCTAAGACCACCCACTGCACTTGGTCTTGTTGACTCTACCCCTGCCTGCAGACGGTGGTGCAGCGTTTCTCAGGTTGGTGCCAAGCTTATTCTTTCGAACATCTCAGGTAATGTGCACTTCTTGATTGGGTGGGGTGGGAGGGGGAGGGGCATGCGGTAATGTGGAAGGTCCGGCTTGGGCCTCTAAAGAGGCTGATCTGGGGCTTGGTGTGGAAGTGGCAGTTGATTCTGTCAATGGGCGCGGGGTCTTGGCGTGTTCCCTTATTGCAGCAGTTAACTCTGACATTCCCTCCCTCATGTGCCCTGACAGCATCTCAACTATCTCCAACATTCCCTCCCTCATGTTCGCCAACAGTGTCCCTGATGTTCACTGACAGCGCATCACCTACCTGCGACATTCCCTCGCTCATGTGCACCGACAGTGTTCCCATTTCTTGTGAGAGTGTTGTTACTACTCCCGACAGTCCCGTTACCTCATCACCCACACGTGTAAGGTCAATGCTCTCCGCACTCATTGCCATCATCTGAACCACATCTGTTAGACCCTGCACCTCGGGAGAGCGCTGTCGAGCTCTCCTTCCCCTTCTCACTCTGGGTGTGGCTCGCTGCATCCCACTGGGACCCGCAGCTTCGAACGGTGGTGCCCTGGGTGTGCCTCGCTGCATCCCACTGGGACCCGCAGTCTCGGACGATGGGGACCTGGGTGTGCCTCGCTGCACCCCACTGGAATCCCCAGCCTCGGACTGTAGGAAATCATGGAATGTCCCAATAACACTCGTACCATTCAGGAAAGGTGCTGGCAATTCAGCGGACAGCACCTGCACTTCCTCCAGAGTGAGTACAACAGTGGGGGCTTCATCCATCACCTCCTCCTACCCCTCACCCCCATGCTCTTGGTCTGGAAGGTGGGATTGGAAGATGTTCTCTTCAGGCTCGTCCGCGTCTGAATCTTCTTCTGCATTGTCAGGGTTGGCCTCAAGTTCTGCAAAATATAACAGAACAGACAAATGGTTAGCAGCAGAAGGGGGGGCAATGTGAGTGGCATGAGTAGGCTCACACAGCGCAGGCAGCAGGCTGATTTGAAGGACCACGATGAATGATAGCACATTGCATCAACCGAAGCGTAGCTGACAGACATCCCCATGAACCAAAGCATGGCTAGCCTGTGCAGTACTTAACATTTAGCAAAGCCAGGGTGTGGAATTTGCAGGACTTACGCTCTCCTCGAGTGTGGGCCCAGCTTGTGCAGTGGTGGTTGCTTTTCTCCAGGCAGAACCCATCAAAGCAGCGACCCTCGCTTCCAAGTGTGTCAATGGGTGCAGATTTGCCGGGCCTCCTCCTGTTTGAGTTCTTTCCCTTTTGTTGTGTGCCACCTTTGCAAAGATGAAAAAATAACTTTTTAGACAGGGTGGGCCCAAAGTTGATGAAGGCCTCCGCCCGCCCAAGTGCTGTCCAAAGGACCGGCGATGGCCATCGAGGTACCTGATGCTTCTTTGGGCGGGATTTACATCACCAAGGTCCCTCGAAGGTCAGCGGGTGGCGACTGAGGGACTTACTCTGCTAATTTGGGCAGCAGCCGGCGAGAGCGCTCATTCTCGGCGGCAGAGTCGCTTGCCGCCCAAGTGCCAAGGATGGAGTCGGGCCCACGGAGAGTCGAAGACCTAAAAATAAAAATCATTAGCCAAAAATAAAAAAATTATTGGAAGACCTTCAGGGGACCCCATCAAGGTAAGTCGCTGCGGAAAAAACACATAAAAAATGTTCACTAACCTTTTTTCCACGATCTTTGGACTTACCATCAGGAACAGACCAGCCTCCAGCTAGCGGTCCACCCCCGTTCTGCCGTCGAATCCCGCCCGCATGAATATCGCATCTCAGTGGGCGGGAGTCCACTTACGCTACTCGGCCATCTGCTGACGTCAGTGGGCCCTTCCTGGCAGCTTTCCCCTCCTGCCCGCTCCAGGCCACGTCGAAAGTGGCATTGGGCGGATGTTGCAGAGGAATGTCGGCGGCAGTCGGCGCTAAGTTCAGCAATTTCGGGTTCAGTGCTTTCTGTTGGGTGGGACATATACAGATGGTCACATTTACAATTGCAATTCCAGTGAATAAATGAAAATATTTACTTGCATTAACTACTTGACCAAGGTCCTGCCACTTCATTTTGCACTGGCCTCCAGACCTCGGGGTGGTCACCATTGCACAGTAATCTTCTGCAAGTTGGTTCCAGCCTTCATTTCTTTTAGTGAAACTTTTATGCTTAAATAAAGGGGACTACAGTGGGATGAAGCAGAGTTGGCTAAAGTAGACTGGGAACACAGACTAAACGGTGGCACAATTGAGGAACACTGGAGAACTTTTAAGGAGCTCTTTCATAGTGCTCAACAAAAATATATTCCAGTGAAAAAGAAGGGCGGTAAGAGAAGGGGCAATCAGCCGTGGATAACCAAGGAAATAAAGGAGAGTATCAAATTAAAAACCAATGCGTATAAGGTGGCCAAGTTTAGTGGGAAACTAGAAGATTGGGAAAATTTTAAACGACAGCAAAGAATGACTAAGAAGGCAATAAAGAAAGGAAAGATAGATTACGAAAGTAAACTTGCACAAAACATAAAAACAGATAGTAAAAGCTTTTACCGATATATAAAACGGAAAAGTAAATGTTGGTCCCTTAGAGGCTGAGAAGGGGGATTTAATAATGGGAAATGTGGAAATGGCTGAGATCTCAAACAATTATTTTGCTTCGGTCTTCACAGTGGAAGACACAAAAACCATGCCAAGAATTGCTGGTCACGGGAATGTGGGAAGGGAGGACCTTGAGACAATCACTATCACTAGGGAGGTAGTGCTGGACAGGCTAATGGGATTCAAGGTAGACAAGTCCCCTGGTCCTGATGAAATGCATCCCAGGGTATTAAAAGAGATGGCGGAAGTTATAGCAGATGCATTCGTTATAATCTACCAAAACTCTCTGGACTCTGGGGAGGTACCATCGGATTGGAAAGCAGCTAATGTAATGCCTCTGTTTAAAAAAGGGGGCAGACAAAAGGCAGGTAACTATAGGCCGGTTAGTTTAACATCTGTAGTGGGGAAAATGCTTGAAACTATCATTTAGGAAGAAATAGCGGGACATCTAGATAGTAATAGTGCAATCAAGCAGACGCAACATGGATTCATGAAGGGGAAATCATGTTTAACTAATTTACTGGAATTCTTTGAGGATGGTGGATAGAGGTGTATTGATGGATGTGGTGTATTTGGATTTCCAAAAGGCATTCGATAAGGTGCCACACAAAATATTACTGCAGAAGATAAAGGTACGCGGAGTCAGAGGAAATGTATCAGCATGGATAGAGAATTGGCTAACTAACAGAAAGCAGAGAGTTGGGATAAATGGGTCCTTTTCAGGTTGGCAATCGGTGGTTAGTGGTGTGCCACAGGGATCGGTGCTGGGACCACAACTGTTTACAATATACATAGTTGACCTGGAAGAGGGGACAGAGTGTAGTGTAACAAAATTTGCAGATGACACAAAGATTAATGGGAAAGCGGGTTGTGTAGAGGACACAGAGAGGCTGCAAAGAGATTTAGATAGGTTAAGCGAATGGGCTAAGGTTTGGCAGATGGAATACAATGTCGGAAAATGTGAGGTCATCCACCTTGGAAAAAAAAACAGTAAAAGGGAATATTATTTGAATGGGGAGAAATTACAACATGCTGCGGTGCAGAGGGACCTGGGGGTCCTTGTCCATGAATCCCAAAAAGTTAGTTTGCAGGTGCAGCAGGTAATCAGGAAGGCGAATGGAATGTTGGCCTTCATTGCGAGAGGGATGGAGTACAAAAGCGGGGAGGTCCTGCTGCAACTGTATCGGGTATTGGTGAGGACGCACCTGGAGTACTGCGTGCAGTTTTGGTCACCTTACTTAAGGAAGGATATACTAGCTTTGGAGGGGGTACAGAGACGATTCACTAGGCTGATTCCGGAGATGAGGGGGTTACCTTATGATGATAGATTGAGTAGACTGTGTCTTTACTCATTGGAGTTCAGAAGGATGAGGGGTGATCTTATAGAAACATTAAAATAATGAAAGGGATAGACAAGATAGAGGCAGAGAGGTTGTTTCCACTGATCGGGGAGACTAGAACTAGGGGGCACAGCCTCAAAATACGGGGGAGCCAATTTAAAACCGAGTTGAGAAGGAATTTCTTCTCCCAGAGGGTTGTGAATCTGTGGAATTCTCTGCCCAAGGAAGCAGTTGAGGCTAGCTCATTGAATGTATTCAAATCACAGACAGATAGATTTTTAACCAATAAGGGAATTAAAGGTTCTGGGGAGCGGGCGGGTAAGTGGAGCTGAGTCCACGGCCAGATCAGCCATGATCTTGTTGAATGGCGGAGCAGGCTCGAGGGGCTAGATGGCCTACTCCTGTTCCTAATTCTTATGTTCTTATGACCTCTGCTTGTTTTCAGCTCGTGCCATCTGGCCTCAATTACAGTAACTAGTGCCTCCACTTCATACTGTAAGAAATTCTTGGCCCTTGAGCCGCGTTGCATCTTGTACTGCAGCTCCGATTTTTGCAATGATAATTAAAGTTCTCACACACAACTGGCTCTTTAAAAATGGCCGAATGCAGGCTGGGAGCTGTACTGGGCATTCGCGCCCATAGCAATCACGTCAAAAATGTTATTTTTTTTAGCGCAAGGGCAGAAGGGGGGGGGCATCGTTTTTTTGGCGCAGACATTAGGCTCCAATCCCCGAAGCTAAAGGACAGACTGCACGGTACCAATTTCAAATAATAGAACAGGGAAACTTGCTGCTTAATTTTTTGGAGTTGTCGAGGCCAAAAACAACGTGCGAAACTCTAGCAATTCGCCGAAAAACAACATTAGGGAAAATTGAGCCCAATAAGTTTGAAAAATAACCGAACATTAACCTGTGTGCACCATAACCAAAGAATCCAATATATAACATAGCAGACAAAACGCTTCATTTTTTTAACAGCAGACGGCTCTATTTGGGGAATTGTACAAGGCAGCAGGCGTTGCATAATCAAGCATGCAAGCCAACTCTATTCTCAGTGCGCCATTTTTTGCAATGAACAAAATTTGAGAATTTTGGGACCTATGCTGGTGACCAGTACAAATCTCAGTAAATCTACCAAAATTATTTCAGTGATTGCTATGATGGATTTAGTGGTTTTTGCACCTTCTCCTCCATAGCTCAGTTCGTGAAAATTAAATGAATGCAACAATGTACAGATGGCTTTGGTTTGTAAGAGTTGGCTTTTTAAAGATGAGTAACACTTTGCATTATTGTTTGGAAAGTAGTGTTTATATGGCTTGTTACTTTATCTGCATTTTAAGAACATAAGAATTTGGAGCAGGAATAGGCCATTCGGCCCCTCGAGCCTGCTCTGCTTCAGTGAGATCATGGCTGATCTTCTACCTCAACTCCACTTTGCTGCACTATCCCCATATCCCTTGATTCCTTTAATATCCAAAAATCTATCAATCTCTGTCTTGAATACACTCAAAGACAGCCTCCATAGCCCTCTGGAGTAGAGAATTCTAAAGATTCACCACCCTCTCAGTGAAGAAGTTTCAACTCATTTCAGTCCTACATGGCCGACCCCTTATTCTGAGACTGGGCCCCAAATACCACATTGCCGTTTTTTGGCGTTACTTCTGATTAATGGCCGTTTTTTTTGTCTGAAATAATGGCAAAAAAATAAGACCGAAGTTTCGCCAAAATTATTTTTCATTTTGGCGTAGTGCAGAAATAGCTCCATTTTTTTAGGATGGAGCTAATTTTTTCCGCCGTAAAAATTATGCCCGTTCTGCGCATGCCCAAGCATTTAGGTTTCCCGGGTAACACGAGGCACAATGGAAGGGAATGAGCTGTCTCGCTCCGGTTCCCGTGGGAGGAAGGAAATGTGGGCTGAGGGCTGCTTTTATATCATTGTGTAGAGGGAACTTTACTCTGTAGCTTACCCATGCTGCCCTGCCCTGGGAGTGTTTTGATGCTGAAATGTGAACTCCCCCTCCGAGCCGCCAGACTCTGCCGACGGCTCACAAATGGCCCACCGCGGCTGCCTCTATCCCTAGCCAAATGGCCTGCCGCAGCCGCCCCTGTCCCTGGCCAAATGGCCCGCCGCAGCCGCCCCTATCCCTGGCCAAATGGCCGTCCCTCTCCCCGGCCGAGTTGCCCGAAGAATCGGTTGCTTTCAGTCTCTGTTGAGAGGTGAATTGGTATCGGAAGAATTAAATTGTAGCAACACAATTACATAGCACAACTGATGACATCAGCTACATACAGAATGATTTTGAAGTGTCAGTGTTTTATCATAGTGAAAATAAAATAACTTTCTTTCATAATGAAGTAGTTCAAAAATAATATTGCATCACTACATTCAATAGGAACATAATAAATACAGATCAACACAACTAATCAATCCTAAGCCTAGGGGTAATGGCCGAGATCCTCCCGTTAACATCGATTTCGATCGGACTCTGACTTGGTAAGGCAAGGTTTTAAAAAGTGGTCCTTTGGCGAAACGGGCAAAAATGGCGTTATGGGTATTTTTGACCCCGAGTGACGTCAGAAAACGGTACTTAAAAAAAAAACAGCCGTTATCCGTTAAGAATGGCGTTATACCATTGGCGAAACTAGAAAAATTGCCTTAAATTAAGTTAGCCCCAAAAAACACTGTTAGCTCCAAAAAAACGGAGTTAAATGGTGGCTAATTTTGGGCCCTCTCAGAGACCCTTGATTCTGAACTCTAGCCAGAGGAAACATCCTCCCTGCATGTACCCTGTCAAGCCTTTTAAGAATTTTGTATGTTTCAATGAGATCACCACTCATTCTTCTAAACTCTAGAGAATATAGGCCTAGTCTACTCAATCTCTCCTCATGGGACAATCCCCCGATCCCAGGAATCAATCTGGTGAACCTTTGTTACACTCCCACAATGACAAGTATATCCTTCCTTAGGTAAGGAGATCAAAACTGTACACAATACTCCAGGTGCAGTCTCATCAGGGCCCTATATAATTGCAGTAAGATGTCTTTACTCTTATACTCAAAGCCTCTTGTAATAAAGGCCAACATACCATTTGCTTTCTTAATTGCTTGCTGTACCTGCATGTTAATTTTCAGTGATTCGTGTACAAGGACACCCAGGTCCCTCTGAACACCAATATTTCCCAATCTCTCACCATTTAAAAAATACTCTGCTTTTCTATTTTTCTTACCAAAGTAGATAACTTCACATTTCTCCACATCATATTCCATTTGCCATGTTCTTGTCCACTCACTTAGCCTGTCTATATCCACTTGAAGTCTCTATGCATCCTCCTCACAACTTGCATTCCTACCAGCAAACTTGTATATATTACATTTGGTCTTCTCATCTAAATCATTGATATAGATTGTGAATAGCTGGGGCCCCAAGCACCGATCCTTACGGCACCCCACTCATTACAGCCTGCCAACCCGAAAATGATCCGTTTATTCCTACTCTCTTGTTTTCTATCCGTTAACCAATCCTCAATCCATGCTAGTATATTACCCCCAATCCCATGAGCCCTAATTTTGTTCAATAACCTCTTGTGTGGCACCTTACCGAAAGCCTTCTGAAAATCCAAGTACGCCACACCCATTGGTTCCCCCTTATCTATTCCGCTAGTTACAACCTCAAAAAACTCAACACGATTTCCCTTTCATAAGTCTGTGTTAACTCTGCCCAATCCTATTATTATTTTTTCAATGCCCTGTTACAATGTCCTTATTAATAGATTCTAGCATTTTCCCTACTACTAATGTCAGGCTAACTGGTCTGTAGTTCCCCGTTTTCTCACTCCCTCCTTTCTTAAATAGCAGGGTTACATTAGCTACCTTCCGATCTGCAGGAACCGTTCTACAACCTGGAATTTTGGAAAATGGCAACCAATGCATCCACTATCTCTATAGCCACCTCTTTCAAAACTCTAGTATGTAGACCATCAGGTCCAAGGGATTTATCAGCTTTCGGTCTCATTAATTTCTCCAGTACTATTTTTTACTAATATTAATTTATTTCAATTCCTCATTCTCGCTAGACTCTTGGCACGCCACTATTTTTATTGATGCATTATTTTTGTTGCTGTTGAGGCCTGATTTCTTGCATTGCAAAATATTTTACTTCTTTCTCCCAATTGCTATTTGATTTGCAGCAAACAAAGTAGGCAGATTTGGAATTCCTTTGGGAGTTCCAATGACATTCTTAGAGTTGGAGGAGAAATATAAGTTCTTGAGGAAATAAGAAAGGCAGATGCAACTATACATAATGCTTTATGCACATATTCTTACCCCAGTATTCCCATTTATGGTCCAGTATGTCCTTCCTGAATATGTTAGAGAATCCTGCCGTCAAGGAGGCTGCCGCATAGCTATACCATCTCCTAAAGGTCAAAGTGAAGACAGCTTGGGCTGGTTTTAAGGTTCTGGTCATTTCAGGGTGGTAATGGCGGTGGCGCTGTAAAGTTTGCACCTCAGTAAGCAAAATTCATTAGCTGGGCCCTGCATGTGGGGTGGAGCGCGAAGGGAGGCGTTACACACCTCTTTTAGGGCGCAAGGCCGGCTGGGCAACTGAAATTCCATTGCTAAAGAACCGGCCTCGGAGTGCCCTAAGAGAGGTTTCTGTGGAAGAAAAAAAAAAATCGCACCTGAAAATACAACAAACATTCCCAATACCTTAAACACCCCACAATAAGCTACATTGCAAAAATAAAACTAAACAAAACAATCAAACTTACCTCAGTCGCCAATTCCATCACTCACTGCCACCAGGACAGCTCTGATCTGGTTTTCCAGGTGGTCGCATCACGGCGCACTACGGGGCACTATAGGGTGAGCGCACAACAAATGTCACCACGCAGTTGAAACCGGCAACGTTGCATGCTGGCTTGATACTCCCGGGCGGTGCTGCTTTGTGCCCCCACAAAACCGTCAGCAAATATCCCGGCGGGGCACAGGGAGATGGCTGCCCGTGGAAACCATCCCTGCCGCCATTACCTCCCCTCCTGGGCACGAACAGAGGCGCCAACATAGGAAAAACCAGCCCCTTGTATCAAAGAGACAGTTCTTCCCTGTTGGTTTGAAGACCACTACTGCAGTAAGCTTTTATGCCTCTGAATACGCAAAGCCATCACTGGCAACCTAGGTTAAATCAGTTTTTTTGCTGTCCAAAGTGCAACAACAGAGGCTTGGTTTGCAAAGGATGACATGATTGTCACTTTCCTTTCAGAGAGAAGACAGGGTACAGAACTTTTTCTAGGAGTTCCACCAAGAATGCAGAGCATTGCAAATGGCAACCATGTTCTTTATAGACTGTTAAGCCTGGCTGCCATCTCCTTACGTGCATGGTGTCACATTGTCCTCTGGGGAAGGTGGCTTGGAGTGCCAAACAACACAACCCTCCTTGTACCTGCAGCACATCAATTTTGCTAGTCATCAAACAGGGTTAGATTATGCACGGAATCATCACTTGCCTATAGACTCAATTTCTTGCCTCCACGTTGGATGTCCTTTCATTTCATTTACTCCTGCCAGGGATTTGGCAAAGACTGAAATATATGTAAAATCTATTTTGCGCCTTTAGAAAGGCTAAAAGAATATTTGACTAAAATGCAGCCAATTTTCTTTACATTTAGTTGCTACCCAGAGATTCCGCTCGCCACCTCCCTCCACCATTAGGCAGCTGTCAGTGCAAGACCAGAGCTCATGTTAATTATTCAAATGAACTGACCCTGGAAAATTTTAGGCAGTCAGGTCAGTGTGTACTTCAATTTGACAGAATCACAAAATTAGCCCTTATAGCTAAGTCTGTGATTTGTGATAAAAACTAACTTGAAAGCAGCTCTTGGAGCAAAGAGCTTTGGAGATAAACTATTTGTCACAAGAATTAGAAATTTTCTCGGATTTGGAACTGAAAAGAGTAAAAGTCACATTTTTTAAATATCAGATGAATTGAGCCATATATTCGCACTGAAAGTCAACAGATGATAGTTATTTTCTGACTGTGGCATTTTTAATTATTTTTTGTCTGTGTTAAAAACTGGCTATTGGATATAAATAAGACTAATTTCTAACAGAGTCTGTTTTCACAGTTGAGAAATGCTGGTGGACTAGAGCCACTTGTTGAATTGCTGAATTCTGATGATGATGAAGTGAGGCGCAATGCATGCTGGGCTGTACTTGTCTGTGGAAAAGATGAGCTCACAACAACTGAACTTTGTAAACTGGGGTAAGTATGGAGAACAACAAGCAGCTATAATTGGATGCTAAGTTTCAGAAAGCAAAAATTAATACAACATCCTTTCCAATTCTATGAATCTTTGAAGTGATTTGTCATAACAAGTCAATTATAGTGCATAACACTGCATAGTAGATGTTTTAGATTATAAATGCGCTTTAGATAACTTTTATTGCTACGGCTCCTTCATAATCTTGTAGGTATTTATGCAAGCTTTTCTCCTCAGGAAGCAGCATTTAAATTGCCTTTCTTGGCTTCTGCCCAGTGCATTTAGTAATTACATTTTACTGCATCTGTTAGACATTAAAAATAATCACTTTATACAGGTGGATTAAACATTTCTGTGTTTTGTAAAGCTTGTGTTCTGCTATTCTCTGGTAAGTGCTATATAGCAGTTTCAGTTTCATTTATGTTAATGGAACATATACAGGTAGTAAGAATTTGCAATCATGCTCAACAAGGAGCAGTTACCGCTAACACAGTATGGATTATATTGTAATTACCACATTCTCTTTATTGTAGTATTGACTGAGATGTGCTCATATCAGTCTATCACAAATTCAACTTAAATCAATTGTAAATTTATATTACATAAGATAATAAAATGTATATGTGATGATGAAAAACTGATGGCATAATTATTTTAAATTATTTTACCTATTTGTCATTTATTTTCTTTCTCTTTCTTTTGATATCCAAAGGCCATCTCACTAAGAAAAATAGGTGATCTGCTTGCTCTCGGGCCTCTGCCTATGCTGTAATATAGCTTGCTGTTAGGACCACACTGGAATACTCCAGCGTGATTCTCGCTTTGATTTTCCATCCTCCCTAAGTGAAAGGAAACATATGTCCTTACATAGCTGGTTTGCTGTCCAAGTCATGTTTAGTTAAGTCCAATATTAGTTGGTCTCTTAATCATCTGGAAATGCTCAATAAAGGACCAGTGGCATTTCTGATACCACTTAAACTGCATTTAGACAGCTATTTTTTAGTATCTTGGAGTACAACGTTTGGATGTCTGATTGAGCCAATTAGAATAGTTTGGAGCAAGTAAATTTTATTTTGGATTGGCATCCTGGTCGAAAGGTTCATACTTCTTCTGAGTTCATGCCAAGATATTTAGTGGCATATCCTATTTAAGGAGCGAAGCATTGCCATCAGCGTAAGGGAGAATGTACTACACTATTAGTTAAAAAGTGAAAATGCTTTGGTGGATGGGGAAGATTAGTTAATCAGAAGGACAGAAAAACCTATCATTAAACTCAGTTTGAAAATACCCTATAATCAGTTCACTAGAGAAGCAAGTCCAACATCAGCTCCAAATTGTACAACTCTCAGAAAAGCTGTCAGGATGGGTGGAAGATAGTCACATGGCTCACGTATGTTTCTATCAACCAGTGATGTTTCATCCAAATGGAAAGCAGCAAACATCACAATTTTTCATTCACAATGGTTTCCATGAGCTTTCATACAGTTGTCAGTGGGGATACTGGTCTGTAGTTAAGTGGATGTGACTTGGATCCATCTTAATGGGTACAATGTATTCTGCTTTCCACTTGGATGGACAACATTGGCAAGGAGTAGTTGAAATGGATGATTTAGGGAAACAGCCAGTTCTTCAAATAGGCTTTTGAGAACCAGAACATCTGCGTTATCAGGCTTATTAATGGATTAACTTGTCTTAATGTTTGCAATTTACTTTATTAAAAATATATGTTTGTGCTTATTGAGATGAAGGACTCCAATTCTTGGAAATTAAAGCATCCAGTAATCCAATGATCAGATACAATGGCGAACTCTAATTGCCCTCAAAATGTGCCTAAATTCAACTCATAAAAAAGCATTCTTAATGCAATAACATGACTTTCATTTCCAACATTCCTGTTCAGCCATTGAGTGAGTCTCATGAACTGGTATTGACAAACCACTAACTTGGTTTGGACTTCCCAAATTCACTTTACTTGGAACCCTTAACATCCATCCAAGAGACTTCTCAAATTGTTTTCAAGTATTTTTATTTTTGGCTGAAAGTCCAGTGCAATAGGTGAAAGGACAACTTTCATAACCAGTGTGTCATCCAGTCTTCTAGTTTGCTTTCGAAGTAAGTAATCTCTTTTTATATTTCATTTTGCTGTACAGAGTTTTGGAAATCCTGCAAGAAATAAACCAGTCCTCACAAAACCGGAATAGTTTTAGTGATGCAGCTGTGGACAGACTGCTTGACCATAATGCAGCTCTCAAATATATTCTGACTGGCTACTTGTCATCCAGTGATATCATCACAGATGGTTTCTATGATCCTGGTCAGGTAATTTATCTCACTTTGAGCTAATAAACAACTAATTCAATGAAAAATAAGTGACCTAGGGCCCTGTTCTCTGCTATGGCTTGAGGTTAGTTCAGCAGCAGCAACGACAACTGCATGTCAGAATCTGAGTTCTCTGGCATCAAATTGGAGAAAGATCTTTAGCATGACTTTTTGCTGCATAAGAAATAGGAGCAGGAGTAGGCCATTTGGCCCCTCGAGCCTGCTGCGCCATTTAATAAGATCATGGCTGATCTGATCTTGGGCTCGGCTCCACTTCCCTGCCCGCTCCTCATAACCCTTCACTCCCTTATTGTTCATAAATCTATCTATCTCCACCTTAAATATATTCAATGACCTAGCCTCCACAGCTCTCTGGGGCAGAGAATTCCAAAGATTTATGACCCTGTGAGAGAAGAAATTCCTCCTCATCTCAGTTCTAAATGGGCGACCCCTTATTCTTAAACTGTGCCCTCTAGTTCTAGATTCCCTCACAAGTGGAAACATCTTCTCTGCATCTACCTTGTCCAGCCCCTTCAGTATCTTATATGTTACAATAAGATCACCTAAACTCCAATGAGTATAGGCCCAACCTGCTCAACCTTTTTTCATAAGTCAACCCCTTCATCTCAGGAATCAACCGAGTGAACCTTCTCTGAACTACCTCCAATGCAAGTATAACCCTCCTTAAACAAGGGGCCCGAACTTGGTGAAAGCTAAGTTCCACCCAAGTGCCGCCCAAAGGACCGGCGAGATACCGGACGGTACTTTCGCCAGGAGTTTCGTAAAAAAAGTCCTTGAAAGACCAGCGGCGGCAAAAAAGGGACTTACGCCATGAATCTGGGCGACAGCGGGCAGGAGCTCCCAATCTCAGCGGCAAGTGCAATCCTCACCTAAGTGCCATCGAGGATTGAGTCGGGCTCAGGGTGGGGGACACATAAAAATAAAAATTTGCACAAAAAAACCCCCCTGGAAAGCCTTCAGGGGACCCCATCCACATAAATCGCTGAAAAACAAATAAATAAATAAAAGAAGTTTACTAACCTTTTTTTACAGGTCTGGCGGCCTAGTGGAGGCCATCAGAGGCCTTGCGGAGTGCGCATGCCCTCCCCTTTAAGCGAAGGGGATGGGCGTTGAAGTGCATCAGCGCTGCAGTAGCACCTCAGAAACTGCCTGCAAAGTGGAGAGTGCAACAAAGTCCCGGCCCCACATGGTTACCGGCCCCAATTTCGCCCCCCCCTGTATTTTGGTGCAGTCCTTCACATTTTTAGCTGTAGCCCCCAATTTTGTTTCATTTGCAAATTGTGACGCTATACTTCCAATTTCTGAGCCCACATAATTTATGAAAATGCTGAACAGTCTTATGAGAAGAAGAATCAACTGTTGTATCCTGTATGCACTGTAAAGTCCTGTCCCCTCAGTACAGATTCACACGAGGCATGTAGTGAAGTCAAGGTCACTCTGGACCTGCATCTTTATTTCACAGCTCTGGAATGCTGCACTTGCCTGAGACCTGTCCTTATATACCTGTCTCTTGCAAGTGCACCCCTGGTGGTAAGGTATGCTGGTGGTTACAGGTCATATCTTATTACAGTCATGTATAGCATGTTAGGATACAGTTATATATAATAATGTAAGATACATGACATGCACTGTATTGCAAACGAGAGGACAGGGCCTAAGACAGCAGTTTGGCATGTATCAGAAAGGACCTTTGAGGTTGATTGAGTCTTGCATTCCTTCTTTGAAGTTCTTCACTCTTTTCCCTAAAGTGTCGAAAGTTGGCCTTGACAGCTTCCTGCACTCAGACACTCAAAGCACCCAGAGTGGCTGTACGTGCTTACAGACATTGTAGTTATGCCCTTGGAGATTGAGATTGCAATTTGCATTATACAGGCATTCAGCTGTGAGAGCCCTTACTCCATGCTTCTAGTCAGTTGAACTACAGTAAGTCATGCATTCCATATCATCTAGGTACCATTTAAAATGCACCATGGAATTGAATGAGCTTTTTTAATACCAATAGCATATTTCAGTATCCTCTGTTCAATGGATCTGAACAGAGATTTGCATCCCTTTGTTACATAGAAACATAGAAAATAGGTGCAGGAGTAGGCCATTCGGCCCTTCTAGCCTGCACTGCCATTCAATGAGTTCATGGCTGAACATGCAACTTCAGTACCCTATTCCTGCTTTCTCACCATACCCTTTGATCCCCCTAGTAGTAAGGACTACATCTAACTCTTTTTTGAATATATTTAGTGAATTGGCCTCAACAACTTTCTGTGGTAGAGAATTCCACAAGTTCTCTGGGTGAAGAAGTTCCTCCTCATCTCGGTCCTAAATGGCTTACCCCTTATCCTTAGACTGTGACCCCTGGTTCTGGACTTCCCCAACATTGGGAACATTCTTCCTGCATCTAACCTGTCAAAACCCATCAGAATTTTAAACGTTTCTATGAGGTCCCCTCTCATTCTTCTGAACTCCAGTGAATACAAGCCCAGTTGATCCAGTCTTTCTTGATAGGTCAGTCCCGCCATCCCGGGAATCAGTCTGGTGAACCTTCGCTGCACTCCCTCAATAGCAAGAATGTCCTTCCTCAGGTTAGGAGACCAAAACTGTACACAATACTCCAGGTGTGGCCTCACCAATTCCCTGTACAACTGTAGCAACACCTCCCTGCCCCTGTACTCAAATCCCCTAGCTATGAAGGCCAACATGCCATTTGCTTTCTTAACCGCCTGCTGTACCTGCATGCCAACCTTCAATGACTGATGTACCATGACACCCAGGTCTCGTTGCACCTCCCCTTTTCCTAATCTGTCACCATTCAGATAATAGTCTGTCTCTCTGTTTTTACCACCAAAGTGGATAACCTCACATTTATCCACATTATACTTCATCTGCCATGCATTTGCCCACTCACCTAACCTATCCAAGTCACTCTGCAGCCTCATAGCATCCTCCTCGCAGCTCACAGTGCCACCTAACTTAGTGTCATCCGCAAATTTGGAGATACTACATTTAATCTCCTCGTCTAAATCATTAATGTACAGTGTAAACAGCTGGGGCCCCAGCACAGAACCTTGCGGTACCCCACTAGTCACCATTCTGAAAAGTACCCATTTACTCCTACTCTTTGCTTCCTGTCTGACAACCAGTTCTAATCCATGTCAGCACACTACCCCCAATCCCATGTGCTTTAACTTTGCACATTAATCTTTTGTGTGGGACCTTGTCGAAAGCCTTCTGAAAGTCCAACTATACCACATCAACTGGTTCTCCCCTGTCCACTCTACTGGAAACATCCTCAAAAAATTCTAGAAGATTTGTCAAGCATGATTTCCCTTTCACAAATCCATGTTGACTTGGACCTATCATGTCACCTCTTTCCAAATGCGCTGCTATGACATCCTTAATAATTGATTCCATCATCTTACCCACTACTGATGTCAGGCTTACCGGTCTATAATTCCGTTTTCTCTCTCCCTCCTTTTTTAAAAAGTGGGGTTACATTGGCTACCCTCCACTCGATAGGAACTGATCCAGAGTCAATGGAATGTTGGAAAATGACTGTCAATGCATCCACTATTTCCAAGGCCACCTCCTTAAGTACTCTGGGATGCAGTCCATCAGGCCCTGGGGATTTATCGGCCTTCAATCCCATTAATTTCCCCAACACAATTTCCCGACTAATAAGGATTTCCCTCAGTTCCTCCTCCTTACTAGACCCTCTGACCCCTCTTATATCCGGAAGGTTATTAGTGCCCTCCTTAGTGAATACCGAACCAAAGTACTTGTTCAATTGGTCCGCCATTTCTTTGTTCCCCGTTATGACTTCCCCTGATTCTGACTGCAGGGGACCTACGTTTGTCTTTACTAACCTTTTTCTCTTTACATATCTATAGAAACTTTTACAATCCGTCTTAATGTTCCCTGCAAGCTTCTTCTCGTACTCCATTTTCCCTGCCCTAATCAAACCCTTTGTCCTCCTCTGCTGAGTTCTAAATTTCTCCCAGTCTCCGGGTTCACTGCTATTTCTGGCCAATTTGTATGCCACTTCCTTGGCTTTAATACTATCCCTGATTTCCCTTGATAGCCACGGTTGATCCACCTTTTTTTTTAATTTTTACGACAGACAGGAATGTACAATTGTTGTAGTTCATCCATGCGGTCTCTAAATGTCTGCCATTGCCCATCCACAGTCAACCCCTTAAGTATCATTCGCCAATCAATCCTAGCTAATTCACGCCTCATACCTTCAAAGTTACCCTTCTTTAAGTTCTGGACCATGGTCTCTGAATTAACTGTTTCATTCTCCATCCTAATGCAGAATTCCACTATATATGGTCACTCTTCCCCAAGGGGCCTCGCACAATGAGATTGCTAATTAATCCTCTCTCATTAGACAACACCCAGTCTAAGATGGCCTGGCCCTCCTCGTTGGTTCCTCGACATATTGGTCTAGAAAACCATCCCTTATGCACTCCAGGAAATCCTCCTCCCCAATCTATGTGCATATTAAAGTCACCCATTATAACTGCTGCACCCTTATTGCATGCACCCCTAATTTCCTGTTTGATGCCTTCCCCAACATTACTACTACTGTTTGGAGGTCTGTACACAACTCCCACTAACGTTTTTTGCCCTTTGGTGTTCTGCAGTTCTACCCATATAGATTCCACATCATCCAAGCTAATGTCCATTCTAACTATTGCATTAATCTCTTCTTTAACCAGCAATGCTACCCCACCTCCTTTTCCTTTTATTCTATCCTTCCTGAATGTTGAATACCCCTGGATGTTGAGTTCCCAGCCCTGATCATCCTGGAGCCACGTCTCCGTAATCCCAATCACAGCATATTTGTTAACATCTATTTGCACAGTTAATTCATCCACCTTATTACGGATACTCCTTGCATTAAGACACAAAGCCTTCAGGCTTGTTTTTTTAACACCCTTTTTCCTTTTAGAATTTTGCTGTACAATGGCCCTTTTTGTTTTTTGTCTTGGGTTTCTCTGCCCTCCACTTTTCCTCATCTCCTTTCTGTCTTTTGCTTTTGTCTCCCTTTTGTTTCCCTCTGTCTCCCTGCATTGATTCCCATCCCCCTGCCATATTAGTTTAACTCCTCCCCAACAGCACTAGCAAACACTCCCCCTAGGACATTGGTTCTGGTCCTGCCCAGGTGCAGACCGTCCGCTTTGTACTGGTCCCACCTCCCCCAGAACCGGTTCCAATGCCCCAGGAATTTGAATCCCTCCCTGCTGCACCACTGCTCAAGCCACGTATTCATCTGCGCTATCCTGCGATTCCTACTCTGACTAGCACGTGGCACTGGTAGCAATCCCGAGATTACTACTTTTGAGGTCCTACTTTTTAATTTAGCTCCTAGCTCCTTAAATTCATTTTGTAGGATCTCATCCCTTTTTTTACCTATGTCGTTGGTACCAATGTGCACCACGACAACTGGCTGTTCTCCCTCCTTTTTTAGAATGTCCTGCACCCGCTCAGAGACATCCTTGACCCTTGCACCAGGGAGGCAACATACCATCCTGGAGTCTCGGTTGCGGCCGCAGAAACGCCTATCTATTCCCCTTATAATTGAATCCCCTATCACTATCGCTCTCCCACTCTTTTTCCTCCCCTCCTGTTCAACAGAGCCAGCCACGGTGCCATGAACTTGGCTGCTGCTGCCCTCCCCTGATGAGTCATCCCCCTCAACAGTACTCAAAGCAGTGTATCTGTTTTGCAGGGGGATGACCACAGGGGACCCCTGCACTACCTTCCTTGCACTTTTCTTCCTGCTGGTCTTCCATTCCCTATCTGACTGTGGACCCTTCACCTGCGGTAAGACCAACTCGCTACACGTGCTACTCACGTCATTCTCAGCATCGTGGATGCTCCAGAGTGAATCCACCCTCAGCTCCAACTCCGCAACGCGGTCCGTCAGGAGCTGGAGACGGATACACTTCCCGCACACGTAGTCGTCAGGAACACTGGAGTCGTCCCTGAGTTCCCACATGGTACAGGAGGAGCATAACACGCGACCGAGCTGTCCTGTCATGACTTAACCCTTAGATAGGCAACAACAATGCTAAAGTTTACTCACTGTTATAGAAGAGAAGAAAGAAAAACTACTCACCAATCACCAGCCAATCACTTACCCCCTTGGCTGTGATGTCACCTTTCTGTTTCTTTCTACTTCTTTTTTGCCTTCTCAGGAGTGGCAGCAGGTGACATGGACCTCTGAAAACTGCCCTTTCTTAAGGTTGTCTGGATGCATCCCCTGACCTTAAGCATTGCTACTGTGAGTGCTTAACTGTGCTCTTCTGATGAACGTGAGGTGCTTATGCTACGAGGACTAAGGATGTGCTCAATGGAAGGAACAGTGAAGGTGGCTGTGATGTTCAGAGAGTTGTCACTCAGATTTCCTGTGCTCACTTGGAATGCCTTCATCTGTTGAGCAAGCACCAAGAAATGTTTTTAATTAACAAGGTCATTTGGTCATTAATACGACATAACTGGCTGCAATATACTTGCAGGCATTGCACTACAATTGATACATCGGAGCTGATGTGTATTTGAAGATTGAGTTGAACTACTGTCCTCTTTTCCGGCTCCATTGCAACATATGTACATATCTGTTTGTGGCTGACAGCTCCCCAACTTGGGTGGATTCAACTGGAGTCAGGGTGTCCTGTCCAACATATTTCAGCATCTGCTATTTTTAATGGTTTGAATTCCATTTGCCATTTTTCTGCACAGGGGTGGTGGGAGAACAGGACATGGTACGAGTTAGGATATGGGCAGCAATGTTTTGGATGAGCTGGAATTTGTGGAAGGTGAATGGTCAGCCAAACGAGCATCGGAATAGTTGCGTCTGGAGGTAACAAAGGCATCTCAGCAGCAGATAGGCTGAGGAAATCAGAAATACTACAAGTTGTCTACCATATATTCCTGACCTCACAAAAGGTGTGAAAAACCATGCTTCTCGACCATATATTTCAGGCCAAGCTACAAATTCTTAAATGGACTCTACACTCCTTTTCCCCTACAGAGTTCTGGGGAAACATTACAAGGACATCCTCAAAGCCTCCCTGAATAAAGTGCAACATCCCCACTGACACTGGGAGTCCTTGGCCAAAGACTGCTCTAAGTGGAGGAAGTGCATCCGGGAGGGCGCTAAGCATCTTGAATCTCGTCGCCGAGAGCATGCAGAAATCAAGCGCAGGCAGCAGAAAGAGCATGCGGCAAACCAGTCCCACCCACCCATTTCCCTCAACGACTATCCCATCTGTGACAGGGACTGTGGTACTGTGGTTCTCGTATTGGACTGTTCAGCCACCTAAGGACTCATTTTTAGAGTGGAAGCAAGTCTCCTTGATTCCGAGGGACTGCCTATGATGACACAGAGCTCTAACTCACCATTGTGAAAATATGATTGGATGGCATGAACTACAACGAAGTGCTATAGTAGATATACCTTGCCCAAACAGTGCCTGACACCTAAAATCTGGGAGGGCATTGAGCTCCTCGAATCTCAACGCTGCGAGCGTGAAGAGGTCAGGCGCAGGCAGCGGAAGGAGTGTGTGGTAAATCAGTGCCACCCACCCCTTCCCCCGACGAATACCTGTCCCACCTCTGACAGGGTCTGTGGCTTTCATGTTGGACTGTTCAGCCACCAAAGAACTCACTTTAGGAGTGGAAGCAAGTCTTCCTCAATTTCGAGGGATTGCCTATGATGATTCACTCTATCCGCAGGCTCTCATGACAAAGGAAAATCTTGACAAACAGTAGATATGGCTCTATTTCAACAGCAACAGCTGGATGTCATCACTGGTTACCCTGCTCCATATAAAACTGTGTCCGCCCGGGCAGTGTGCACATCCACTGTTCTGCGATTGCCAGCCAGCGCTTTTCAGTCAGTCTTCCAGAAGTACCCAGAGACCCTGGTTAGAGTGGTTCAGATAATCATGGTGCGCTTTCAGAGAGTGACTTTCCTGGCTTTACACAACTATCTGGGCCTGACCAAGTAGCTGTTCAATTTGGAGAACCAGGCCAATCCCTTAGTGTCCCTGTCCAGCATCTCTGTGTCCAGTCCCAGCAAAGTGGTCAAGCGGCAGCACACCATCCCAGGGGTGGAGGAAGATCATTTTGAGAAAGCGAGTAGAGGTGCTGATGTTCTAGCGCACAGTTTGGAAATAGCAGCTGTTGTGATCCCACAGCTGATCTTGTTCAGATTAGCAATCATCATGCCTGAGCTCGACGGTGAATGTTGTTGGGCTATTTATCCACAGAGGTCATCACACCTGCTCCTGTCTTCCCCGGATGTTCACATGTGCCCACTATACTGCAGGAGTCAGTGGGGCAGCAGCCTAGAACATCGTGGGTGAAGGTGCAGCGAATGAGGGTACGGGGCCCAAAAGAGCCGAGGGCCCAGGGGCAGCACGGGCCAGCCCACAATGCGATATGTGTGCACACTAGGTCCGTGCAGCAGAGCAGGTCTCCAGTCGTCCTGGTTCAACCCTTGCCACTGGATAAAGGCCCAGCACTGTCGAGCCCATGTGGTGGCTGATGTGCAACGGTCACCACACGTTAAAAAAATCCACACACAGGCATCTTCCACCCCCTCAATTGGAGTTCAGGACTGGAATATCGGGTCCTTCATTGAAACATGTGAACTCTTGTGGAAGCAAGTCATCCTCGATCGAGGGACCGTCTATGATATGATGATGATGATGGCTCTATTTTAGAAAAATCCAAGTATATTAATCTAGCTAAAGTTCCACATGAACAAATATATCACAGAAATAGTTTATAACATGATAAAGTATAGAGGCAGCATTCACCATAGACAGATCCTCAATACAGCTTTCTCTGGGGTACATTGTGCAAGCCAAAGGGTTTGCAACAGCACACAATATAGCAGTGTCAAAGGCCTTTGTAAGGTCAAAGAAGGCCATGTACAAGGGTTGGCGCTGTTCCCTGCATTTCTCTTGCAGTTGTCGCGCCATAAAGATCATATGATCAAAGATCCACTGATAAGGCACACTGGAACAAGGGGGCATAATCTTAGAACAAGGGGCCGCCCATTTAAAACTGAGATGAGGAGGAATTTCTTCTCTCCGAGGATTATAAATCTGTGGAATTCGCTGCCTCAGAGAGCTGTGGAAGCTGGGTCATTGAATAAATTTAAGACAGAGATAGACAGTTTCTTAACCGGTAAGGGAATAAGGGATTATGGGGAGCGGGCAGAGAAACGGACCTGAGTTCATGATCAGATCAGCCATCATCATATTGAATGGCAGAGCAGGCTCGAGGGGCTGTATGGCCTACACCTGCTCCTATTTCTTATGTTCTTATGTTCATTATACCCCGTAGTGGACGGAATCCGCACTGTGACTCCGGGAGCCGCTCCTCAGCCACAGGGAGAAGACGGTTGAGGAGGATTCTAGCGATGACTTTTGCAGTGGCCGACAACAGGGAGATTCCTCTGTAGTTGCCGCAGTCGGACATGGCCCCTTTTTGAAAGATGGTCACGATTACTGCATCTCTGAGATCTCCCAGACTGCTCTCCTCCTTCCAGATGAGAGTCATGCATTCGTGCCAATAGTGCCTCTCCGCCATACTTTAGTGCCTCAGCGGGGATTCCATCTGCTCCCGATGCCTTGTTGTTCATGAGCTGATGGATGGCCTTTTCTACCTCGTGCAGAGCTGGGGTTTTGCTGAGATGGTGCCCGGTAGCATGCTGCGGGATGGAGTCGAGGACACTCGTGTCAAAGGCAGAGTCTCAATTAAGGAAATCATCAAAGTGCTCCTTCCAGCGGGTCCTGACTGCCTCGGTGTCCTTGTTGAGTACCTCCCCGGTCTTGGCTAGTGTATCCTTGACGCTTGGGCCGTAGGTGGACTTGACTGCGGTGAAGAATGCTCGCACATCATGGACCACTTTCCATACCTTGGGAGCCTATTATCAGCAAGGGCAGACATCGACGATGAGGTTTAACACCGCTTCCAGTACGCCAGCGCAGGTTTTGGTCGCCTGAGGAAATAAGTGTTCGAAGATCAGGCCCTCAATCTGGTACCAAGCTTATGGTCTACAGGGCTGTAGTGATATCCCCCCTCCTATATGGCTCAGAGACATGGACCATATACAGTAGACACCTCAAATCGCTGGAGAAATACCACCAATGATGTCTCCGCAAGATCCTGCAAATCCCCTGGGAGAACAGACGCACTAACGTTAGTGTCCTCGTTCAGGCCAACATCCCCAACATCGAAGCACTGACTACACTTGACCAGCTCCTTTGGGCAGGCCAACATCCCCAGCATCGAAGCACCGACCACACTCGACCAGCTCCGTTGGGCGGGCCACGTTGTCCGCATGCCTGACACAAGACTCCCAAAGCAAGCGCTCTACTCGGAACTCCTACACGGCAAGCGAGCCCCAGATGGGCAGAGGAAACATTTCAAGGACACCCTCAAAGCCTCCTTGATAAAGTGCAACATCCCCACCGACACCTGGGAGTCCCTGGCCAAATACTGCCTTAAGTGGAGGAAGAACATCCGGGAGGGCGCTGAGCACCTCGACTCTCGTCGCCAAGAGCATGCAGTAAACAAACGCAGGCAACGGAAGGAGCGTGCGGCAAACCAGACTCCCCAGCCACGCTTTCCTTCAACAACTGTCTGTCCCACCTGTGACAGAGACTGTAATTCCCGTATTGGACTGTACAGTCAACTAAGAACTCACTTTTAGAGTGGAATCAAGTCTTCCTCGATTTCGAGGAACTGCCTATGATGATTGTTATATATGTGGACTTGTAATTACTCTGTATAGCCACCAGAGGGCTCATTCCCCAGAGTCCTAAGGGATCCCATAATCCCTTGGGAGCACAGGTATTTAAGAAGGCTTCACAGGTTGGAGAGGCACTCTGGAGACCTGCAATAAAAGACTACAGTCACACTTTACTTTGTGTTCAGTCTGACTCTTTCTCTACACACTACAACTGGCGACGAGATACAGATAGCGAATCCAAAGATGCAGAGAACAGTGGGCATCGTGGAGAAATTATCGGCGGGAGATGATTGGGAAACTTTTGTGGAGTGACTCGACCAATACTTCGTGGCCAACGAGCTAGATGGGGAAGAGAGCGCTGCCAAACGTAGAGCGATCCTCTTCACCATCTGTGGGGCACCAACTTATGGCCTCATGAAGAATCTATTCACTCCAGTGAAACCCACGGAGAAATCGTACGACGATTTGTGCACACTGGTTCGAGAGCATTTGAACCCGAAGGAAAGCGTTCTGATGGCGAGGTCTCAAGGCCAGGAAGTGGCAAGTTATGTCGCCGAGCTGAGACGCCTTGCAGGACATTGCGAATTTGAAGGACATTTGGAGCACATGCTCAGAGACTTTTTCGTACTTGGCATTGGCCACGAAACCATACTTCGCAAACTTTTGACTGTAGAGACCCCAACCTTGAGTAAGGCCATAGGGATAGCCCAGGCGCTCATTGCCACCAGTGACAATACTAAGCAAATCTCTCAGCACAACACAAGTGCTGCTACAAGTACTGTGAACAAAGTGATGTTGTTTTCGAATCGTAATGTACAGGGCAGGTGACACATACCTGCAGCTACATGTCCGCAGATGTCTCAGAGTCCACCATCAAGGGTGATGAATGCAAGGCCATTTACACCTTGTTGGCGCTGCGGGGGTGATCATCGTTTCCATTCATGCCGATTCAAAGAATACGTTTTCAAGGGCTGTGGAACAATGGGACATCTCCAACGAGTGTGCAGATGAGCTGCTAAGCCTGTTAAACCTGCAAACCACCACGTTGCAGAGGAGGACAGATCCACAGAGGATCACTACGAACCAAAACCTCAGATAGAGGAGGTAGAGGTACATGGGGTGCACACATTCACAAGGAATTATCCCCCGATATTGCTGAATGTTGAACTAAATGTACTCCCGGTGTCAGTGGAGCTGGACACGGGCGCGAGCCAGTCCAACATGGGAAAAAAGACTTTCGAAAGGTTGTGGTGCGACAAGGCCTCAAGGCCAGTCTTAACTCCAATTCGCACGAGACTAAGAAATTACACAAAAAAACTGATTCCTATAATTGGCAGTGCTATCGTAAAGGTCTTCTATGATGGAGCGGTGCACATGCTACCACTCTGGATGGTACCGGGTGATGGTCCCACGCTGCTCGGCAGAAGCTGGCTGGGAAAGATACGCTGGAACTGGAACGACGTCCAAGCGCTATCGCCTGCTGACGACACTTCGTGTGCCCAGATCTGAAACAAATTTCCTTCGCTGTTCGAACCAGGCATCGGGAAATTCCAAGGAGCAAAAGTGCAGATCCACCTAATTCCGGGGGCGTGACCCATCCATCACAAGGCGAGAGCAGTACCGTACATGATGAAAGGGTAGAGATCGAGCAAGACCGGCTGCAACGAGAGGGCATCATTTCACCGATCGAGTTCAGCGAGTGGGCCAGTCCTATTGTCCCAGTCCTCAAGGGAGACGGCACCGTCAGAATCTGTGGCGATTACAAAGTAACTATCAATCGTTTCTCCCTGCAGGACCAATACCCACTACCAAAATCCGACGACCTCTTTGCAATGCTGACGGGAGGAAGGACGTTCACGAAGCTGGATCTGACTTCAGCCTACATAATGCAGGAACTGGAGGAATCATCGAAGGCCCTCACCTGCATCAATACGCACAAAGGTCTTTTTGTTTATAACAGATGCCCATTTGGAACCCGATCAGTGGCGGCGATATTCCAGAGAAACATGGAAAGTTTACTGAAGTTGGTCCCGCACACCGTGGTCTTCCAGGACGACATCTTGGTTACAGGTCGGAACACATTCGAGCACCTGCAGAACCTGTAGGAGATTCTTAGTCGATTCAACCATGTGGGGCGCAGGTTAAAATGCTCGAAGTGCGTTTTCCTGGTGCCTGAAGTGGAGTTTGTCATGTATTTCACCATCTTGCAATGACAATAGTTATGTAACTGTAACTCATGCACACTTACCTGTACCCTTGAAATGCACACCCTGACCACAGGGGGTGAGCTTGCGGGAGACACTCCTCACCTGGGTTTCCAAGTATAAAAGGGGAGATCCCACCCAGGGTCAGCACGCCTTGGTCCTGGGAATAAAGTGAAGGTCACAGAGTGACCGTGTCTGATATATCCATGCCTCGTGTGAGTTTGTAACAAGGTGCAGAGACACTACATTTGACGATGAGAAACGGGAATCACCGAACCACGAGGATGGCCACCGGTGGCACAGAGGAACGCTACTGTGTGGGTGAGGACTGGGACGACTTTGTGGAAAGCCTCCAGCAGAGCTTTGTCACAAAGGACTGGCTGGAAGAGACAGCGGCTGACAAGCGGAGGGCGCATCTACTGACCAGCTGTGGTCCACAGACGTATGAGCTGATGAAAGACCTGCTCGCACCCCAAAAGCCAGCGGACAAGTCCTTCGAAGAGCTCAGCCAGCTGATCAGTGAGCATCTCACGCCGGCAAGTAGCGTACACATGGCCCGGCACCGGTTCTACTCTCACCGGCGTCGGGAGGGTCAAAACGTCTCGGACTTCGTGGCGGAACTGCGGCGTTTAGCCAGTCTCTGTAAGTTCTCCGATGCCTGCAGGGGGGAGATGTTAAGGGACTTTTTCATCGAGGGCATTAATCATGCTGGCATTTTCAGGAAGCTCGTAAAGACCAAGGACCTGACTTTAGAAGGGGCGGCGTTGATAGCTCAGACCTTTATGGCAGAGGAAGAGGAGACCAAGCTAATTTACGCACGCAGGCCTGGTTTTAATGTTGCGATGAACCAGGGAGTTAATGTTGTAAAAGTGATACAGAACTCCGCAGGCAGGCAAGGGCAATTCGACACCGCCCAGGTAGGCAGGCAAGGGCAATTCGACAACGCCCAGGCAGCAACAAGCTCCAGGGTGGGCCCGCAGCAGGGACAATGGAAAGGGGATCGGCAATTCACGCCATCACGTGGAACAATGCATCCCGTGATGGGACCATTAACACCCCCCATCAGAGTGCTTAGAAACAGCCAAAAGGGCCATCAGAGAGGAATGCCTGGGAATAGTCCTTTTGTTAACAGCAATCTCAGCTCATGTTGGAGGTGTGGGGGTAGACACACTGCCAAAAGTTGCAGGTTCCAGTTTTATAACTGTAGGATTTGTAATGTCAGCAGACACTTGGCCAGGATGTGCAAAAAGGCAGTAGCGAGGCTAGTCTGCAAGACAGAGGAACCAGACCAGGGGTCTGCATGCAGGATGAGGCCTAGGGAATAACCATGGATGCTGAAGTTCAGAGAGCTCATGTGGCTGACGTCCACAGCTCATACACTAAAACGCCACCCATGATGATGAAGGTCTTACTGAATGGCATCCCAGTGCACATGGAGCTGGATACGGGAGCTAGCCAGTCACTCATGAGCGCCCAACAATTTGAGAGACTATGGCCACACAGAGCTAGCAGGCCCAAACTGGAACGCATTGAGACGCAGCTATGTACTGACACCAAAGAGATAATCCCAGTGCTGGGCAGTGCAAACTTGGTGGTAACGCATAATGGATTACAGAACCAGCTGCCACTCTGGATTGTTCCGGGAAATGGCCCCACGCTTTTGGGGAGGAGTTGGTTTGCTGAGATGAATTGGAAATGGGGGGATGTGCACGCCATTTCATCCGTGGAGCGAAATTCATGCTCGCAGGTATTGCAAATATTCGAGTCACTCTTTCAACCTGGTGGAACGTTCAAGGGCACTAAAGTAGTGATACGCATCACTCCAGACGCCAGACCAGTGCACCACAAAGCCAGAGCGGTGCCGTACGTGATGCGTGAGAAAATTGAAAGTGAACTGGACAGGCTGCTCAGAGAGGGCATAATTTCGGCCATTGAATTCAGCGACTGGGCAAGTCCCATCGTTTCCGTCCTCAAAGCCGATGGCTTGGTTAGGATTTGTGGAGACTACAAAGCCACTATCAACCGAGTGTCGCTGCAGGACCAATACCCGCTTCCGAGAGCGGAGGACCTCTTTGCCACGCTGGCAGGTGGAAAGCTGTTCACGAAGCTGGACCTCACTTCGGCCTACATGACTCAGGAACTGGCGGAAGATTCCAAGCTTCTGACCACCATCACGACACATAAAGATTATTTGTCTACAACAGGTGCCCGTTTGGCATTCGTTCGGCAGCGGCTATCTTTCAGCGAATCATGGAAAGCTTGCTCAAGTCCATCCCTGGGACGGTCGTATTCCAAGACGACATCCTTATAACGGGTCGAGACACCGAGGAACACCTCCGCAACCTGGAGGAGGTGCTACGCTGATTGGATCGGGTAGGCTTGCGGCTGAAAAAGGCCAAGTGTGTGTTTTTGGCCCCAGAGGTCGAGTTCCTGGGCAGGAGGGTTGCCGCAGACGGGATCCGGCCCACTGAATCAAAAACTGAGGCGATTCGCCGGGCGCCCAGGCCCGGCAACACGTCGGAGTTGCGATCATTCCTGGGACTATTGAACTATTTTGGGAACTTTCTGCCGAACTTAAACACATTGTTGGAGCCGTTACACATGCTCCTCCGTAAAGGGTGTGAATGGTTTTGGGTGGATTGTCAAGAACGGGCTTTCAATAAGGCAAGGAACCTGCTGTGTTCCAACAAACTGTTGACTTTGTATGACCCCTGTAAAAAACTGGTTTTAACATGTGATGCGTCATCCTACGGGGTTGTGTGTGTGTTGCAGCAGGGCAACGATGACGGCCGACTCCAACCGGTGGCTTATGCCTCCAGGTCGCTCTCCCAGGCAGAGCGTGGATACGGCATTGTCGAGAAGGAGGCACTCGCGTGTGTGTACGGTGTGAAAAAGATGCACCAGTACCTTTTTGGTGGACAGTTCGAACTAGAGACGGACCACAAGCTGTTAACATCCCTGTTGTCCGACAGCAAGGCTGTCAACGCTAATGCGTCAGCTCGCATACAGCGATGGACCCTCACGCTGGCTGCGTATGACTACACCTTACGGCACCAGCCAGGCACCGAAAATTGCGCTGACGCACTCAGCAGGCTCCCACTGGCCACCACCGAGGGGGCGTCGGAGCAGAGCGCCAAGATGGTCATGGCCGTTGAGGCTTTTGACACTGCGGGCTCCCCCATTACAGCCCGACAGATCAAACTCTGGACCAACAGGGACCCCCTCCTATCCATGATAAAGAAATGTGTCCTGACTGAGAATTGGGCGCCCGCACACAGCGCATGCCCCGAGGAAGTCAGGCCATTTCAGAGACGGATGGATGAACTCTCCATCCAAGCCGACTGCCTGTTATGGGGCAGCCGGGTAATCATGCCCCAGAAAGGAAGGGAAGCGTTCATCAGGGAACTCCACAGCGAGCACCCTGGCATCGTGTTAATGAAGGCCATTGCCCGGTCACATATATGGTGGCCGGGGATTGACTCAGACCTGGAACACTGGGTGCACAACGCATTCACGTAGACTATGCGGGCCCGTTCATGGGGAAATTGTTCCTGATCGTTGTCGATGCATACTCGAAGTGGATCGAGTGCATCATATTGAACTCGTGCACGACATCCATCACTGTGGAGAGTCTGCGTACAGTTTTCGCGACCCACAGCTTGCCGGACATCCTGGTCAGTGACAATGGCCCGTGTTTCACCAGCCATGAATTCCAGGAGTTTATGTCGGGCAATGATACCAAGCATGTCCGGACAGCGCCATTCAAGGTGGCTTCCAATGGCCAGGCGGAACGCGCGGTCCAAGTCATAAAACAGGGCATGGTACGTATCCAAGGACCCTCCCTTCAGTACCGCCTATCGCGCCTCCTGCTGGCCTACATGTCCCGGCCGCACTCGCTCACTGGAGTTCCGCCAGCGGAACTCCTCATGAAACGCAAGCTCAAGATGCGGCTGTCCCTCATTCACCCAGCCCTGGCAGACATTGTTGAGGGCAAGCACCAGTCCCAAACCGAGCTCCATGATCGAGGCTCAAGGGGGAGGTGTATAGAAATAGATGACCCGGTATTTGTTCTTAACCATGCTTTGGGACCCAAGTGGCTTGAGGGCACCGTAATTGGCAAAGAAGGAAACAGGGTCATGGTGGTCAGACTAAACAATGGGCAGATATGCCGCAAACACTTGGACCAAGTAAAGACAAGGTTCAGCATAGACACGGAGGAACCAGAAGAAGAGCATGATGAGATAGCACCCACACCACTGCCAGCGTACGAGCAACAAAGACAGCCCTCAGCATGCACAGTCCCGGCGGCCAGCCTGGACATGCCGGAATCACCTCAAGTGACAGAGACGCGTGCTGAGGCTCAGCCACCAGAGCCACAACTGCGGCGCTCCACGAGAGAGCGTCGACCACCCGATAGACTGAAACTAAAAGACTTATGGGGGGGGTGGTGATGTCATGTATTTCACCATCTTGCAATGACAATAGTTATGTAACTGTAACTTATGCACACTGTACCTGTACCCTTGAAATGCACACCCTGACCACAAGTGAGCTTGCGGGAGACACTCCTCACCTGGGTTTCCAGGTATAAAAGGGGAGGTCCCACCCAGGGTCAGCACTTCTTGGTCCTGGGAATAAAGTGAAGGTCACAGAGTGACCGTGTCTGATATATACATGCCTCGTGTGAGTTTGTAAAAAGGTGCAGAGACAATACAGAGCTCCTGGGAAGGATTGCGACGGATGGCATCAGGCCCACCAACGCGAAGTCGGAGGCAATCGAGAACGCACCGAGGTCACAGAACGTGACGGAGCTGCGGTCATTTCTGGGACTCTTGAACTACTTTGGTAACTTCTTAACAGGTCTCAGCACCCTGCTAGAACCACTACATGTCTTACTACGAAAAGGGGGTGAATGGGTTTGGGGCAAAAGCCAAGAAAATGCCTTTGTAAAAGCGAGAAAATTGTTATGCTCAAACAAATTGCTTGTGTTGTGTGATCCATGTAAGCGTTTGGTACAAGCATGTGATGCGTTGTCATATGGCGTCGGGTGTGTATTGCAACAAGCTAATGATTTCGGGAAACTGCAACCGGTTGCTTATGCATCCAGGAGTCTGTCTAAGGCCGAGAGAGCCTACAGCATGATTGAAAAAGAAGTGTTAGCGTGTGTCTATGGGGTAAAGAAAATGCATCAATACCTGTTTGGGCTAAAATTCGAATTGGAAACTGACCATAAGCCACTTATATCTCTGTTTTCCGAGAGTAAAGGGATAAATACCATCGCATCGGCCCGCATCCGTAAATGGCCGCTCACGTTGTTTGCATACAACTACGCCATCCGCCACAGGCCGGGCACAGCAAACTGCACCGATGCTCTCAGTAGGCTGCCATTGCCCACCACGGGGGTGGAAATGGTGCAGCCCGCAGATCTAGCCATGGTTATGGAAGCATTTGAGAGTGAGCAATCACCCATCACTGCCCGGCAGATCAAAACCTGGACAAGCCAGGACCACTTATTATCTCTAGTCAAAAGCTGTGTGCTTCACAGGAGCTGGTCCAGTGTCCCAGTGGATATGCAGGAAGAGATAAAGCCGTTCCAGCAGTGCAAAGATGAAATGTCTATACAGGCAGATTGCCTTCTGTGGGGCAATCGAGTAGTGGTCCCCAAGAAGGGCAGAGACACCTTCATCAATGACCTCCGCAGTACCCACCAAGGCATCGTAATGATGAAAGCGATAGCCAGATCCCACGTGTGGTGGCCTGGTATCGATGCGGACAGAGTCCTGCTTTCACAGATGGAATACATGCTCGCAGTTAAGCAATGTACCCAGGGAGGCGCCGCTAAGTTTATGGTCTTGGCCCTCTAAACCGTGGTCTAGGGTACATGTCGACTATGCAGGCCTGTTCTTGGGTAAAATGTTCCTTGTGGTTGTAGACGAATACTCCAAGTAGATTGAATGTGACATAATGTCGGCTAGCACATCCGCTGCTACCACTGAAAGCCTGTAGGCCATGTTTGCCACGCACAGCTTACCCGATGACCTGGTGAGCGACAACGGGCCACGTTTTACCAGTGCTGAGTTCAAAGAATTCATGACCCGTAACGGGATCAAACATGTCACATCTGCCCCATTTAAACCAGCGTCCAATGGTCAGGCAGAGAGAGCAGTGCAAACCATCAAGCAAGGCTTGAAGAAGGTAACTGAAGGCTCACGGCAGACTTGCCTATCCCGAGTCCTACTTAGCTACCACACGAGACCACACTCACTGGGATCCCACCTGCTGAACTGCTCATGAAAAGAGCACTCAAGACAAGGCTCTCGTTAGTTCACCCTGATCTACATGAACAGGTAGAGAGCAGGTGGCGTCAACAAAGTGCATACCATGATAGCGCAAATGTGTGACGTGAGATTGAAGTCAATGATCCTGTATTTGTATTAAATTATGGACAAAGTCCCAAGTGGCTTCCCGGCACTGTCATGGCCAAAGAGGGGAGCAGGGTGTTGCAGGTCAAGCTTTCAAATGGACTCATTCACCAGAAACACTTGGACCAAATCAAACTCAGATTCACGGACTACCCTGAGCAACCCATCTTGGACCCTACCTTTTTTGATCCCCCAACACACACACCAGTGGCAACCGACACCACGGTTGACCACAAAGCAGAACCCATCATCCACAGCAGCCCTGCAGGGTCCAACACACCAGGCGGCCCAGCAAGGCCAGCTGCACAGCAGCCCAGCGAGGGCCCAACAAATGATTCAACAACACCAGTTTTCACTTCGAGACGATCTACCAGGGCAAGAAGGGCCCCAGATTGACTCACTTTGTAAATAGTTACACTATTGACTTTGGGGGGGAATGTTGTTTTATATGTGGACTTGTATTTACTCTTTACAGCCACCAGAGAGCTCATTCCCCGGAATCCCAAGGGATCCCATAATCCCTTGGGAGTACAGGTATTTAAGAAGGCTTCACAGGTTGGAGAGGCACCCTGGAGACCTACAATAAAAGACTAAGGTCACACTTTACTTTGAGCTCACAGTGTTCAGTCTGACTCTTTCTCCATACACTAGAATGATAATCTAGCACGTCAGTCATCAGAAACCTCTGGTCCTTCCAACATCCAGCCATGCTCCTCGAGCCTGCTTGAGGAGATTATGCAGGTGACAATGTCCATGCCAATGTGCAATCTGGGAATAACCAACTGCAAACTGACATGGCAACATGCCATTATGCAATTTGGTAGGGCACAGTTAGTTGAGCAAATTGGTCCTCCATCAATCTGTTCATTACATTCATGTAAAACCAGCAATCTTCCTCCACTTTGTTGGAATATTGTCATTTAGAGCTCTCTCAAATCCTGTGACAGATATTCTGTGTATTCTGAAACTAGTATCCAGTTCTATGATCTGATCCCCAATCCAGAGTACAATCCATGGATGTATCTTTGAATGTCAAAGCCCTATGGGCAGAATGTTGTATACCTGCAAGCAGAACAGTGACATGGTGCCCTTTTGCACAATGAGTTTTGCTCCATTTAATTTATTCATGCCAATTGCAACAAATAAATTATTTCTTCGATTTAAATATTAAATTTGCATCAATGTCTAATGTCTGCATTTGGAAGACTTCACTCATATAATGCAATCAAAAAAATTGTTCTTTGCATATATTGGGGTGTACACCAATGTTAGTACAAGTCATCAGTATTAATTATGATGTCTATATACTGCATAATTTTAAGCAAGAACAACTTGGTCTTCTATAGTGCTCCTCACAAAATAAAATATCATAATTTTTTTGAAGATGGGACAGGAGAGGTGGATACTAAGCAGGAAGTAAGTGGGTGAGGGATTTGAAGACATGGTTAGAGTTGAAGAAAAGGAGAGACTTAAGATGACAAAGTGGTTTAGGGAGAAAGTTCCAGAAGGCAAAGGCCATAATGGCTTAAGGATCAGCCTCTGATGGAAGAGAGGAGATGGAAACAACCAGAAATCCAGAATAATGGTTTAGTCTAGGATTTATGGCTAGAGAAGGTTTCCCAAAGGTGGTGTAGAGTATTGTGGAGATATTTGAAAACAAGGTTGAGGATCTTCAAGTCAATTTGCTGGAATATTTTTCAGGGCGGTAAAAAAAAGAAGCTGCTCACAGAGGTCAAGTTGACTGTAGAATTTATCTTTACAGATGAGAGCAGACCAGAAGATCTTGACTCTCGAAGAACTCAACAATGAGGAGTTGAACCAGCACCGGCCAACACTGCTAATTAATGCAAAAAGAACAGATGGGTAAGTTAAATTTCATTTTAATACTCCCACTTCAATTTGAAAAGATCAAATTATTACTTAATACTTAAAATGTTAAAGGGGGTCAGTTGGAAATCAAGATGATGGTCTAAGTTTTGCATTTTTTAGCGTTCACATGAATTGTTGGCGGGTAGACATTCATTGCGGAATCCCCCAGTCCCCTCCCCCCATATATAACATCACACTTCACTGCAGCGATATCATGAATAGGAAGTTTTAACCATGGATCCCCTTTGTAAAGTTTCCAGGTGGAATCTTAGGGCTAGACTTTCCACTTCACATCGCCCATCTATGGTCCATCTATGGCCCAAAACGGACCTCTATCGTCCATTTTGAGCAAAAAGTGGAAACTAGGCCCAAAATATCGCCGGAAAAACAGGTGCCTAAGTTCCCACTTTGATCGCCGGAATATAGCCCACACAAGGCCCATCCCAAGTTTCAGCACCTAGCATGCACTTCGCTGGGCCGATGCAAGACCCAAAAGAGTGCTGAGAAATAGTTGCTTTTTCTGGGCCGAAGAGAAGGATAGTGGGCTCTACGGATGTCATTTTGACTTCAGAGAAAGGGTGGACGATTAGTTGTGAGTTATTTAGAGTTAATTTAAAGATAATTGTACTCAATATTGGAATACTGGAACAGGGAATAAAAAGATATCCAGTTATTTTTGGAAAAAAGCTTTTATATATTTTTTAAATAGCTTTTACATAGTCAAGTTGTTTACTGATATTGTTGGGGCCTATCAAACTGACTGCTATACAGCGTAGAGAGTACAGAGAATGCAGAGTACAGTGATTAGATATTGTTGAGAGATTATTAAAATTAGACATCTGCCATATCTATCAGCACGCTACACACTGCTGCATTTAACAGGTGACTGAAGCTCTTTACACTCGTGGAGGGACGTCATAAGCTTCACAATGACCAGAGAGGCACAGACCAAGAGAATTTTGGGTTTTTGGAGAATAGCAGACTTCCCCAAGGTGCAGGGAGCAATAGACTGTACGCATATTGCCCTCAAAGCACCCTTAAAGAACGCGGAGGTCTTTCGTAACAGAAAGGGGTTCCACTTGCTAAATGTGGACATTCAGATGTTGATTTACAGTTAATCAAAAGTTTCATTTGCGTGGGGTTTCCTTGTTGTCTTGCCTGCACTGGCCTATCATCGGAATTTATGCTTAGTTTAAATATAAAGTTTAGTGCAAGTACTTGTATAGTAAAAGAACAAATATGGATTAACAACTGTATAGTTGATAACTGATGTAACTAAGAGAGAAGACGCACACAATTTATTGAATTAAAGAAAAATGTTTTTATTAACAATAAAAAAAACTTTAATAAACGTTTTAACTATACCCTCCCTCCGACCCCCCCCGCCCCCCGCACCAACCCACCCTTCTCTCAAATCCGCAAAATCTTAACAATTAACAAAACAAGAACAATTGAACAATTGAGCATTCAACGAATAAACTTTTGGAAACACTCCCACCTCCCTACCTGCGGCCATGTTTCCCTCCAGGTCCCCGTGTTCGTACCCCACCCGCCCGTTTTGGTCTACGCAGACCGACACCAGGACGTGGCAGGGTGGGACGGCAAGACCTCCTACCGTGGTGGAGGTGACGGAGCGGAAGCGGAAGCCTGAAGCTCCACTTCCGAGTCAGGAGGAACTGTGTCCTCCGTACTCGCTTGCGTGCTCGAGGTCTCGCTACGAACAGCCACAACACCTTGGGGTGCAGCGCCGTGTCCAGCCAGCAACACATGCCATAGGGCATTGTTTGTGGCTGTCTGCTGCTGAATGGCCTCCAACATCTCCCTTGCAGTCTGTGCTTGCTCAGAAGACCAGTTGGAGAAGTTCGTGCAGAACTCGCTCCAAGGTGCTGGAAACTGGCTCCAGTTCATGGAGAACTGGCTCCATTTTGCAGAGAATCCCGTGAAACCCTGGATAAGGTCACGACCAATCGCGACCGTCTCCCTGCACAGTCACAATAAGCTCTCAGTCTGGCCCTCCATGGTAGGCGATTGCTCACCCCACTGACCGGACCTCCGTGGGGTCAGCGTTTGCAAAATTACGCGCCTTGGCATCGCCACCTGCACACCGCTTGGCCCCGGTGCATCATCCATCTCAATAGAGATGGCCGCAGGTTGTTCCCCCTCCACAAAAACAATCATCTTCTTCCTCCTCTTCTTGCTCAGGCTCAAATTGCGTTATGACTTGAGTAGTAACATCCTTCTCCTCCGTCTCTTCCTCCTGCAAGCTGTTGGAAGGGTCGGTATTTGCGAATGTCTCCGCTAAATCAACGGGCTCAACGGACACTTGACCTTAGAAAGATGAATGAAATTTCTAAACAACTTATAACAATGCATATTAATATATATCAATATTTCAATATCAATATCAATATTTCAATAACCCAAAACATTGCAATACTTTTCAAAACCCCATATGCACAAGGGTTCACCAGGGCTAACATGGCCTCATTCGTAGATCAAGAGTACATCAAAATTATTGAATTATAATTGCATAACATTACATGTGTAACTACGATATTTTTAGTATGTATTTAGTAATGTTTGACACATTGCACAGCTCCCATTACTCACGAGACTCAAGGGTGGGCTCGGCCACACCACGGGTCGTGACCAAACGGCTTTCAGGCCCCACCAAGGCCACCGCAAGCTCATCGTATGGAGTTAACACATGCACCATAGCGGAGCCGCCGCCTGTCCTCCTTTTCTCCGCACGGTTGATAGTTATCTTCTTCTGTAAATGATAAGATAACATTGCACGGCATAAGCTAATGGAGTTGACAATAAACATTTAAGACTGACAGATTTAAATGTTCAATTATTAATTAACATTGCATAATTTTTCATACTATAAAATTCAACTTAGTGTTAGGGTGAATAAATGTATTTATAATTTTTTTATGTTATAAATAAATGTCATTGAGGATTCTAATTAAAATTTATAAACATCAAGTAAATAATACATATATATGATTTGAAATATGACTTTTAAATATGATTTTATATATAGAATATAAAATGCAACTTACTCTGGATGCTGCCAGCAGGCTGACCCATCTCTTGCGGCACTGGTCAGCAGTCCGCACTGCATTAGCTGCCAATGTTACAACATTGGCAATCTTGACCTATATTCTGCGATATGCATGGGGTGAAGGTTTCCCATGCCCACCCCATGTCAAGTCCTCCCACCGAGTAATTACTACATTTACAAGGGCCTCGTTGGCCTCCTCGCTAAAGGCTTTGGCTCTTCTCCTTTCACTCTCCCTTTCCCTTTCTCCCTGCTTCAACATTGTTTTAAGATATTAGATTTGTCAGATACGTCAGAATTATAGGATTTGTAAGATTTCTCAGTTTCTATCCACAGAGAAAATGCACAATCCTCTCTCCTTCTTTCTCTCTGCACGCTCTCTGACCCTCCCTGTGCTTCTGAGCATGTGCGATGACTCCTGACCTCTCCAAACGCGGCAAAAAAAATCAACCAAAAAAAAACAACCCACACATGCGCACAATAGCATTGCTAGAGAAGCTTTTTTTTGAATATGACTTCCGTTTGACTTCCGTTTTCTTTGGACGATCATGAGCCGAAAAATCAGATCGCCCATTTGACATCGCAGTGGTAAGGTCGAGTGGAAATTCGCAAAAGAAAATGGGCGATATTCCGGCAATCAGCACGGCCGAGACATCCCACATCGCTGGAACATGGCCCATTTTTTGGGGCCTTAGCCACCTAGTGGAAAGTCTAGCCCAGAGTCTAAAGACTTGGTTTCAACCGCCCAGCAGGAAAGAGGCAAAGTGGCTGGTTAAAATGAGGGTTGCTGTTTCTGGTTACATTCACAATGCGTTTCTGCCTGCTGCCATTTTAAGCACGCATCTTTTTGATTAGGAAGAGGCACTCAACGCAGCCAGGTAGAGGCCTCATTAATAATTTAAAATGAGATCCTATGACACAATTGGAACCCTGACGCCATTTGAACTAGAAATTGTAGAAGTGGGGCCAAGTGCTGGACCCACCAGTAAGACCTAATGGTTTGGTGTTTCAGAGCCACTGAAACTGCAAATAAAGAGGCACTCAGCTGTAACTTGAAGGAAGAAGAACAGCAGCAACCTCAGCAGTCAGCTGCTGTGCTTATCAGAAGACAGCAGGTGAAAGGTCTGCTCATAGCCAGCCATACCCAGCACATAGGATGTACAGCCAACAGTTAGTTTCTTGGATCTACCTGGAGAGCAGTGCCCAGATGGGCATGATTTGCCAGTGGCTATCAATGTCACTACCGGCTTTAATGTCTTTGCCACTTCCAGTCTGCTACAGGCCACATCAGCCAGTCTGCGGTACACAGCTGCATTAAGCAGGTCATGAATGCCCTGTTCAGCAGTACATCACCTTCCCCATTGACCTCAATAATCAACAGGACAAAGGTTGAACAGTCCTTACATCTTTCACGACCCTCTTTATCAAAGAACATTGAAAGTGTTCAGTCAATTTCTATATCAATAACTTCCTGACAATGCAGAACCAGATGCAGGTATTAAACCACACTGCAGACCAAAATGTATACAGGACTCCTTTCTCACTCAGTACTAAGAAGTCTAACCAGAATATAATCACTGCTGGATCTTGTAATGGATAACAAACCAGAACAGATAGGCAATGTAAGAGTAAGAGTGTACCATAGTAGTAGTAGGGATCATAACATAGTAAGGTTCATTAGGATCGAGTGCTTAAGTAAGACTAAGATTAAGGTAATAGATTGGAAAATAGAAAATTATGAGGAAATGAGGTTGGAAATGAAGATAAACAGGGAGAAAATTTTGAAAAACAAAGAAGCAGAAAAACAGTGGAAAGCCTTTAAAAAGGTGATCAATAGAGTTCAAGAGAAATGTATTCCATTAAAAGCCAAAAACAAGCAAGCTAATTATGGGGCATCGTGATTAAATAAAGATCTAAAGGGAACATTAAATCTAAAGAAAAAGATATATAAGATGTACTTAGATACTAAGGGCTGGAGATTCTGCAACCTTCCGCCGGGTTTTTCGGCGGTATTTCGCCATTTTGGGCGGAAAAAGGTGTGGCGGGAAATTCCCTGAAGTCTTGCGCCGGGGGTTTTGAAATACCGCTGGGGAGCGGACCGCTGGCGTCCAAGACTGGAAAACGCGCTTTTACCCGATATTTGGCTCAGCGGTGATCCGTAGATAGAACCAAAAAAAAAAGGAGAGGAAAAACCTGTCAGTGCAGTCCTTGGAACGGCGGTGGGTATGAAACCCTGCAAAAAAGGTAGGTTAAAGTTTTTATTTTTAAATTATTTTGCAGCAATTCGCTGGAAAAGGATCTTGTGACTGTTTTGCGATTTTTTTTATTTTTTGGGGGGAAAAACTCACAGCGGTGTCGGCCTTGGAGAAAAGTTGCAGTAAATTTGCTGTTTGCGCCGTGAATCTTTGTGCAACGCAATTTTTCCCGCTGGGAACATTTTTTTTCCCAAATGTTCGGCCTCAAAATCATAGTGGAGGCAGAGCGTTTTTTTGGGGTGGAAAAAAACCGCTATGATCCAAAATCGAATTTCTGGCTTATTAGCTGGTGGAGGGACAACAAAAGAACTTAGGAGAGAAGTTAAAAAACCATCAGGAAGGCAAAGAGAAATTATGAAATCAAATTATCAAGAAATATAAAAAGAAATAATAAGTGCTCTATAGGCACATAAATAACAAAAGGAGAATTAAAGTAGGGATAGTGACACTAAAGGATGAGCAGGATAAACTCACAGGTAATGACAGATAAATGGCAGGTGTATTGAATATAACTACTTCATCTCAGTCTTTACTGAAGAAGATAACAAAATAGACATTTTACTAGAGGATGAATGTAAAAAGAATATCAATACAGCTGGGATAGAAAGGGAGAAAATAATTGACAAAGTAGCAAAGCTAAAAGAGGCTAAAGCCCCAGTCCAGATGGTATGCACCCATGCATATACATGCAAACTAGGGAGGAGATAGCAGAAGCACTAGTTTATATATACAAAAGTTCCGTAGAAGAGGGTATAGTGCCAGAGGATTGGTGGAGAGCTAATGGGTCCAAATTTCCCCAATAGTTGCCCCGTTTTTTTTTGGAGTAAGCAGCTTTTTTTGGAGTAACTTAAAAATCGAAAATTTCCCCATTTAACTTGCTCCAATGTAAGTCAGTTAGTTAGGTTTTTTTTTAGTTTAGTTTGTTCTCTCCAAAAGGGGGAGTGACAAGCCACTTATGCCTCTTCTGGCCATAGAAACAGATTTGGCCAGCTGAAAGTTACTCCAAACTAACTTCGGCCTGTGTATGTGGCCACTTTTGTAGGCACAGAAAAACCTTACCTACATTTAAGAAATCAGCGCAGGTAGCCAAAGATAGGGTGGGGAGGGGGGCGGGGGGGAGGTGAGTTAGAGGATTCTAAAGCACTAAAGACCTTCACAACATCAGCACAACATTACAACATCTTCAGCACAACAGCTGCACAACATCATCAGCTACTGAAAATAGAACAGTCCTACCTTGCCGACTGCAGAATGCATCGGCTAGCCCTCCCGGCAGGGCTAGGGGTGGCAGGCACGCAAGACTGTAGGCATGAGAGATTTTTACTTTTTACAGTTGACCCTAAATATTGCGTGGTCCTAATGGAGCATGATTCAGTTTTGATGCAAAATATCTTTTATTGGAAGTTTTACAGTGCACTTCAACGACACCAACAACAACAACAGGAAAGAAAGTCTGCACCTATCCCTCACCCACATCTCGGGAAAGGTGCACATCCTCATAGGGTCGGTGATGGTGGTGGGGGGTGTTGGGAGCCCGGCTTGGGTCTGACCGGTGGCCGGTGCATGGAGTCAAGTGGGAGTGGCATTTGAGTCTCCGGCCTTTGTGCTCTTATTGCAGAAGCCAGCTCCCTCATGGCTTCTGCCATCGTCTGCACTCCCTCTGAAATGCCCACCCTCACTTCCAGTCTTAGTGCAGAGATTTCACCCGACAGTGTCGCGACCTCATCACGCACCCCACTGATGGCCACCACAAATGATCTTGTGAGGGCATTGGTCTCCTCACCCAATGAAACAACCTTATTAACCTCTGCTGAGGGCTGCATCTCAGGAGAGACTGGTCGGCTTCTCCTTCCCCTCGCTGTGGGTCTCCCTAGTGGCATCCCTCCAGTGCGAGGCGCAGGCTGGGACAGTGGGGGACTGGATGTCCCACGATGCATTTCCCGACCGCCACTCGGACCCACGACCTCGGAAGGAATGTTGCCGAGGAGCTCATGGAGGGTTCTTGCAGTGTAATGCCCTGTGCTATGTCCTGATCCATATTGCGGTCAGCATTCTCCTGAGCACACATTTCCATGGACCCCTCCTCCCCCACCCGCCTTCGTCTGGAGCGCACGCATCTGGATCCTCTGGTGGATCTTCAGGATCTTGAGGAGTGTCTTCTTTTTCTGCAAAATATAACAGAACAGTCAAATGGTTAGCAGCACAGGAGGGTGCAGGATGGGTGGCATGAGTAGTCTCATGCATAGCAGGCCAGTCAGCAGGTTGATTTAAAGGGTGACTATGCATTTTAATGACTCACCTTCACCCTCCCGTGTGGGTCCAGCTTGTGCAGAGCTGATTCTTTTTCTGCCGGTGCGACTCAGCAAGGCAGCAACCCTCTATTCCGGGATGACAGTTGGTGCAGATTTGGCGGACCTCCTCCTGTTCTAGTTCTCTCCCTCTTGTTGTGGGCCAATTTCTTCTGCAAAGATGAAAATATTAATTGTCAGACATGGTGCGCTTCTGATGGGTGGGACACATACAGATACACACATTTACAATTGCAATTCAATTTAAAGATGAAGATATTACTTACATTCACTACTTGACCAACGTCCTGCCATTTCTTCTTGCACTGGCTTCCAGATCTTGCGGTGTTGACCCCAGCGGAGAATTCTTTTGCAACGAGACTCCATTTTTTTCTCATTTCCTTGGGTGAAACTTTTGACAGACCACTCTTGCTGATATCCAGCTCCAGCCATTTCTCCTCAATGACAGTCACTAGTTTCTCCACTTCCTCATGGAGGAAATTCTTGGTTCGTCTTGCACGCTCTTGCGCCATTCGTCTATTGGACTCAAACGCAGGAAATGTTCAAAGATTACACTTCACACCTCTCTTACACCTATCCAGCACTCCTTTCCACTCCCTCAGTCACACAAAAATCAATATTCAAACCTCACCTTCATATGTGCTCCATAACCAATGATTCTAAGGACGCTCTCCCTTTAATTGTCCGATTGGCAAGCTTCCTGTTGCACTGCGCATGCGCGCACGGCCAAACAGTCACACGTGCCCCTGCCGGCACGATACAACCCAAGACCCCGTCCCCCCTGGCGGCCGAAGCACTGCTCCCCCCAGGCTCTGCAGCGCCACGCCGATGGATTCGGACGACGAGGGAGTGGCCAAATTCAAAGGTAAATTATTGCCGCTTTTTTCCCCCCAGGAAGTCGGCGCACCACATCTAACTACGCCGCTCTAAGCGGCTGAGGAAATTTGGGGCCAATGTTTCGATATATATTACCCTTCTTTACTCTTTTTATTACCTCTTCAAAAAATTCTATCAGGTTAGTTAAGCAGCACTTAGCCTTACATAATCCATTCTGTCTATTTTTTATTATATTTTCTGTCTCTAGATGCACTTCTTTCTTTTAGTATACATTCTAATATCTTTTCTATCACTGACGTTAAGCTGACATCTATAATTCCCAGGATTTGTTCCAGCTCTCTTATGTATATGTAGAGAGCTAGAACAAATCCTGGGAACTATAGACGTCAGCTTAATGTCAGTGATAGACAAGATACTGGAATGTATACTAAAAGAAAGAAGTGCATCTAGAGACAGAAAATATAATTTTAAAAAGTCAGAATGGATTAAGTAAGGCTAAGTCCTGCTTAACTAACCTGATAGAATTCTCTGAAGAGGTAACGGAAAGAGTAGACAAGGTTAATGCAGATGTCATATACTTGGATCTTCAGAAGGCCTTTGATAAGGTACCAGACAGTACTCATGACAAAGGTTAGGACATAGAAACATAGAAAATAGGTGCAGGAGTAGGCCATTCGGCCCTTCGAGCCTGCACCACCATTCAATATGGTCATGGCTGATCATGCAACTTCAGTACCCCATTCCTGCTTTCTCTCCATACCCCTTGATCCCTTTAGCTGTAAGGGCCAAATCTGACACCCTTTTTAATATATCTAACGAACTGGCCTCAACAACTTTCTGTGGTAGAGAATTCCACAGGTTCACAACTCTCTGAATGAAGAAGTTTCTCCTCATCTCGGTCCTAAATGGCTTACCCCTTATCTTTAGACTGTGACCCCTGGTTCTGGACTTCCCCAACATCGAGAACATTTTTCCTGCAATCTAACCTGTCCAATTCCATCAGAATTTTATATGTTTCGATGAGATCCCCTCTCATTCTTCTAAATGCCAGTAAATATTGCCTAGTCGATCCAGTCTTTCTTTATATGTCAGTCCTGCCATCCCGGGAATCAGTCTGGTGAACCTTCGCTGCACTCCCTCAATAGCAAGAATGTCCTTTCTCAGATTAGGAGACCAAAACTGCATACAATATTCAAGGTATGGCCTCACCAAGGCCCAGTACAACTGCAGCAAGACCTCCCTGCTCCTATACTTATCCTCTCACTAGGAAGGCCAACATGCCATTTGCCTTCTTCACCGCCAGCTGTATCTGCATGCCAACTTTCAATGACTGATGTACCATGACACCCAGGTCTCGTTGCACCTCCCCTTTTCCTAATCTGTCACCATTCAGATAATAGTCTGTCTCTCTGTTTTTACCACCAAAGTGGATAACCTCACATTTATCCACATTATACTGCATTTGCCATGCATTTGCCCACTCACCTAACCTGTCCAAGTCACCCTGCAGCCTCTCAGCATCCTCCTCACAGCTCACACTGCCACCCAACTTAGTGTCATCTCCAAACTTGGAGATATTACATTCAATTCCTTCGTCCAAATCATTAATGTATATTGTAATTAGCTGGGGGCCCAACACTGAACCTTACGATACCCCACTAGTCACTGCCTGCCATTCTGAAAAGGACCCGTTTATTCCTACTCTTTGCTTCCTGTCTGCCAACCAGTTCTCTATCCACGTCAATACATTGCCCCCAAAACCATGTGCTTTAATTTTGCACACAAATCTCTTGTGTGGGACCTTGTCAAAAGCCTTTTGAAAGTCCAAATACACCACATCCACTTGTTCTCCCTTGTCCACTCTACTAGTTACATCCTCAAAAAATTCTAGAAGATTTGTAAAGCATGATTTCCCTTTCATAAATCCATGCCGACTTGGACCGATCCCAGCACTGCTTTCCAAATGCGCTGCTATTACGTCTTTAATAATTGATTCCAACATTTTCCCCACTACCGATGTCAGACTAACTGTTTTCTCTCTCCTCTCCCTCCTTTTTTAAAAAGTGGGGTTACATTAGCTACCCTCTAATCCATAGGAACTGATCCAAAGTCTATAGAATGTTGGAAAATGACCACCAATGCATCCACTATTTCTAGGGCTACTTCCTCAAGTGCTCTGGGATGCAGACTATCAGGCCCTGGGGATTTATTGGCCTTCAATCCCATCAATTTCCCTAACACAATTTCCTGACTAATAAGGATTTCCTTCAGTTCCTCCTTCTCGCTCGACCCTCGGTCCCCTAGTATTTCCGGAAGGTTATTTGTGTCTTCCTTAGTGGGATATGTGAAGACAGGGGACAAAGAACTGAATGGATAGCAAATTGGCTAAAAAAAAATAGAAAACACGAGTCGGGGTAAAGGCTAGTTAATCAGATTGGAGGAAGGTAGAAAGCGTGTTCTATCATGTTCAGTGCTGGACCACTGTTATTCATAATTTACATTCATGATTTGGAGTTAGGAATAAGTAACTCAATATCAAAATTTGCTGATCATACCAAAATGGAGGGGGTCAGGCGGGTATAGCTAACACTGAGGAAGAATACAGCATAATACAAGAAGACATTAGAAAATATGAAGACTGGGCAGGTAAGTGACAAATGACCTTTAACAAAGCTAAATGTGAGGTGCTGCACTTTGGTAGAAAAAATAGAAACATCACCTATACCTTAGAAAATAAGAAACTGAATGGGGTAGAAGAGCAAAGGGATCGATGGATACAGGTAAACAGATCATTAAAAGCAGCATTGTAAGTTATCAAAGCAATTAAAAATGCTAACAAAGCGCTGAGATTTATTTCTAGGGGTATAGGGCCCAAATTTCCCCATGAGTTGCACCGTTTTTTTTGGTGTAACTTGATTTTTCTGGTGTATCTTTTTAGTTGCAAGTATAGCCATTTAATTTGCGCCAGTGTAAGTGAGTTCGTTAGGTTTTCTGTTAGGTCATTTTTTTTCCCAAAAGGGGGCGTTCCCAGTCACTTACACCATTTATACCAATTTGGCCAGAAAAAAGTTGTACTAAACTAACTTAGGACAGCGTATGTATCCACTTTTGTCTGCACAGAAAGACCTTACTTACAGTTAAGGAATCGGCGCAAGTAAGTACATTTAAAGCATTTAAAGTTGAATGTTCAGCCATGAACTCATTGAATGGCGGTGCAGGCTAGAAGGGCCGAATGGCCTACTCCTGCACCTATTTTCTATGTTTCTATGTAACCAAGCACCAAACAAAGCACAATCAGTAATAACAATTCAATAAAAAATAAAGAAGTGAAGTAAATAATTAAAGTAACAAATAAAAGTACTGCATCAAATTCAACTTTAAACTGAACAGGCAATTAAGAAATCGGTGCAGGTAAGTAAGTAAGGACCTGCACCCAAGCACCAAACATTGTAAATAAAAGTTTAAATAACTCATTAAAAATAAAGAACTCAGGTAACAATTGAATAATAAATAAAGAATTGTAGTAAATCCTACCTTGACTTGAACTCGGCCAGGGAAGGCAGCTGGCCGGCCTGTATGGGAGGCCATTCGGCCTGGGAAAGGGACAGCCGGCAAAGACGCATCGGGAGGCTGAAGGGAGGGGGAGGAGGGGCTGGCTGGTCTCGGCACGCACCAGCAAGCCCTTCGGCCAAGGCTGGGGCGGCGTGCGAAGCAGAGCAACCGAACGTGGCATCGGTGGGTGGGGGGGAGGAAGGGAGAGAGAGCTGCTGGCTGGCCTTCGGGGTGGGCGGGGGGGGTGACCGAACGCAGCATTGGTGGTGGGGGGCGGGGGGGAGGGCGAGGAGGGAGAGAAAGAGAGAGAGAAAGAGCTGCTGGCTGGCCTTCGGGGTGGGCGGGGGGGGAGGGAGAGAGAGAGAGAGAGAAAGAGCTGCTGGCTGGCCTTCGGGGTGGGCGGGGGGGGAGGGAGAGAGAGAGAGAGAGAAAGAGCTGCTGGCTGGCCTTCCGACGGGGGGCGGGGGCAACCAAATGTGGCATCGGTGGTGGGGGGAGGAGGGAGAGAGAGAGCTGCTGGCTGGCCTTCATATCGGGGGGGGAGGCGGGGGGGGGGGCGATGGGGAGGAAGGGAGAAAGGGAGAGAGTTGCTGGCTGGCCTTCGGGGGTGGGGGTGGGGGGCAGGGGCAACCGAACGCGGCATCTTAATTTGCATACAAACAGCAACACAGGCAGGACACGGCTGCAAATTTCGGCGCTACTGCGTATGAGCGAACACCGGACCCGACGCCACTGCACATGCGCGACGCTGCCGGCTCTGATTTTGGCGTAGGGCTGTAGCTCTGCCCCCCACTGTTCAATCTGCGCCACGCCAGGGCACTCCAGACTCTTCAGAACAGCCAAGATGGGGTCATTTTTTTTCAGCGCACAAAAATGGCGCATAAAGGGTAAGTACGCCAAAAAAACGGGTTGGCCAAAATTGGACCCATAGAATCTAAAGTAGTGAAGTTATGTTAAACTTGTACAGGACCCTGGTCTGGCCGAATTTAGAGTACTCTGTACAGCTCTGGTCTCCATACTATAAAAAGGACATAGAAGTACTGGAGAAAGTGCAAAAAAGATTTACAAGGATGGTGTCAGAACTGAGAGATTACAGCTATCGAGGAAAATTGAATGGGTTAGGGCTTTTTTCATTAGAAAAGAGAAGACTTCGAGGAAACCTGACAGAGGTATTTAAAATTATGAATGAGTTGGACAGGGTAAATGTAGAGAGAATGTTTCCACTTGTGGAAGAATCCAAAACTAGGGGCCATAAATACAAGATAGTTACCAATAAACCCAATAGGGAAATAAGGATACATTTCTTTACTCAGTGAGTGGTTAGAATGTGGAACTCGCTACCACAGGAAGTAGTTGAGACAAATAGCTTAGATACTTTAAAAGGAAACTAGACAAGTACATGAGAGATAAAGGAATAGAAAGATAGGCTGAAAAGCTGAGATGAGGCAGATGAAACTGGAGCAGATTTCTCTGGAATATAATCACCAGCACAGACCAGTTAGGTCGAATGGCCTGTTTCTGTGCTGTATGTTCGATGTAATTCTATGTAAGTGCCAAAAGTGATCAAGGTGATTAATTTAGTGGTAAACATAATTTCTGATCCAAGTAATCAACCCATAGTGCGTTACTTAAGTTAAAATTTACGAGCTCTATTAAATGTGCTCCCTTACTGGTCTTAGAAAAGTTGGTGGAAGGTTGTTGTTCTCATGATATCATCCTTGAGATGTTCGTGGCCGGTGACTTCTGCGTATTTGAGTATGTGAGGATCTTTCTGCAGACTGCTTTACCCCGAATGCTGCCTGGATAGTCCTGCCCCTTTAAGGGGCTGCAAACCCATTCAGAATATCGTGCATGCGTTGCTTTTTGCATTGAATAGCTAGCAAACGTGGGAGATCCCGAGACCTGTCACTGAACGGCTGCAGGACATTGAGGGGTGGAGGGTGAACAACCAGAGGCCGTGGTCCATATCGGTACCAATGACATAGCTAGAAAGAATGATGAGGTCCTGCAGGCAGATTTTAGGGAGCTAGGAAAGATACTAAAAAGCAGGATCTCAAAGGTTGTAATCTCCGGATAATTCCCAGTGCCACACGCTAGTGAGTACAGAAATAGGAGGATAGAGCAGATGAATGCGTAGATGAAGAGATAGTGCAGGAGGGAAGGTTTTAGATTCCTGAGGCATTGGGACCGTTTCTGGGGGAGGTGGGACCTGTACAAGCCGACGGGTTGCGCCTCAACAGGGCCAGGACTAATATCCTCGCAGCGGGGGAGGGTGAGGGGGGCTGCTAGTGCTATTAAGAATAGAAGAAATGGGAACAGGAGTAGGCCATATGGCCCCTCGAGCCTGCTCCGCCATTCAATAAGATCATGGCTGATCTGATCATGGATTCAGCTCCACTTTCCCGCACGCTCCCCATAACCCCTTATCCCCTTATCGTTTAAAAAACTGTCTATTTCTGTCTTAAATTTATTCAGTGTAGACAAAGGGTTTAATTAGAACAGGGAAAATAGAGTATGAGAGGAAGCTTGCTGGGAACATAAAAACTGACTGCAAAAGCTTCTATAGATATGTGAAGAGAAAAAGATTAGTGAAAACAAACGTAGGTCCCTTGCAGTCAGATTCAGGTGAATTTATAATGGGGAACAATGGCGGATCAGTTAAACAAATACTTTGGTTCTGACTTCACGAAGGAAGACACAAATAACCTTCCGGAAATACTAGGGGACCGAGGGTCTAGTGAGAAGGAGGAACTGAAGGAAATCCTTATTAGGCAGGAAATTGTGTTAGAGAAACTGATAGGATTGAAGGCCGATAAATCCCCGGGGCCTAATAGTCTGCATCCCAGAGTACTTAAGGAAGTGGCCCTAAAAATAGTGGATGAATTGGTGATCATTTTCCAACAGTCTATCGACTCTGGATCAGTTCCTATGGACTGGAGGGTAGCTAATGTAACACCACTTTTAAAGAAAGGAGGGAGAGAGAAAACGGGTAATTATAGACTGGTTAGCCTGACATCAGTCGTGGGGAAAATGTTGGAATCAATTATTAAAGATGAAATAGCAGAACATTTGGAAAGCAGTGACAGGATCGGTCCAAGTCAGCATGGATTTATGAAAGGGAAATCCTGCTTGACAAATCTTCTAGAATTTTTTGAGGATGTAACTGGTAAAGTGGACAAGGGAGAACCAGTGGATGTGGTGTAGTTGGACTTTCAAAAGGCTTGGCAGACAGGAAGCAGAGAGTCGGGATAAATGGGTCCTTTTCAGAATTGCAGGCGGTGACTAGTGGGGTGCCGCAGGGCTCTGTGCTGGGACCCCAGCTATTTACAATATACATTAATGATTTGGATGAGGGAATTTAATGTAATATCTCCAAGTTTGGAGATGACACTAAGCTGGGTGGCGGTGTGAGCTGTGAGGAGGACGCTAAAAGGCTGCAGGGTGACTTGGACAGGTTAGGTGAGTAGGCAAACGCGTGGCAGATGCAGTATAATGTGGATAAATGTGAGGTTATCCACTTTGGTGGCAAAAACGCGAAGGCAGAATATTATCTGAATGGCGGCAGATTAGGAAAAGGGGAGGTGCAACGAGACCTGGGTTCATGGTACATCAGTCATTGAACGTTGGCATGCAGGTACAGCAGGCAGTGAAGAAGGCAAATGGTATTTTGGCCTTCATAGCTAGGGGATTTGAGTATAGGAGTAGGGAGGTCATACTGCAGTTGTACAGGGCCTCAGTGAGGCCTCACCTGGAATATTGTCTGCAGTTTTGGTCTCCTAATCTGAGGAAGGACGTTCTTGCTATTGAGGGAGTGCAGCTAAGGTTCACCAGACTGATTACAGGGATGGCAGGACTGACATATGAGGAGAGACTGGATCGACTGGGCCTGTATTCACTGGAGTTCAGAAGGATGAGAGGGGATCTCATAGAAACATATAAAATTCTGACGGGACTGGACAGGTTAGATGCAGGAAGAATGTTCCCGATGTTGGGGAGGTCCAGAACCAGGGGACATAGTCTAAGGATAAGGGGTAAGCCATTTAGGACTGAGATGAGGAGAAACTTCTTCACTCAGATAATTGTTAACCTGTGGAATTCCCTACCGCAGAGAGTTGTTGATGCCAGTTCATTGGATATATTCAAGAGGGTGTTAGATATGGCCCTTATGGCTAAAGGGATCAAGGGGTATGGATAGAAAGCAGGAATGGGGTAATGAGGTGAATGATCAGCCATGATCTTATTGAATGGTGGTGCAGGCTCGAAGGGCCGAATGGCCTACTTCTGCACCTATTTTCTATGTTTCTATGTCCCAGCGAATTCCACAGATTTGCAACCCTCTGAGAGAAGAAACTCCTCATCTCAGTTTTAAATGGGCGGACCCTTATTCTAAGATCATGCCCTCTTGTTCTAGTCGTCCCCATCAGTGGAAACATCCTCTCTGCATCCACCTTGTCAAGCCTCCTCATAATCTTATACGTTTCAATAAGATCACTTCCCATTCTTCTGAATTCCAATGAGTCGAGGCTCAACCTACTCAATCTTTCCTCATAAATCAATCCCTCATCCCGGAATCAACCTAGTGAACCTTCTCTGAACTGCCTCCAAAGCAAGTATATCCTTTCGTAAATATGGAAACCAAAATTGCACGCAGTATTCCAGGTGTGGCCTCACCAATACCTTATATAGCTGTAGAAAGACTTCACTGCTTTTATACTCCATTCCCTTTGCATTAAAGGCCAAGATACCATTGGCCTTCCTGATCACTTGCTGTACCTGCATACTATATTTTTGTGTTTCATGCACAAGTACCCCCAGGTCCCGCTGTACTGCAGCACTTTGCAATTTTTCTCCATTTAAATATTAAGTGGGATAATATCAGAGTAAAAGGTATAGAGGGCAGAGAATTCCTCAATTGCATTCTGGAGAACTTTTTTAGCCAACATGTAGCAAGCCCAACAAGAGGGGACTGGGAGTGGCGGGGGAGGGGATTCTGGATTTTGTTTTAGGGAATGAAGCTGGGCAGGTGGAAGGAGTATCAGTGGGAGAGCATTTTTGTGTTAGTGATCATAATTCAGTTAGTGTTTGCATAATTATGGATAAGAACAAAGATAAAACAGAGTAAAGATTCTAAATTGGGGGGGGGGGGGGCGAAGGCCAATTTTACTAGGTTGAGAAGTGATTTAGCAAAAGTAGACTGGAAACAGCTACTTGAAGGTAAATCAGTGTCAGAGCAGTGGGAGGTATTCAAGAGGGATATACATAGAGTTCAGGGTAAATATGTTCCCACAAAGAAAAAGGGTAGCACTGCCAAATTTAAAGCCCCTTGGATGACAAGGTGCATAAAGGGCAAGATAAGGCAAAAAAGGAAAGCTTATATCAAATACCCAGAGCTCAATACTACAAAAGGCCTGGAAGAGTATAAAAAGTGTAGCGGTGAAATTAAGAAGGAAATTAGGAAAGCAAAGAGAGATATGAAAAAGTACTGGCAAGTAGAATCAAAGAAAACCCAAAGATGTTTTCTAATTACATAAAAAGCAAGAGGATAACTAAGGAAAGAATAGGGCCTATTAGGGACCACAATGGTGAGCTATCTGTGGAGGTGGAAGATGTGGGTATAGTACTTAATGAATACTTCGTGGCTGTCTTCACAAAAGAGGGGGACGATGCCAACGTTGAAGTTAAAGAGGAAGAAAGTGAAATATTGGCTGAGATAAACATAGTAAGAGAGGAAAAGGTTACTGCACAAGATAAGGGCTCACAGGGTAATATATTAGCACGTAGAGGATTGGCTAACTAACAGAAAACAGAGAATCGGGATAAATGGGTCATTTTCAGGTTGGCAAACTGTAACTAGTGGGGTGCCACAGGGATCAGTGCTGGGGCCTCAACAATTTACAATCTATGTTAATGATTTGGATGACGGGACTGAGTGTAATGTAGCCAAATTTGCTGATGATACAAAGATAGGTAGGAAAGCAAGTTGTGAGGAGGATGCAAAGAATCTGCAATGGGATATAGATAGGCTAAGTGAGTGGGCAAAAATTTGGCACGTGGAGTATAATGTGGGAAAATGTGAGGTTATCCACTTTGGTAGGAAAAATAAAAAAGCAAATTATTATTTGAGTGGGGAGAGATTATAAAATGCTGTGGTGCAGAGGGATCTGGGGGCCCTTGTACATGAAACTCAAAAAGTTAACATTCAGGCACAGCAAGTAATTTGGAAAGCAAATGGTATGTTGACCTTTATTGCAAGGGGGATGGAGCATAAAAGTAAGGAAGTCCTGCTACAATATTGGTCTCCTTACTTAAGGAGGAATATACAATACTTGCATTGGAGGCAGTTCAGAGAAGGTTCATGTTCATTCCTGAGATGAAGGGGTTGTCATATGAAGAAAGGTTGAGCAGGTTGGGCCTATACTCACTCATTGGAGTTTCGAAGACTGAGGTGATCTTATTGAAACGTATAAGAATCTGAGGGGGCTTGACAGGGTAGATGCAGAGAGGATATTTCCTCTCGTGGAGGAATCTGGAACTAGGGGGCATAGACTCAGAATAAGGGGTCGCCCATTTAAAATGGAAATGAGGAAGAATTTCTTCTCTCAGAGGGTCGTGAATCTTTGGAATTCTCTACCCCAGAGAGCTGTGGAGGCTGGGTCATTGAATATATATAAGGTGGAGGTAGACAGATTTTGAAAGAAAAGGGGGTCAAAGGTTATGGGGAGAGGGCAGGGAAGTGGAGTTGAGGCCAAGATCAGATCAGCTATGATCTTATTGAATGGTGGAGCAGGCTCGAGGGGCCAGATGGCCTACTCCTGCTGTTATTTCTTGCGTTCTTATGTTCTACATATTAAGGGATTTAGCATTTTTGAAAGTAGCTAAATCGGCAGGACCGGCTGAAATATACCCAAGGCTATTAAAAGAAGCAAAGGAGGAAATTGCCAAGACTCTGACCATCATTTTCCAATCCTCCCTGGCTACAGGAGTGGTGCCAGAGGATTGGAGAACTGCTAATGTTGTACCATCGTTTAAAAAGGGAGGAAGGGATAAACTGAGTAATTACAGGCCAGTTAGTTTAACCTTGTGGATGGGCAAATTACTGGCATCAATTCTGAGGAACAGTATAAACCTTCATTTAGAAAGACACAGATTAATCAAGGACAATCAGCATGGATTTGTTAAGGGATGGTCGTGTCTGACTAACTTGATTGAATTTTTTGAGGCGGTAACCAGGAGGGTCGATGAGGGCAGTGTGTTTGATGTAGTCCTCATGAATTTTAGCTTTTGACTAGGTCCCACATGGCAATCTGATCAAAAAAGTAAAAGCCCACAGGATCCAAGGGAGAGTGGCAAATTGGATCCAAAATTGGCTCAGTGGCAGGAAGCAAAGGGTAATAGTTGACTGGTGTTTTTGCGACTGGAAAGCTGTTTGCAGTAGGGTTCTACAGGCCAGCCCACACTGCAATATGTGTGCACACTAGGTCCGTGCAGCAGAGCTGGTCTCCAGTCGTCTTGATTAATCCTTGCCACTGGACTGAGACCTAGCTCTGTCAAGCCCGTGTGGTGGCTGATGGGCAACGGCCATCACATGTTAAAAAAATCTTCCACCCTTCAACATGTAGTTCGGGACCTGGAATATTAGGTCCTTCATTGAAACACCTGTGAACTCATCCCTTTTTGGCGTAGAAGCAAGTCATCCTCGATACGAGGGATCGCCTATGATGATGATGATGAGAGGGCTCAGTACTCGGTCCCTTGAATTTTGTAGTGTAGATTTAGACTTAAATGTAGGGGGCGTGATTAAGAAGTTTGCAGATGATACAAAAATTGGCGTGTGGGTTAACAGTGAGGAGGAAAGTTTTAGACTGCAGGAAGATGTCCATGAACTGGTCAGTTGGGCAGAAAATGGAATGCAATTCGTAAAAGTGTGAGGGACAACAAGGCAAGGGAATACACAATAAATGGGAGGATATTGGGAGGTGTGCATAAACAGAGGGAACTTGGAGTGTATGTCCACAATTCCTTAAAAGTAGCAGGACAGGTAGATAAGGTAGTTAATGTTATGTCTCAAATAAAGCAATGTGACTGAGTACTGTAGACTTGAGTAAGTGTGACCTTAGTCTCTTTATTCTGACTACAGAGTGCTGGCACAGCATGGGAGGCCTGCTTATATGCAGTGCTCCCAAGGGATGCTGGGATCCCTTGGGACTCCAACAGATGCATCCTCTGGTTGCGGTAGAATGCTGGTTACATAGGGTTGCATACATAACATCACTCCGCCCCAAAATCAATAGTACACTTATTTACAGGGTGAGACGATCTGGGGCATTCCGCTCCCTAGTTGATCGTCTCGGTACAAACACAGGTGCAGGTGAGTTGGTTGGGCCTTCGTTGGGCTGCTGCGCAGCTGGCCTTGCTGGGGATGATGAGTTCAGCTTCGTGGTCAACCGTGATGTCGGTTGCCACTTGTATGTGTATCGGAGGGTCAAAGTTGATGGTGCCCTCTTCAGGTTGTTCGTGGCTGTCTGTGAATCGCAGTTTGGTTTGGTCCAAATGTTTTCTGCAAGTTAATCCATTTGCAAGTTTGACCTTAAACACCGTACTCCCTTCTTTGGCTATGACAGTGCCAGCAAGCCAGTTGGGACCATGTCCATAGTTGAGTACAAATACAGGGTCATTGACTTTAATATCGCGTGACAAATTTGCGGGATCATGGTACATGCTTTGTTGATGTCGCCTGCCCTCGACATAATCATGGAGATCAGGGTGAACCAGAGAGAGCCTTGTTTTGAGTGCCCTTTTCATGAGCAGTTCGGCAGGGGGAACCCCGGTGAGCGAGTGGTAGCTGAGCAGGACTCGGGACAGGCGGGTCTGCAGGGAGTCTTCCGACATGCGTTTCAAGCTTTGTTTGATGGTTTGGACTGGCCGTTAGATGCAGGCTTGAACGGGGCAGATGTAACATTCTTGATCCCATTGCGGGTCATGAATTCCTTGAATTCAGCGCTGGTGAAGCATGGCCCATTGTCGCCGACAAGGGCATCAAGCAGGCCGTGTGTGGCAAACATGGCTTGTAGACTCTCGATGGTGGCAGTGGACGTGCTTACAGACATTATTACACACTCAATCCATTTTGAATAAGCATCCAGAACAACCAAAAACATTTTGCTTAGAAACGGGCCAGCGAAGTCAACGTGAATCCTAGACCTCGGTTTGGAGGGCCATGACCACAAATTTAGCGGTGCCTCCCTGGGTGCATTGTTCAGTTCAGAGCAAGTGTTGCATTGGCGCACGCAAGACTCCAAATCTGAGTCGATGCCGGTCCACCACACATGGGATCTGGCTATAGCTTTCATCATTACTATGCCTGGTTGGATATTGTGTAGGTCGTGTATGAACGTTTCCCTGCCTTTCTTCGGCAAAACCACGCAATTACCCCACAAAAGACAGTCTGCCTGTATGGACATTTCATCTTTGCGCCGCTGGAACAGCTTGATCTCTTCATGCACCTCAGCTAGGACGCTGGACCAGCCCCCATGGAGGACACAGTTTTTTACAAGGGATAGTAAAGTATCCTGGCTAGTCCAGGTCCTGATCTGGCGGGCTGTAATGGGTGACTTCTTGTTTTCAAATGCATCCAGAGCCAAGAGCAAGTCTGCAGGCTGTGCCATTTCCAGTCCGGTGGTGGACAATGGTAGCTGACTGAAAGCAACAGCGCAGTTCTCTGCGTCTGGCCTGTGGCGAATTACATAGTTATATGCAGACAGTGTGAGCGCCCATCTTTGGATGCGAGCAGAGGCATTGGTATTAATACCTTTGCTCTCTGAGAGTAGCGATATGAGCGGCTCATGGTCAGTTTCTAACTCGAACTTAAGCCCAAACAGATACTGGTGCATTTTTTTTACCCCATAAACGCATGCCAGAGCTTCTTTTTCAATCATGCTGTAGGCCCTTTTGGCCTTGGACAAACTCCTGGATGCATAAGCGACCGGTTGCAATGTTCCCGATTCGTTTGCTTATTGTAACACACACCCGACCCCGTATGAAGACTCATCGCAATCTAGCACTAAACGTTTACGTGGGCCATACAGAACAAGCAGTTTGTTGGAACATAACAGATTTCTGGCTTTCTCAAAAGCAGTCCCTTGTGATTTCCCCCATATCCAGTCATCTCCCTTGCGTAGCAACACATGTAGAGGTTCTAGCAGGGTGCTTAACCCGGGTAGGAAATTACCAAAATAATTGAGGAATCCCCGAAACGACCGCAGCTCCGTCAAGTTCTGTGGTCTCGGCGCATTCTTGATGACCTCCGTCTTGGCATCGGTGGGTCTGATGCCGTCTGCCGCGACTCTTCTCCCTAAGAACTCGATCTCTGGCGCCAGGAAAACATACTTCGAACATTTCAACCTGAGTCCCACGATCTAGCTGACTTAGAATCTCTTCCAGGTTCTGCAAATGTTCGATGGTGTCCCGACCTGTGATCAATATGTCGTCCTGGAAAACCACGGTGCGCGGAACCGACTTTAGCAGACTCTCCATGTTCCTTTGAAAAATAGCCGCGGCCGATCGAATCCCAAACGGGCATCTATTGTAGATGAAAAGACCTTTGTGCGTGTGGATGCAGATGAGGCCTTTCGAAGATTCCGCCAGCTTCTTCGTCATGTAGGCCGAGGTCAGGTCCAACTTGGACAACGTTTTCCCTCCTGCCAGCATCGCAAATAGGTCATCTGCTTCGGGTACCGGATACTGGTCCTGCAGTGAAAAACGGTTAATCGTTACTTTATAATCCCCACAAATTCTGACTGTGCCATCGCCCTTGAGAACTGTAACAATCAGACTGATCGACTAGTTGAACTCCACCGGCGCGATGATGCCCTCTCGTTGCAGCCTGTCCAGCTCAATCTCCACTTTCGCATCATGTATGGCACCGCACGTGTCATGTGGTGGATGGGTCGTGTACCAGGAACCAAGTGGATCAGCACCTTCGCCCCAGAGAAATTTCCAATGCCTGGCTCAAACAACGACGGGAACTTGCTCAAAACCTGGGCACATGAGGAGTCACCGATAGACGAAAGCGCTCGGATGTTGTCCCAGTTCCAGTGAATTTTTCCCAGCCAGCTTCTGCCGAACAGTGTGGGGCCATCTCCTGGTACAATGCATAGTGGTAGTTCATGCACTGCTCCATCATCGGAGACTTTTACTGCTGCACTGCCAATTACAGGGATCAGCTCTTTAGTTTAAGTTCTCAGCTTGGTATGAATAGGGATCAGCTTGGGCCTTTGTGCCACAGCCTCTCGAAAGCCTTTTTGCTCATGATGGTCACCCTGGAGTCAGTCTAAGGCTGGGAACTCAACATCCAGGGGTATTCAACATTCAGGAAGGATAGACAGAAAGGAAAAGGAGGTGGGGTGGCGTTGCTGGTTAAAGAGGAAATTAACGCAATAGTAAGGAAGGATGTTAGCTTGGATGATGTGGAATCGGTATGGGTGGAGCTATGGAATACCAAAGGGCAGAAAACGCTAGTGGGAGTTGTGTACAGACCACCAAACAGTAGTAGTGAGTTTGGGGACAGCATCAAACAAGAAATTAGGGATGCATGCAATAAAGGTACAGTAGTTATCATGAGTGACTTTAATCTACATATAGATCAGGCTAACCAAACTGGTAGCAATGCGATGGAGGAGGATTTCTTGGAGTGTATTAGGGATGGTTTTCTAGACCAATATGTCGAGGAACCAACTAGAGCGCTGGCCATCCTAGACTGGATGATGTGTAATGAGAGAGGATTAATTAGCAATCTTATTGTGTGAGATTCCCTTGGGGAAGAGTTACCATAATATGGTAGAATTCTTTATTAAGACGGAGAGTGACACAGTTAATTCAGAGACTAGGGTCCTGAACTTAAGGAAAGGTAACTTCGATGGTATGAAACGTGAATTGGCTGGAATAGACTGGCGAATGATATTTAAAGGGTTGACGGTGAATAGGCAATGGCAAACATTTAAAGATCACATGATTGAACATCAACAATTGTACATCTAAAAATAAAACGGAGAATATGGCTCAACCGTGGTTAATAAGGGAAAATAAGGATAATGTTAAATCCAAGGAAGAGGCATATAAATTGGCCAGAAAAAGCAGCAAACCTGAGGACTAGGAGAATTTTATAATTCAGCAGAGGAGGACAAAGGGTTTCATTAGGAGGGGGACAATAGAGTATGAAAGGAAGCTTGCTGGGAACATAAAAACTGACTGCAAAAGCTTCTATAGATATGTGAAGAGAAAAAGATTAGTGAAGACAAACGTAGGTCACTTGCAGTCAGATTCAGGTGAATTTATAATGGGGAAAAAGAAATGGCAGACCAGTTGAACAAATACTTTGGTTCTGTCTTCACGAAGGAAGACACAAATAACCTTCCGGAAATACTAGGGGACCGAGGGTCTAATGAGAAGGAGGAACTGAAGGAAATCCTTATTAGGCAGGAAATTGTGTTAGGGAAATTGATGGGATTGAAGGCTGATAAATCCCTGGGGCCTGATAGTCTGCATCCCAGAGTACTTAAGGAAGTGGCCCTAGAAATAGTGGATGAATTGGTGATCATTTGCAAACAGTCTATCGACTCTGGATCAGTTCCTATGGACTGGAGGGTAGGTAATGTAACACCACTTTTTAAGAAAGGAGGGAGAGAGAAAACAGGTAATTATAGACCGGTTAGCCTGACATCAGTAGTGGGGAAAATGTTGGAATCAATTATTAAAGATGAAATAGCAGCGCATTTGGAAAGCAGTGACAGGATCCAAGTCAGCATGGATTTATGAAAGGGAAATCATGCTTGACAAATCTTCTGGAATTTTTTGAGGATGTAACTGGTAGAGTGGACAAGGGAGAACCAGTGGATGTGGTGTAGTTGGATTTTCAAAAGGCTTTTGACAAGGTCCCACACAAGAGATTGGTGTGTAAAATTAAAGCACATGGTATTGGGGTTAATGTACTGATGTGGATAGAGAACTGGTTGGCAGACAGGAAGCCGAGAGTCGGGATAAACGGGTCCTTTTCAGAATGGCAGGCAGTGACTAGTGGGGTACCGCAGGGCTCTGTGCTGGGACCCCAGCTATTTACAATATACATTAATCATTTAGAATTGAGTGTAATATCTCCAAGTTTGCAGATGACACTAAGCTGGGTGGCGCTATGAGCTGTGAGCTGTGAGGAGGACACTAAGAGGCTGCAGGGTGATTTGGACAGGTTAGGTGAGTGGGAAAACGCATGGCAGATGCAGTATAATGTGGATAAATGTGAGGTTATCCACTTTGGTGGCAAAAACATGAAGGCAGAATATTATCTGAATGGTGACAGATTAGGAAAAGGGGAGGTGCAACGAGACCTGGGTGTCATGGTACATCAGTCATTGAAAGTTGGCATGCAGATACAGAAGGCGGTGAAGAAGGCAAATGATATGTTGGCCTTCATAGCTAGGGGATTTGAGTATTGGAGCAGGGAGTTCTTACTGCAGTTGTACAGGGCCTTGGTGAGGCCTCACCTGGAATATTGTCTGCAGTTTTGGTCTCCTAATCTGAGGAAGGACGTCCTTGCTATTGAGGGAGTGCAGCGAAGGTTCACCAGACTGATTCCCGGGATGGCAGGACTGACATATGAGGAGAGATTGGATCGACTGGGCCTGTATTCACTGGAGTTTAGAAGAATGAGAGGGGATCTCATAGAAACATATAAAATTCTGACTGACTGGACAGGTTAGATGCAGGAAGAATGTTCCCGATATTGGGGAAGTCCAGAACCAGGGTACATAGTCTAAGGATAAGGAATAAGCCATTTAGGACTGAGATGAGGAGAAACTTCTTCACTCAGAGAGTTGTTAACCTGTGGAATTCCCTACCGCCGAGATTTGTTGATGTCAGTTCATTGGATATATTCAAGAGAAAGTTAGATATGGCCCTTACGACTAAAGGGATCGAGGGGTATGGAGAGAAAGCAGGAAAGGAGTGCTGAGATGAACGATCAGCCATGATCTTATTGAATGGTGATGCAGGCTCGAAGGGCAGAATGGCCTACTCCTGCACCTATTTTCTATATTTCTATGACTCGCACCCGTGTCCAATTCCATGGATACTGGAAATCCGTTCAGTTCAACTTTTAACATGATCGGTGGATATTTCATGGTGAAGGTCTGTACCCCGTACACTTCTTCCTCCTCAGTAGTGGTTTGCAGGGTTTGCAACTCGTCTGCACATTTGCTGGAGGTGTCCCATTGTTCTAGAGCCTTTGCACGCATAGTGCTTGAAGCGGCATTGATGGGCTCGATGATCACCTCCGCAGCGCCAACAAGGTGTTAATTGCCTCGCATTCACACTTGATGGCGCACTCTGAGACATCTGAAGTTGTGCAGCTGCAGGCATGTTCGTTCTACCATATGCTTCCTGCCTGAAAACGACGTTACTTTGTCTATAGTACTTGCCGATGCATCTTTTTGCTGCAAAATTTGTTTGGTGGACATAAATGCCTGGGCTATCGTTATGGCTTTGCTCCGGTTCGGTGTTTCAACAGTCAATAGTTTGCGAAGGATAACCTCATGGCCAATGCCAAGCATAAAAAAGTCTCTTAGCATTTGCTCCAGGAATCCACTGAATTCGCAATGTCCTGCAAGGCGCCTTAGTTCGGCGACGTAGCTCGCCACTTCCTGGCCTTCAGACCGTTGACATGTATAAAATCGATACTTGCCATCAGAATGCTCTCCTTCGGATTTAGGTGCTCCCGGACCAGAGTACACAGTTCTTCATACGATTTGGTTGTTGGTTTCACCGGAGAAAGAAGGTTCTTCATGAGGCCATAGGTTGTTGCCCCGCAGACGATGAGGAGGATCGCCCTTTGTTTGGCAGCGTTCTCATTCCCTTCCAGCTTGTTGGCAACGAAGTATTGGTCGAGTCGCTCCATGAAGGCTTCCCAATCGTCACCTTCTGAGAATTTCTCCAGGATACCAACAATTCTCTGCATTTTCGTGTGATGGTTTGTTAGGTATTATTCGTCGCCAGTTATTATGTCTCAAATAAAGCAATGTGACTGAGTACTGTAGACTTGAGTAAGTGTGACCTTAGTTTCTTTATTCTGACTCCAGAGTGCTGACACAGGGTGGGAGGCCTGCTTATATGTAGTGCTCCTAAGGGATGCTGGGATCCCTTGGGACTCCAACAGATGCGCCCTTTGATGGCGGTCGAATGCTGGTTACAAGGTGTTGCATACATAACAGTTAAAAAGGCATACAGAATGCTTTCCTTTATTAGCTGAGGCATAAAATATAAGAGTGAGGAAGTAATGCTGGAACTGTATACAACATGAGTTAGGCCACAGCTTGCGTACTGCATACAGTTCTGGTCACCACATAACAGGAAAGATGTGATTGCTCTAGAGAAAGTGCAGAGGAGATTTACGAGGATATTGCCGGGACTGGCAAATTTTAGCTATGAGGAAAGATTGGATAGGTTGTGGTTGTTTTTTTTGGAACAGAGGAGGCTGAGTGGAGATTTAATAGAGATGTATAAAATTATGAGGGGCCTAGATAGAATGGATAGGAAGGACATGTTTCCCTTAGCAGAGGGGTCAATAACCAGGGGGCATAGATTTAAAGTACTGTAGTTGGTAGAAAGATTAGAGGGGCGAGGAGGAAAAAAATTTCACCAAAAGAGTGGTGGAGGTCTGAACTCACTGCCTGAAAAGGTGGTAGAGGCAAAATCTCTCATCACATTTAAAAAGTACTTGGATGTGCATTTAAAGAACTGTGACCTATGTAAGTGGTTTTGTCCTTGGTGGTTTTGAATCACCACCCTTACAACAGTTCTAGACACTGGTGAATAGAAATACAGTTATAGCCAGATCGTTTTGTCTCAACCGTCACAATGCTTTTATTCAAGTTAAAGCACACACCTGCACCCAGTAAAACATACCCTTGTGGTGTAAAACAAACAAACACAGTACAACACACAACCCTGGTCCGTCTGAACAGGCTCCTAACGCGAAGTACCCACGACTAAAACACCCTTGCTCGGATTCAAAAATGCACCATCGAATCTGTCCAACAGAATTGTGCGTATGCTTATGATTCTTGCAAAAACCTCCCCACTAAAACCCCTAACGCTTGGTTGAGACACACGACGCCCCTTCACACTATGCGGTGGTCTTAAAGATGCGTGGGCTGGGATAAATGCTCACCAATTACCCCTCTGGCTTACTCGCTGCTTCTCCCAATGAGGCACATCTTCTGGTTTTGTACCAATCTGTGGTATTCAAGTCCAGTCTCAAGGTCAGCTTCCCAATCGAAATAGCGAGGCTCTCTTTGCTCGTAGATGGTGTTTCTTCTCTCCGTCCCAGATGGAGTGCTCAGTCCCTGTGCACTGAACGACACAAACAGGCATAGAAGAGTGGAGAGAGAGAGAGAGAGAGATGGCTGTAAACTGCCACTCTTATATACCTGAAAAATGCTTCTTCTCGCACCAAAAGTTCAACTCTTCTTTTGTCTGAGGCAGTACAATTGAAAGAGCAAAATCAATGTCCTCGGCCTGTTCCTTTGTTACTGGCTGTTTCCTCGATAAGGTTCCGACAAGTTTATGCGGTCAAATAGCTTCCTTTGTGTCATGAGCATCGACCAATCTTGTTCATCTCTCACTGATTGCATGACAAAGAGCCTGTCCATCGACCATTCCTGCCATTTCAGCCACTGATTCATTCTTGTCCATCTGATATGTATTCCTGTGGAACATGTTTGGACCTATCCCAAGTCAGGCTGCTCTGCTCCTCTGCAGTAACAGAAAATGTGTCCAAGCAATGTCCAAAACGCAAGTCCAAAAGTATGTTTTCGCCGCATTCAAACACCTACAGGGCTGCGGACCTAATGCTGGAAGGTGGGACTAGGCTGGGTAGTTCTTTCTCGACCGACACAAACATGATAGGCCGAAATGGCCTCCTTCTGTGTCATAATTTTCTATGATTCTGTGACCTGTGCAGCCGTGCAGCCTAAAAGGAACATTGACACTGACATCCAGAGAAATGGCAAGACGAACTTCACTTCCACTAATCTGCGGGAAAGTAGACTGCAGAAGGTGAGTGACCCCTTAAAAGCCCCAATCTATGTGTTCTACCAATCTGTCTCTACAACATGGAGCCCAGAGCTTGAATGGCAGCTGTTTGAGCTTATACCAAAGCTGCAAACATGGACTCCTGTTGTGATGGTCTGACTGGAGATGACCACACTCTCCAGGTAGCGTGCAGCGTGCTGATGCCAAGTGAGATGATACCACACTGATTTGGAAGTGGACTCCTCTACACTCTCAGCTATAGCACTGAAATTCATTGGTAGGCCTTCCAATACCTCGTTTAACTGCTTGCGTGACGTCAGCAGTTTTCTTTTCATGGCTGTCCTCTCATCCCTGTCCTCCTTAGCAGAGCTGTCACCTGGGCTGTCCCTGCCTGTTCCTTTGTTACTGCTTCTTACTGGTGCTGAATATTTCACCATGTGCAGAACCCTCTGCCTCACTATCTAACCCACGCGGAGTGCCAGTGTCTAAGCTGATGCTTGGGATAGATAGAGCAGCTGAGGGAATGTCGTCAGGAGGTTTGTCTCTCGTCAAGACAATAGAAAGAAAAAGGACAAGAGTTAGGATGGCAGATTCAAACTTGACATTTGCAGTTTAACGTTTATTGTGTATTTGCTAAGGTGAATGAAGGGTTACAGGTAATATGTTGATACCCTGCAGAGATAAGTTGTCAGCTCTGCTTCCCTGATACTGATGGCTCTGTCTGGGCTACTGATCCCCAGGGATTCTTGCTCTGCTATGGTGAGGGTAATGATGTTGGTGATTCTACCCCAGTCCTCTCCTTTACATTATGTTTTGTTCTGCAGAAAGAGAGTTAATGAATGTCACTTTAAAAGGAAAGTGGAGATGTGTATGGAAAGTGCTGTGAGAAGGAGAAAAAGCAAAATGCAATGAGGATGGGGAGATGATGAATGTAAAGGCAAGTGTGTATAATGTGAGGTAAAGAAGGAGTGCTGAGAGGAGTTGGTGGTTGTGCAAATGGCAGTATGTGAGAAGAGAATGGTGTTAGTATGCAGTGAGAAGAGATGCGGTGTCCCTGACGACTACATGTGCGGGATGTGTATCCGCCTCAAGCTACTGACAGACCGCGTTGCGGAATTGGAGCTGAGGGTGGATTCACTCTGGAGCATCCACGATGCTGAGAATGACGTGAGTAGCACGTGTAGCGAGTTGGTCTTACCGCAGGCGAAGGGTCCACAGCCAGATAGGGAATGGAAGACCAGCAGGAAGAGCAGTGCAAGGAAGGTAGTGCGGGGGTCCCCTGCGGTCATCCCCCTGCAAAACAGATACACTGCTTTGAGTACTGTTGAGGGGGATGACTCATCAGGGGAGGGCAGCAGCAGCCAAGTTCATGGCACCGTGTTTGGCTCTGCAGCACAGGAGGGCAGGAAAAAGAGTGGGAGAGCGATAGTGATAGGGGATTCAATTGTAAGGGGAATAGATAGGCGTTTCTGCGGCCGCAACCGAGACTCCAGGATGGTATGTTGCCTCCCTGGTGGAAGGGTCAAAGATGTCTCGGAGCGGGTGCAGGACATTTTGAAAAGGGAGGGTGAACAGCCAGTTGTTGTGGTGCACAACAACATAGGTAAAAAAAGGGATGAGGTCCTATGAGACGAATTTAAGGAGCTAGGAGTTAAATTAAAAAGTAGGACCTCAAAAGTATTAATCTCGGGATTGCTACCAGTGCCACGTGCTAGTCAGAGTAGGAATTGCAGGATAGCGCAGATGAATACGTGGCTTGAGCAGTGGTGCAGCAGGGAGGGATTCAAATTCCTGGGGTATTGGAACAGGTTCTGGGGGAGGTGGGACCAGTACAAACCGGACAGTCTGCACCTAGGCAGGACCGGAACCAATGTCCTAGAGGGAGTGTTTGCTAGTGCTGTTGGGGAGGAGTTAAACTAATATGGCAGGGGGATGGAACCAATGCAGGGAGATAGAGGGAAACAAAATGGAGACAGAAGCAAAAGACAGAAAGGAGATGAGTAAAAGTGGAGGGCAGAGAAACCCAAGGCAAAAACCAAAAAGGGCCACTGTACAGCAAAATTCTAAAGGGTCCAAGTGTAATAAAAAGGCAAGCCTGAAAGCTCGGTGCCTCAATGCGAGGAGTATTCGGAACCCAGGAAAGGGCTCTGAGCTAGTTAGAGTGGGTGAGAGAGCAGATGAACAGGACCCCAAGAAAGAATGCAAAAGGCAAAAGGTAACAGAGCAGAATAGCACTGGGGTAAGTGTAAACCACAAGGTGATAGGAAGGAACAATATGTATGAGTATAAAGGGGCTGCAGGAGGGGTCAAAACTAAAAATCATGGTTTAAAAACTAGTATTAAAACACTCGACCTAAACGCACGTAGCATTCGAAATAAAGTAAATGAGTTGACGGCACAAATCATTACAAATGGGTATGATTTGGTGGCCATTACAGAAACGTGGTTGCAGGGTGGCCAAGACTGGGAATTAAACATACAGGGGTATCTGACAATTCGGAAGGATAGACAAGAAGGGAAAGGAGGTGGGGTAGCTCTGTTAATAAAGGATGATATCAAGGCAGTTGTGAGAGATGATATTGGCTCTAATGAACAAAATGTTGAATCATTGTGGGTGGAGATTAGAGATAGTAAGGGGAAAAAGTCACTGGTGGGCGTAGTTTATAGGCCCCCAAATAATAACTTAACGGTGGGGCGGACAATGATCAAGGGAATAATGGAGGCATGTGAAAAAGGAACGGCAGTAATTATGGAGGATTTTAACCTACATATCGATTGGTCAAATCAAATCGCATGGGGTAGCCTGGAGGAGGAATTCATAGAATGCATACGGGATTGGTTACAGAACCAACAAGGGAGTAAGCTATCTTAGATCTGGTCTTGTGTAATGAGACAGGAATAATAAACGATCTCCTAGTAAAAGATCCTCTCGGAATGAGTGACCACAGTATGGTTGAATTTGTAATACAGATTGAGGGTGAGGAAGTAGTGTCTCAAACGAGCGTACTATGCTTAAACAAAGGGGACTACAGTGGGATGAGGGCAGAGTTAGCTAAAGTAGACTGGGAACACAGACTAAACGGTGGCACAATTGAGGAACAGTGGAGGACTTTTAAGGAGCTATTTCATAGTGCTCAACAAAAATATATTCCAGTGAAAAAGGGCGGTAAGAGAAGGGATAACCAGCCGTGGATAATCAAGGAAATAAAGGAGAGTATCAAATTAAAAACCAAAGCGTTTAAGGTGGCCAAGGTTAGTGGGAAACTAGAAGATTGGGAAAATTTTAAATGACAGCAAAGAATGACTAAGAAAGCAATAAAGGAAAGATAGATTACGAAAGTAAACTTGCGCAAAACATAAAAACAGATAGTAAAAGCTTTTACCGATATATAAAACGGAAGAGAGTGATTAAAGTAAATGTTGGTCCTTTAGAAGATGAGAAGGGGGATTTAATAATGGGAAATGTGGAAATAGCTGAGACCTTAAAGAATTATTTTGCTTTGGTCTTCACAGTGGAAGACACAAAAACCATGCCAAAAATTGCTGGTCACAGGAATGTGGGAAGGGAGGGTCTTGAGACAATCACTATCACTAGGGGGGTAGTGCTGGACAGGCTAATGGGACTCAAGGTAGACAAGTCCCCTGGTCCTGATGAAATGCATCCCAGGGTATTAAAAGAGATGGCGGAAGTTATGGCAGATGCATTCGTTATAATCTACCAAAATTCTCTGGACTCTGGGGAGGTACCAGCGGATTGGAAAGCGGCTAATGTAACGCCTCTGCTTAAAAAATGGGGCAGACAAAAGGCAGGTAACTATAGGCCAGTTAGTTTAACATCTGTAGCAGGGAAAATGCTTGAAGCTATCATTAAGGAAGAAATAGCGGGACATCTAGACAGGAATAGTGCAATCAAGCAGACGCAACATGGATTCATGAAGGGGAAATCATGTTCAACTAATTTACTGGAATGCTTTGAGGATATAACGAGCATGGTGGATAGAGGTGTCCCGATGGATGTGGTATATTTAGATTTCCAAAAGGCATTCGATAAGGTGCCACACAAAAGGTTACTGCAGAAGATAAAGGTACACGGAGTCAGAGGAAATCTATTAGCATGGATCGAGAATTGGCTGGCTAACAGAAAGCAGAGAGTCGGGATAAATGGGTCCTTTTCGGGTTGGCAATCGATGGTTAGTGGTGTGCCACAGGGATCGGTGCTGGGACCACAACTGTTTACAATATACATAGATGACCTGGAAGAGGGGACAGAGTGTAGTGTAACAAAATTTGCAGATGACACAAATATTAGTGGGAAAGCGGGTTGTGTAGAGGACACAGAGAGGCTGCAAAGAGATTTAGACAGGTTAAGCGAATGGGCTAAGGTTTGGCAGATGGAATACAATGTCGGAAAGTGTGAGGTCATCCACCTTGGGGAAAAAAACAGTAAAAGGGAATATTATTTGAATGGGGAGAAATTACAACAAGCTGCGGTGCAGAGGGACCTGGGGGTCCTTGTGCATGAATCCCAAAAAGTTAGTTTGCAGGTGCAACAGGTAATCAGGAAGGCGAATGGAATGTTGGCCTTCATTGCGAGAGGGATGGAGTACAAAAGCAGGAAGGTCCTGCTGCAACTGTATAGGGTATTGGTGAGGCCGCATCTGGAGTACTGCATGCAGATTTGGTCACCTTACTTAAGGAAGGATATACTAGCCTTGGAGGGGGTACAGAGACGATTCACTAGGCTGATTCCGAAGATAAGGGGGTTACTTTATGATGATAGATTGAGTAGACTGGGTCTTTACTCATTGGAGTTCAGAAGGATGAGGGGTGATCTTATAGAAACATTTAAAATAATGAAAGGGATAGACAAGATAGAGGCAGAGAGGTTGTTTCCACTGGTCGGGGAGACGAGAACTAGGGGAGACAGCCTTAAAATACGGGGGAGCCAATTTAAAACTGAGTTGAGAAGGAATTTCTTCTCCTAGAGGGTTGTGAATCTGTGGAATTCTCTGCCCAAGGAAGCAGTTGAGGCTAGCTCATTGAATGTATTCAAATCATAGATAGATAGATTTTTAACCAATAAGGGAATTAAGGGTTATGGGGAGCGGGTAGGTAAGTGGAGCTGAGTCCACGGCCAGATCAGCCATGATCTTTTTGAATGGCGTAGGAGCAGGCTCGAGGGGCTAGATGGCTTACTCCTGTTCCTAATTCTTATGTTCTTATGTATGAGTAAAGAAAGAGTTGAATGTGTTTGGAATGAGATAGTGGGGTGTTGCAGTATGCCCTTGTGATTGGATGTTTTTAGGATATGAAGGAGGGGAGAGAATTATTGAATGTGATAGGGGAGGGGGTGAAAGGAGTGTTGTCAGGAATGTTGAGAGAGGTAAAGAAGTTAAGAACTGTACTCACCCTTTCTGCTCTTATATGGTAATTGAGGGACCGAAATTGGGCTCCTGTGCGCCTACCGAATGATGCACAAATGTTTTTTGGTCCGGGCGTGCCAAAAACAGCACCCCCGTGAAATTGGGCGGGGATTTTGCGGAGGCACAAAGAGGTAGCGCTTCACTCATGCCGAGAGCGCCATGCGCAATGCCCCATTACTGCCCCAGAAGAGAAATTCGGCTGCACCCCCTCACTTACCGCCTGGCATTGACAACGCAGCTTCACCCGTCGAGTTGCGCCATTTAAAGGTGCCATCTTTAGTATTAATTTTTGTCAGCCATTATTCTGTGCAGCTGGCGAACACATAGACAGAGTAGCTGGTGGACAGATTGCAGCGATTTACAATTCAAGGATTAATCTCCTGTCAAGACTTTTAAGTATACATTGAGGGCAGTTTTAAAACGATGACATTTGTATTGTTTCATGGGGGCTGTGTTGGCACTCGACCGCGACGGCAGAGACAAATGCAGAGAGAGAGAAAGACAGGGAGCAGCACAGGGAGAAGGACATAAAGCAAGACGGGGAGAAAGACAGCAAAATATGGCCAGAGAGAGAAGGCCCAACAGGAGAACTTACCCTCCCAGAGTATTCCGGCAGTAATTCTCCTGCATCAATTTCACTGAGGAACAGTGTATTCGAAGGCTGCACTTCAGCAAGGACGTGGTTACAGAGCTCTGGCATCTGCTGCAACCGGACCACGAGCCTCAGACTAGGGTGGGGACGGCTCTCTCAGTGGCAGTCAAGGTCACCATCACACTCAATTTCTACGCCAATGGATCCTTCCTGGGTGCGACGGGACATCTCCAACATCTCCCAGTTTGTCGTCCATCCGCGAGGTCACTGATGCTCTATACAGAAGGAGAAGGGACCATATTTCCTTCCCCATGATCAGGGAGAAACAGCACGAGCATGCATGTGGCTTCATCAGGATAGCCAGTTTCCCCATGTGCAGGGTACCATTGATGGCACCCACATCGCTTTGCGGGGATCTCCCGTAACTGCAAAGGCTACCACTCACTGAATGTGCAGTTGGTGCGTGAACACTCCTGCAGAATCCTCACCGTCAATGACCGCTATCCTAGCAGCAGCTATGATGCCTTCAACCTACGTCAGACCGGTGTGCCAGATTTCTTCCAGCCACCACATCAAGCTGGCGGCTGGGAAAAGAGGGCTATCTGCTCTCCGCCTAGCTCATGACTCCCTTCCATAACTCCAGCATTCCTGCCCAGCTCTCATACAATGAGAGCTATGCTGCCACCAGGAATACCATTGAGCAGACCATCAGAGTGGTAAAGCAATGGTTCCGCTGTCTTGACCGCTCGGGTGGAGTCCTCTAGTACTTGTCTGAGCGGGGGTCCCTATTCGTCATCATTTGTTGCATGCTGCACAGCTTAGCCATCATGAGGACACAACCATTGCCACCAGGCATAGCCGCACCGCCTGAGGAGGAGGACGAAGAGGAGCAGGGGCAACAACACCAGCGACGGAGAAGGCAGTCAGCCAATTGCAACTCTGCAAGGGTGGTCCGTGACTGTCTCATCAGACTTCGTTTCCAGTGAATACCATTCCACTTCCCGGTTCCTCTGGACGTCCCAATCAAAATTTATATAACAACAATAAACGCTATCATGATGTATTTAATAATCACCTTTGTGCATTTCCTTATAATCCCCTCTTTGTTTTAACTATTCTAGTGTTCCTCCGCAGTGTGTTTCCTGTGTCTGCAGCACGGCTAGTGGAAGGCTGCTGTGTGTCAGGGCCAGAGACTACAGATGGCCTTGCAGAATGCCCTCGACCAGCTCTGGGCCTGGAAGGCCCAGCTGTGGACTGCACCACCTCAGGCTGGGTGGCGGCAGTCTTGGCTGGCTGGGTGACAGGCAGCGACAAGTGCAGTGGCGGAGTGGCAGTGGTGGGCTCAAGAATTTGTCATCGTGAGAGAGGACTTGAGGTTCCTGCTACACTGTCCCAGTGCCACTCCCCCGGGACAGCACCTTAGCATCCCCACCAATCTGCTGGAGCACAAATTGCTGGGCTGCTGCGACACCATGAGATCCCAGTGGGCTGTGGTGGACCTAACGGTGATGGCAGGAGTCAAAGCATGCCTGGCATCCAGGTGAGACAACATGAGAGCAGTCTGAGACTAGACGCCAGCAGTCATTGACCGCTTGACAGCAGTCAGACCATGCATGGCACCGAGCAGAGACTGAGTGAGAACAGTCTCAGACTTGATGCCAGCAGTCACTGACTGCATGACAGGACCAAGACATTGCATGGCATCCAGCTGAGACTGCATGAGAGCATTCTGAGCTTCCATGTCTGCATTACAGCATCAAGATGTTGTGTTGCTTCCAACTGCTGCAATGCAAGATGCCACATTGCTCATGACACGCATCATGTGGTCTGGATCCACACAATCTCTCTGGGAGTCCACCATTGTCTGCAGACTGGCAATGATGAGCTCCATGGTATGCGCAGAACTCCGTGAAATGCTGGAGGCAGACTCTTCCACACTCCTTAGCACTGCCGAGAAGTGCTCGGGCACTCTTGCCATTGCACCTATAATGTCAGAGTGCATGACCATCACACTTTGTGTGAATACCTCCACATCAAGCTGCTCATCCGAGTCTTGTGCAGCAGAACTCGCCTTCCGGAGACATGGCTCCTGAGGTTCCCTTTCCCCTTGGCCTTGCTGTAGCCCGCGAGGGCACGGTGCGTCACCCAGTGCAGACCCCTCGACTAACCTAACCTCCAATGAACATGTAGTGCCAGTATCTGAGCTGCTGCCTGTGGGTGACAGAAGCCACGACACAGTGCTTGGCTCCTACCCCTGCTCTTCCTCCTCTTCTAGGATGGCCAACTAGAGAGCTGGCCATCCTAGACTGGGTGATGTGTAATGAGAAGGGACTAATTAACAATCTTGTTGTGCGAGGCCCCTTGGGGAAGAGTGACCATAATATGGTCGAATTCTTTATTAAGATGGAGAGTGACACAGTTAATTCGGAAAATAGGGTCCTGAACTTAAGGAAAGGTAACTTCGACGGTATGAGGCGTGAATTGGCTAGAATAGACTGGCAAAGGATACTTAAAGGGTTGACGGTGGATAAGCAATGGCAAACATTTAAAGATCACATGGATGAACTTCAGCAATTGTACATCCCTGTCTGGAGTTAAAAAAAAGGGGAAGGTGGCTCAACCATGGCTAACAAGGGAAATTAAGGATAGTGTTAAAGCCAAGGAAGAGGCATATAATTTGGCTAGAAAAAGCAACAAACCTGAGGGCTGGAAGAAATTTAGAATTCAACAGAGGAAGACCAAGGGTTTAATTAAGAGGGGGAAATTAGAGTACGTGAGGAAGCTTGCAGGGAACATAAAAACTGACTGCAAAAGCTTCTATAAATATGTGAAGAGAAAAAGATTAGTGAAGACAAATGTAGGTCCCTTGCAGTCGGATTCAGGTGAATTTATAGTGGGGAACAAAGAAATGGCAGACCAATTGAACAAATACTTCGGTTCTGGCTTCACGAAGGAAGACACAAATAACCTTCCGGAAGTACTAGGGGACCGAGTGTCTAGTGAGAAGGAGGAACTGAAGGATATCCTTATTAGGCGGGAAATTGTGTTAGGGAAATTGATGGAATTGAAGACCGATAAATCCCCGGGGCCTGATAGTCTGCATCCCAGAGTACTTAAGGAAGTGGCCCTAGAAATAGTGAATGCATTGGTGATCATTTTCCAACAGTCTATCAACTCTGGATCAGTTCCTATGGATTGGAGGTTAGCTAATGTAACACCACTTTTTAAAAAAGGAGGGAGAGAGAAAACAGGTAATTATAGACCGGTTAGCCTGACATCAGTAGTGGGGAAAATGTTGGAATCAATCATTAAGGATGAAATAGCAGCGCATTTGGAAAGCAGTGACAGGATCGGACCAAGTCAGCATGGATTTATGAAAGGGAAATCATGCTTGACAAATCTTCTGGAATTTTTTGAGGATGTAACTAGTAGAGTGGATAAGGGAGAACTAGTGGATGTGGTGTATTTGGACTTTCAAAAGGCTTTTGACAAGGTCCCGCACAAGAGATTGGTGTGCAAAATCAAAGCGCATGGTATTGGGGGTAATGTACTGACGTGGACAGAGAACTGGTTGGCAGATAGGAAGCAGAGAGTTGGGATAAACGGGTGTGGGGGGGTCGGGTGGGGTGCTTAGATACAGGTTTCACATCTGCTGGCTGGTTATCTGAAAGCATAAATGGCACAAGACTTGCATTAAGGTGAGGGCAGTGGGGCAGGAATGGAGCAAGGAATGCAGGCAGTATCAGGAGCTGGAAAGTGAGAAAGCCTTCTGGTGTGAGGGATAAGTGGGATGAGAAAAGGAGGGGATAAAGTTACCGTTGTTTCCCCCAACAGGGTCGACGTATCTGCCGGCTGCGTCACTCACCACCTGCGGACCAATGAGCCATAGCACTTACTCCTCAAGGTCACTCAGCTCACGCAGTTGAGGTTTCCCATCTCCAGTGCACTGCTGCTCCCTTCTTATGGGCCCAAATTCCCCCAGACGCTTGGAGCGGCTTAGTTAGACATAGTGCACCGACTTTGTGGTGGAGAAAACGCGATGAAAATTTACCGGGATAATTTGGCCACTCCTGGATTCCTGTGGTCCCGTGGCATGGTGCTGCGAAACCTGCGGGGGGCGGAGTTTGGGTCGCGCTTGCTCAGCGCAGCTGGCACGGGGGCGGGGCTTGGGCCCAGCATATCTTTGAATGCCGGCAGGGGGACGCATGTCCATTTGTGCGTGCACGCATGCGCGTTGAAGCATGTGCGCGCACTGGGCCAGGAACCTTGGCAATCGGCCATTTAAAGGGTCCTCAGTGCATCATCAGCTTTGGCATTGGGCCATATTGGAAGGTAAGGTGTTAATATTGATTTTTGGGTGGCTGAGGGAGTGGAAAGGAGTGCTGCATGGGTGCATGCAAGGTGAGAACTGTGTTTTTTCAACATTACCTGAGTGTGAATCCGATACATCAATGACGCAAGAGCATGCAACAAGAATGAAGAACTTCTTGCATGAGAAAGTGGAGAAACTAGTCACTGTCATTGAGGACAGAGGGCAGGAGCTGGATATCAGTAAGAGTGGTCCCACAAAAGTTCCACCCAAAGAAATGAGGAGACGCTGGAACCTAGTTGCAGAAGAATTCTCCGCAGGGGTGAATACCGCAAGAACTGGAAGCCAGTGCAAAAAGAAATGGCAGGACATTGGTCAAGTAGTGAATGTAAGTATTAGCTTGAGTTTTAAATGGAATTGCAATTGTTACTGTGATCATCTGTGTATGTCCCATCCATCAGAAGCTCACCATGTGGCAAAATTTATATTTTCAGCTTTGGAGAAGAAATCGGCCGATAACAAAAGGGAGAGAACTAGAACAGGAGGAGGTCCACCAAATCGGCACCAACTGTCACCCCTGGAACAGAGGGTCGCTGCCTTGCTGAGTTGACCTGCAGAAAAAGAATCAGCTCTGCACAAGCTGAGCCCACACGCGAGGATGAGGCTCAATCATGAAAATGCATCGTCGCCCTTCAAATCAATCTGCTGATTGGCCTGCTACGCATGAGACTACTCATTCCACCCATCCTGCCCCCTCCTGTGCTGCTAACCATTTGACTGATCTGTTGTATTTTGCAGAACAAGAAGATAATCCTGAACAACCTGAAAATCAACAAGAAGATCCAGATGTGTCCACTCCAGACCAAGGCGGGTGGGGGAAAGAGTGATCCATGGGTCTGTGTTCACAGGAGAATGCTGATCGTGATATGGATCAGTCCATGGTACAGGGCATCACTTTGCCAAACACCACCATGAGCTCTGCCACGACATTCCTTGTTGCACACCTTCCGAGGTTGCGGGTCCCAGTGCCGGTGGTGGAATGCGGGTTGGAACACCCAGGGCCCCAGTTTGCGCCTTGCACTGGAAGTGTGCCGCTATGCAGACCCACAGCAGGGAAGGAGAAGCCGACCATTCTCTCCTGAGATGCAGCCTTCATCAGATGTACATCAAGTTATGTCATTGGGTGAGGAGATCAATACCCTTACTCAATCACTCGTGGCCACCGTCAGTGGGATGCGTCATGAGGTAGCGATGCTGTCGGGAGCAATATCAGCACTGAGACGGGAACTGAGGGCAGGCATGTCAGAGGGAGTGCAGACGATGGCAAAGGCCATGAGGGAGCTAGCTGCTGCAGTAAGGGCACACAGGCCGGATACTCAAATGCCACTCCCACTGCAATCCCCAGACCAGCCTCTGTTGAGAGTCAAGCCGGGACCCCAGCCCCCTCCACCACAATCACCGCCCCTATGAGGAAGTGCACATTCCCCGAGATGTGGGTGAGAGATGGGTGCAGCCTTTCTTTGCTGTTGTTCTTGTTGTTGTGGAAGTGCATTGTAAACTTTCCAATGAAAGATTTTTTGCATTAAAACTGAATCATGTTCCATTAGGACCACACAACATTTCAGGACAACTGTAAAAAGTAAAAATCTCTCACCCCTACAGTCATGCGTACCTGCCGCCTCTAGCCCTGGCCGAAGTGCTAGGCGGTGCGTTCTGCAGTCGGCAAAGCAGGACTGCTCTATTTTTAGTATCTGATTTATCTTTCATTTATTTTTGATGATTTCGTGAAGATGTTGTGCTGAAGTTGTTTTGATGTTGTGCTGATGCTGTGAAGGTGTTTAGTGCTTTAGAATCCTCGAACTCACCTTCCCCCGCGCGCCCCCCCCCCCCCCGCCCCGGCTCCCCATGCTGATTTCTTAAATGTAGGTAAGGTTTTTCTGTGTCTACAAAAATGGCCACATACACTGTTGAAGTAATTTTTAGCTGGCCAAATTTGCTTCCATGGCCAAAACAGGCATAAGTGGCTGGTCACGCCCCCTTTTGGAGAAAAAAAACAAAAATTAAAAAAAACATAACTAACTGACTTACACTGGAGCAAGTTAAATAGGTAAATTTGCGATTTTTAAGTTACTCCAAAAAAACTACTTGCTCCAAAAAAAGCGGGGCAACTCCTGGGGAAATTTGAGCCCATTATGTGCCATCTTGGCCAGCTATGTATGTGGAAGACATGCCTGCTGTGGATGAATAGCTGTGAATGTAGGCAAGGCTACATGAGGATGTGAGTGTGAGTAGCTGTAGATGCTTGGTGGTTGAGTGATGGGGAAGTGCTGCTTTGCACAGTGCACACAGGCAGAAGTTCAGAGGCTGGTATGTAGGAGGTGTGGAAGCATGTACTCATCTTCACCACCCGATTGAGGTCATTGAATTTTTTTTTACGCTATTTGAGAGTTCTGTCCACCACTGTGCTGGCCGACACCTCCTGGGCCACATGGCCCTGAAAACCTGTGGAGATGGCCTCATTCCCGATGGAGGGAACACTGACACCCTCCTCCTTTCCACTGTCCCCACCAATGTCTCCAGCGCCACATCACTAAACCGCGTACCCTCTCCCTTGAAGCGGAAGTCGCAGCAGCCATTTCACAAAAGGTCTCTCAGTTGCTGAGATGTAGAGATAACTGACTCAAGTCGAGCAATGCTGAAAATGAGCAGCAGATGGTTGAAATTACCTTCCCTTTAAGAGCTAGATCGAGCTGGAGTCAAGGATTGAAGGCTAATTGCTGAATGCAACTCAGCTGAAATTGGGTAACTGTGAATAGCATCCCTCAGCATCCAGTTGAGACCATCCATGCCTCATTTACCACCCCCTTCACTCCTGGGACGAAAACGGCCAATTTCTCACAATGTGAAAGATATTTCGCCGGGCGCTGAATTTTCTAAAAGTTAAAATTTATCGCCCCAAAGGGGAAGCTACTGAATTTCGCCCCCTGGACTTCTTTCTGCATTGAACCCAGGACCTGAGGGTGATCTTGGTGACACTGACCTCCAGACCTGCATTATGGTGGCCTTGGGGATGCTCATGCGGGTGCTGGGGAGGAGTACCTCCCTCCTTGACCTCACTTTGTCCACTAGGGCCTCCACAGAAAAATGTGGGGTGGGAGTGGGGGGAAACCTTCTACTCCTCTCCGTAAACAGGCTATCTTCAAGTGTTCTTCAATGAAAAATTCAAGTAATGCAAGCAGCCCCTCTTTAAGAGAAGAATTCCTGCTTTAAATAGGCCTCATGAGTCACGCCAGAAATTGAACGCAACATGTGGATGGGCTGCCCGATTCCCAATGTGATTGGGATGGCAGCCCGTCAGTCAAATGGAAATGTGGCCCAGGTGTAAATGGCCGGGGCCTCTCGCAAAAACGTCATGGGGGGAGATTCCCACTTGTTCTACCCGCCCTATTCGTGCCTTGAGTTAGATCAACACCCCATCTGGTGCAACATGACAATTTACAGATTAGTCCCTTGATCCACTAAAAACTTGCATCATTCATGTGGCTTGTGGGTCTGAGGAATCCTGAAAATAGAAAGCAAATTAATTCTAAAAAGAAAAAAGTATGTATCTAAAATATGTGTACCTGAAATCATGGAAGAAGTGCCAGGATGCTACCGTCTATGACCTCTGGCGCTGATCCTGTCAAAGCATCTATTATCAGTGGGTGGGCTGATATAAATATACATACCGAATGCCCACAATACATGGGTCGCAGCTTGTACATCTGCCAGACGGGAATCTACAAAATAGTTGTAGCAAGTGACCACAGAGAGCATAAAAATGTTCAAAGATCCAGGCCAAGACTCAGGCCTGGACCGCCAAGTGAATCACAAATCTATGAGTTGGCAGACCATTAAGCCTACTTTCACTTGGTATACTGGCCTGCCAATCTTCCGCCAGGCCAGGATGAGAAAACTCCTGGCCTATGTATCCCCTCCTCTGATGCCTGTATCCTTGTTTGAGATGGGCAGAGGCTCCTGATGTATCTGGGACCTGGCCTAATTTGCAGCCCTTCTGATGCACTCAAGCTAGACTTAACAGCAGAATTTTGGCCTCTATCTCTCTTCATTTACTGACACTTTATAAGTAGCTAAAATGCATTATGCTGAAAGTACTCCCCTATCCAAAGACACATGCACTCACTGATTCTCCTTTGAATATTTACTTTAAATTAAAAATAATTATAATTTATACTTTTTAATGCTTTGGTTGTTACATGGTATATAATGTTAAACATCAGAAACAAAATCTTGATTGCTGGAAAACTTGCAGGATATGAAACTTTGCCCTGTTTCTTAAATAGCTTTCCTCAAAATTCTAACATTTTTTGAACAGAATATTATAATAATTGCTGTTATTTTTCTTTTCCTCCCATGTAACTGAAAGTGACTGAATGTAATATCTTATTTTCCAGGCCCCAGATGGCAGGAATTTCAACTGAAGACAAACCCATTGATATTCCGTTAACTGGCGGTAACCGCTTTATTTCCAACAGAATAAGCGTAAGAGATAAACCATCTAGGTTTGTCTAGCTTTTTCTTATTTGTTGTTTTTCTATAGATTTAAAATTAATTAACTTCAGAGGAATGGTTGTGAAATTATAACTTAATCACTTAATCAACATTTCCGGGTGATAACATTTCCTGAGATCGGAGCATCAAAAATCTATAGCTGCTCACCTCGCATTCTCTGAGCAAGCTGTCCGTGTTTTTTGTTTGCCCACACTACTTACACAATGCTTTTTTTTTGTTTGATTGCACCTCTATGAAGTACCTTTGGATATTTTTCTACGTTAAAGGTTCTATATAAATGTTGTTCTTGTTACTGATGCTTGTTCTCGTCACTTTAAAATTGACCCACAGCACTTTGCAAGCTGTCATTTCTGTGTACACCCGATATTTTAGCACAAGTGCAGAACAGCAAATGCACAATGCATTGCAAGGTGTTAATTGACACCTGGGTTTCCCAATTGAATGTTGGCAAGTATAAATAATAGATTTAGGCAGAATTTTAGCAGCCAACAGCCTTTTCTCAAAAAAAGATGCATCTATTGGGCCAACAGCATTGTTCAAACAAATATCAACATTTAATCCTGGCTAAAGTGCACTATCATGAAACATTATTACATCTTTTAAAACAGGTGATCCTTAAATAGAGAAAATTCACTGGAAAGGGCAGTGCTTTTGGGGGAGATTCCTTTGTTTGTGGTGTGTAGTGAAGTGATTGACAAACTTACAAACCAGAATTCCTTTAAACTTGATGTTCACCATAGGGAAACATCATAGAATCTTAGAAATTTACAGCACAGAAGGAAGCCATTTCGGCCCATCGTGTCTGAACCAGCCGACCAAGAGCTATCCAGGTTACGGCACTTTAAGTGCACATCCAAATATTTTTTAAATATGGTGAGGGTTTCTGCCCCTACCACCCTTTCAGTCAGTGTATTCCAGACCCCCACCACCCCTGGATGAAGGCATTTCCCCATATATCTCCTCTAAACCTCCCCCCAATTACTTTAAATCTATGCCCCCAAGTTGTTGACCCCTCTGCCAAGGGAAACAGGTCCTTCCTACCCACTCTATCCAGGCCCCACATAATTGTATACACCTCAATCAGGTCTCCCCTCAGCCTCCTCTGTTCCAAAGAAAACAGGCCCAGCATCTCCAACCTTTCCTCAAAGCAAAAATTCTCCAGCCCAGGCAACATTCTTGTAAATTCATCATCAGGAACCGGAAATGTGTAATCCTTCAGAATCTTCATCTTCCATATTATGATTGGAAACAATTATAACACGCTACCTTCTTGTGCATAAAAAGCCAATTGCAAGGCTACAGGCTGAATGTGAGACTGTTAGTTAAGCGCATAGGTGGCACACCAAGTTGCACCCAGCGTACCCAATGAGTATTTAAATGTACAGGACAATAAACATTTTTCAGAGCAGATGGAAGTGTTTTCGAAAAGGCTATTTATTCGTAGTCAGCATAAGCATTATTTTCTCTGGTGTTTGCTTTAGAAATGCTAACTTGACCGGGTGTTGTTTTATTATATGTTTGCAGTTGAAACCAAAATCTAGAAGCCTTGATAACAATGTACAAATCCATAGTTGCCAATGGTCCATGATTTGCATAGACAGTATGCAGTCTGGCCTGTTTATATTGCTTGACTCTGGGCTCAAAACCTCACTGATTCAACAACTTTTAAAATCAGCCTTAAATTGCCTCTTAATCCATTGGACATTACCTCTGCTGCGCATGCACCACATTAATTGGTCTCTGTTGTGTCCTTAGATGCTCTAGTAATGACTCCACGAGGCAATATGTTGTACTTGAACTGTAGTGACCTTAGTTCTTTATTAGTTTATTCCAAAGTGAGGATCACACCTGGTGGCCTGCCTTTTACTAGACCAGACACACCTGGACAGGTAACCTACAAGTATCCCACTGCTGTGCCCTCTGGTGGCACATCTTATGATAGTACCAACAGTAGCCATGTAGGATACATGACATCACTCTCCCCTGAGCCTTTCGTGCAAAATGCCTCTGCGTTGGCTGTGCTCTGGGCTTAGCTCTATGTGGGCTCTGTCTGATTTACCCTTGACAGGTCACTTCAATCTTGGGTGAGTGGTTGGTGCAGTAGAGGTCTGGTGGTTGCTGTTTGTGTGTGTGTGTCCATTCTCCCCCCACCCCGCCCCCCCCCCCCACCCCCACATTGATTATGGCGGGGGCTCCAAGCATTCATGTACATTCACGTTCAGGAAAATGGGTTTTGCATTGTTTTTGTGGTTCCATGGTGCGATAAGTACTTTAGATGCCTTATCGATGCAGTGACCGGTGCGTGAGGACAAGCTAGTTTCGGAGCTGCTGGGTTGTGTCCTTGCAGTCAGGTGGCAGCTCAGTGCCTGGTGCTGGCAGTGGGAACCCGGTTGGCTCGTGTAGCCTGCTCACGGGGCTGTTGCCGTGGTCCCTAGCCTCAGACCGGTTCACAGATGCCTGTGACCTCCCTGTCCTTTCTTTGTGCCCTGGATCACAGCTGCTCCCTGAGGAGCTGTCGTCTAGCAGTGCACAGTGAACTGCTGACTCGCTGGCTTGAGCGTCGTTTGGGATCCTGGCTGGTGCCTGTTTCCTTTGGGGGAACTGTGGCGGGTGACCCTACATCTAGGGGTATGGCCTTGGTGGCGATGGGGTCTGGGGACTGCGCCTTACTGCAGTCTGCTTCTTCAGGCTCGTGGCAGTTGGTGCCATTGGGTGCCTGAGAGGTGGAACCAATCAGGGGCATGGTATCGATACTGGTGCCATTGCCCTGCTGAGGTCACTTGCTCTGCAGCTCGTGTGTGTTGGCTGCTTGTGACCACACTCCATGGTGCATGACTTTGGTCCCCGTGACACAGGTTACAGCATTGGCTGCATGCAGTTGAACCCCTGCATCACACAATTATGCTGGACACACTGTGGGTCTAAATGCAATCGCGCGACTTTTTCTCGCTGGTTGTATGTGCACAGTTCAGATCATCCATTACACATTTTATATAATCGCACGGTTTTTCTTCGCTGGTTGCGTATATACAATTCAGATTATCATTTGCACATTTTACATGATCCATTACACTTTTTTTCTCTGACTTACAATTATTGTTACATTGCTTAAGTGTGTGGAACAGTCCCTTTAATTGTGGTGGGTTGCTGGCCTCCGCCTCAGAAACAGCAGGATTAAATTTTGACCCCTAAATGTATTGTTGCCAACTTCCTGAATTTGGAGTGGACAGTCAGTTTTCTCAACCTCTAATATTGCAACAGCTTCTAAATCAGCTTTTCTGGCTCTGTTGCAGTCACTGAATAAAGTATTCTTACCTCTTCTGCGTGTGCACTGAAGCTCATTTGTGCTGAAACTCGCACCAGCGGTAGACTGCTCTCTGGGTTTCTCTCTCCTTAATTTCGCTGAACTCTATCTCAGCCTCTCCTAAATGCTGAATTACAATACACTTGAAAATGCTGAAAAAAGCACTAAAACAGTGTTAAAAATCAAAACCTTCTTAGAGAGGGCATGCCTCCAGACCTCCCTGGGAAAATAATTTACACCATTAGAGTTCACTTCCTGCTGCAAATATTTCTAAATCCACCACTGAACAAATTGCACTTTTTTGTACTTCAGGTACTCCCTCTATAATATGACTGATGGAATGTGGGCAGAACATCACCTTAAGTTAAGAAAAATTCATGTCCCAATGCACACCATTATGACTACTTACATAGAGGATACAGCTTGCAAACAGGCCACTCTGCCCAACCGGTTCGTGTTGACATTTCATCTCCATTAAACACATTTACCTACCCCGTTCCCATATTACTTTATCCCATTTTCCTTCATGCACTTATTCAATCTAATCTTCAGTGTTGACATAGTTTCTGCCTCAACCACTAACCCTGGTAGTGAATTCCACCTAAAAGTAGTATGCTTACCTTCTCAGCCACATTTCATATGTGGCTCAGAAAGCTGAGAAAACAAGAAATTCCTCTCCCCGCAGAGTTCAAGATTGCATCTATTATTATGAGAAGATATCATGCACCTATCTACAAGGACAGTTATTCCTGTGCCTGCCGCGCGTTATTCTGAAAGATGATTTAGAGTTCCAGTGACTAAAGCCTTGGAACAGGTTGCCTGCCCTTCCTCTCTGCTGCTGGTGCTGTATACTTCAGGAAGACAAGAGAGGACAAAAAGAACAGGCCCAGCTAAAGGAGGAGGGAGAAACGGTACTCAGAAATAAACTTTTTAAAAGACAATCAAAAAGCCTGATTATTAAATTAAAAAAAGGTTTTTATCTTTCAGCACAAATGTTTGTAACAATTTGAATGTATCCATGATATTGAGAATCATCCATCATACTTTTCTGATTCGCTTAAACTACAACTACAATTATACATTACACCCAAAAACACTAATAAAAATCATGAAATCCAATGCAAGAAAAGAATGTTAACATATTCTTTCATTATAAAGCAATGGTCATGATATTAGACCTTTATTCAGAGTTGGTTTGCAGCTGTATGTTTTTTTTATAGGGCTGTGTTAGCTTTTTTGAATCTGCTCATCAGCTTTTCCAGGTTTTAATGGTTGGTGTTATGTATGTAAACACTACCAATATGTAAGATTACCACCAGGGGGCGCACCTGTGGGAGACCCAAGGGTCACCTGCACAACCTGGGCAAGCAGGTATAAAAGGCAGACGACCATGCTGCCTCCTCACTCTGGAGTTACAATAAAGAGACCAAGGTCACAACAGTTTGAGCTGAAGCTGTACATTCTTGTGGAGTTATTCTAAACATAACAATTGGCGACGAGTAACAGATCACGAACTTTCCCGCAGTTATGGCTGCAGTCGGTATTCTTGAGAGGTTTGCTGAGGGTGATAATTGGGAAGCCTTCGTTGAGTGTCTTGACCAGTACTTCGTGGCCAACGAGCTGGAAAAGGAAGAAACCGCAGTCAAGCGCAGGGTGATTCTCCTCACCGTTTGCGGGTCCACGATATATGGCCTCATCAAAAATCTGCTAGCACCGACGAAACCAACGGAGAAGACATATGAAGAGCTGTGCACACTGGTTCGGGAACACCTCAAGCCGAAGGAGAGTATTTTGATGGCTGGGTATCGCTTTTATAGGCACTACCGCTCCAAGAGCCAGGACATGGCGAGCTATGTCGCCAACCTAAGATGCCTTGCGGGACCATGCATATTTGCTGGATTTTTGGGGGATGTGTTGCGGGACTTTTTCGTGCTTAGAATCGGCCATCAAGGTCATTCTTCGTAAACTGCTGTCTGCCGAATCCCTATATCTGAGCAAGGCCATCACGATAGCCCAGGCCTTTATGTCCGCAAACGATAACACTAAACAGATATCATTGCAGCATTGGAACTCACCGGCAAGTACTGTGCATAAAATAATGCCTTCAGCAGACAGAACTGTACATGGCAGGGCCTACACGCCCGCAGAGGCCAGACCTAGGATGACTCTGAGCCTGCCATGGGGCGTGAATGCGAATCCATTAGCACCATGTTGGCGCTGCGGGGGTAATCATCGAGCCCATCAATGTCGATTCAAGCACTACGTGTGCCAGGGCTGTGGAACAATGGGGCACCTCCAGCGAATGTGCCAACATACTGCGACTCACCATGTGGCAGAGTCGGCAGAAGGTGACCGATCCGACGCGGACCATGCTGAACGAGCAGGAGAGGCAACTCAACCTGAGGATGAAGAGGGAAGTGTATGGGATACCCACCTTCACCACCAAAAGCCCTCCGATAATGTTAAAAGTTAAACTTAATGACACTCCAGTCTCCATGGAATGGGACACGGTGGCAAGTCAATCAATTATGAGCCAGAAGGCATTCAAGAGGCTGTTGGGCGACAGAGCACAATGACCCAAACTGATCCTGATTCAGGCAAAGCTGCGCACCTACACCAAGGAACTGATACCAGTTATTGGTAGTGCGGACATAAGAGTATCCTATGAGGGAACGGTGCACGATTTACCACTGTGGATTGTTTCAGATGATGGGCCAACATTGCTCGGTAGAAGGTGGATGGGGAAGATTCGATGGAACTGGGAAGACCTCTGTGTACCTTCTCCGGCGAACGACGTCTCCCTTGCTCAAAGGCTAAGCAAGCCCCCACCTTCAGCTGAACCAGGAATTGAAGTGCAGATCCATTTGCAGATCCCCAAGGCACAGGCCACTCATCACGGCCACGAGGAGGTAAAGATCAACCGAGCAGCAGTACAGGCGCGGTACCCACCACCCAAAGCCGACTACCTCTTCGCGACGAAAGAGGCTCCGGGTCGACCAAGCAGAGTGGGACTCCGGCCAAAATGATCCAAATGCGTCTTCCCGACGCCAGAGGAAAAATCCCTGGGGAGGACGATCGCGGCAGTCGGCATCACGGATACGGACAAGACTGCGTCCAGACCACGGAACGAAAGTGCATCCAGACCACGGGACGAAAGTGCGTCCAGACCACGGGACGAGAGTGCGTCCAGACCACGAGATGAGAGTGCGTCCAGACCACGGGATGTCGCCGCAACGAAACAGAGGCATGTGTTGCCCAGCAAGGAAGACGACTGGGCTTGGGGCAAAGGTAAAGAGACGGCCACTGAGAAGGCCAGGAACCCACTACGTTCCAATAACTTGTTTGCACTGTGCAACCTCTGTGAACGCCCATTCGAGGCAAATGATGTATTATCATATGGGGTCAGGGGTACCTTACAACAAGCCAAAGTAATGGGCGAACACCAACCGGTCGTATATGTATCTAACAAAGTACTTGTAGCAAGTGATGTGTTATCACACGGGATCGGGCGAGTTGTACAGCAAGCCAAAGTAGTGGGCGAACCCCAACCAGTTGTGGCATGTATCCACTAAGTTACCCAAGGCTGTAGCCTGCGTTCACGGGACAAAAGAGATGTACCAAAGCGTGTCCCAATATTTGCTCGAGTCAGACAAGCTGCCAATCTCACAGTTTTTGGTGAGCAGAGGCACCATTATCAATGCTTTGTCTCGAATATGTCTAACACTGTCTGTGCATTGTAACATGATCCGCCACAGGCCAGGCTCGGAGAACGGCGCTGATGCCCTCAGTTGGCTACCATTGCCCACCACCGGGGTGGAAACGGCACAGCCCGCAGACCTGCTCGTTGTTATGGAAGTGCGAGAAAGCGAGGGGTCAACCGTAAAGGCTCCCCAGACTAGGACCTGGACCAGCCAGGATCCCACATTATCGTCTGCTAACGGCGAACCAGATGGGATGTTGCAGCTTATCCATCGCAAAGATGTAATGCTCAGCCCATCAGATTGTCCCCTATGGGGCAAGCCTGCAACATTGCAAAGAAAGGCAGGGAGGCTACACACAGTTGGTGGTCCAGGATCCATGGGGACCACGCGGCCTCCCGCCACTACTGAAAGTCTCAAGACCATATCTGCCATCCTTGGCTTGCCGGACCTTAGGGTCAGCGACAATAGTTCGGAGCGGGCAGCCCAAATCATAAAGCCAAGCACCACATGTGTTACGGTAGACTCCAGACAGACCCGGCTATCCCAGGTGCTACCCAGTCACTGGGCTGAATAACTCAGAACCGGGCCTTCCATATGCTATCAGCAGAGAATGCACCATGATCGTATGGCTCCTCCACGCGACATCAGAATAAATGATGTAGACCATGATCATGGCCCCAGATGGGCTGCTAGCACTGTATTAGCCAAAGAGGGGAATGGAGTGTTTGTGATGAAAATGGAGTGTTTGTTGTGAAACCATGTAATGGGCAAATGCAGAAAGCACTTGGACCAAACCCACCTGCGAACTACATATAACCAGGAACTACTGGAAAGGACCTGGCCCCCAGCGATCCACTAATACAATCGACCTCGCTGTCAACTATGAGGATGAACCCACCATGCCCGACATTCCGATCAGACCAGCTGCGCGGCCGTGCAGCAATGATCCGACAGACTCACCCATGCCAGGAATTCAACTCAGGCGATCAATCCGGGAACGTAGAGCTCCGGATCGCCTCAACTTGTAAATAACCTGTACACAAGACTTTGGGGGCGAATGATGTTAAGTATGTAAATACTAGCAATATGTAAGACTTACCACCAGGGAGCACACCTGTGGGAGACTCCAGGGTCACCTGCACACCCTGGGCAAGCAGGTATAAAAGGCAGACTACTATGCTGCCTCCTCACTCTGGAGTTACAATAAAGAGACCAAGGTCACAACAGTTTGAGCTGAAGATGTACAGTCTTGTGGAGTTATTCTAAACGGATGTATCAAAATCTTTAGATATAGTTACCCATAGATATAATTATTGCTAAAGTGTAATGACAGAAATTTGAGGTCGGGAAACCTGAAAGAACGGGTTTCCCTCGGGCGCTGTTGAATTTAACATTTCTGATTAACATTTTTTTTCTCCTTTTGCTGGCCGCAATCAGCCAAATTGAGAGTCTGCCTGACTCGGGCAGGTAGGCCTTCGGCACCAGGTCACAGCCGGGAAGCAGAGAGGAAGGAGGGAGGTATCAGGGAGGCCGGGGATGGGGAGGAAGATTTGAGTTGTTGCATGTTGATTGATGTCTTGATCTGCCTGCTCTGCATCCTGCTGGCGGCCATTATGTGTGTGCACACTAACCACTTTACAAATATGGCGTCTGGTGAAGTGGCTGCACGTGCCGTGGATGCCATTTTGGATGCTTAAGGGGCCTTGTAACAGCCAAAAAATGAGGTGTAAAATTCTTACATCTGTGCACATTTTCTGTCTGCAAAACTTCACTTTCTGTTGTTACATTTTGGTAATTTTAATGTCAAATGCTCCATTATAAATTCCAATCTACATTTATAATGGATTTTGCATATGTAAACTTGTCACACTGCAATTATGCCTTTCCAACATGTTGAATCTGTAGCGCCTCAGTTTTACATTTCCCAGGTTCTCGACCTGTACTACAGACAAACTCTTGTGGTCCAACCAACTCTACTTCTCTGTGTTTCAAATTACACATAGTTATGTTGTTTAGCTTTAAATTTGTTTGCTTAGTGGCACCCAATAGCATCCGAGAAGGGTGTTAACAGGCCGCTAAGCGCTTGCCGTCCAAGTGCCGCTCTGTTAGTGCCTACCATGAACTTCATTGGTGGTTTAGCAGCGGCGCTATCAGTTAGCTCCACCTACTTGGTGACATCATGAGTGTGCAACGCGACATTAGCACCGCATTCCCGAACTTCATTCCTTTCACCTGCCGTAGCGCCTGCCGCTATCACCGACAGGGAGGGCGGGTGTTCCCTGGAAGCTCCCTGGGCGATATTATAAAGCAGGATCAAGTGGGTGGTCAGTGTCAAATCTTTTGACATTGCTGTTATTCTGTGAGATCTGACATACTGCTACTGAAGATTCCAAATCTCCCTTCAATTTTCTCTCATATTTTGGCTGGTTCAGCTGACCTCCTCTTAAAGCGCTAGGATGCCAGTTTCCTAGCGCCAGTACTTCATTATCTTTGCAGCGCTACTGCCCCAAAGTGCCCTAAGAGTAGCATGGTACGCTTCCCTTAGTGCTCCACACACTTCTTGGGGCGCTCATACTGAATATTCCGGTTGGAGATGATAAACATTGGCCAGCGCGAAAATTAGCGCCCAGGCGGTGTCACCGCCTCAAACCGGGCTATAACAAATTTTTAGCCTAAAGTATATTATAAGAACATAAGAAATAGGAACAGGAGTAGGCCATACAACCCCTCGAGCCTTCTCCGCCATTTAATAAGATCATGGCTAATCTGATCATGGACTCAGCTCCATTTTCCCGCCCGCTCCCCATAACCCCTTATCCCCTTTATCTTTAAGAAACTATCTATTTCTGTCTTAAATTTATTCAATGTCCCAGCTTCCACAGCTCTCTGAGGCAGCGAATTCCACAGATTAACAACCCGCTGAGGAAATAAATTTCTCCTCATCTCTGTTTTAAATGGACGGCCCCTTATTATAAGATCAAGCCCTCTAGTTCTAGTCTCTCCCATCGGTGGAAACATCTTCTCTGCATCCACCTTGTCAAGGCCCCTCATAATCTTATACATTTCGAAAAGATCACCTCTCATTCTTCTGAATTCCAATGAGTAGAGGCCCAACCTACTCAACCTTTCCTCATAAGTCAACCCACTCATCCCCAGAATCAACCGAGTGAACCTTCTCTGAACTGCCTCCAAAGCAAGTATATTCTTTTGTAAATATGAAACCAAAACTGCACGCAGTATTCCAGGTGTGGTGTCACCAATACCTTATATAGCTGTAGCAAGACTTCCCTGCTTTTATACTCCATCCCCTTTGCAATAAAGGCCAAGATACTATTGGCCTTCCTGATCACTTGCTGTACCTGCATACTATCCTTTTGAGTTTCATGCACAAGTACCCCCAGGTCCCGCTGTACTGCGGCACTTTGCAATCTTTCTCCATTTAAATAATAACTTGCTCTTTGATTTTTTTCTGCCAACATTATACTCCATCTGCCAAATTATTGTCCACTCACTTAGCCTGTCTAAGTCCTTTTGCAGGTTTTTTGTGTCCTCCTCACACATTGCTTTTCTTCCCATCTTTGAATTGTCAGCAAACTTGGCTACGTTACACTCAGTCCCTTCTTCCAAGTCGTTTATATAGATTGTAAATAGTTGCGGTCCCAGCACCGATCTCTGCGGCACCCCACCAGTTACTGCTTGCCAACCAGAGAATGAACCATTTATCCCGACCCACTGTTTTCTGTTAGTTAGCCAATCCTCGATCCATGCTAATATATTATCTCCAACCCCATGAACTTTTATCTTGTGCAGTAACCTTTTATGTGGCACCTTGTCAAATGCCTGCTGGAAGTCCAAATACACCACATCCACTGGTTCCCCTTTATCCACACTGTTCGTTACATTCTCAAAGAACTCCAGCAAATTTGTCAAACATGACTTCCCCTTCATAAATCCATGCTGACTTTGCCTGACTGAATTTTGCTTTTCCAAATGTCCTGCTACTGCATCTTTAATAATGGACTCCAACATTTTCCCAACCACAGATGTTAGGCTAAGTGGTCTGTAGTTTCCTGCTTTTTGTCTGCCTCCTTTTTTAAATGGTGTTACATTTGCAGTTTTCCAATCAGCTGGGACTTCCCCAGAATCCAGGGAATTTTGGTACATTACAACCAATGCATCCACAATCCCTGCCGCTATTTCTCTTAAGATCCTAGGATGCAAGCCATTAGGTCCAGGGGATTTATCTGCCTTTAATCACATTATCTTACTGAGTACCACCTCCTTAGTGATTGTGATAAGTTCCTCCCCCCCTATAGCCCTTAGACTATCCACTGTTGGAGTATTGTTAGTGTCCTCTATTGTAAAGATTATGGGCTCAAATTTCCCCAAGAGTTGCCCCGTTTTTTTTGGAGTAAGTAGCTTTTTTTGGAATAACTTAAAAATCGCAAATTTCCCCATTTAACTTGCTCCAGTGTAAGTCAGTTAGTTAGGTTTTTTTCTAGTTTAGTTTGTTCTCTCCAAAAGGGGGCGTGACAAGCCACTTACGCCTGTTTTGGCCATAGAATAAATTTACTCCAAACTAACTTAGGCCAGTGTATGTGGCCACTTTTGTAGGCACAGAAAAACCTTACCTACATTTAAGAAATCAGCGCAGGTAGCCAGAGATGGCGGGGGGGGGGGGGGGGGTGCGGGGGCAGGGGGAGGTGAGTTAGAGGATTCAACAGCACTAAAGACCTTCATAACATCAGCACAACATCACAACATATTCTGCACAACAGCTGCACAACATCTTCAAAAATAAATGAAAGATAAATCAGCTACTGAAAATAGAGCAGTCCTACCTTGCCGACTGCAGAACACACCGGCTAGCCCTCCCGCCAGGGCTAGGGATAGCAGGCACGCATGACTGTAGGGGTGAGGGATTTTTACTTTTTACAGTTGTCCCTAAATGTTGTGTGGTCCTAATGGAACATGGTTCAGTTTTAATGCAAAATATCTTTTATTGGATATTTTACATTGCACTTCAACGACAACAACAGCAACAACAGCAAAGAAAGGCTGCACCCATCCCTCACCCACATCTCGGGGAAAGTGAACTTCCTCATAGGGTCGGTGATGGTGGTGGGGGGGGGGTTGGGGGCCCGGCTTGGTTCTGACCGGTGGCTGGTGTGTGGATTGAAGTGGGAGTGGCATTTGAGTATCTGGCCTTTGTGCCCTTATTGCAGAAGCTAGTTCTCTCATGGCATCTGCCATCATTTGCACATCCTCTGAAATGCCCGCCTTCATTTCCCGTCTCAGTGCTGAGATTACACCCAACAGCGTCGCTACTTCATCACACACCCCACTGACGGCCGCCACGAGTGATCTTGTGAGGGCATTGGTATCCTCACCCTATGACAAAACCTGATTAACCTCTGCTGAGGGCTGCATCTCAGGAGAGACTGGTTGGCTTCTCCTTCCCCTCGCCTTGAGTCTGCCTAGTGGCAGCCCTCCAGTGTGAGGTGCAGGCTGGGACGGTGGGGGACTGGGTGTCCCAACATGCATTTCATGACTGCCACTGGGACCCGTGACCTCGGAAGGTGTGAACCCATGGAATGTTGCGGAGGAGCTCATGGAGGTTTCTGGCAGTGTGATTCCCTGTACTATGGACTGATCCATTTCGCCGTCAGCATTCTCCCGTGAACACATTTCCATGGACCCCTCCTTCCCCCCCCCACCCGCCTTGATCTGGAGTGCACGCATCTGGATCCTCTGGTGGATCTTGAGGAGTGTCTTCTTCTTCTGCCAAATACAACAGAACAATCAATTGGTTAGCAGCACAGGAGAGGGCAGGATGGGTGGCATGAGTAGTCTGGCATGTAGCAGGCCAGTCAGCAGGTTGATTTGAAGGGCGACGGTGCATTTTAATGACTCACCCTCATCCTCGCATGTGGGTCCAGCTTGTGCAGAGCCGATTCTTTTTCTGCCAGTGCGACTCAGCAAGCAGCAACCCTCTGTTCCAGGGGTGACAGTTGGCGCAGATTTGGCAGACCTCCTCCTGTTCTCAGTCTTTCCCTTTTGTTGTGGGCCAATTTCTTCTGAAAAGATGAAAATATTAATTTTCAGACATGATGTGCTTCTGATGGGTGGGACACATACAGATGGTCACATTTTCAATTGCAATTCAATTTAAAGATGAAGATATTACTTACACTCACTACTTGACCAACGTCCTGCCATTTCTTCTTGCACTGGCTTCCAGGTCTTGTGGTATTGACCCCTGCAGAGTATTCTTCTGCAGCTAGGTTCCATCTTCTTCTCATTTCCTTGGGTGAAACTTTTGACGGACCACTCTTGCTGATATCCAGCTCCAGCCATTTCTCCTCAATGACAATCACTAGTTTCTCCACTTCCTCGTGGAGGAAATTCTTTGTTTGTGTTGCACGCTCTTGCGCCATTCATGTCTTGGACTTACACTCAGGTAATGTTCAAAAATCACACTTCTCACCTTTCTTCCACCTATCGAACACTCCTTTCCACTCCCTCAGCCACACAAAAATCAGTATTTAAACCTTACATTTATAAAAGGTCCATTACCAATGATACTGAGGATGCTCTCCCTTTAATTGGCCGATTGCGAAGCTTCCTGTTGCACTGTGCATGCGCGCACGCTGAAACACCCTTGCGCATGCACGCATGTGCAAACAGACATGCATCCCCCTGCCGGCACTCGACAAGACGCTGGGCCCAAGTCCCGCCCCCCTGCCAGCGCGGCTGAAGCTCCGCCCCCCGCAGGCTCTGCAGCGCCATGCCGATGGATCCAGATGACGAGGGAGCGGCCAAATTAACAGGTACATTTTTGGCGCTTTTTTTGCCCCAAAAAGTCGGCGTGCCACCCCTAACTATGCCGCTCTAGGCGGCTGGGGAAATTTGGGCCCGTAAAAAGTAAAGACAGTGTATGACTTTAAAATAGGGATTGAATTACGTCTCTGTTGTGTCTCTGCACCTTGTTACAAACTCACACGAGGCATGGATATGTCAGACACGGTCACTCTGTGACCTTCACTTTATTCCCAGGACTAAAGAGTGCTGATTCTGGGTGGGACCTCCCCTTTTGTTCCTGGAATCCCAGGTGAGCAGCTCACTCCCTGTGGTCAGGGTGTGCATTACAAGGGTACAGGTACAGTATGCATGAGTTACAGTTACATACTTATAGTCATTGCAAGATGGTGAAATACATGGCATCACCTCCCCCCTTAGGTCTTTTAGTTTCAGAGGTTAAGTCTATCGAATGGTCGGCACTCAGTTATGGCTCTGGTGGCTGAGCCTTAGCACGTGTCTCTATCACTTGAGGTGATTCTGGCCTGTCTGCAGGGACTGTGCATGCTGAGGGCTGTCTTTGTTGCTCGTGTGCTGGCAGTGGTGTGGGTGATATCTCATCATGCTCTTCTTCCGGTTCCTCCGTGTCTGCACTGAACCTTGTCTTTACTTGGTCCAAGTGTTTGCGGCATATCTGCCCATTGTTTAGTCTGACCACCATGATCCTGTTTCCTTCTTTGCCAATTATGGTGACCTCAAGCCATTTGGTTCCCAAAGCATGGTTAAGAACAAATACCAGGTCATCTATTTCTATACACCTCCCCCTTGAGTCTCGATCATGGACTGGGACTGGCGCTTACCCTCAACAATGTCTGCCAGGGCTGGGTGAATAAGGGACAGTCGCGTCTTGAGCGTGCGTTTCATGAGGAGTTTCGCTGGCAAGACTCCCGTGAGCGAGTGTGGCCGGGACCTGTAGGCCAGCAGGAGGCGTGATAGGCGGTACTGAAGGGAGGGTCCTTGGATGCATAGCATGCCCTGCTTTATGACTTGGACTGCCCATTCCACCTGGCCATTGGAGGCCGGCTTGAACGGCGCTATCCGGACATGCTTGATCCCATTGCCCGACATAAACTCCTGGAATTCATGGCTGGTAAAACACGGGCTATTATCGCTGACCAGGATGTCCAGCAAGCTGTGGGTCGCGAAAATCATATGCAGACTCTCCACAGTGATGGATGTCATGCACGAGTTCAATATGATGCACTCGATCCACTTCGGGTATGCATCGACAACGATCAGGAACATTTTTCCCATGAACGGGCCCGCATAGTCTACTTTGAATACGTGACTATGGCCTGGTGGGCCACGGGCTGAGCGGGGCCTCCCTGGGGGCATTGCCCAGCTGGGCACATGTCGTGCACCTGCGAACCCAGTGTTCCAGGTCTGAGTCAATCCCTGGCCACCACACGTGCGACCGGGCAATGGCCTTCATTAACTCGATGCCAGGGTGCTCGCTGTGGAGTTCCCTGATGAACGCTTCCCTTCCTTTCTGGGGCATGACTACCCGGCTGCCCCATAACAGGCAGTCGGCTTGGATGGAGAGCTCATCCACCCGTCTCTAAAACGGCCTGACTTCCTTGGGGCACACCCTGTGTGCGGGCACCCAGTCCCCAATCAGGACACATTTCTTTATCATGGATAGGAGGGGGTCCCTGTTGGTCCAGAGTTTGATCTGGCGGGCTGTGATGGGGGAGCCCGCAGTGTATAAAGCCGCAACGGCCATGACCATCTCGGTGCTCTGCTCCAACGCCCTCTTGGTGGTGGCCAGCGGGAGCCTGCTGAGCGCATCAGCACAATCTTTGGTGCCTGGCCGGTGCCGTATGGTGTAGTCATACACAGCCAGCGTGAGGGCCCATCACTGTATGGGAGCTGACGCATTAGCGTTGACAGCCTTGCTGTCGGACAACAGAGATGTTAACGGCTTGTGGTCCGTCTCTAGCTCGAGCCGTCTACCAAAAAGGTGCTGGTGCATCTTTTTCATACCGTACACACACACACGAGTGCCTCCTTCTCGACCATGCCGTATCCACGCTCTGCCTGGGAGAGCGACCTGGAGGCGTAAGCCACCGGTTGGAGTCGGCCGTCATCGTTACCCTGCTGCAAAACACACCCAACCCCGTAGGATGACGCATCGCATGTTAAAACCAGTTTTTTACAGGGGTCATATAAAGTCAACAGTTTGTTGGAACACAGCAGGTTCCTTGTCTTATTGAAAGCCCGTTATTGACAATCCCCCCAAGACCATTCATAACCTTTACGGGGGAGAATGTGTAACAGCTCCAACAATGTGCTTAAGTTCGGCAGGACGTTCCCAAAATAGTTCAAGAGTCCCAGGAATGATCGCAACTCCGACGTGTTGCCGGGGACTGTGCGCCCGGCGAATCGCCTCAGTTTTTGATTCAGTGGGCCGGATCCCGTCTGCAGCAACCCTCCTGCCCAGGAACTGACCTCTGGGGCCAAAAACACGCACTTGGCCTTTTTCAACTGCAGGCCTACCCGTTCCAATCGGCGTAGCACCTCCTCCAGGTTGCGGAGGTGTTCCTCAGTGTCTCGACCCGTTATAAGGATGTCGTCTTGGAACACGATCGTTCCAGGGATGAACTTGAGCAAGCTTTCCATGTTTCACTGAAAGATAGCCGCTGCCGAACGAATACCAAACGGACACCAATTGTAAACAAATAATCCTTTGTGTGTCGTGATGGTGGTCAGAAACTTGGATTCTTCAGCCAGTTCCTGAGTCATGTAAGCCGAAGTGAGGTCCAGCTTCGTGAACAGCTTACCACCTGCCAGCGTGGCAAAAAGGTCCTCTGCTCTTGGGAGCGGGTATTGGTCTTGCAGCGACACTCGGTTGATGGTGGCTTTGTAGTCACCACAAATCCTGACCGAGCCATCTGCTTTGAGGACGAGAACAATGGGACTTACCCAGTCGCTGAATTCAACGGGCGAAATCATGCCCTCTCGGAGCAGTTCACTTTCAATTTTTTCACACATCACGTACAGCACTGCTCTGGCTTTGTGGTGCACTGGTCTGGCGTCCGGAGTGATGTGTATCACTACTTTGGTGCCCTTGAACGTTCCGACACCGGGTTGAAAGAGTGACTCGAATTTTTGCAATACCTGCGAGCATGAACTTCGCTCCACGGATGAAATGGCGTGCACATCCCCCCCATTTCCAATTCATCTCAGCTAGCCAACTGGTCCCCAAGAGCGCGGGGCCATTTCCCGGAACAATCCAGAGTGGCAACCAGTTCTGTGATCCATTATGCGTTACCACCAAGTTTGCACTGCCCAGCACTGGGATGATCTCTTTGGTGTACATACGTAGCTGCGTCTCAATGCGTTCCAATTTGGGCCTGCTAGCTCTGTGTGGCCATAGTCTCTCAAATTGTTGGGCGCTCATGAGTGACTGGCTAGCTCCCGTATCCAGCTCCATGTGCACCGGGATGCCATTCAGTAAGACTTTCATCATCATGGGTGGCGTTTTGGTGTATGAGCTGTGGATGTCAGCCACATGAACTCTCTGAACTTCAGCAACCATGGTTGTTCCCCAGGCCTCATCCTGCATTTCAGACCCCTCGTCTGGTTCCTCTGTCTCGCAGACTAGTCTCGCTACTGCCTTTTTGCACATCCTGGTCAGGTGTCCCTTGACATTACAAATGCTACAAGTGTAAAGTTGGAACCTGCAGATTTTTTCAGTGTGTCTGCTCCCACATCTCCAACATGAGCTGAGATTGCTGTTACCAAAAGGACTATTCCCAGGCATTTCTCTCTGATGGCCCTTTTGGCTGTTTCTAAGCACTGATGGGGGATGTTAGTTGTCCCATCACAGAATGTATTGTTTCTCGTGATGGCGTGAATTGCCGATCCTCTTTCCATTGTCCCTCTTGCAGGCCCACCCTGGAGCTAGTCTGGACGGTGTCGAATTGCCCTTGCCTGCCTGCCTGGATGGTGTCGAATTGCCCTTGCCTGCCTGTGAAGTTCTGCGTCCTTTTTAAAACATTGACTCCCTGGTTCATCGCAACATTGAAACCAGGGCCATGTGCGTAAATTAGCTCGGTCTCCACTTCCCCTGCCATGAAGGTCTGAGCTATCAACGCTGCCCCTTCTAAAGTCACATCGTTAGTCTTTATGAGCTTCCTGAAAATGCTGTCATGATTAATGCCCACGATGAAAAAGTCCCTTAATATCTCCCCCCTGCAGGCATCGGAGAACTTACAGTGACTGGCCAAACGCCACAGTTCCGCCACGAAGTCCGAGATGTTTTGACCCTCCCAATGCCGGTGAGAGTAGAACCGGTGCAGGGCCATGTGTACGCTACTTGCCGGCTTGAGATGCTCACTGCAGCTGGCTGAGCTCTTCGAAGGACTTGTCCGCTGGCTTTTGGGGTGCAAGCAGGTCTTTCATCAGCGCATACGTCTGTGGACCACAGCTGGTCAGTAGATGCGCCCTCCGCTTGTCAGCCGCTGCCTCTTCCAGCCAGTCCTGCTGGAGTCTTTCCACAAAGTCATCCCAGTCCTCACCCACACAGTAGCGTTCCTCTGTTCTGCCGGTGACCATCCTCGTGGTTCGGTGATTCCCGTTTCTTGTCGCCATATTTTGTGTCTCTGCACCTTGTTACAAACTCACACGAGGCATGGATATATCGGACACAGTCAATCTGTGACCTTCACTTTATTCCCAGGACTAAAGAGTGCTGATCCAGGGTGGGACCTCCCCTTTTATACCTGGAAGCCCAGTTGAGGAGCTCACTCCCTGTGGTCAGGGTGTGCATTACAAGGGTACAGGCACAGTATGCATGAATTGCAGTTACATACTTATAGTCATTGCAAGATGGTGAAATGCATGACAGTCTCCACGCCTTCATCCAATTATATGCCATTCTATAGTCCCATTTCAGTTGTTGACGACACTTGGTGGATTCTCCCACCTGTCCACCATCATTTTGCCAGAAAAACATGGACAAATTGGAAAATCCCAGCAGAATTTCACCCCCTTGGTCTTGTCTCCCTGCCTATATACCACAGGAGATTGATTATTATTAAATTGAAAATGTTTGATATAAAAAAAGAAGTAATTACTTGTTATCCATTTTGTCACTCAAAAAAAATAATTTGCCAATCCATTGTTCCCAGTAGGGAGCAGCATTCACAGGGAGTTGGTCTTGAGGAATCATGGGTGCACAGCATATGGTTTTGTGAGATGCGAGTGAAACTTCTGCTGGGAGTGTCTCATTTCCCCCTATGGAATACATTTATATATTCTATATGATGGTACACATTGTCAATTTTTAAAATTATATTTTTATCCTGCTTCCGATCTTCATCCCACCCTCCCTTTAACTGGGGGGTTAAGGGGCGAGTGGACTTGCTTCTAGTCTTTTCCCCAGCTGCTATCCATACTTTTCCAGTTATGCAAAAGAAGGTGTGTTGCTATTAAAAAAAAATTAAAACCTTGTACTTGTATAGTGCCTTTAACATTGTCAGGTCATCCCAAAAACATTTTATAAATCATTGGATTACTGAACTTTTAAAATTCACTCATTCCGGACGAAATTGTCCATCGCCCGAAACAAGGCGCACCAACCACTTTTTGGCTTGCATTACCGCTTCAATGGATGCAACGGCCATTAGAGCGAAATTAATCATTTTTGCTGAAAAAAAGGAGCAGAGCAGTATTGGTGGCGGGAATGGGCTGTTTGCAGCGATGTGGGTGTGGAGTGGCAGTTTGTGCCAGGTAATTCAGTTGATGCCGATTTGCTGATAACGAGCCAGTTGCTCCTCGGCTTTCTTAAAGGGCAGGTTTTGCAGCTAGGCCCTGAGCACAGTTTGTCGCTGTTGCTTGCGAAGGAATGGCTAATGCAAGAGGTTTAAGGAGGGCCAGCTGCTTCTCGGATGTTGAACTTGAGACCCTGACCCAAGCTGTGGAGAGAAGGAGGCTTGTTCTCTATCTGGACACAGGCGGACCCAGTCACGCCATCTTTGTGAATGTGTGGAGAGAGATAGCTTTGGAGGTGTCAGGGAGTTCCATTCATGATCGCACCACCACCCAATGCCGCAAATTGCTGAACGACATAATTCGCCTGATGAAAGTGAGTACATGTTCCCCCAACACCTCACCTACCATCTGCGAGCCTCTCCTTCACCACCTCTTATTTCCCACCTTCACTATATAGTCAGTGAAGCATCATTTGATTGCTGAGGTATGTATTTCTATGTGTGCATACTCGCAATGGAGCGTCCCTTTCATGTGAGAGCTACACCTGCATGTAATGGACCCACACTTACACTGATTGCCGAGGCTACATGACACTGCTACTCAGCAACCCATCTTTGCTTTGCAGGCAAAGGACTCTTGCAACCGTTTGAAGCAACAGAGGACTGGTAGGGGTGAGGCCGATATCCAGCAGCTGATTGATATAGAAGAGAGGGTGCAGGGCTAGTGGGCCCACATGTTGCCTTCCCTGCGGCCGCTGGTCATGTGGATCCTGCTGGGGGCAGTATCGGTAATGCCTTTAATGCCATCTCTCCCTGAAAGACCAAACACCTATCAGTCAATTGCTTATGATTGCGTGCAAATTGCTTGCTGCATGGTGCAATGCCCTACCTCACCCTGACGACACCCCTTGTGCCATTTATGATTGCAGATGAGACCCTGAGTGTGAGCCAGAGTGAGATCGAAACTCTTGAGGCGACTGCGAGCTAGAGTCAGGATAAGACCCTTGAGGCAAGTGCGAGCCAGCGTCAGGACGAGACCTTTGAATCGAGTGCAGACATTGGCGGCATGTCCAATAAGGGCGAGGAAGAGCGGGACACTGCTGCCAGCACCGCGTCACTGCTTCCTACACTCGCATGCACCAGCTCAGATACTGGGAGTACGCGGTTGGGTCAGTTAGATTTATCAGAGGCGTCTGCACTGGGTGATGCACCGGGCTGTAGCGGGCTGCAGCATGGTGAAGGGCAAAGGCAGCCTTGGGTGCCATCTCTCCGGGGGTGGGGGGGGCGTATTTTATGCGAGTTCTGCTGCAGAGGACTCAGACAAGCCCATCGATGTTGCGGCTTATGAAAGAAGGGTGGAGGCCATGCATTTTCAGATGTTGGGGGCAATGACAAGGGTGCTCGAGAGCCTGTCGCAAGTGGTCGGGGCGTGGAGGAGGCTGCCTCCCGCATTGTGGACAGCTCTGCACACATCATGGAGCCCATCATTGCCAGTGTGCAGACGATGGTGGACTCCCAGAGTGACCGTGCGGATCTAGCTGTGATGCCGAGTGTCGTAGACGATGTGGCAGTTGCCATTACAGCTTAAGCTCAAGAGAATGAATGTCTCAGTGCTGCTTTGGAGAGGATGGCCGCTGGCCTGAAAGCTCAGAATGCTCTCATGCACTCTGGGTAACAGGCCACGGAGCGTCTTACTGCTGTCGTCTCTGGTGGCATCGAGTCTGTGTCTGCTCTCATGCAGTCTCAGCTGGATGCCACGTGAGATCTGATTGCTGCCAGTGTGGCTGGGGCCACCACGGTCTACGGGAGACCTTCCAGTGTCACGCCACCCCACCGACCTGTGCTCCAGCAGATTGGTGGTGATGGTGAGGTGCTGCCCCGGGGGAGAGGCTTAGGCTCCTTGGGCCAGGATCCTTATGTGCTCTCTCAGGATCACAGAAGTCCTGAGCTGAGACCTGCCACTCCGCCATTGCTGCCAACCATGGAATCCCCCCCAGACAATTCCGATTGAAGGTGCCGAGGAGGATGCGGCCTATCTGCAGCTGGCTTTCCATCACCAGAGCTGGTCAAGGGCATCCAAGAAGGATATCTGTAGCTTCTACACCTGAAATACAGCAGCCTTCCCAAAGCCATCATGTAGCCACAGGGGAGACACTGCAGCGTAGTTCCAGAATAGGCATGCGTAAGAGGGGTTATGAGGAAATGCGCAAGGGTGAGAATTGATTATGTGAATGTTTTGTGGATCCATTATTTATGGTCTAACAAATCTTTATTTTGGGTTTGAATATCTTTGCGGGTCTCCTTTCACTGTGGGGAATGATGTGTTAAAGGGCTCATTGGTTTGCTCATGGAGATGCACAGATGAAGGCTAAAGTGTGCATGAACTCCGGAAACGAGCAGCAATAAGACATTTTAGGACTTCCCTTGGAGTGCCTGGATGGCGCTGCTGCCTCCTGCGTGGTCGCCGACCCGCATCCCGGTCCACTTCCTGCACCTCCTCCTCCTCCTGCTGCGCATTGTGCTCCTGCGCCTCCTCCTCCTGGACCTCCTCCTCAGGTGGTACTGCTGCCTTGTCCTCGAATGGTTGTGCCTTCATGATTGCCAAATTGTGAAGCATGCAGCAGACGACCACGAATAGGGAGACCTGCTCAGGCGCGTACTGCAGCACTCCTGAGCGATCCAGGAAACAGAACCTCTGTTTAAGGATTCCGATGGTCTGCTCAATGATACATCTGGTGGCTGAATGTGAGTCATTGTACGATTGCTGTGCTGCAGTCCTGGGGTGGCGAAGGGGAGTCAGCACCATGTGCAGAGTGGGTAGCCCTCGTCTCCAATGAGCCAGCCGTTATCTTGGTTTAGCCCAGCAAAGACGTCTGGCGCAGGATAGAAACATAGAAAATGGGTGCAGGAGTAGGCCATTCGGTGCTTTGAGCCTGCACCACCATTCAATAAGATCATGGCTGATCATTCACCTCAGTAACCCTTTCCTGCTTTCTCTCCATACCCCTTGATCCCTTTAGCCGTAAGGGCCATATCTAACTCCCTCTTGAATATATCCAATGAACTGGCATCAACAACTCTCTGCGGCAGGGAATTCCACAGGTTAACAACTCTCTGAGTGAAGAAGTTTCTCCTCATCTCAGTCCTAAATGGCTTATCCCTTATCCTTAGACTGTGTCCCCTGGTTCTGGACTTTCCCAACATCGGGAACATTCTTCCTCCATCTGACCTGTCCAGTCCCGTCAGAAATTTATATGTTTCTATGAGATCCCCTCTCATCCTTCTAAACTTTAGTGAATAAAGGCCCAGTCGATTCAGTCTCTCCTCGTATGTCAGTCAAGGCATCCCTGGAATCAGTCTGGTGAACCTTCGCTGCACTTCCTCAATAGCAAGAACGTCCTTCCTCAGATTAGGAGACCAAAACTGAACACAATATTCCAGGTGAGGCCTCACCAAGGCCCTGTACAACTGCAGTAAGACCTCCCTGCTCCTATACTCAACCGCCTTAGCTATGAAGGCCAACATACCATTTACCTTCTTCACTGCCTGCTGTACCTGCATGCCAACTTTCAATGACTGATGTACCATGACACCCAGGTCTCATTGCATCTCCCCTTTTCCTAATCTGCCACCATTCAGATAATATTCTGCCTTTGTGTTTTTGCCCCCAAAGTGGATAACCTCACATTTATCCACATCATACTGCATCTGCCATGCATTTGCCCATTCATGTAACCTGTCCAAGTCACTTTGCAGCCTCTTAGCGTCCTCCTCTCAGCGCACAGGGCCACCCAGTTTAGTGTCATCTGCAAACTTGGAGATATTACACTCAATTCCTTCATCTAAATCATTAATGTATATTGTAAATAGCTGGGGTCGCAGCACTAGTCACTGTTTGCCATTCTGAAAAGGACCCGTTTATCCCGATTCTCTTCTTCCTGTCTGCCAACCAGTTCTCTATCCACGTCAGTACATTACCCCCAAAACCATGTGCTTTAATTTTGCACGCCAATCTCTTGTGTGGAACCTTGTCAAAAGCCTTTTGAAAGTCCAAATACACCACATCCACTGGTTCTCCCTTGTCCACTCTACTAGTTACATCCTCAAAAAATTCCAGAAGATTTGTCAAGCATGATTTCCCTTTCATAAATCCATGCTGACTTGGACCGATCCTGTCACTCCTTTCCAAATGTGCTGTTATTTCATCTTTAATAATTGATTCCAACATTTTCCCCACTACTGATGTCAGGCTAACCGGTTTATAATTAACCGTTTTCTCGCTCCCTCCTTGCTTAAAAAGTGTTGTTACATTAGCTACCCTCCAGTCCATAGGAACCGATCCAGAGTCGATAGACTGTTGGAAAATGATCACCAATGCATCCTTTATTTCTAGGGCCACTTCCCTAAGTACTCTGGGATGCAGACTATCAGGCCCCGGGGATTTATGGGCCTTCAATCCCATCAATTTCCCGAACACAATTTCCCGCCTAATAAGGATATCCTTCAGTTCCTCCTTCTCACTAGACCCTCGGTCCCCTAGTACTTCAGGAAGGTTATTTGTGTCTTCCTTCGTGAAGATAGAACCAAAGTATTTGTTCAACTGGTCTGCCATTTCTTTGTTCCCCATTATAAATTCACCTGAATCTGACTGCAAGGGACCTACTTCACTAATCTTTTTCTCTTCACATATCTATAGAAGCTTTTGCAGTCAGTTTTTATGTTCCCGGCAAGTTTCTTCTCATACTCTATTTTCCCCCTCCTAATTAAACTCTTTGTCCTCCTCTGCTGAATTCTAAATTTCTCCCAGTCCTCAGGTTTGCTGCTTTTTCTAGCCAATTTATATGCCTCTTCCTTGGATTTAACACTATCCTTAATTTCCCTTGTTAGCCACAGTTGAGGCAATTTCCCCGTTTTATTTTTACTCCAGACAAGGATGTACAATTGTTGAAGTTCATCCATGTGATCTTTAAATGTTTGTCTTTGCCAATCCACAGTCAATCCTTTAAGTATCATTTGCCAGTCTATTCTAGCCAATTCACGTCTCATACATCAAAGTTACCTTTTCTTAAGTTCAGGACCTTAGTCTCTGAATTAACTGTGTCATTCTCCATCTTAATAAACAATTCTACCATATTATGGTCACTCTTCCCCAAGGGGCCTCACACAACAAGATTGCTAATCAGTCCTTTCTCATTCCACATCACCAGTCTAGGATGGCCAGCCCTCTAGTTGGTTCCTCGACATATTAGTCCATAAAACGATCCCTAATACACTCCAAGAAATCCTCCTCCATCGCATTGCTACCAGTTTGGTTAGCCCAATCTATATGTAGATTAAAGTCCCCCATGATAACTGCTGTACCTTTATTGCACGCATCCCTAATTTCTTTTTTGATGCTGTTCCCAACCTCACTACTGTTTGGTGGTCTGTAACAACTCCCACTAGCGTTTTCTGCCCTTTGGTATTCCGCAGCTGCACCCATACAGATTCCACATCATCCAAGCTAATGTCCTTCCTTACTATTGCATTAATTTCCTCTTTAATCAGCAACACTACACAAACCTCCATTCCTTCCTGAATGTTGAATACCCCTGGATGTTGAGTTCCCAACCTTGGTTCCCCTGAAGCCATGTCTCTGTGATGCCAATTATATCATATTCATTAATTGCTGCCTGTGCAGTTAATTCATCCACCTTATTCCGAATACTCCTCGCATTGAGGCACAGAGGCTTCAGGCTTGTCTTTTTAACACACTTTGCCCTTTTAGAATTTTGCTGCAATGTGGCCCTTTTTGATTTTTGCCTTGGGTTTCTCTGCCCTCCACTTTTACTTTTCTTCTTTCCATCGTTTGCTTCTGCCTCTATTTTACTTCCATCTGTCTCCCTGCATAGATTCCCATCCCTCTGCCATATTAGTTTAACTCCTCCCCAACAGCAGTAGCAAACATTCCCCCTAGGATATTGGTTCCGGTCCTGCCCAGGTGCAGACCGTCAGGTTTGTACTGGTCCCACCTCCCCCAGAACTGGTTCCAATGTCCCAGGAATTTGAATCCCTCCCTTCTGCACCACTCCTCAAGCCACGTATTCATCTGAGCTATCCTGCGATTGCTACTCTGACTAGCACGTGGCACTGGTAGCAATCCTGAGATTACTACCTTTGAGGTCCTAGCTCCCTAAATTCAGCCTGTAGGACCTCATCCCGTTTTTTACCTATATCGTTGGTACCTATAAGCAACACGACTACTGGCTGTTCACCCTCCCCCTTCAAAATGTCCTGCACCCGTTCCGAGACATCCTTGACCCTTGCATCAGGGAGGCAACATAGCATCCTGGAGTCTCGATTGCGGCCATAGAAACGTCTATCTATTCCACTTATAATAGAATCCCCTACCACTATAGCTCTCCCACTCTTTTTTCTGCCCTCCTGTGCAGCAGAGCCACCCATGGTGCCATGAACTTGGCTGCTGCTGCTCTCCCCTGATGAGTCATCCCCCCTCAACAGTATCCAAAGCGGTGTATCTGTTTTACAGGGGGATGACCACAGAGGACCCCTGCACTACCTTCCTTCCACTGCTCTTCCTGTTGGTCACCCATCCCCTATCTGGCTGTGTACCCTTTACCTGCGGTGTGGCCAACTCACTAAACGTGCTATTCACGACATCCTCAGCATCGCGGATGCTCCAGAGTAAATCCACCCGCAGCTCCAATGCCGCAATGCGGTCTGTCAGGTGCTGCAGGCAGATACACTTCCCGCACATGTAGTCGTCAGGGACACTGGAAGCATCCCTGACTTCCCACGTAGCACAGAAGAAGCATAACACGTGTCCGAGCTCTCCTGCCATGACTTAACCGTTAGATTAACTTAATTTGGCAACAACAATGATAAAGGTTATCCACTGATAAAGGAAAGAAAAGAAAAAACTACTCACCAATCACTTACCCCCTTGGCTGTGACAACATCTTTTGATTTCTTTCTACTTTGTTTACCTTCTGCCCCTACAGCTGCACTGGCTGGCTGCTCGACTGCGCACACTCCTCCTCGATGAGCCTTTTGTAGGCCTCCGACCGCGGACTCCCGCTGCTCGACTGCGCGAACTCCTCCTCGACGAGTCTTTTATAGGCCTCCAACCCAGGACTCCCGCTGCTCGACTGCCCGAACTCTGCCTCGACGAGTCTTTTATAGGCCTCCGACCCCGGACTCCCGCTGCTCGAAAGCATCATGGCTGCTGCCAGGATAACGGGCAACAACTGCCATGATTTTGCAGTTGTGGTTGCACACCAGCTGGACATTGAGGGAGTGGAATCCCTTGCGATTTCTGAAGATCTCTGGATTGTTCTGTGGTGCCCTCAATGCGACGTGAGTGCTGTTTATGGCACTCTGAGCCCTGGGGAAGCCCGCAATCCTAACGAATCCAATCTGCTGCTCCAACTGCTTGTCTCTGCTCATAGGGAAGGATATGTACTCCCTCCTCCTCTTATACAAAGCATCTATCACCTGAAGGATGGAGCTATGCGCAGCGAACTGGGAGATGTTTGAGATGTCTGCTGTAACAGCTTGAAAAGATCTAGTCGAGTAGAAATTGAGTGCGATGGTCACCTTTGATGCGACGGCCACCTTTGATGCAACGGCAGGCCCTTCCTGAGATCCTTCCTGGGGCACCTCTCTGGGTTCAGCTCAGTCGCCAACTCTATGGCCTACATGTTCCTTAGCCATGTGTCCAGCATGCCTTGCCCGCTGCCTCTCCAGCCATTGGAGCTGGCGCCACCTTCTCCTGTGTGCCTCCCTGCCACGCACAATGTGCAGGAGGTGTTCTGCAGCCAACACTGACCCCATTTAGTTCTCCGCAAGCACACCCTCCACAATCACAGCTCTCTGTTGTAGAGGTTGAAGGGCCTGGTCCACTATAACTCAAACCCGCTGTCAACAAGGCAACTCGCAATGGGTGAAAAAGTCCGAAAAAATCTCCCCGAAAAGAATGCTGTTAGACGCAACGCGCTTTTAAAGGCCGCTGGCGGTCTTGAGCAAGCATTGTGTACCGACCCAAAAACCTGTCATTGGCACCGACTGGCGGCCAGAAGACTGAGTTGAATTTAGCTTCCAGGGCAGATCTGTGGCGGTACGCGATCTGATGACATCGTTAACGACGCGTCTGCAGGAACGGGGCGGAAGTGGGGTCGCGGGGCAGACATCCACATCACCGGAAAAACCCTTGAGGGCAATGCCGCGAACGTCGGCCATTCTGCAACGACCTGTGGCCGCTGCTTTCAGGCTCCTCTATCTTAATGTAGACAAATGTGACTGCAAATATTTGCATAGCAAAGTTCTTCAAACATCAAATAAATGAATGACTAGATAACTTACTTTTTGGTGGTATTGATTGAGGGAGAAAAGTTGGCCAGCTCGCAGTGAGAACTCCATGTTTCTTTTCAAATACAGATTGAACCTCCCTTATCCGGTACCCTCGGGACCTGACCTGTGCCGGATAAGGGATTTTGCCGGACGACAGGAGGTCACGCCGACCACCCCCCCCACCCCAGACATACTGGGTACTGCTGATCTGGAGCACCAATAGCACCCATGCTGAGTCCTCAGGGCCGACCTCCTTGCCTCCAGTTGCTCGCCGACCTCCTCTCTTCCCGCTGTTCGCCAACCTCCTCTTCCCGCTGCTCGCTGACCTCCTCGCTTCCCACTGCTCACCGACCTCCTCTCCTCCCGCTGCTCACCGACCTCTCCTCCCGCTGCTCACCGACCTCTTCTGTGCCCTGACACTGCCGCTGGGCTTGACCTTGCATCAAGAGACTTGGCTGCTTCAACTCAGGTCGGGTCTGCCGACGCCAGAATGCTGCAAAATAGCAGGCGCTATGCAGCTCGATGGCTGCAGTTATCTCTGTGAGTGTCGGGCTGTCTCTCTCTCTCTCGGGAGCTGTGGGTGTGAGTGTGTGGGGTCGATGAGGGAGGGGGGAGACCGGCACTGATTCTTCGGATCACCGGCCATCCCACATTCGAAGCTGCTGCAGCTCCTGCCACTTTCACACACAGACCTGACCCCCTGCCGGGAATGGTGCCAGATAAGGAGTGGTGCCGGATAAGGGAGTCCCGGATAAGAGAGGTTCAACCTGTAGCACCAGGAGAACTTTTTCATCTACCTGAACATGAAGACAGGGCTTCTGCTCAACATCTCATCTAAGATATGATAACATATCAGCTTTCCTCAGATAATGAATCCACCCAAACTTGCATGTAGCAAGATCTAGATAACATCCAGGCATGAGCTGATAGTGGCAAGTAATATTTGCAGTATACAAGTGCCAGGTAATGACCATCATCAACAGAGAGTCTAATCATCTCCCTGTGACATTCAATGGCATTATCAACTCACCATCACTATCCTGGGGATCACCATTGCCCATAAACTAAACTGGACCAGCCACATAAATTCCGTGCCTACTAGAGCAGGTCAACGGCTGGGTATTCTGCAGCGAATGGTTTACTTCGCAACTCCCCAAAGCCTCTCCATCACCGACAAGGCACAAGTCAGGAGTGTGATGGAATATTCTCCACGTGCCTGAATGGGCACAACTGCACATTCAAGTAGCTCGTCACCAATAAGGACAAAGCAATCCACTTGATTGACACATAATCCACTGGCCCAAACGTCCACCACCTCCACCATCAGTGTACCGTGGCTGCAGTATGTACTATCGACAGGATGCCTTGCAGCAACTCGCCAAGGATTCTTCGGCAACACCTCCAAAACTCATGACTTCCACCAGCTAGAAGGGCAAGGGCAGCAGATCCAAGTTCCCTTGACTTGGACCAAAATTGATGTTACTTCACCGTTGCTGGGTTAAAATCCTGAAACTCCCTACCTAACAGCACTGAGGGGACCTTCACCACACAGACTTCAGCAGTTCAAGAAGAATGACTAAAAAAATGATTAAGAAAGGGAAAATAGACTATGAAAGTAAACTAGCACGAAATATAAAAACAGATAGCAAAAGTTTCGACAGGTATATAAAATGGAAAAGAGTGGCTAAAGTAAATGTTGGTCCCTTAGAGGATGAAACCTGGGAATTAGTGACGGGGAACATGGAGATGGCAGAAACTCTGAACAAATATTTTGTATCAGTCTTTACAATAGAGGACAAAAAAAATATCTCAACAGTGGACAGTCAAGGGGCTATAGGGGGGGAGGAACTTATCACAATCACTAAGGAAGTGGTACTCAGTAAGATAATGAGACAAAAAGCAGATAAATCCCCTGGACCTGATGGCTTACATCCTAGGGTCTTCAGAGATTTAGCGGCAGGGATAGTGGATGCATTGGTTATAATTTACCAAAATTCCCTGGATACTGGGGAGGTCCCAGCAGATTGGAAAACTGCAAATGTAATGCTCCTATTTAAAAAATGGAGGCAGACAAAAAGCAGGAAACTATAGTCCACTTAGCCTAACATCTGTGGTTGGGAAAATGTTGGAGTCTATTATTAAAGAAGCAGTAGCAGAACATTTGGAAAAGCATAATTCAGTCAGGCAGAGTCAGCATGGATTTATGATGGGAAAGTCATGTTTGACAAATTTGCTACAATTCTTTGAGGATGTAACGAACAGGGTGGATAAAGGGGAACCAGTGGATGTGATGTATTTGGACTTCCAGAAGGCATTTGACATGGTGCCACATAAAAGGTTACTGCACAAGATAAAAGTTCACGGGGTTGGAGGTAATATATTAGCATGGATAGAGGATTGGCTAACTAACAGAAAACAGAGAGTCGGGATAAATGGTTCATTCTCGGGTTGGCAAGCAGTAACTAGTGGGGTGCCGCAGGGATCAATGCTGGGACCCCAACTATTTACAATCTATATTAACGACTTGGAAGAAGGGACTGAGCATAACGTAGCCAAGTTTGCTGACGATTCAAAGATGGGAGGAAAAGCAATGTATGAGGAGGACACAAAAATTCTGCAAAAGGACATAGACAGGCTAAGTGAATGAACAAAAATTTGGCAGATTGAGTATAGTGTTGGAAAGTGTAAGGTTGTGCACTTTGGCAGAAAAAATTAAAGAGCAAGTTTTTATTTAAATGTAGAAAGATTACAAAGTGCTGCAGTACAGCGGGATCTGGGGGTACTCGTGCATGAAACACAAAAGGATAGTATGCAGGTACAGCAAGTGATCAGGAAGGCCAATTGTCATGTATCTCACATTACTGTCTATAACTGTATCTTACCATGCTATACAAGACTGTAACTGGATATGACCTGTAACAATAAGCATACCTTACCACCAGGGGTGCACTTGCAGGAGACACTCCATACCTGTCCCACTGTTGTATATAAAGGGAGGTCTCAGGCAAGTGCAGCACTGGAGAGCTGGAATTAAAGGTGCAGGTCCTGAGTGACCTTGACTTCAGCATGTGTCTCGTGTAAGTCAGTACATTAGAGTCAGGACTTAACAGTGGCGATGAGTTACGGGATCACAGAATCCACAGAATGGCTACCAACAGCTCAGATGAGAAATACAATGCTGGAGACAATTGGAATGACTTTATAGAAAGGCTCCAGCAAAGCTTTGTGACCAAAGACTGGCTGGGTGACGATAAGGCAGACAAGAGAAGAGCCCATCTCTTGACCAGCTGTGGCTCGAAAACATACGCTTTAATGAAAGACCTGCTGGCACCCGAGAAACCAGCAAGCAAGTTGTTTGAGGAGTTGAGCACACTGGTGAGAGACTACCTGAAGCCAGCGAGCAGCCTGCACATGCCCAGACACAGGTTCTACAACTCCAGATGCTGTGTGGGCCAAAGCATACCCGACTTTGTGGCGGAACTTCGGAGGCTGGCTAGTTCAAGTGAGTTCCCCGATGAACTAAGGTGAGAAGTACTGAGAGACTTTTTTATTGAAGGAATAGGCCACGCAGGCATATTCCGAAAGCTTACAGAGACTAAGAACTTGACTCTCGAGGCAGCAGCACTGGTCGCACAGACGTTCTTGGCAGGCGAAGAAGAAACGAGGCTGATCTATACTTCAGGTATGACAACCAACGAGGCATCGGAACAAGGGGTTCACATTGTGAAACAAACCGCTACCCCCACACACAGACAAAGGCAGGAGAGCAGGCCTTCAACAGCAGACAGTTGCGCCAGAAGCCATCAAAATCAAGGGCCACATGAACGGCCGATCACACCTCATCAACCCACAATGCGAGTAATCCACAACAGATTGAGAGAAGCTCAAGGGAGATCAGCCAGACGCAGCTCATCCTTCGGAAACAATGGAAACGGTCTGTGTTGGAGATGTGAGGGAAGGCACTCAACCAGGGTGTGTTGATTTCAGCATGCCGTTTGCAGAAACTGCAACTACACAGGGCATCTGGCTCGTGTGCAGAAAAACAGCAGCTCGGCTGGTATACGAATCGGAAAGGTCGGAAAGCGGACCAGAAGACGGTTGGAACAGTGCACGGAACGCCGAGGTTAACACAATCAATGTCCATTGTTCTTACACCAAGACGCCTCCAATTATGATGAGGGTTCTACTCAACTGGATACCTGTCAACATGGAACTGGACACAGGGGCCAGTCAATCCCTCATGAGCGTTCAACAATTTGAACAGCTGTGGCCGCACAAAAGCAACAGACCAAAACTCACAAAGATCGACACCAAACTAAGGACCTATACTAAAGAAATCATCCCAGTCCTTGGCAGCGCCGTGCTCTCAGTCACACACAAAGGGATGGTGCACCGACTTTCCCTGTGGATTGTCCCCGGGGATCTCCCAGCCCTGTTGGGAAGAAGCTGGCTAGCAGAACTTAATTGGAAATGGGATGATGTTCATGCCATGTCGTCAGAGGAACGGACCTCCTGCTCAACAGTTCTAAGCCGTTTTCAACATCTCTTTCAGCCAGGTGTGGGCACCTTCAAAGGGGCTAAAGTTAGAATCTACATCACACAGAATGCCAGACTGGTCCATCACAAGGCTAGAGCGGTGCCTTATGTGATGAGGGAAAAGATTGAAAACGAACTGGACCGGCTTCTGCGGGAAGGCATAATTTCTCCCGTGGAATTCAGCGACTGGGCAAGCCCCATCGTCCCCGTCATGAAGCCTGATGGATCCGTGCGTATCTGTGGGGATTACAAGTCTACCATAAACAGAGTCTCCCTACAGGACCAATACCCGCTGCCCAGAGCGGAGGACCTATTAGCCACGTTGGCTGGAGGAAAACTTTTCTCGAAACTTGACCTCACATCTGCGTATATGACGCAAGAACTGACCGAAGAGTCAAAGCTACTCACCACCATCAACACACATCGAGGCCTTTTTGTGTACAATCAATGATCATTCGGCATCAAGTTGGCAGCTGCTATATTCCAGCGCAACATGGAAAGTCTGCTCAAGTCCATCCCGGGGACAGTTGTGTTTCAAGATGACATACTCATCATGGGCAGGGACACCAACTCTCATCTCCGCAATCTTGAGGAAGTACTAAGTCGATTGGATCGGGTAGGCCTAAGAGTTAAGAAATCCAAGTGTCTGTTTCTCGCGCCTGAGGTTGAATTTTTGGGCAGAAGGATTGCCGCTGATGGAATTCGCCCAACCGAATCCAAAACCGAAGCGATTCGCCTGGCACCCAGGCCCCGGAATGTCTCGGAACTGCGCGCCTTTCTTGGGCTACTCAGTTACTTTGGGAACTTTATGCAGAACTTGAGCACGCTGCTGGAGCCTCTCCACATGCTACTCAGAAAGGGGTGCGATTGGTTTTGGGGGGACGCCCCAAGAACGTGCCTTCAATAAGACATGCAACCTTCTATGTTCCAAGAGTGTTTTAGCCTTTTTTGACCCAGGTAAAAAGTTAGTCCTTACGTGTGATGCGTCAATGTACCGGGTCGGGTGCGTTTTACAGCACGTCAATGATGCGGGTAAATTGCAGCCCGTTGCTTATGCCTCCAGGTCACTTTCGCGGGCGGAGCGCGGGTACGGTATGGTTGAGAAGGAGGCGCTCGCGTGCGTGTACGGTGTCAAAAAGATACACCAATACCTTTTCAGATCCAAGTTTGTGTTAGAAACCGACCACAAACCCTTCACATCCCTACTATCCGAGTGCAAGGCAATCAACGCCAACGCCTCAGCGCGCATTCAGCGGTGGGCACTCATGCTGCCGGCTTACGACTACACGATAAGGCACAGACCAGGCACAGACAACTGTGCCGACGCGCTTAGCAGGCGACCACAGAAGGGTCCGACGAACAGGACTGTGAGATGGTCATGGCAATCAATGCCTTTGAATCCACAGGTTCGCCCATGACGACTCGCCAAATCAGAGCCTGGACTACCAGCAACCCCACGTTATCTCTAGTTAAAAGATGCGTTTTAACCGGTGATTGGGCAGAGGCTCGTGATGCCTGCCCCGAGGAGGTCAAACCCTTCCATAGGCACATGCATGAACTCTCACTACAGGCAGACTGCCTGATGTGGGGCAGCCGAGTAGTTATGCCCTTACAAGACAGGGAGGCGTTTATCCGGGAGTTCCATCGCGAGCACCCAGGGATCGTCCTTATGAAGGCCATAGACAGATCTCAAGTCTGGTGGCCTGGCATTGACGCAGACTTGGAGCTCTGCGTCCATCGGTGCATCATTTGTGCCCCCAGGGAGGCCCCCTTAAACCCCTGGCCCACCAAACCGTGGTCGCGGGTGCATGTAGACTATTCGGGCCCATTCATGGGCAAAATGTTCCTCGTAGTCGTTGATGCATTTTCAAAATGGATCGAGTGCACCATTTTAAACTCGAGCACCATCTCCACCACTGTGGAGAGCCTTAGAACCATGTTTGCAACGCACGGCATTCCTGACATATTGGTCAGTGATAATGGTCCGTGCTTCACCAGCGCAGAATTTCACGATTTTATAGTTGACCACAGTATAAATCACATTAAGACAGCACCTTTCAAGCCGGCCTCCAATGGCCAAGCGGAGCGAGCATTGCAGATCATTAAACAAGGCATGCTCAGAATCCAAGGTCCCACGCTGCAGAGCCGCCTGCCGCGACTGCTGCTGGCATACAGATCTCGTCCGCATTCGTTGACTGGGGTGCCCCCCGCGCAACTATTGATGAAACGAACCTTAAAGACCAGTCTCTCGCTAATCCTCCCAGACATGCATGAAATTGTTGAGGCTAAGCGTCAAAAGCTAACTGAGTACCATGACCGAAATTCGAGGGGGAGGTGGAATGAGATAGGGGACAAAGTGTTTGTGCTAAACTATGGCCGGCATCCCAAATGGCTTGCAGGGACAGTAACAGACAAAGAGGGAAACAGGCTACTGGTTGTACAAATGGACAATGGCCAAACCTGCCGGAGGCATGTAGACCAAGTAAAAAATAGATTCACTGATAACACTGAAGAACCAGAGGCAGACTATAATGTGGAACTCACACCACACCTGGTGGACAGACAGGTGGAACAACCTGAGGAAAGGGCAGTCTCAACAGACAGCCCAGGCGAGATATTAGCAATCACACCAAACGAAACAGACAGCCCAGACGAGATTCCAGCAATCAGACCGAACGAAAAACAGGCACCAAGGCAAACAACTGAACCACAACTAAGACGCTCCACGTGAGAGCACAGACCACCTGAGAGACTGAATCTATAAAGACAATAAGACCTTGGGGGAGGGTGATGTGATGTATCTCACATTACTGTATATAACTGTATCTTACCATGCTATACATGACTGTAACTGGATATGACCTGTAACAATAAGCATACCTAACCACCAGGGGTGCACTTGCAGGAGACACTCCATACCTGTCCCACTGTGGTATATAAAGGGAGGTCTCAGGCAAGTGCGGCACTGGAGAGCTGAATTAAAGGTGCAGGTCCTGAGTGACCTTGGCTTCAGCATGTGTCTCGTGTAAGTCAGTACATTAGAGTCAGGACTTAACACCAATGGTATCTTGGCCTTCATTGCAAAGAGGATGGAGTATAAAAGCAGGGAAGTCTTGCTACAGCTATATAAGGTATTGGTGAGGCCACACCTGGAATACTGCGTACAGTTTTGGTTTCCATATTTAAGAAAGAATATACTTGCTTTGGAGGCAGTTCAGAGAAGGTTCACTAGGTTGATTCTGGCGATGAGTGGGTTGGCTTATGAGGAAAGGTTGAGAAGGTTGGGCCTCTACTCATTGGAATTCAGAAGAATGAGAGGTGATCTTATCGAAATGTATAAGATTATGAGGGGGCTTGACAAGGGGTGGATGCTGAGAGAGACTAGAACTAGGGGGCATAATCTTAGAATAAGGGGTCGCCCATTTAAAACTGAGATGAGGAGGAATTTCTTCTCTATGAGGGTTGTAAATCTGTGGAATTTGCTGCCTCAGACAGCTGTGGAAGCTGGGTCATTGAATAAGTTTAAGACGGAGATAAATAGTTTCTTAACCAATAAGGGAATAAGAGGTTATGGGGAACGGGCAGGGAAGTGGACCGAAGTCCATGATCGGATCAGCCATGATCATATTAAAAATGGCGGAGCAGGCTCAAGCAGCCGTATGGCCTACTCCTGCTATTTCTTATGTTCTTATTTAAGAAGGCTCACCACCACCTTCTCAGGTCAACTAGTGCTAGGCAATAAATGCCGGCCTTGCCAGCAACACCCACCCCTCGTGTATCAATTTTTTAAAAATTTAGTAGAGTGGAATAGTGCTTGTGGGGCCCACAGGAATGTTCCTCACTGGGTTCATGGCCTGGAACACTCTAAGCAGCAAAAGTTGGTCAATTTCAAATTGCAGTGATGTTTGAAGTTGGTCCTACTGGCTTCACCTTCAAATGGCTGGTATGTACTGTATTTTGCCACCCTCCCCATTTTTCCTGGGCAGCTCAGTGGGAACTCAAGGTATGTGATCACCTGCCTATATATATATGCAAATGGCCTGACCCTGGAAACCTCAGTGGGGTGCAATTCTCACTCCATCATAGTTGTGAAAGAGGATTGTGAATTTTTGACCACATCATGTTTAACAAGTGCCCAAATATGTTTTATCACATACAGCAAAGGAAAAAGCAAAGGAAAACGGGAAGAGGAAAAGCTGAAAGAGGAAGAATTACTCCAAACCAAAGCTGAGGAGGAAGAGAAAAACAAACCATGGGAATTACCCTATGATGTACTTTTTGATGCTTACATTAGTGAAATTACAAGAAATATTTTACCACTCCCCAGCACAAGAGAACAAGTTGTGTCCCTTGCAACGTAAGTACTGTTCTACACAATTTTGAGTGTAAACTGAAATAAATTTAAAACATCGAAACAAGTAATATTTTTGAATCGGGTTCCTGATTCATAAAACTTGTCCTGAGCTTCAAATGGTTATTTCATGGATATCATCATCATAGGCAGTCCCTCGAAACGAGGATGACTTGCTTCCATGCCAAAAAAGGATGAGTTCACAGGTGTTTCAATGAAGGACCTAATATTCCAGGTCCTGAGCTACATCCTGAAGGGTGAAAGATGCCTGTGCGTGGATTTTTTTAATGTATGATGACCGTTACACATCAGCCACCACACGAGCTTGACAGAGCTAGTTATGTAGAGAGACTACAGAAGCTCCTCAGAGCAGTAAAGGATAGGGGATTTAATAGGATGATCAAAATTTTGAGGGGTTTTGATTGTGTTTCCACTGCTGGTGGCTCAATAACCAGTGAATGCAGATTTAAGATAATTGGCAAAAGAACCTGAGGGGAAATTAGGAGAATTTGTTTATGTAGCTGTATGATCTGGAATGTGCTGCCTGAAAGGGTGGTGGAAGCAGATTCAACAGGAAAATTAAAAAGGGAATTGGATAAATATTTGAAGTGAAAAAGTTTAAACAGGGCTATGGGGCAAGAGCAGGAGAATGGGATTAATTGGATAGATCTACCAAAGAGCTGGCACAGCTTTCTGTGCCGTATCATTCCAGCTGCTAGTGTGTAACCATGATCAAAGATCTTCAACTATAGGGCACCCAAGTGAATGCAATAATATGTGCAGACGTGACATCATCAGACCTCACGTGGTCAGATGTCATGTCATGTGGTCAGATCACAACAACTCATTATGTAAAAAAAAGTCACCTCTGCTTGTTTTGCCAATCACCTTAAATCTGTGTCCTCTGGTTACCAACCCAACTGCCACTGGAGACAGTGCTCTATCAAAACCACTGGTTGGTTGGCAATTTAAGTACTATAATGAAGTTGCGTGCCTCATATTTAACCTGTCTTCCAGCTTTAACCCTTCCAGGTTTAACTCTGGCTGGCCGGGTTTCCCAAGCCTTTGGAAACCCAGCCACCAAAGGGAGGCCAGGAATGCTTTATAGAAAAGGTATGCCTTTACAGCACTGTTTGTCTTGCCAGGAGGAGAAGGAGTGCTTCCTGCCAGCTGACCAAGCTTACATGCTTCCCTGATCATCAAACGCCTCCCCAGAGACGGCCACCCCGCAAAGGATTGGTGACCACCCTCTCCTCTCAAGTTCCGGACAAGCCCCTCTCTATCAGACTAACCCAGCTGCAGGCTCCTTACCTTCTCTTGGACTGCAGTCTCCTACGCAGCATTTCCCGCCTGAGAGCCAAACCTGTCAATCAAATTGGCTTCCGGGCGGGAACCTGCTGGAAAAAAAGACGCACGTTTTGTGCACAGGGTGCGGGGAAAGATGGACCAGGTTTCCTGGCAAACACTCCGCACCCCCCTACCTCCACCCCGGCTCACAAGACCCGCCCAGTAAATATCGGCACCTTTGATTCCACCGATAACTAATACAAACTCACTAAAATTGCACTGATAACTAATAGTAACACTGGTAACCAACAGTAATATAATAAGTGGGTGACGGTGTGAGCTGTGAGGAGGACGTTAAGAGGCTGCAGGGTGACTTGGACAGGTTAGGTGAGTGGGCAAATGCATGGCAGATGCAGTATAATGTAGATAAATGTGATGTTATCCACTTTGGGGGCAAAAACACGAAGGCAGGATATTATCTGAATGGCGGCAGATTAGGAAAAGGGGAGGTGCAACGAGACCTGGGTGTCATGGTTCATCAGTCATTGAAAGTTGGCATGCAGGTACGGCAGTCAGTGAAGAAGGCAAATGGTATGTTGGCCTTCATAGCTAGAGGATTTGAGTATAGGAGCAGGGAGGTCTTACTGCAGCTGTACATGGCCTTGATGAGTCCTCACTTGGAATATTGTGTTCAGTTTTGGTCTCCTAATCTGAGGAAGGACGTTCTTGCTATTGAGGGAGTGCAGCGAACGTTCACCAGACTGATTCCAGCGATGGCTGGACTGACATATGAGGAGAGATTGGATCGACTGGGCCTTTATTCACTGGAGTTTAGAAGGATGAGAGGGAATCTCATAGAAACATATAAGATTCTGACGGGACTGGACAGGTTAGATGCGGGAAGAATGTTCCCGATGTTGGGGAAGTCCAGAACAAGGAGACACAGTCTAAGGATAAGGGCTAGGCCATTTAGGACTGAGATGAGGAGAAACTTCTTCACTCAGAGAGTTGTTAACCTGTGGAATTCCTTGCCGCAGAGAGTTGTTGATGCCAGTTCATTGGATATATTCAAGGGGGAGTTAGATATGGCCCTTACGGCTAAAGAGATCAAGGGGTATGGAGAGAAAGCAGGAAAAGGGTACTGAGGGAATGATCAGCCATGATCTTATTGAATGGTGGTGCAGGCTTGAAGGGCCGAATGGCCTACTCCTGCACCTATTTTCTATGTTTTTATGTAAGTCACTGATAGTCTGTACATAACTCTTAGTAATAAATGTGATACATCATTATCCTACCTGGAATTTTTAGCAATTCTATAACCCGCTTGTTGTGTTCCTAACACAGATGAGACTGCACACAGGGAGGTTAACGTAACAGTGACCTCAGTCTTTATTAAGACACTCCAGAGTGAGTAACAGGCCTTAGGGTCCGGCTTATATACAGTGCTCCCAAGGGATGCTGGGATCCCTTGGGACTTCAGGGGATGCGTTCCCTGGTGGCGGAACATGGGAGTGCATGCTTTACAGATACACAACATCACTCACTCTCAAAGTCAAAGTGAAAACTATTTACAAGGTGATGCGGTCGGGAGTCTTTCTTTCCCTGGTGGACAGCCTCGGTACAAATGTCTGTTCTGGTGTATTGGCTGTGCCCTCGCTGGGCTGGCGTGTTGTTGGCCCTGCAGGGCTGCTGGGTGAGCCGGGCTTTGCTGGGCTGTTGGGCGTGATGGGTTCGATTTCCTGGTCCGGTGTGCTGTCGTTGATCCTTTGGGTGTGTGTTGTGGGCTCGAAAAAGGTGGTGTCTGCTGTGAGTTGTTCAGGGCAGTCTGTGAACCGCAGCCTCGTTTGGTCCAGGTGCTTTCTGCAAATTTGTCCATTATCTAGTTTGACTACAAACACCCTACTCCCTTCTTTAGCTATCACCGTGCCCCCGATCCACTTGGGACCATGTCCATAGTTTAGCACATACACAGGGTCATTAAGATCAATTTCTCATGACACAGTGGCGCAACCATCGTTTATATTTTGTTGCTGCCGCCTGCTCTCTACCTGATCATGCAGGTTGGGGTGAATCAGAGAGAGTCTGATTTTAAGTGTCCTTTTCATGAGTAGCTCAGCCGGGTGCACCCCTGTGAGCGAGTGGGGTCTTGTGCGGTAGATGAGCAGTACTCGGGAGAGGCGGGATTGGAGTGAGCCTTCTGTGACTCGTTTGAGGATCTGCTTGATTGTTTGTACTGCCCGCTCTGCCTGCCCATTGGAGGCTGGTTTAAACGGGGCCGAGGTGACATGTTTGATCCCATTGCGGGTCATGAATTGTTTAAATTCGGCACTGGTGAAACATGGCCCGTTGTCACTGACCAGTATGTAAGGCAGGCCGTGGGTGGCAAACATGGCCCTCAGGCTTTCAATGGTGGCAGTGGCGGTGCTTCCTGACATTATTTCACATTCAGTCCATTTTGAAAAAGCATCCACCACCACCAGGAACATTTTACCGAAAACGGGCCCGCATAGTCGACATGGATCCTCGACCATGGTCTGGAGGGCCAGGATCACAAACTTAGTGGTGCCTCTCTGGGCACGTTGCTCAACTGAGCACATATGCTGCATTGCCGTACACAGGATTCTAAGTCAGAGTCGATACCGGACCACCACACGTGGGATCTGGCTATCGCTTTCATCATTACTATACCCGGGTGTGTGCTGTGGAGATCCGAGATGAACGTCTCCCTGCCCTTTTTGGGTAGCACTACGCGATTACCCCACAACAGGCAGTCTGCCTGAATGGACAGCTCATCCTTTCGCCGCTGGAATGGCTTGATTAGATCTTGCATTTCAACGGGATGCTGGCCCAGCTCCCATGCAGTACACAGTTTTTTTACTCGGCACAGCAGATGATCTTGGCTGGCCCAAGTCCTAATCTGGCGGGCCGTGACAGGTGATTTATCATTTTCAAATGCTTCCGTGACCATCAACAAGTCTGCAGGCTGCACCACCATCAACAAGTTTGCAGGCTGCGCCATTTCCACCCCCGTGGTGAGCAATGGTAGCCGACTGAGAGCATCCACACAGTTCTCGGTGCCTGGCCTGTGGCAGATGGTATAGTTATACGCTGATAGCGCAAGTGCCCACCATTGTATGCGGGCTGAGGCATTAGTATTTATCCCCTTGTTTTCAGCGAACAGGGATATGAGGGGCTTGTGATCAGTTTCCAGCTCAAATTTGAGGCCAAACAGGTACTGATGCATTTTCTTTATCCCGAACACACACGCTAATGCCTCTTTCTCAATCATGCTGTAGGCCCTCTCGGCCTTAGACAAGCTTCTGGAAGCATAGGTGACAGGTTGCAACTTCCCCGCAATGTTAGCTTGTTGTAACACACACACGACTCCATACGATGACGCATCACATGCTAGCACGAGTCTTTTACATGGGTTATACAATACAAGCAGCTTGTTGGAGCATAAAATGTTTCTGGCTTTCTCAAAAGCAATTACTTGGTTTTTTCCCCATACCCAGTTCTCCCCTTTACGCAATAACATATGTAAGGGCTCTAAGAGGGTGCTTAACCCCGGTAGGAAGTTACAAAATAGTTGAGGAATCCCAGGAACGACCGCAGCTCTGTGACGTTCTGTGGCCTGGACGCGCTCCTGATAGCCTCTGTCTTGGCGTCTGTGGGCCGAATGCCGTCCGCCACAATCTTTCTCCCCAAAAACTCCACTTCTGTTGCCATGAAGACGCATTTCGACCTCTTCAGCCGCAGCCCTACGCGATCCAGTCGCTGGAGGACCTCCTCCAGGTTTTGTAGGTGCTCGACGGTGTCCTGACCCGTGACCAATATCTTGTCCTGTAAAACCACCGTGTGTGGTACCGTCTTGAGTAGGCTCTCCATGTTTCTCTGGAAGATCGCTGCAGCCGACCAAATTCCAAACAGGCATTTGTTGTAAATGAACAGTCCCTTGTGCGTGTTGATGCAGGTGAGGCCCTTCGAAGACTCCTCCAGCTCCTGCATCATGTAGGCCGAAGTCAAGTGGAGCTTGGTGAACGTCTTGCCTCCTGCCAGCGTCGCAAATAGGTCGTCTGCCTTAGGTATTGGTCCTGTAGCGATAAACGATTAATAGTTACTTTATAATCGCCGCAAATCCTGACCGTGCCATCACTTTTGAGTACTGGAACAATTGGGCTGGCCCACTCACTGAATTCCACTGGGGAGATGATGTCCTCGCATTGCAGCCTGTCCAGCTTGATTTTCACTCCCTCCCTCATCATGTGAGGTACCGCTCGCGCCTTGTGGTGAATGGGTCATGCCTCTGGGACCAACTGGAACCGCACCTTCGCCCCGGAAAAGTTTCCAATGCCTGGCTCAAAAAGGGAAGGAAATTTGTTGAGAACCTGGGTACATGAGGCCTCATCGACATGTGATAGCGCTCAGATGTCATCCCAGTTCCAGCGGATTTTGCCCAGCCGCTCCTTCCAAGCAGTGTGGGGCCATCGCCCGGGACAATTCAGAGTGGCAGTTCGTGCACCGTGCCCTCGTAGGTGACCTTGACCATGGTGCTGTCCAGAACAGTGATAAGCTCTTTGGTGTACGTTCTCAGTTTCGTGTGGATGGGGCTCAGGGCTGGTCTGAGAGCCTTGTTGCACCACAGCCTCTCAAATATCTTTTTACTCATGATGGATTGGCTAGCGCCAGTGTCCAGTTCCATGGCTACATTCAATTTTACGTTTAGCATTATAGGTGGACGTTTCGTCGAAAATGTGTGCACCGCATGTACTTCAGCATCTGCCTCCTCTCTCTGAGGCTCGAAATTGCTTTGGTCCACCATGGACCGATCTTCCTCTGCCACTTGGTGGTTAGCAGGTTTTGCAGAGCTTGCAGCTTGTCTGCAAGCTCGTTGGTGGTGCCCCACTGTTCCACAGCTCTTGCAAACATACCCTTTGAAGCGGCATGAATAAGCTAAATGGAAGCCTCCACAACGCCAACAAGATGTGAATTGCCTTGCATTCATCCTTTGTTGCGGACTCTGAGTCATCTGGGTCACCTGAGGCATGCTGGCAGTTGCAGACTCGTGGTTTCTGCCCTGTACATTTCTGCTCGCAAACACAGTTCCAGTTAATTTATGAACATTGCTAACACTTGTGTGCTGTGAGATTTGTTTGGTGTTATCACTGGTGGACATAAACGCCTGTGCTATCGCAATGGCCTTACTGAGGGTCGGTCTCTCTACAGTCAAAAATTTTTGTATGACTGTTACTTTAACCTCCCTGTGTGCAGTCTCATCTGTGTTAGGAACACAACAACTGGCAATGAGGATGGGATCATGGCCACTGCCCAGTACAAAAAAGTCTCTAAGCATTTGCTCCAGGTAGCCATCAAACTCACATTGTCCTGCAAGTCGCCTTAGCTTGACGACGTAGCTCGCCACTTCCTGACCTTCAGATCGCTGGTACGTATAGAACCAATACCTCGCCATCAGCACGCTCTCCCTCGGGTTAAGATGCTCCCGAACTAGTGTACACAACTCCTCATACAACTTATCTGTAGGTTTCACTGGAGCCAGAAAATTCTTCATGAGGCTGTAGGTTGGTGCCCTGCAGAACGTGAGGAGGACCACTCTCTTTTTTTGCAGCGCTTCCTTCTCCGTCCAACTCGTTGGCTACAAAGTACTGGTCTAACTGTTCGACATAGACTTCCCAGTCCTCACCCTCCGAGAACTTCTCCAGGATGCCCTCAGTTTGCTGCATCTTTGCTTTGGATTCGTATACTCGTCGCCAGTTGTTGTGTTCCTAACACAGATGAGACTGCACACAGTTGAGGTTAAAGTAACAGTGACCTCAGTCTTTATTAAGACACTCCAGAGTGAGTCACAGGCCTTTGGGCCGGCTTATATACAGTGCTCCCAAGGGATGCTGGGATCCTTTGGGACTTCAGGGGATGCGCTCCCTGGTGGTGGAACATGGAAGTGCATGCTTTATAGATACACAACACTGCTGATATTCACCCTGTAACTACAATCAGAATTCCCCCTGCACTGTACAACGTGTGGTCAGGCCCGATCTTTTTCCCTATCTCCTTGGACTCTGTTTTGGACTCTGCTTTTGTGTGAGGGTGACAATTCTAAACTGGGAGCCTTCGTCAGAGTTGATCTGTACTTGGACTTCACACATCAAAACCAACCGACACAGACTGACCTGGGCCAAACCAAGAGATTGCACAAAGGACAGTGGCCTCATTATTTTGGGCACTTCTCATTTCTCATGTAAGAAGGCTCACCACCACGTTCTCAGGTGAACTAGGGATGGTCTCCGTTTCCACTCACCCGAGCCCCAATCCCTCGATGCAGAGTCCGCTTCTCTCCACTGATCCTCAGTCTCCATCGCTACCCATTTTGCAGTCTTCCCTCTATCCTCCGACCCCCATTCCCTAGTCTCTCCCGACTCCCAGGAGAGAGTGCCATTTAAATCGGCTGAGCTTCCAACTGTCACTTCTGGACAGGGTGGCCGTTCGCGAGGATGCTTTCCCACCTGGAGATTGAACTTCCTTCTTTATCTCTAGTCTCACATAACTCAGTTGAAATAGTTTTGATTTTAGAACATAAGAACATAAGAATTAGGAACAGGAGTAGGCCATCTAGCCCCTCGAGCCTGCTCCGCCATTCAACAAGATCATGGCTGATCTGGCCGTGGGCTCAGCTCCACTTACCCGCCCGCTCCCCGTAACCCTTAATTCCCTTATTGGTTAAAAATCTATCTATCTGTGATTTGAATACATTCCATGAGCTAGCCTCAACTGCTTCCTTGGGCAGAGAATTCCACAGATTTACAACCCTCTGGGAGAAGAAATTCCTTCTGATAGAAAGGCCCACTAAGAAAACGTATTCCTTCCAGGTCCGGGCTCTTCCCCTGCCCGCCATGACACCTGCCGAAACTCCTTTCCCCACATTTACTTGAGTGCAGGCAGTGGCCATGGATTTTCCTATTTTCCAGAGGCTGGCAGTTGATTCCCACCTGGAATAGACAGGAAACAGACTGGAGGAATGTTAATGGGGCCCATGGAGTTAAAGTAGCCCAAGACTAATTTCTGCTGCAGTTTCCAACTCGCCTCGTCACCCAACTGCCCAAAGCACGTCCAGAATTAAAATTAGAGCCTTTATTTCTCAGACGTCCTTTCTGTTGTCCAGCATCTTCTCTCGGTCCCAGGGCTTTAGTCATTCATCTGCATTTTTCCTCACATTCTCCAGAAATCTGAAGCTTGAGAGATAGCCTTCTCAGCCATTTGAGTTCATGTTTTAGAGCCCATTAACCATATTTAAAAATCTTGGGAACAAGTGCTCGGAACAAATCTCTTAACATTAAATTGCTCAATTTCTTGAACATCTGTACATTTTCCATTTCTCACCAGTTTTCAGGTGCCCTGCATTTCTAACATCAGTTCGTTTTAGGTGCCATTGCAGTCTTTCCTTACATTTTAAATTTACATAAGTAAGACTCAGGAGTGAGTTTGAAATAATTCAATATTGCATCATTCTACATGGGAAAACTGTCCCGCTAATAATTCAAAAGCCCTTTGTGATCTCCTTTCTTAAAATTTAGCATTAGGCTGATTTATCAGATTTATTGGTTTCCACTCCACCCACTGCCATTTAAAAATTGTCAGAATAATATCTGTTATTGATTCAGTCAGCTCGGCTCCAGTCTCCACTGTGAAGTGTGTTGCATCTTAACTTAAACTGTTTCAAAATTGCAAAAAATACAGAAAACATTTCTATTTGACACAAGATATATTTTTTAAGGTAAAATGTATGAAAGTTAGCTATGAAGTAAAACTTTGATTATATTGAAGTTTTTTGATCATAGTCTATTTTCTTTGCTATATGTTTGCTACCTGTAGCTCTGCATTTACTAATAGGGAACTACCCAGTGCTCAGGAATTTCAATGTATCCATGCAGCTACAGATTAGCCTTCTCCCAAGTAACAGTTTGTCTCAGTTAGTGGCATTCTCATCTCTGAGGCCAGTGAAAAGAATATTAGAGAGTTGAATCTGGAGGTGACAAAAGCATAGCTAAGGGCTTTAGCAGAAGTGGTGGTGAGATTAGCAGAAGTGGTGGTGAGATAATGGCAGAGGCATGCAATTTAGAGGGGATTTCAGTCAGGAGCAAGTGTTCAGAGATTTTGATGGAAGCTGAATAAGTTGCTGCAATCTTCCCAATTTTTAATTGGAGAAAATTCTACCTCATCCACAATCTGAGTCCCAATTTTAATGTTGAGCATGAATGGGGCGGGCAGGGTGCAGCAATGGAGAAAAACCCCAGTGAAGAGTTCATTGTGAGGCCTAGGCCATTTAACTCTCTGGCTTCATTTGCATGTCAGGATGCTGACTCCCATCCGAAGCCAGCAGGAACGATGCACTACCAGCTTCAGGCGGAAGATAAAATTTGCAGGTGGGTCGGGCAGCTGCCAGGGACTCACCGTAACAGTCACGACAAGATAAGTGATGAAGAGGGTTGGGGTTGGGATCGATAAGGTTCATGATCGGGGGGAGAAAAGGGAAGCCTGGGGCAAGGGAAACCAAAGGTCTCCTTGTGGGGCATGGAGGAGCACCTACAAAAAGTTGTTTTTTAAGTATCTTATATGGGCCTCCTTTAGCCAGGATGCAACTTGCCTGCAGCTTTCATTGATTGGTTCAAAACTGTGTAGTCTGTAGTCAGCTTACCGTTAAAATAGCGTCCCAATGACATCATCGGGATGCAACCTCCACTTAAATTAGGCCCCCACTCATCTGTGTGGGAAGGCTTCCCGTGCCTGAATTCACGCAAGTTAAGATGCGAAGGCCAGGAGCATGTTGGGTACACGACGCAAACTCCCTCTACCCCCACCATCTTTATCCGTCTGTTTGCACCATTCCTGTCTGGCAGGGGATTTATAATCAAGCTTATGATGTCAGACAAGCAGTCTAATAGCACAGATATGATCATGGAGTTAAGGTAAGTGGAGCAGAGGTAGAGCTGGATATTGTCAGCATGCATATAAAAGCTGACCCATTGCTGGCAAGGTCGGCATTTATTGCCTCTCCCTAACTGCCCTTGAGATGGTGGTGGTGAGCCGCCTTCTTGAACCGCTGCAGCCCATGTGGTGAAGGTGACTTTGTTGTAACGGTTTGGTATAACTGAGTGGCTTGCTACGCCATTTCAGGGGGCAGTTAACAGTCAACCACATTGTTGTGGGTCTGGAGTCATATGTAGGCCAGATTTCCTTTCCTAAAGGCCATTAGTGAAACAGATGGGTTTTTACGACAATCCGGGGTAGTTGCATGGTCACCATTACTGATACTAGCTTTTATATTCCAGATTTATTTAATTAACTGGATTTAAATTCCACAGCAGCCGTGGTAGAATTTGAACTCGCGCCTCCGGCTCATGATCTTTTGAAAACAAAGGCATACAATGTGGCCAAGACTATTGGGAAGACAGAGGATTGGGAAATTTTTATAAGCCAGCAGAGAATGACTAAAAAAATAATTAAGAGAGGGAAGATAGATTATGAAAGTAAACTAGCACGAAATATAAAAACAGATAGTAAGAGTTTCTACAGGTATATAAAAAGGAAAAGAGTGGCTAAAGTAAATGTTGATCCCCTGGAGGATGAGACTGGAATTAATAATGGAGACGTTGAACAAATATTTTGTATCGGTCTTCACAGAAGACACTAAAAACATCCCAATAGTGGATAATCAAAGGGCTATAGGTAGGGAGGAACTAAATACAATCACTAATGAAGTAGTACTAGGTAAAATAATGGGACTAAAGGCGGACAAGTCCCCTGGACCCGATGCCTTACATCCTATGGTCTTAAGAGAAGTGGCTGCAGAGATAGTGGATGCATTGGTTGTAATCTACCAAAATTCCCTGAATTCTGGGGTGGTCCCAGCAGATTGGAAAACTGCAAATGTAACGCCCCTATTTAAAAAAAGGAGGTAGACAAAAAGCAGGAAACTATAGACCAGTTAGCCTAACATCTTTTCGTTGGGAAAATGCTGGAGTCCATTATTAAGGAAGCAATAGTGGGACATTTGGAAAACGATGATTCAATCAAGCAGAGTCAGCATGGTTTTATGAAAGGGAAATTATGTTTGACAGATTTGCTGGAGTTCTTTAAGGATTTAACGAGCAGGGTGGATAAGGAGGAACCAGTGGATGTGGTGTATTTGGATTTCCAGATAAAGTGCCACATAAGAGGTTACTGCACAAGATAAAATCTCACGGGGTTGGGGGTAATATATTCGCATGGATAGAGGATTGGCTAACTAACAGAAAACAGAGAGTCGGGATAATTGGGTCATTTTCAGGTTGGCAAACAGCGATTAGTGGGGTGCCGCAGGGATCCAGGATGATCAGGGCTGGGAACTCAACATCCAGGGGTATTCAACATTCAGGAAGGATAGAATAAAAGGAAAAGGAGGTGGTTAAGGAGGAGATTAATGCAATAGTTAGGAAGGACATTAGCTTGGATGATGTGGAATCTATATGGGTAGAGCTGCAGAACACCAAAGGGCAAAAACGTGAGTGGGAGTTGTGTACAGACCTCCAAACAGTAGTAGTGATGTTGGGGAGGGCATCAAACAGGAAATTAGGGGTGCATGCAATAAAGGTGCAGCAGTTATAATGGGTGACTTTAATATGCACATAGATTGGGCTAACCAAACTGGAAGCAATACGGTGGAGGAGGATTTCCTGGAGTGCACAAGGGATGGTTTTCTAGACCAATATGTCGAGGAACCAACTAGGGGGGAGGCCATCTTAGACTGGCTGTTGTGTAATGAGAGAGGATTAATTAGCAATCTCATTGTGCGAGGCCCCTTGGGGAAGAGTGACCATAATATGGTGGAATTCTGCATTAGGATGGAGAATGAAACAGTTAATTTAGAGACCATGGTCCAGAACTTAAAGAAGGGTAACTTTGAAGGTATGAGGCGTGAATTGGCTGGGATAGATTGGCGAATGATACTTAAGGGGTTGACTGTGGATGGGCAATGGCAGACATTTAGAGACCGCATGGATGAACTACAACAATTGTATATTCCTGTCTGGTGTAAAAATAAAAAAGGGAAGGTGGCTCAACCGTGGCTATCAAGGGAAATCAGGGATAGTATTAAAGCCAAGGAAGTGGCATACAAATTGGCCAGAAATAGCAGCGAACCCGGGGACTGGGAGATATTTAGAACTCAGCAGAGGAGGACAAAGAGTTTGATTAGGGCAGGGAAAATGGAGTACGAGAAGAAGCTTGCAGGGAACATTAAGACGGATTGCAAAAGTTTCTATAGATATGTAAAGAGAAAAAGGTTAGTAAAGACAAACATAGGTTCCCTGCAGTCAGAATCAAGGGAAGTCATAATGGGGAACAAAGAAATGGCAGACCAATTGAACAAGTACTTTGGTTCGGTATTTAAAAAAGGAGGGAGAGAGAAAACAGGGAATTATAGACCGGTCAGCCTGACCTCAGTAGTGGGTAAAATGATGGAATCAATTATTAAGGATGTCATAGCAGTGCATCTGGAAAATGGTGACATGATAGGTCCAAGTCAGCATGGATTTGTGAAAGGGAAATCATGCTTGACAAATCTTCTGGAATTTTTTGAGGATGTTTCCAGTAGAGTGGACAAGGGAGAACTAGTTGATGTGGTATATTTGGACTTTCAGAAGGTTTTCGACAAGGTCCCACACAAGAGATTAATGTGCAAAGTTAAAGCACATGGGATTGGGGGTAGTGTGCTGACATGGATTGAGAACTGGTTGTCAGACAGGAAGCAAAGAGTAGGAGTAAATGGGTACTTTTCAGAATGGCAGGCAGTGACTAGTGGGGTACCGCAAGGTTCTGTGCTGGGGCCCCAGCTGTTTACACTGTACATTAATGATTTAGACGAGGGGATTAAATGTAGTATCTCCAAATTTGCGGATGACACTAAGTTGGGTGGCAGTGTGAGCTGCGAGGAGGATACTATGAGGCTGCAGAGTGACTTGGATGGGTTAGGTGAGTGGGCAAATGCATGGCAGATGAAGTATAATGTGGATAAATGTGAGGTTATCCACTTTGGTGGTAAAAACAGAGAGACAGACTATTATCTGAATGGTGACAGATTAGGAAAAGGGGAGGTGCAATGAGACCTGGGTGTCATGGTACATCAGTCATTGAAGGTTGGCATGCAGGTACAGCAGCCGGTTAAGAAAGCAAATGGCATGTTGGCCTTCATAGCGAGGGGATTTGAGTACAGGGGCAGGGAGGTGTTGCTACAGTTGTACAGGGCCTTGGTGAGGCCATACCTGGAGTATTGTGTACAGTTTTGGTCTCCTAACTTGAGGAAGGACATTCTTGCTATTGAGGGAGTGCAGCGAAGGTTCACCAGACTGATTCCTGGGATGGTGGGACTGACCTATCAAGAAAGACTGGATCAACTGGGCTTGTATTCACTGGAGTTCAGAAGAATGAGAGAGGACCTCATAGAAACATTTAAAATTCTGATGGGTTCAGACAGGTTAGATGCAGGAAGAATGTTCCCAATGTTGGGGAAGTCCAGAACCAGGGGTCACAGTCTAAGGATAAGGGGTAAGCCATTTAGGACCGAGATGAGGAGAAACTTCTTCAGCCAGAGAGTGGTGAACCTGTGGAATTCTCTACCACAGAAAGTTGTTGAGACCAATTCACTAAATATATTCAGAAAGGAATTAGATATAGTCCTTACTAGTAGGGGGATCAAGGGGTATGGCAAGAAAGCAGGAAGGGGGTACTGAAGTTGCATGTTCAGCCATGAACTCATTGAATGGCGGTGCAGGCTAGAAGGGCCGAATGGCCTACTCCTGCACCTATTTTCTATGTTTCTATGTCTATGATCAGTGCTGGCTCCTCAACTATTTACAATCTATATTAATGATTTGGATGAAGAGACCGAGTGTAATGTAGCCAAGTTTGCTGATGATACAAAGATGGGTGGGAAAGCAAATTGTGAGGAGGACACAAAAAATCTGCAAAGACATATAGACAGGCTAAGTGAGTGGGCAAAAATTTGGCAGATGGAGTATAATGTGGGAAAATGTGAGGTTATCCACTTTGGCAGAAATAATAGAAAAGAAAATTATAATTTAAATGGAGAAAAATTGCAAAGTGCTGCAGAGCAGTGAGACCTGGGGGTCCTTGTGCATGAAACACAAAAAGTTAACATGCAGGTACCGTATGTAATCAGGAAGGCAAATGGAATGTTAGCCTTTATTGCAAGGGAGATAGAGTATAAAAGCAGAGATGTCCTGCTGCAACTGTACAGAGTATTGGTGAGGCCACACCTGGAGTACTGAGTACAGTTTTGGTCTCCGTATTTCAGGAAGGATATATTTGCATTCGAGGCTGTTCAGAGAAGGTTCACTAGGTTGATTCTGGAGATGAGGGGGTTGACTTATGAGGATAGGTTGAGTAGGTTGGGCCTATACACATTGGAGTTCAGAAGACTAAGAGGTGATCTTCTTGAAATTTATAAGATGAAGGGGCTCGACATGGTGGATGCCGAGAGGATATTTCCACTCATAGGGGAAACTTAAACTAGGGGACATGGTCTTAGATTAAGGGGCTGCCCATTTAAAACTGAGATGAGGAGGAATTTCTTCTCTCAGAGGGTTATAAATCTATGGAATTCTCTGCCCCAGAGAGCTGTGGAGGGTCACTGAATATATTTAAGGCAGAGATAGACAGATTTTTGAGCAATAAGCGCGTAAAGGGTTATGGGGAACGGGTAGGGAAGTGGAGCTGAGTCCATGATCAGATCAGCCATGATCTTATTAAATGGCGGAGCAGGCTCGAGAGGCCAAATGGCCTACTCCTGCTTCTATTTTTTATGTTCTTATGATTACTAGTCCCGTAACGTAACCATCATCATCATAGGCAGTCCCTTGGAATCGAGGAAGAGTTGTTTCCATTCTTAAAATGAGTCCTTAGGTGGCTGAACAGTCCAATACGAGAACCACAGTCCCTGTCGTTGAGGGAAAGGGTGGGTGGTACAGGTTTGCCGCACGCTCTTTCCGCTGCCTGCACTTGATTTCTGCATGCTCTCGGCGGTGAGACTCGCGGTGCTCAGCGTCCTCCCGGTTGCACTTCCTCCACTTAGGGCGGTCTTTGGCCAGGGACTCCCAGGTGTCAGTGGGGATGTTGCACTGTTTTAGCGAGGCTTTGATGGTGTCCCTGTAACGTTTCTTCTGCCCACCTTTGGCTCGTTTGCCATGAAGGAGTTCCGAGTAGAGCGCTTGCTTTGGGAGTCTCGACATAATCACTATGCTACCGTTACCAAGAGGTAACATGAATGAGCAAAAGGAAGAGGCCAATGGTGGAACCTTTGGGTACGCTGAATGTTACTGCCTAAGACAGGATGGGAAGCAAATGCTGGAGATTTGTTGGGCATGTTGGGACAGGTAGGACTGGAACCAAGCATGAGCAGTCTTGTGGACGCGAACGATCGCAGAGGGACTTCAGAGGAAATTGGAGTGTTCCACTGTGTTGAACACCATAGAGAGATAGAGGAGTACAAGTAGCTGCAGTCACAAGTCAATCATAGTGTAAATCTCCACACTGAGGGCTGGATTTTGCCGACGCTCAGAGGGCAGTTTCGGAGGCGGGTCCGTTGTCAATATCCAGCTCTGAACCCGCCTCTATTAAAGTTTCCCAAGTGCCGGGTCTGCCTACACTTTATCGACCCGACACTAAATGGCAGGTGAGCCAATTGAAATAGTTAAGAGGGTGTTTAAAGGTAATTGAACCAACTACTAACCATTTTTTTAAACTTTGTTCACATCACTTGGGGATCACGTCAGGTAAATAGGTTGGGTTTTCAACAACTCACCATTGCTTTCAATAGCTAACTGCTGCAAAAGTGGTATAAAAGCTACCATTTCACAGGTGTTCACTTTCCAATGTTAGAAGCTAGAGCCATCAGGATTTGGAAGACACTTTTCAGCTTTAGGAAGGTTGGAAGTGTTTGGAGTGAACTCTTTATCCAGTGTCACCTCTTTGAAGCAACCTCTCTCACCATTGATATCGCTTCTGTCATCTCAACTTCAGCTTCCATTTTTCCAACAGCATCGGTGAAAAAAATCCCACCAAGATCAGCTCCAACACCAACATCACCAGCATCACCAACAACACCAACAACAACAACAGATGTTCCACAAGACACCGGGCATCAGCACATGACCACATTGCTGCCCGGGAGACCAGGGATGGCTCACCATGGCCACATTTACTTCACTTGACGCTGTATACCCTGGCTGCCACAAGATGCGCCAGGTTGGCACCATCCCATGCCAACACCATAAAGCATCTCTACAATGCCCAAGCCATTCCTGTTGCACTCATCACCATTGCGGGGGGTACTGTTATGTCTCATCATTCACTACAACTCATTAAGCCACTTCCAAAGGAGCACACAAATCTGTCCTAGAAGGCAAAGTGTTAAAAATAAAGATTTCAATGTTTGACAACACATTAACAGAAACTTTACATGAATATTGGATAAAAGATCCAAGTGCCTAACCTTGTGTGTTGTTAGTTGGTATGATTGGACAAGGATGAGGGTGAGTGTGAGGGGTGCTTAGTGAGATGGGGGCGTGATAATGTAGATAGAGAGGTGGAGGTGCAAGGTAAGTTGGGGTGAGTAAGGATGTGCAGGAGTACGGTAGGGAAGAGTGATGGGTATGTGATAAATGGTACAGCAGGATGAGGTTGAGTGTGGCTTTGGTGTAACATTTCGTGATCTACTGAGATCATTGAACGGTTTGCGCCACTGCAGCCAGGCCCTCCTGACGACATCTCTGCTTGTGTCCTCCAGTGCAAAGTGCAACCAGGCTGCGTTGGTGTCCTGGGAAGTTCTCTTCCGCCCACTGGAAGAGAAGAGAACTTCCCTGCGTGCTGTGACTCCCTCCATAAGTATATGGAGAGAGCCATGGGAGAGCTTGAGTGCAGCTGTGCACCTTAGTGCAGTGCTTGTCAGTGTTTACAGCAACTCAGTGCTGCAGAACATTGATAGACAACAGTCAAAATGAATGTGGACATGGTCCCTTTAATGAAACCAGCTGATGCTGCATCATCAAATAAAATCATCAGACCTGCTTCCTTTTATTTGGCCAGGAACCTTGTAGGGTGGCTTAACAAGCCCAATCAGGGGAAAGTCGTGGGAAAAGCTGACATGGAACCAGGAGCGGGGTTCAAAACCGCCCCCAATGTCGCCCACCTTTCTCCCTCCTCGACAGGGGAAACCGCGGCCTGAAATTCTGATATATTTTAAAGACATTAGAAAAAGTGGAGTATTAGAAAAAAAGGAAATTCTTCTCATGAATCCCACATTGAAACTGTGGAAGTTGTTTTGTGAATATGCAAGATATAATCAGATACACTTCGACATGTATCCAAGGAAATGATATTGGCTCAGAAGATCAAGATATACAATCAATTTGGGTGGAGATAAGAAATAATAGGGGGAACAAGTCACTGGAGTCCATTATCAAAGAAGCAGTAGCAGGACATTTGGACAAGCAAAATTCGGTCAGGCAGAGTCAGCGTGGATTTATGAAGGGGAAGTCATGTTTGACAAATTTTCTGGAGTTCTTTGAGGACATAATGAACAGGGTGGATAAAGCGGAACCAGTGGATGTGGTGTATTTGGACTTCCAGAAGGCATTTGACAAGGTGCCACATAAAAGGTTACTGCACAAGATAAAAGTTCACAGGGTTGGGGGTAATATATTAGCATGGATAGAGGATTGGCTAATTAACAGAGAACAGAGAGTCAGGATAAATGGTTCATTCGCTGGTTGGCAACCAGTAACTAGTGGGGTGCCGCAGGGATCAGTGCTGGGACCCCAACTATTTACAATCTACATTAACGACTTGAAAGAAGGGACTGAATGTAACGTAGCCAAGTTTGCTGACGATACAAAGATGGGAGGAAAAGCAATGTGTGAGGAGGACACAAAAAATCTGCAAAAAGACATAGACAGGCTAAGTGAGTGGACAAAAATTTGGCAGATGGAGTATAATGTTGGAAAGTGTGAGGTCATGCACTTTGGCAGAAAAAATCAAAGAGCAAGTTATTATTTAAATGGAGAAAGATTGCAAAGTGCCGCAGTACAGCGGGACATAGAAACATAGAAACATAGAAAATAGGTGCAGGAGCAGGCCATTCAGCCCTTCTAGCCTGCACCGCCATTCAATGAGTTCAGTACCCCCTTCCTGCTTTCTCGCCATACCCCTTGATCCCCCGAGTAGTAAGGACTTCATCTAACTCCCTTTTGAATATATTTAGTGAATTGGCCTCAACTACTTTCTGTGGTAGAGAATTCCACAGGTTCACCACTCTCTGGGTGAAGAAGTTTCTCCTCATCTCGGTCCTAAATGGCTTACCCCTTATCCTTAGACCGTGACCCCTGGTTCTGGACTTCCCCAACATTGGGAACATTCTTCCTGCATCCAACCTGTCCAAACCCATCAGAATTTTAAACGTTTCTATGAGGTCCCCTCTCACTCTTCTGAACTCCAGTGAATACAAGCCCAGCTGATCCAGTCTTTCTTGATAGGTCAGTCCCACCATCCCGGGAATCAGTCTGGTGAATCTTCGCTGCACTCCCTCAATAGCAAGAACGTCCTCCTCAAGTTAGGAGACCAAAACTGTACACAATACTCCAGGTGTGGCCTCACCAAGGCCCTATACAACTGTAGCAACACCTCCCTGCCCCTGTACTCAAATCCCCTCGCTATGAAGGCCAACATGCCATTTGCTTTCTTAACCGCCTGCTGTACCTGCATGCCAACCTTCAATGACTGATGTACCATGACACCCAGGTCTTGCTGCACCTTCCCCCTTCCTAATCTGTCACCATTCAGATAATAGTCTGTCTCTGTTTTTACCACCGAAGTGGATAACCTCACATTTATCCACATTATACTTCATCTGCCACGCATTTGACCACTCACCTAACCTATCCAAGTCACTCTGCAGCCTCATAGCATCCTCCTCGCAACTCACACTGCCACCCAACTTAGTGTCATCCGCAAACTTGGGAGATATTACACTGAATTCCTTCATCTAAATCATTGATGTATATTGTAAATAGCTGGGGTCCCAGTCCTGAGCCCTGTGGCACCCCACTAGTCACTGCCTGCCATTCTGAAAAGGACCCATTTATCCCGACTCTCTGCTTCCTGTCTGCCAACCAGTTCTCTATCCACGTCAATACATTACCCCCAATACCATGTGCTTTAGTTTTGCACACCAATCTCTTATGTGGGACCTTGTCAAAAGCCTTTTGAAAGTCCAAATACACCACATCCACTAGTTCTCCCCTGTATACTCTACTAGTTGCATCCTCCAAAACTTCTAGAAGATTTGTCAAGCATGATTTCCCTTTCATAAATCCATGCTGACTTGGACCGATCCTGTCACTGCTTTCCAAATGCGCTGCTATTTCATACTTAATAATTGATTCCAACATTTTCCCCACTACTGATGTCAGGCTATCCAGTCTATAATTTCCTGTTTTCTCTCTCCCTCCTTTCTTAAAAATTAGTGTTACATTAGCTACCCTCCAGTCCATAGGAACTAATGCAGAGACGATAGACTGCTGGAAAATGATCACCAATGCATCCACTATTTCTAGGGCCACTTCCTTAAGTCCTCTGGGATGCAGACTATCAGGCCCTGGGGATGTTTCGGCCTTCAATCCCATCAATTTCCCGAACACAATTTCCTGACTAATCAGGATTTCCTTCAGTTCCTCCTTCTCACTAGACCCTCAGTCCCCTAGTATTTCCGGAAGGTTATTTGTGTCTTCCTTCGTGAAGACGGAACCAAAGTATTTCTTCAATTGGCCTGCCATTTCTTTGTTCCCCATTATAAATTCACCTGATTCTGACTGCAAGGGACCTACATTTGTCTTCACTAATGTTTTTCTCTTCACATATCTATAGAAGCTTTTGTAGTCAGTTTTTATATCCCCAGCAAGCTTCCTCTCATACTCTATTTTCCCCCTCCTAATTAAACCCTTTGTCCCCATCTGCTGAATTCTAAATTTCTCCCAGTCCTCAGGTTGGCTGCTTTTCCTGGCCAATTTATATGCCTCTTCCTTGGATTTAACACTATGCTTAATTTCCTTTGTTATCCACGATTGAGCCACCTTCCCCGTTTTATTTTTACTCCAGACCGGGATGTACAATTGTTGAAGTTCATCCATGTGATCTTTAAATGTTTGCCATTGCCTATCCACCGTCAACCCTTTAAGTATCATTTGCTAGTCTATTCTAGCCAATTCGCACCTCATACCATCAACGTTACCTTTCCTTAAGTTCAGGACCCTAGTTTCTGAATTAACTTTGTCACTCTCCATCTTAATAAGGAATTCTACCATATTATGGTCACTCTTCCCCAAGGGGCCTCGCACAACAAGATTGCTAATTAGTCCTTTCTCATTACACATTACCCAGTCTAGGATGGCCAGCCCGCTAGTTGGTTCCTCGACATATTGGTCTAGAAAACCATCCCTAATACACTCCAGGAAATCCTCCTCCACCATATTGCTACCAGTTTGGTTAGCCCAATCTATATGTAGATTAAAGTCGCCCATGATAACTGCTGTACCCTAGGTTGATTCCGGGGATGAGGGGGTTGACTTATTAGGAAAGGTTGAGTAGGTTGGGCCTCTACTCATTGGAATTCAGAAGAATGTGAGGTGATCTTATCAAAACATATAAGATTATGAGGGGTCTTGACAAAATGGATGCAGAGATGTTTCTACTGATGGGGGAGACTACAACTAGAGGGCATGATCTTAGAATAAGGGGCCGCTGATTTAAAACAGAGATGAGGCGGAATTTCTTCTCTCAGAGGGTTGTAAATCTGTGGAATTCGCTGTCTCACAGAGCTGTGGAAGCTGGGACACTGAATAAATTTAAGACAGGAATCGACAGTTTCTCAAACGATAAGGGGAAAGGGGTTATAGGGAGCAGGCGGGGAAGTGGAGCTGAGTCCATGATCAGATCAGCCATGAGCTTATTGAATGACGGAGCAGGCTCGAGGGGCCGTATGGCCTACTCGTGTTCCTATTTCTTATGTTCTTATACTCTATAGGCCCACTAACAGTAGCTACACTGTTGGACAAATATAAATAAATAATGGAAGCTTGCAAGAAAGGTGCGGCAATAATCATGGGCGATTTTAATCTTCATATTGATTGGACAAATCAAATTGGCCTAGGTAGCCTTGAGGAAGAGTTCACAGAATGAATTTGAGATGGTTTCCTTGAACAGTACATTGTGGAACCAACCAGGGAACAGACTATCTTGGATCTGGTACTGTGTAATGAGACATGATTAATAAATGCTCTCATAGTAAAGGATCCTCTAGGAAAGTGTGACCATAGCATGGTTGACTTTCAAATTCAGTTGGAGGGTGAGAAAATTGGATCTCAAACCAGTATCCTGATCTTAAATAAAGGCGATTGCAAAAGCATGAAGGCCGAATTAGCTAAAGTGGACTGGGAAAATAGATTAAAGTGCAAGACGGTTGATAAACAATGGCAGACATTTAAGGAGATATTTCATAACTCAACAAAAATATATTCCAGTGAGAAGGAAAGACTTTAAGAGAAGGGAGAACCATCCATGGTTAACTCAGGAAGTAAAGGATGGTATCAAATTGAAAAAAATGGCATACAAAGTTGACAAGATTAGTGGGAGGCCAGAGGATTGGGAATTTTTAAAAAACCAGCAAAGGACAACTAAAAAAATTATAAAGGGAGGGAAGATAGAGTATGAGAGTAAACTAGCAAGAAATATAAAAACAGTTGGTAAGAGCTTCTACAAGTAAATAAAAAGGAAGAGAGTAGCTAAAGTAAATGTTGGTCCCTTGGAGGATGAAACTGGGGAATTAATAATGGGGAACAGGAAAATGACCAAGACTTTGAACAAATATTTTGTATCGGTCTTCACGGTAGAGAACACTAAAAATATCTCAATAATAGATAATCAAGTGACTATAGGGAGGGAGGAACTTAAAACAATCACTATCGCTAGAGAAAAAGTACTAAGTAAAATAATGGGACTAAAGGCGGACAAGTCCCCTGGACCTGATGGCTTGCATCCTAGGGTTTTAAAAGAAGTGGCTACGGAGATAGTGGATGCATTGGTTGTAATCTACCAAAATTCCCTGGATTCTGGAGAGGATCCAGCGAATTGGAAAAATGCAAATGTAATGCCCCTATTTAATAAAGGAGGCACACAGAAAGCAGGAAACTATGTTAATACGGATTCTTTTCCCTCAATCTGGTTCAGCGAATTCACTGAGTCGAACACCGTTGCCGCTTATAAAAAGCAGACTTTATTCTTTTGTTTCACCGGCCGGGACTTATCAGAACGAAGGAATGCTCTCCCTATAGAGTGCACTCACTCCCCACGGACAAGTCACGTTACAATGTAGGGGCGCAACGGTTATATATTTCCAGTACATGATACAATTTGAGTGACATTCAGTTCACCCTATCCCCTTATGATCCCTCCTTCCCTTTGTCCACTCATGAGCCGACATCTGGCCTTCCTGGCCCAATTACGTATGGGCTGTAGTTATGTGTAGCAGCAATTGTTCAACTGTTTTTTACACAAAGAGCCTTTCAGAGCCTTTCTCACCTTTGTTAATGTTTCAAATTTACTGGTGTGACTTAGCAAGACCTTGAGCCAGTCTTTTATTTCTGCCAATGTTGTAACATTTGCTGTCTGACATTCTTAAGGCTATTCTTCCATGAATCCTTTGTTCAATTTCACTGTCTCTATACATTTTCCCACATTCTCAACTATAGAGCAGTTAGCCTAACATCTGTCGTTGGTAAAATGCTGGAATCCATTCATCATCATCATCATCATCATCATAGGCAGTGCCCCAGAATTGAGGAAGACTTGCTTCCACTCCTGAAGTGAGTTCTTTGGTGGCTGAATAGTCCAATACGAGAGCCACAGACTCTGTCACAGGTGGGACAGATAGTCGTTGAGGGAAGGGGTAGGTGGGACTGGTTTGCCACACGCTCTTTCCGCTGCCTGCGCTTGATTTCTGCATGCTCTCGGCGCTGAGACTCGAGGTTCTCAGCACCCTCTCGGATGCACTTCCTCCACTTAGGGCGGTCTTGGGCCAGGGACTCCCAGGTGTCAGTGAGGATGTCGTACTTTATCAGGGAAGCTATGAGGGTGTCCTTGCAGCATTTCTGCTGCCCACCTTTGGCTCGTTTGCCGTGAAGGATCTCCGAGTAGAGCACTTGCTTTGGGAATCTCGTGTCTAGCATGCGAACTATGTGGCCTGCCCTGCGGAGCTGATCGAGTGTGGTCAGTGCTTCAATGCTGGGGATGTTAGCCTGGATGAGGATGCTGATGTTGGTGCGCCTGTCCTCCCAGGGATTTGTAGGATTTTGCGGAGACATCGTTGGTGATATTCCTCCAGCAACTTGAGGTGTCTACTGTACATGGCCCATGTCTCTGAGCCATACAGGAGGGCAGGTATTACTACAGCACTGTAGACCATGAACTTTGTGGCAGTTTTGAGGGCCTGGTCTTCAAACACTCTTTTCCTCAGGCGGCTGAAGGCTGCACTGGAGGCGGTGTTGTATCTCGTCGTCGATGCCTGTCTTGTTGATAGGAGGCTCCCAAGACATAGCAAGTGGTCCACAGTGTCCAGGGCCGTGCCGTGGATCTTGATGACTGTGGGGCAGTGCTGTGTGGTGAGGACAGGCTGGTGGAGGACCTTTGTCTTACGGATGTTGAGCGTAAGGCCCATGCTTTCGGATGCCTCAGTAAATACGTCGACTATGTCCTGGAGTTCAGCCTCTGTATGTGCGCAGACGCAGGCGTCGTCCGCATACTGTAGCTCGACGACAGAGGTTGGGATGGTCTTGGATCTGGCTTGGAGACGGCGCAGGTTGAACAGGTTCCCACTGGTTCTGTAGTTTAGTTCCACTCCAGCGGGAGCTTGTTGACTGTGAGGTGGAGCATGGCAGCAAGAAAGAATGAGAAGAGGGTTGGGGCGATGACCCAGCCCTGTTTGACCCCGGTCTGGACGTGGATTGGGTCTGTGGTGGATCCGTTGGTAAGGATCACGGCCTGCATGTCATTGTGGAGCAGGCGGAGAATGGTGACGAAATTTTGGGGGCATCCGAAATGGAGGAGGACGCTCCATAGACCCTCGCAATTGACAGTGTCAAAGGCCTTTGTAAGGTCGAAGAAGGCCATGTATAAGGGCTGGCGCTGTTCCCTGTATTTTTCCTGTAGCTGTCGCGCTGCAAAAATCATGTCCGTTGTGCCCCGTAGGGGCCGAAATCCGCACTGTGACTCCGGGAGGAGCTCCTCGGCCACGGGAAGAAAACTGTTGAGGAGGACTCCAGCGACGACTTTCCCAGTGGCTGATAGCAGGGAGATGCCTCTGTGGTTGCCGCAGTCGGACTTGTCCCCTTTTTTAAAGATGGTCATGATTACTGCATCTCTGAGATTCCCCGGCATGCTCTCCTCCCTCCAGATGAGAGAGATGAGGTCGTGTATTCGCACCAGCAGTGCCTCTCCACCTTACTTCAATGCCTCAGCAGGGATTCCGTCCGCACCTGTAGCCTTGTTATTTTTAAGCTGTCTTATGGCTTTCTCTACCTCGTGCAGTGTTGAGGTCTCACTGAGGTGGCGGTGAGTAGCATGCCACAGGATGGAATCGAGAACACTCGAGTCAAAGGCAGTCTCGATTGAGATCTTCGAAGTGCTCCTTCCAGCGGGCCCTGACTACCTTGGTGTCCTTGATGAGTGTTTCCCTGTTCTTGGCCAGCAGTGGAGTGGGGCCTTGGGTGTTTGGCCCATTGGTGACCTTGACTGCGATGAAGAATCCTCGCACATCATGGTTGTCGGACAGCTGCTGTATCTTCTGTGCTTTCTCCATCCATCACTTGCTCTTTAGGTCCCGGGTTTTTTGTTGGATCTCAGCCATGAGCCGTCTGTAATGCTGCTTTGCTGCTCCCACATTGGGTTGTTGTTTAAGGCTCAGAAATGCCCTGCGCTTGTGATCTATTAGCTCTCGGATCTCCTGATCATTCTCATCAAACCAGTCCTGGTGTTTCCTGGTTGAGTAAACGAGCGTCTCTTTGCAGGCACTGGTTATGGAGGCCTGAAGGGCAGACCAAGCGTTGTGGGCAGTCTGCGTCTTGGGGTCGTCGAGGCACGCCAGATTAGCTGTGAGGCACTGGCTGTATAGGGCTCTCTTAGCTGGGCCGTTAAGTGCTCTGAGATTGACTTTTTTGCGGCACTGCTTCTGCTGCCCCCTCCACTTTGGGGCTATGTTGATGTCGATGATGGATTGGATTAGGCGGTGGTCTGTCCAGCAGTCGTCGGCTCCTGTCATGGCACGGGTGATGCGCACATCCTTGCGATCCCTGGCTCAGACGATGACATAGTCGAGCAGCTGTCAGTGCTTGGAGCGAGGGGTTGCCACGATGCCTTGCATTTGTCCCTCTGGTGGAACAAGGTGTTGGTGATGACAAGGTCATGTTCTAGCCATTTTGTCAGGCGAGGGGTACCACTGGAGTTGGCTTTCCCTACTCCCTCTCTGCCAATCACGCCCCCCCCCCCCCCAGAGGTCTGTGTCCTTGCCAACCCTGGTGTTGAAGTCACCGAGGAGGATCAGTTTGTTGCCCACGGGGGCGCAGGACAGGGATTTTGAGAGATTGGTGTAAAAACCATTTTTGGCCTCATCAGTTGCATCACGTGTTGGGGTGTACGCACTGATGACTGTGGCGCACTGGTTCTGGGATAGGGTAAGTCGAAGAGTCATGAGGCGTTCGGTAGACCCGCAGGGAGAGTCTTTGAGGCGGTCAACCAGCTCATTTTTGATTGCGAAGCCGACTCTGTGGAGGCAGCGTTCTGCCTCTGGTTTCCCTTTCCAGAAGAAGGTGTAACCTCCACCTTGTTCCTTGAGCTGGCCTTCCCCTGCTCGTCGGTTCTCGCTTAGGGTGACGATGTCGATATCAAAGCTTCTAAGTTCCCGGGCAACTATGGTGGTGCGGCGTTCCGGCCTGTCGCTATTGGGGTTGTCCATGAGGGTCCTGACGTTTAAGGTCCCGGACTTCATGTTAACGGAGTGAAAGATGCCTGTGTGTGAGTTCTTTTAACGTGGGGTGGTCGTTGCACACCGGCTACCACACGGACTTAGCTGAGCGAGGTCTTAATTTAGTGGCAAGGGGGTTCAAGACGACTGGAGTCCAGGCACTGCTATATGGCCTAGTTACCTACGGCGAGATGCTGGCCGCAGGCCCGGCGTTGGGTAGCGCCCTTGGTGGTAGGTGGTCTGAGGCCTGGTTGGGGGCAGGCACTGGGAGGGTCATTGGCCCACCGGGGTTCAAGGTGGGAGGGCAGGGGGGTCACAGCCATTGTACTCACCACGTATTAAGGAAGCAGTAACAACATTTAGAAAAGCATAATACAGTCAAGCAGAGTTAGCATGGATTTATGAAAGGGAAATCATGTTTGACAAATTTGCTGGAGTTCTTTGAGGATGTAATGAGCAGGGTGGATAATGGTGAACCAGTGGATGTGGTGTATTTGGATTTCCAGAAGGCATTTGATAAGGTGCCACATAAAAGGTTACTGCACGAGATAAGAGCTCACGGGGTTGGCGGTAATATATTAGCATGGATAGCAGATTGGCTAACAGAAAATAGAGTGGGGATAAATGGGTCATTTTCTGATCGACAAACGGTTGACAAATGATGCCACTGGGATCAATGCTGGGGCCTCAATTATTTACAATCTATAATAATGACTTGGATGAAGGGACCGACTGTAATGTAGCCAAGTTTGCTGATGATACAAAGATGAGCGGGAAAGGTGAGGAGAACGCAAAAAAATCTGCAACAGAATATAGATAGGCTAAGTGAGTGGGCAAACATTTGGCAGATGGAGTCTAATGTGGGAAAGTGTGAGATTATCCATTTTGGCAGGAAAAATAAAAAAACAAATTATTATTTAAATGGAAACTACAAAATGCTGCAGTACAGAGGGACCTGGGGGTCCTTGTGCATGAAACACAAATAGTATGCAGGTACAGCAAGTAATCAGGAAGGCAAATGGAATGTTGGCCTTTATTGCAAAGGGGATGGAGTATAAAAGCAGGTAACTCCTCCTACAACTGTACAGAGTATTGGTGAGGCCACACCTAGAGTGCATACAATTTTGGTCTCCTTATTTAAGGAAGGATAGACGCCATCTGCCAAATGTTTGCCCACTCACTTAGTCTATCTATATCCTGTTGCAGATTTTTTGTGTCCTCAGCTTTCCCACCCATCTTTGTATCATCAGCAAACTTGGCTACATTACAGTCGGTCCCTTCATCCAAGTCATTATTATAGATTGTAAATAATTGAGGCCCCATCATCGATCCCTGTGGCATCCCATTATTTACTGTTTGTCAACCAGAAAATGACCCACTTATCACCACTCTCTGTTTTCTGTTAGTCAATCTGCTATCCATGCTAATATACTTGCATTGGAGGTAGTTCAGAGAAGGTTCACTAGGTTGATTCTGGAGATGAGGAGGTTGACTTATGAGGAAAGGTTGAATAGGTTGGGCCTATGGTGGCAAAAACATGAAGGCAAAATATTATCTGAATGGCTGCAGATTAGGAAAAGGGGAGGTGCAACGAGACCTGGGTGTCATGGTACATCAGTCATTGAAGGTTGGCATGCAGATGCAGCAGGCGGTGAAGAAGGCAAATGATATGTTGGCCTTCATAGCTAGGGGATTTAAGTATAGGAGCAGGGAGATCTTACTGCAGTTGTACAGGGCCTTGGTGAGACCTAACCTGGAATATTGTGTTCAGTTTTGGTCTCCTAATCTAAGGAGGGACGTTCTTGCTTTTGAGCGAAGGTTCACCAGACTGATTCCCAGGATGGCAGGACTGACATATGAGGAGAGACTGGATCGACTGGGCCTGTATTCACTGGAGTTTAGAAGAATGAGAGGGGATCTCATAGAAACATAAAATTCTGACGGGACTGGACAGGTTAGATGCAGGAAGAATGTTACCGATGTTGGGGAAGTCCAGAACCAGAGGTCACAGTCTAAGGATAAGAGGTAAGCCGTTTAGGACCAAGATGAGGAGAAACTTCTTCACTCAGAGAGCTGTTAACCTGTGGAATTCTCTACTGCAGAGAGTTGTTGATGCCAGTTTGTTAGATATATTCAAGAGGGAGTTAGATATGGCCCTGATGGCTAAAGTGATCAAGGGGTATGGAGAGAAAGCAGGAAAGGGATACTGAGGTTAATGATCAGCCATGATCTTATTGAATGGTGGTACAGGCTCGAAGGGCCAAATGGCCTACTCTTGCACCTATTTTCTATGTTTCTATACTCATTGGAGTTTAGAAGAATGAGAGGTGATCTTATTGAAACATATGATACTGAGGGGGCTCGGCAAGGTAGATGCAGAGAAGATGTTTCCACTCATGGGGGAATCCAGAACTAGGGGACATAGTTTAAGAATAAGGGGTTGCCCATTTAGAACTGAGATGAGGAGGAATTTCTTCTCTCAGAGTCGTAAATCTGTGGAATTCTCTGCCCCAGAGAGCTGTGGAGGCTGAGTCATTGAATATATTTAAGGTGAAGATAGACAGATTTTTGAGCGATAAGGGAGTGAAGGGTTATGGGGAGCGGGCAGGGAAGAGGAGCTGAGCCCAAGATCAGATCAGCCATGATCTTATTAAATGGCGGAGGAGGTTCGAGGGGTCAAATAGCCTACTCCTGCTCCAAATTCCTATCTTCTTATGAAACTGGAATAACCTAGAGAAATTAGTGATTGAATTGAGCTTCAAGCCTCTTTTCGCTTAATCTGTCTGTATTTAGTCTGTGTCAGTATACATGCTTCTCCTCCTGCCCTAGATTGTAACATCCAGAGTACTCCAAGGTTCTATCCTTGGCCTCTTCCCTTTTCCTTGTTCATCCTATAATCGACAATTGTTTTTTTACCCTGTTTAATTTTTAATACTAGGTTTGTTGCTGAAAAGATGGGTGGACCTATCCATATGGATCGGCTTCATGAATTCACCTGGGAATTTCACATTACTGAACTGAAATTTGAATTAAAATCCAACATCATTCCAATTGGGAAAATTCAGAAAGGAATCTACTACCACAGAGCCCTTCTATTCAAGGTAGAAATTCTATTGCCTTTTGTAGTAAACAATTAAATTGCTGTTTCATATAGTTTCCAAAGTGAAGTAATTTAAACCCATTTTTTTTCTTCAGGCATTAGCAGATAGAATAGGGATCAGTAGCAGTCTTGTTCGTGGAGAGTACAGCCGAGCCTGGAATGTAGTCATGTTGTTTGACCACCATCCTCAAGATACTACTGGGCTTCTCTTTCCACCAAATGAATACATAATAGATCTCATGCACAGAGTCGGCAACTTGATGAGGACTGACAGTCCAGATGCAACACACTATGAAAGTTGTACTAGTTGTCCCCATACGAATTGTAAATGTTGCAAACAATTGTCTTGGTACCTAGATCACCTTGAGAAAAGCAGCTAAGTTGCTAAAGTCTCTGCATTCAATAACCTTGACAAGCAAAATGTTGCTGAAAAATCAGAAATGCCATATTAAAATGGACCATCAAGTCACCATTCAACTTTATTTAGTTTGTATATTTATGATCATCTTTTATGTTACTTCTTTATCATTTTGTGTAATTGCCTTGTTTTTGAATAAGAATCTTTCCCTATAGCTGGCATGCTTGTATGTTACTTGATTTTCATAAAGACAAACATTCAATGCCTGTTAGCATTCCCACAAATTGAGTATGTGTGTTATAAGAAAAGAAACATAATAGAAACAGGAGTAGGTCATTTGGCCCTTCGAGCTAGCTCCGCCATTCAATAAGATCATGGCTGATCTGATCTTGGGCTCAGCTCCACTTCCCTGCCCGCTCCCCAGAACCCTTCACGCCCTTATCGCTCAAAAATCTATCTCCACCTTAAATATATTCAATGACCCAGCCTCCACAGCTCTCTGAAGCAAAGAATTCCACAGATTTACAACCCTCTGAGAGAAGAAATTCCTCCTCATTGCAGTTTTAAATGGGAAAGCCCTTATTCTGAATCTATGCCCCCAGTTCTAGATTCCCCCATGAGTGGGAACATCATCTCTGCATCTCCCTTGTCGAGGCCCCACTGTATCTGCATCTTATATGATTCAATAAGATCACCTCTCATTCTTCTAAACTTAAATGAGTATAGGCCCAACTTGCTCATCCTTTTATCAACCATCTGTTTTTCCAGTCCACTTTAGCCAACTCTGCCTTCATACTTTTGTAGTCTCCTTTATTTAAGCTCAGGACACTGGTTTGAGATCCAACTTTCTCATCCTCCAACTGAATTTGGAATTCAACCATGCTATGATCAGTCTTTGCTAGAGGATTCTTTACAAGATCATTTATTAATCCTGTCTCATTACACAGTACCAGATCTAAGATAGCCTGCTCCCTGGTTGGTTCCGCAACGTACTGTTCAGGGAAACCATCTTCCTCAAGGCTACCGTGGCCAATTTGATTTGTCCAATCAACATCATTTAACGGCCACCAAGAACAACGTCTGGAAAACGGTTGGTACAGGCTTACAGAGTCGTTAGCTGGTGGCTACTTAAAGGGATGAGGAAGTGCTTCCCTCGGAGGTCAGTCAGTGTAACGTTTACACACAGCATGGTGGTAGCCTCCGAGTTTGCAGCAGCAGACAGACGTAGCAATTGAGCTTGAGAGAAACTTATTTCTGAAACTTTACTTGTTCACCAGCATCACATTCTACATGCTCTAGCAAGTCATTGTGAAGAGAGAAGGGCTGTTGGCCTTGTCAGTGGCTGAAAGAGAGCCCCTAGACATCGGGGCAGGAGGTCATACCCCTCATGGCTTTACCGGCGGCAACGCTCATACCTGGACCTCTCCAAAGAGCATTGTGTTAGAAGGCTGCACTTCCAAAAGGAGGACATTACAGAGATATGCCAGCTCCTGCAGGGAAGACCTGCAGCCTCACATTGGCACCAGGACTGCGCTGCCCGTCACAGTGAAGGTCACGGTGGCACTCAGCTTCTCTGCCTCCAGCTCCTTCCAGGCTGCATCACGGGACATATGCTGCGTCTCACAATTAGCAGCACATAGCTGCATTCGCGTCTTCACAGAGGCTCTGTACAGCCATCAAATAGATTTAATTACCTTCCCAATGACCAGGGAGAAACAGGATGAGCGCGCATGTGGGTTTGCCAGGATAGTGGTCTTCCCGAGGATGCAAGGAGCAATTGACTTCCCGCACATAGCCTTGCGAGCACCATTCCAAAATGTAGAGGTTTTCAGAAAGAGAAAGGGATACCACTCCCTAAATGTGCAACCGGTGTGCGACCACAAGCAGCGCATCCTTGCAGTCAATGCTCGCTCTCCTGGAAGCGCACATGACGCCTTTATCCTACGGTAGAGCACTATTCCTCGACTGTTTCAGCCACCACAGCAAGGCAGAGGCTGGCTGCTCGGGGACAAGGGATACGGCCTGGTCACTGGCTAATGACCCTTCTCCCCCCCGCCCCCCCCCTACCACCCACCCCCCCGCAACCCCATCTCCGAGCCAGAGGAACGCTACAATGAGAGCCATACTGTCATCCACAATATCATAGAGCAGACTATAGGGGTGCTGAAGCAGCGATTCCGATGCCTGAACTGCTCTGGAGGCAACCTTCAATACTCCCCTCAACAGGTCTCACTATTCATTGTGGTGTGCTGCATGCTGCACAACTTGGCCATCATGAGGGCTCAGGCTTTTCCAGTGGAGATTGCTGGCCCACCTCAAGAGGATGAGGAGGAGCAGGAGGAGGAACATCATCATAAGCGGTCCCTCAAACGAGGATGACTTGCTTCCACATGGGTTCACAGATGTTTCAATAAAGGACCCGATATTCCAGTCCTGAACTCCAATTGAAAGGGTGGAAGATGCCTGTGCGTGGATTTTTTTAATGTGTGGTGATCGTTGCACATCAGTCACCACACGGACTTGACAGAGCTAGGCCTTTATCCAGTGGCAAGGGTAAACCAGGACGACTGGAGACCTGCTCTGCTGCATGGACCTAGTGTATACACATATTGTAGTGTGGGCTGGCCCATGCTGCCCCCGGGCCCTCGACACATCTGGGCCCCGTACCCTCATTTGCCGCACCACTGCAACATCTCTCACTGCTCCTCCGCCATGATCTCTCGCCGCTCCTCCGTCACGATCTCTCGCCGTTCCTCCGCCACGATCTCTCGCCACTCCTCCGCCACAAAAACATTCGCTGCACCTCCGCCACAATCTCTCACTGCTCATCCGCCCCGACCTTCCCGCCCCCGCCGATGTTCCTGCCCATGCTCCAAACGGCGTTTAATCCAAACTTTCTTTTCCTCTATTTCTCTTTCTGTAACTGATTTGACATTGAATTTACCCACTCTAATTCACCCTCCTTCTCAGTCCTTCCTGTTTATTTCTCAAACAATAGCAAAAGGCAAACCAAACACAAAGGGATCGGGAGAGGGTAGGATTGATGAACAGAAAATGGCATTTCATGTGGAAACATAAAGGAAGTAAGTCTAGGGAAGGGAAATGAATGGCATGAATATAAACTAATTCGTTTTAGGCTACCGGACACAAATAAGGGATCTGGATGGTATTGGTGGATAGCTCACCGAAACCAATAGCATACTCTGCAGTAGCAATAAGGAAAACTGGCTGGATCTTGGAATGTATAGCCAGAGGGATACAGTGCAAATCTCAGGGGATAATGAGAGCAGTCACACTGAGAGTGCTGTGTACAATTATGGGGCGGAACTTTGAACTTCAGAGGCGGTATAAAATATCGGATTGGACTGACCTCAATGGAAAGGTAAATCAGGCGAGGTGTATAACGTGCAGCCGCTCTGATATCACCAGTTTTACTTTCCCGGCAAAGTTGAAAGTTCCGGCAATGGTCTTTGTATAACTGCAAGGTTATCCAGGTATTGGAGGCAGTACGGAAAAGGCAACTAGACCGATAGCTAGCTATAGGCATCTGAGCTATAGAGGTTGAAAAACCTGGGATTTTTTACATTGAAGAGAAGGCTCAGGTGAGATATTATTCAAGTATTTAAGATTCATAGTTAAATCATGATAACATGTTTGAGATTGCATCAAACTCTAGAACCGGAGACACAGGCTCTAACATAAAAGTATCAGGAGGAGGAACAGGAGCCAGCGACGACCAGCAGCAACCAATGTTGTCGGCTGCAGGGCTATTCGGCGTCAGCTCATAATGGAACACTTTGCTTGAATGCAGTGTGCTGAGGGATACAGCTAATAATGAGCGCATATTGAGGTACGATAATGGTACCTCTCCGTTACATTTTATTTCAAACACATCCCTCAAACAATGCCAAAAACACCACCCCCTCAAAGAAAACAAAATGGGGCACCCACCCCTTCAAATAATATTAACATGAATAACCTTTACAACATATGTAAACAGTGCCCACTCCCTCAAACAAAACTAAATGGGGCACCCACCCTTTCAAATAATACAAGAGATGAATAAGTTTTAGACCTTCTCAACATAGGGCCATGGCCACACCTTTGATCAGTGGGTCTTGCGTAGACATTTCCCACCACTATGCCTCACCTTCCTCCCTTGCCTACTGATCCTCCTCAATGGGTCCTGAATACCTGCATCAAGGTCGCTTGAGGGAGGCAGGACAGATGGCTTAGCACAACACCCTGGACCAGCTCTGGGCCTGGAAGGTCCGGCTACTGACAGCCCCGCCTGAGAATGGGTGGCAGCAGTCTTGGATGGCTGTGGTGCAGACCGCAGCAGGTGCAAATGCGGAATGGCAGTGTCGGGAGAGGAGGACATCAGTTCCATCTGGATCGACGGCTTGCCACTCCTCCAGGGCAGAGCCTCAGCATCTGGAGCAATCTGGTACAGTGCAGATTGCCGGCCTACTTCGGCACCGTTACCTCCTCGGACTGTTGGGGCCCCAGACACGATGGCAGCAGTCAGTGCTTGCATGGCATCAATTTGACCTTGCATCAGAGCAGATAACGCATTGATGCTAGCACGCACTGACGACATGGCAGAATGCAGGTGTGTGGTCTCGGCCTGCCGCTCAATGGCTACTGCCATGTCAGCCGTGGCTCACACTATCGTGTCTTGGACCCCATGGTCACTTGTGGCACCGAGCATCCATTGCAATCGACCACGGATTGGCTTGACGGGCTCCCGATCCGCAAATGCCAAGGTTGAGGCGGCCTCCACCACACTCAACGCAAGTGCATTGACGCTCGCTGAGTTCCTCGCCAATGCACTGATGAGCTCGTGGTGCATCTACATTGACTCCCTGAACATAGCCTCCAAGTCCAGATTCTCATTTGCCTGTCTGTTAGCACGATTCATGGGCCAATTTACCCTGCAGAGAGTTGGCCCCCGAGCTTGCCCTCGCGCTGGGGTTGCGGAGGGGAGTCATCAGCCAGATGTGGAGCGGATAGCCCTTATCTCCGTTTGATGTGATGGCTGGAAGATTGCAGGCACATTGGACATCTCTGAAGATCCGAGGTGGATAAAACCTCCTGCTGAGAGCCCTCTTGCCCCTCCTCCTCCTCCCTCTGCGAGCAGATTGTTCTCTTCTTCGCTGCCTCTGCTTCATCTCCCTGTCATACGCCAGCGCGAGGCTGCAAGTAGAGCCCCATGACTGGGAAAAAGTGGTGTGAGCAGAACCGTTTAAATCAGAAGCAAGGCGTTCTCCATTCGCACCAACTGTCATCTCACCAACTTTAAATAGCTGTAGAAAGTTCCAAACAGTTGCACAAACTTACACAGAGCCAGTACAAATCAAAAAGCAAGTCACCTGCAAATTGTTGCTTGTCCCTTTGATGGAGCAGCAATATCGAAAATGGCAGGTCATGCATCAAATCAGTATTGCACACCGATTGACGTTATGATCTATCTCATTACCATTTCTCCAGCGAGCGCAGGCAATGGCCGTGTTGCCGATCTACCCAAAAGTGTTGCCATTGTCCTTGAATGGGGATCCCATCTCACAGATCATTTAAAGTGTTTGGAACTGATCAATAGGTGAATCCATTCAATTCAATTACAAATGTCCTGTGAATTTGTTTATAGTATATGTTTAAAAAGAACAAAAACTGCTGGAAATTATCAGGTCAGGCAGCATCTGAGTCCTGCTTCCCTGCTTACCATCAAACCCACCCCCTGCTGTGCCCCTCCCAATCAGACTTGACCGTGCCCCGCCCTCGGCATCACCAACCCCCATCCGTGATTGGAACCACCCCTGGGACAGGCCACGCCCTCCCCTCCCACAATCAGACCACCTTGCCCCCCCCCCCCCCGCCCCCGTGATCAAATCACCTCCCCTCCCCCAGGATCTGCCATCCCCCACGATATCGGCCACCTTCCCCCCACTGGGATCTGCGACCCCTGCCACGCTACCATATTCCCAGCTGCAGGCTCCTGGGCTGCAGCCTCCTCAGGAGTGGTCCCCACCTGACAGGGAGCCAAGCCTGCCAATCAGACTGGCTTCCAGTCGGGAAACCCGCTGTAAAAATAAAGACACACGTTGTGGAGTCAAGATAGCACAGTAAACGTGCCCGACCAAAACTCTTACCCCACCACTCACAGTCAAGATTGGGTCCAGAGTTACAAGGGTGGAGCTGAAACATGAAGGGTGGAATTTAAGTTGGAATCCACATAGAATAAGTCAAAGCCGGAGACGGTTGCTGAGGAAAGAGATGTGGCTGTGAAAACGAATTTTATTAGAAACCTGATCAAACACGAGAAGGGAAACACAAAGCAATAAGGTGCACAAGGTAAAAGAGACAAGCAGAAATCCCGTTGGAAAGAAAATCTTCTTCAAGATGGGCATTCCTGGAAGAAAAGTGGCAGTGAATTAAGCACTAAAACAAAAGCAAACCACTGCGAATGCTGGAAATCTGAAATTAAAACACACAGGGCTAGACTTTCCACTTCACATCGCCCATCTGAGGCCCACCTATCGCCCAAAACGGATCTCTATCGCCCATTTTGAGCAAGAAGTGGAAACTAGGCCCAAAACTTCGCCGGAAAGCACAATGCTGGACAAATTCAGCAGACCACCAGATTTTCAGCATCCGCGGTATTTTGATTTTGTTATCATCTAAATGTAGTTATGAGAAATACAATTGCCCTTTGTTCTGGAATGTCTTCAAACGAAGTTAGAGCTATATCTTGAGCAGCACTTCACAAAGCTAGAAGAGATACAGAGTTGGTCTGTGACTCAGTAATCGTCTATGTAGTGTACGTCGAACTACAGTACGCGGACAACGGATGCGTCTGCACACATTCAAAGACTGAACTCCAAGTCATAATCAACATCTTCACTGAGGCATACGAGAGCATGGGCCTTGCACTAAACATCTGTAAAACAAAGGTCCTCCACCAGCCTGACCCCGCCACAAAGCACTACCCCCCAGTCATCAAGATCCATGGTGCAGCCCTAGGCAACGTGGACCACTTTCCATATCTCGGAAGCCTCTTATCAACAAGGCAGACATTGATGAGGAGATTCAACACCGCCTCCAGTGCGCCAGCACAGCCTTTGGCCGCCTGAGGAAAAGAATGTTCGAAGATCAGGCCCTCAAATCTGCCACCAAGCTCATGGCCTACAGGGCTGTAGTGATACCCACTCTCCTGTAAGGCTCAGAGATGTGGACTATATGCAGTAGACACCTCAAATCGCTGGAGAAATACCACCAAAAATGTCTCCGCAAGATCCTGCAAATCCCCTGGGAGGACAGACGCACCAATGTTAGCGTCCTTGACCAGGCCAACATCCCAGTATCGAAGCACTGACCACACTTGATCAGCTCCGCTGGGCAGGCCACATTGTTCGCATGCCTGACACAAGATTTCCAAAGCAAGCGCTCTACTCATAACTCCTACACGGCAAATGAGCCCCAGGTGGGCAGAGGAAGCGTTTCAAGGACACCGTCAAAGCCTCCTTGATAAAATGCAGCATCCCCACCAATACCTGGGAGTCCCTGGCCAAAGACAGCCCTAAGTGGAGGAAGTGCATCCAGGAGGGCGCTGAGCACCTAGAGTCTCATCGCCGAGAGCATGCAGAAATCAAGCGCAGGCAGCAGAAGGAGCATGTGGCAAACCAGTCCCACCCACCCTATCCTTCAACGACTGTCTGTCCCACCTGTGACAGAGACTGTAATTCCTGTATTGGACTGATCAGTCACCTAAGAACTCATTTTTAGATTGGAGACAGGTCTTCCTCGATTTTGAGGGACTGCCTGGGAGAAATTTAGAATTCAACAGAGGAGGACTAAGGGTTTAATCAAGAGGGGGAAAATAGAATACGAGAGGAAGCTTGCAGGGAACATAAAAACTGACTGCAAAAGCTTCCATAAATATGTAAAGAGAAAAAGATTAGTAAAGACAAACGTAGGTCCCTTGCAGTCGGATTCAGGTGAATTTCTAATGGGGAACAAAGAAATGGCAGACCAATTGAACAAATACTTTGGTTCTGTCTTCACGAAGAAAGACACAAATAACCTTCCGAATGTAATAGGGGACAGTGGGTCTAGTGAGAAGGAGGAACTGAAGGATATCCTTATTAGGCGGGAAATTGTGTTAGGGAAATTGATGGGATTGAAGGCCAATAAATCCCCAGGGCCTGATAGTCTGCATCCCAGAGAACTTCAGGAAGTGGCCCTAGAAATAGTGGATGCATTGGTGATCATTTTCCAACAGTCTATCAACTCTGGATCAGTTCCTATGGACTGGAGGGTAGCTATTGTAACACCACTTTTAAAAAAAAGAGAGAGAAAACAGGTAATTATAGACCGGTTAGCCTGACATCAGTAGTGGGGAAAATGTTGGAATCAAGGATGAAATAGTAGCGCATTTGGAAAGCAGTGACAGGATCGGTCCAAGTCAGCATGGATTTATGGAAGGGAAATCATGCTTGACGAATCTTCTGCAATTTTTTGAGGATGTAACTAGCCGAGTGGACAAGGGAGAACCAGTGGATGTGGTGTATTTGGACTTTCAAAAGGCATTTGACAAGGTCCCGCACAAGAGATTGGTGTGCAAAATCAAAGCGCATGGTATTGGGGGTAATGTACTGACGTGGATAGAGAACTGGTTGGCAGACAGGAAGCAGAGAGTCGGGATAAACGGGTCCTTTTCAGAATGGCAGGCAGTGACTAGTGGAGTGCCGCAGGGCTTAGTGCTAGGACCCCAGCTCTTTACAATATACATTAACGATTTAGATGAAGGAACTGAGTGTAATATCTCCAAGTTCGCAGATGACACTAAACTGGGTGGCGGTGTGAGCTGTGAGGAGGACGCTAAGAGGCTGCAGGGTGACTTAGACAGGATAGGTGAGTGGGCAAATGTGAGGTTATCCATTTTGGGGGCAAAAACACAAAGGCAGAATATTATCTGAATGCGGCAGATTAGGAAAAGGGGAGGTGCAACGAGACCTGGGTGTCATGGTTCATCAGTCATTGAAAGTTGGCTTGCAGGTACAGCAGGTGGTGAAGAAATGGTATGTTGGCCTTCATAGCGAGGGGACTTAAGTATAGGAGCAGGGAGGTCTTACTGCAGTTGTACAGGGCCTTAGTGAGGCCTCGCCTGGAATATTGTGTTCAGTTTTGGTCTCCTAATCTGAGGAAGGACGTTCTTGCTATTGAGGGAGTGCAGCGAAGGTTCACCAGACTGATTCCAAGGATGGTTGGACTGACATATGAGGAGAGACTGGAGTGTAGAAGGATGAGAGGGGATCTCATAGAAATGTATAAGATTCTGACGGGACTGGACAGGTTAGATGCGGGAAGAATGTTCCCGATGTTGGGGAAGTCCAGAACCAGGGAACATAGTCTTAGGATAAGGGCTAGGCCATTTAGGACTGAGATGAGGAGAAAGTTCTTCACTCAGAGAGTTGTTAACCTGTGGAATTCCCTGCCGCAGAGAGTTGTTGATGCCAGTTCATTGGATATATTCAAGAGGGAGTTAGATATGGCCCTTACGGCTAAGGGGATCAAGGAGTATGGAGAGAAAGCGGGAAAGGGGTACTGAGGGAATGATCAGCCATGATCTTATTGAATGGCGGTGCAGGCTCGAAGGGCCGAATGGCCTACTCCTGCACCTATTTTCTATGTTTCTATGATGATGATGACAACCAAGTAAGTAAAGGAACAACATTTTTAGGCTATCTGCTAAATTTCAGTTTTAACTTCTTTACTAATATTAAAGAAATACATGGATTTATGTACTCCCTTATCACATTGTCAGAACATCTCAAAGCACGTCACACGTGGAATGATAAATAGCACTGAGAAGACTGACCAGTTCATCTGCTCTTTGGTCATTTTAGTTGATGGAAGAATGTTGGACGAGGCTTCAGGAAAATTCCTACTCTTGAATAATGTCATAGGATCTTTAACATTCCACTTAAATATCTCATCCAAAGGATGGCATCTTCAACAATTAAGCATTCCCCTGGTACGGTACTGGAATTGCAGCCTAGGAAATATACTGAAATGCTGGTGTTGAACTTGAATCCATTAGCTTCTGACCTAGTGGTGCACTGGCAGCAACTAAGTTGAGCCAAACTAACTAAGTTGTATCTGGCATTTTGTGACAGAACGGAAATGATTATACATATGCTGTATATTTTATAGTTTAAAATCCAGTATATATAGATACTTACAGATATGTGTATCGTTCCTCTCCTTGCCATCAATTGCAGAATCCCACAGTATAGTTAATCTTTTTCTTAGTTGGTCCCTGTCAGGAGGTAGTGCTGATACTTTTCCCTATTTTGGTTACTGAGATAAAGTAAAACAAGCATATGCGAATCTCCCAACATTCAGCCAGTGGGAGATCATGGCGAAGGTGCGTCAAGTGTTTTGTGCCTGAGGAGCGGTGAGAGATCGTGGTGGAGGTGCGGCGAATGCTTGTGGCGAGGGAGCGGCAAGAGATCGTGACGGAGGTGCGGCAAATGAGGGTACAGGGCCCAAAAGAGCCGAGGGCCCAGGGACAGCACGGGCCAGCCCACACTGCAATATGTGTGCACACTCGGTCCATGCAGCAGAGCAAGTCTCCAGTCGTCCTGGTTAACCCTTGCCAATGGACCAAGACCTAGCTCTGTCATGCCCGTGCGGTGGCTGATGTGCAACGGTCACCACATGTTAAAAAAATCCAGGCATCTTCCACCCTTTCAACTGGAGTTCAGGACTGGAATATCGGGTCCTTCATTGAAACATCTGTGATCTTATGCGGAAGCAAGTCATCCTCGTTCGAGGGACCGCCTATGATGATTAAGCCAAAATGCTGCATCATTGTATCAATTCATAATCTTGAAACTATACGCCAACTTCAATTTAAAAGGCACAGTTTATATGACTCCTACTTGTGCATACAGCACAATTTTCTGTAACATGTAAAAATTCTGTTGTAATGGATTTTTCCACAATAAAATTAGATTTGTTGATCCACATTTATTTATGAATCACCATCGATGCTAATAAAAGCATTCAATTGCACTTTATGACCTTAAATCACTCATACTGTGAAATACAAGTTTAACATAAATGGTCAAGTGTTAACAGGTTATGTTTCTGAGCACAAGTCAACATGGTTAACTGCAGTGCAGCATAGAAATAGATGCATCCAGTTATCTCAAATATTTCTTTGTGTAGCTAACAATGGCTACGTTTGTGATTACCAAGACACAGCATGTTTTCATTTATTACTTTTGAAGTTGAAATGGAAAATATCTAGAACACACAAATATTTAAAATTTCCTCGATTCTATTTAAGCCATAGGCATGCAGCTCCAATGCTTTATATTACAATCAATTTTTAAAAAGATTCACAATCTTTTCTGTAAGTACCAGTGAATTCCCTGTGAGGATACTCATGCTGAATTGAACAATAAGGTCTTGTTTTATAACAATAGCAGTTGTGGCACAGTTCACAGTATTATCTTGTTACCAAAGAATGTTTGGACTCTCTTTTCTTTTTCATTGTGTCTTTCTAGTTATTTATTTTCCCTCCTCTCCTGATATTTGCCTTGCTCCCCTCTTTCTGTTGTGCTTTTGCATTTGATATTCACCCGGTCTGAGATCTGCAGCTGGATAGGGAATGAGATAGTAGTCTGGTCAGATAGGTACAGAATGGAACGATCATAGTGTGGCCAGAATAAAAACAGAAAATGCTGGAAATCTCAGCAGGTCAGGAAGCATCTGTGGAAAGCAGAGTTAACGTTTCGGGTCGATGACCCTTCGTCAGAACTGGAGAGTGTTCGGAAAGAACAGATTCTTAACTAGCACTGAAAGGAGGAGGGGAAGAAAGAACAAAAGGGAAGGTCTGTGATAGGTTGGAAGACAGGAGAGATTGGAAAGATAAAACGGGATGATGGCCCAAATTCAAATGGTAATGCCAGGAGTTAGAAAAACATTAGTCAAGATAGGGTGTGGATGGCAGGATAACAACCAGCTGCCATGCAAGCACAGGAAATGCAACATCTGCCCTATCACCTCCTCCCTTCCTACTATCCAGGGCCCCAAATACTCCTTCCAGGTGAAACAGCGATTTACTTGTACTTCTTTCAATTTGGTATACTCTATTAGCTGCTCATGATGTGGTCTCTTCTACATTGGGGAGACCAAGCGTAGATTCGGTGACCGCTTTGCGGAACATCTCCTTTCAGTCTGCAAGTGTGACCCTGAGCCTCTGGTTGCCTGTCACTTTAATTCTCGACTGCATTCCCACTCTGACCTCTCCAACCTCGGTCTCCCACACTGTTCCAAAGAAGCTCAACGCAAGCTCGAGGAACAGCACCTCATCTTTCGTTTAGACACTTTACAGCCTTCTGGACGCAACATTGAATTCAACAATTTCATAAGAACATAAGAAATACGAGCAGAAGTAGGCCCTCGAGCCTGCTCCGCCATTTAATACGATCATGGCTGATCCGATCATGGACTCAGGTCCACTTCCCTGCCAGCTCCCTATAACCCTTTATTCCCTTACCGTTTAAGAAACTGTCTACTTCTGTCTTAAATTTATTCAATGTCTCAGCTTCCACAGCTTTCTGAGGCAGCGAATTCCACAGATTCACAACCCTCTGAGAAGAAATTTCTCCTCATCTCAGTTTTAAATGGGCGGCCCCTTATTCTAAGATTATGCTCTCTAGTTCTAGTCTCTCCTATCAGTGGAAACATCCTCTCTGCATCCCTCATAATCTTATATGTTTCGATAAGATCACCTCTCATTCTTCTGAATTCCAATGAGTAGAGGCCCAGCCTACTCAACCTTTCCTCATAAGTCAACCCCCTCATCTCCAGAATCAACCTAGTGAATCTTCTCTGAACTGTCTCCAAAGCAAGTATATCCTTTTGTAAATATTCCAGGTGTGGCCTCACCAATACCCTGTATAACTGTAGCAAGACTTCCCTGCTTTTATACTCCATCCCCTTTGCAATAAAGGCCAAGATTCCATTGGCCTCCCTGATCACTTGCTGTACCTGCATACTATCCTTTTGTGTTTCATGCACAAGTATCCCAGGTCCCGCTGTACTGCAGCACTTTGCAATCTTTCTCCATTTAAATAATAACTTGCTCTTTGATTTTTTTTCTGCCAAAGTGCCAAACCTCACACTTTCCAACATTATACTCCATCTGCCAAATTTTTGCCCATTCACTTAGCCTATGTCCTTTTGCAGATTGTTTGTGTCCTCCTCACACATTGCTTTTCCTCCCATCTTTGTATCGTCAGCAAACTTGGCTACGTTACACTCCGTCCCTTCTTCCAAGTCGTTAATATAGATTGTAAATAGTTGGGGTCCCTGTGGCACCCCACTAATTACTGATTGCCAACCCAAGAATGAACCATTTATCCCGACTCTCTGTTTTCTGTTAGTTAGAAAATCCTCTATCCATGCTAATATATTACCCACAACCCCATGAACTTTTATCTTGTGCAGTAATTTTATGTGGCACCTTGTTAAATGCCTTCTGGAAGTCTAAATACACCACATCTACTGGTTCACCTTTATCCACCCTGTTCGTTACATCCTCAAAGAATTCCAGCAAATTTGTCAAACATGACTTCCCCTTCATAAATCCATGCTGACTCTGCCTGACCGAATTTTGCTTTTCCAAATGTCCAGCTACTGCTTCTTTAATAATGGACTCCAACAATTTCCCAACCACAGATGTTAGGCAACTGGTCTATAGTTTCCTGCTTTTTGTCTGCCTCCTTTTTTAAGTAGGGGCGTTACATTTGCAGTTTTCCAATCTGCTGGGACCTCCCCAGAATCCAGGGAATTTTGGTAAATTACAACCAATGCATTCACAATCCCTGCCGCTACTTCTCTTAAGACACTAGGATGCAAGCCATCAGGTCCAGAGCGTAGCCGCTGCCAATCTTTAGCTCCCTTCCCATCCCCCCATTCAAAACATTAACTCTGCTTTCTCTCCACAGTTGCTGCCTGACCCGCTGAGATTTTCAGCATTTTCTGTTTTTATTCCAAATTCCAGTATCCGCAGTATTTTGTTTTTGTAGTAATGTGACCAGGTTTGTAGCAAAGGAAAGATTAGCAGTTTGGCAGGTCAGTTTTGAACTGAGGAGTCTAGACAGACAGGTAGGGAAAAGGAAAAATGACACAAAAAAGATTGTGAAACATCATACCCCTTGTCAAACTATTCTTGTACAGGTACAATACAACAATGTATGCCCTGTCCACAAAAAGCAAGACAAATCCAACCAGACAAATTAACCACCCCTCCACCCCCCACTCCCAAACATCAGAGATGGAAGGAGTCATCAACAGTACTATCAAGTGGCACTTACCAATAATTTGCTCACCAATGTTCAGTTTGTGTTTGTCCACGACCACCAGCTCCAGATCTCATTACAGCCTTGGTCCAAATATGGACACCAGAACTGAGTTCCAGAGGTGATGAGAGAATGAATCAAGCAACATTTGAACAAGAAGCCCGAGTAAAATTGAAGTCAATGGTGATCAGGGACAAACTCTCTACTGGCTGGAGTCATACCTGTCACAAAGGAAGATGGTTGAGGCTGTTGTAGGCCCATCATCTCAGCCCCAGGACATCGCTGCAGGAGTTCCTGAGCGCAGCTTCCTACAGCCAACTGTCTTCAGCTGCTTTATCAATGACCTTCCCTTTCATTATAAAGTCAGCAGTGGGGCTGATAATTGCACAGTGTTCAGATCCATTCGTAATTCCTCAGATAATGAAGAAGTCCATGCAAACGGGCATGCAGCAAGATCTGGACAACATTCAGACTTGGGCTAATAAGTGGCAAGTATAATTCCCGCCACCCAAGTGCCAGCCAATGACCATCTCGAAAAAGGACAGATCTTAACCATCTCTCCTTGACATTCAATGGCATTATCATTGTCAAATTCCCCACCACCAACAGCCAGGAGGTCACCATTGACCAGACACACAACTGGAGCAGTCAGAAGCTGGGTATTCTGTGGTGAGTGGCTCTAAAGCATTTCTACCATCTATAAGGCACAAGTCAGGAGTGTGATGGAATACTTTCCACTTGCTTGGATAGGTGCAGCTGCAAAACACAAAAAAAATCTCAACACCATCCAGGACAAAACAGTCCATTTAATCAGCAGTTCACCAATTAGCCTAAATATTCACCCCTGTACCACTGGAATATTGTGGCTGCAGTGTGTACAATCTACAGGATGCACTGTAGCAACTCAGCAACTCATCAATGCTTCTTCAGAAGCTCCTCTGAAATCCGCAACGCCCACCACCCTAAGGACAAGTAAAGTAAAGGTACATGGAAACAACATCACTTCCAAGTTCCCTTTGCAGTCACGCACCATCCTGGCTTGGACATATATTGCCATTCTTTCATCATCGCTGGGTCAAAATCCTGGAACTCCCTACCTAACAGCATTGTGGGAGACATCTTCACTACATGGACTGCTATGGTTGAAGAAGATGGCTCACCAGGATCTTCTCAAGGTCGACATCCTAAGAATGAATAAAAAACAGTATGCATGGATAATCAGCTCCATTGGGCGAGCCACATTGTCCGCATGCTGGACACAAGACTCCCAAAGCAAGCGCTCTACTCGGAACTCCTACACGGCAAGCGAGCCCCAGGTGGGCAGAGTAAACATTTCAAGGACACACTCAAAGCCCCTCGAAATCGAGGAAGACTTGCTTCCACTCCAAAAGTGAGCTCTCAGGTGACTGCACAGTCAAATTCGGGAATTACAGTCTCTGTCACAGGTGGGACAGCCAGTCATTGGAGGAAAGGGTGGGTGGGGAGTCTGGTTTTCCGCATGCTCCTTCCGCTGCCTGTGTTTGTTTTCTGCATGCTCTCGGCGACAAGACTCGAGGTACTCAGCGCCCTCCTGGATGCTCTTCCTCCAATTAGGGCGGTTTTTAGCCAGGGGCTCCCAGGTGTCGCTGGGGATGTTGCACTTTATCAAGGAGGCTTTGAGTGTGTCCTTGAAACATTTCCTCTGTGGCTCGCCCAACGGAGCTGGTCAAGTGTGGTCTGTGCATGGATAACAAACAATGAAAATGTAATTGCACCGCTTTGTAAATGAAATGAATTGCAGGGTTACGGGGAAAGGGCAGGGGATTGGGACTAGCTGAAGTGCTCTTGCAGAGAACCGGCACGAGCTCAATGGCCAAATGGCCACCTATTGTGCTGTAACAATTCTATAATTCGACAAGAGAGCCAAGGTTAATAAATGAGGCTGGAGGCATGAAAGCAGAGAGGGTTCCAGGCCCTAAGACACAAGTCGGCCTGTGGAAACAGCACTGTGCAAATTTTAAATTCAATACAATGAATTATGTGGGTAAATTTAATGATTTTAAGGTGAATTATGTATTTCTATAGGTGCAAGGTTATAAATGGGTTGTATATTTAGCATGGTCTGAAGCAACTGAGGAAGAATAAATTCATTGGTTTGATTGGTAGAAATTCCAGCTATTCAAAAGGAATTGCTGTTTTGTGACTTTACCAAGGTATGAACAAAAAAAGGGGAAACAAAGAAATTACTTCAAATATTTTGAAAATCATTTGGTCACCATCTTGTACTCTGGTGGAGTTGAAGAAATCAGTACTGGAAATGGGATTTGTAACATATAAATACTTAAAAATTGCAAGATTTACAAGACAATAATTATATTTGCATGAGTAGTAGCAGTTTGGATGTTTAAAATGTATCTAACAATGTTTTCTGTCAAAGCTCTGTGCCTGAGAAATCTTGGGCTCAAATTCATAGGGCTAACCAAAGCAATCACTGTCAGCGATACAAAGATAAAGGAGCAAAACAAGACAATAACCCCCTCCTCAGATACAACTTTACCTACAACTTCCTTTTTTTTATGATTAATAGTGAGACTGCCATTCACAGAGCATACGAAAACTTGCAGTTTGTATACTTCGCACCTTCCTTGTTGCTCTTATCCTTCTGTTCAGCAGCTGGAACAGCACTGACAGCATTAATAGTCAAGGAAACCATTTTTAGGAGCAGTTAACTGGAATTTATACAAAAAAAAATTCTACTGGGGAGGAAGCTCTCTGAATAATACTTTTACAGCCTGAAATGCCATCTTATTGTAATACACTACCTTTATAAGTCATTATTGACCATTCATACTATGCACATTATATAATCCAGTGTTTTCACTCAACCAGTATTCCAGCTGAGATAATGCCCAATTACATCTCCAGCAATAAATGAGATGAAAACCAATTTTAGAATTGATTATTTCACCAATAAGAATTATAGCAGCTCGCCATTTCCCTTTCTGAGCTCAGAGATTCTGTAGTCTGTACTCCATAGATCAGAAATTGATTGCAGTGGGAATTGACTTGTCCATCCTCACTTTGTAACACTGAATATTCAGTGCCAACACTACTTGTATTTAACATCCCAAGGCACTTCATAGAGGACAAAAGTAGCAGGCAGGTGCCTTTGTGTGACAGTTAGGGAAGGTTATCCACCTGTTATGTTGGTCATAGTGGAAGTTTAACATAGCCAAGAATATGCAAGAAGGAAAAGGGATGAAAAAAGAGAGATTTCAGCTCTTCTATAGAACATGAATAATTTTTAATTGAATTTCTTTAATAGAATGCAAACATATATTTAACACTTATATTAACCAGTGAATAAGACAACACATTATCTGAGAGTCGACCTGGTGGACTATTCAGGATCCTAGCTCATTGATAGTGTGTTTTCAGTGAAAGCTGTACATGTTGTTAAAATAAATATACATAAAGTTAATTTCTTGATGCACTTCAACACAAGTACTGCCATTCAGTGGGGGAGCAGAATTGTTGTTTGAGAAGCCTTTTAAATAAGGGAGGGAGATAGAGAGGCCAAGGAATTTGGAGAGGGAGTTCCAAAGGGTAGGGCCAAAGTGGCTGAAGGCCCTGCACCACCTCAAAAACAGGTAAGATTGATGGGATCAAAATCTTCTCAGGCAGTTGCAGCAACAATTCTTAATGGGTGTGAACGATAAAACTGTCTGACTTACCACTTTCACAAATATAGTAGATGCTTTAAATGGAAGTATCACAGTGATCTATAAATGGTGCTCTTATGAAGTTAGAGTTAAAGAATATTTTCCATAGCGTGTAGGAAGCGATATCTGCCATATATGTAAACTATGCTGTACATGGCTTTTGTATGCTGTCGATACTGGCATTGGGTGCAAAAGGTGGAAAAATATTCATATCCCAGCAATTACATCCCTTACTTTAATTAGACTAATGCAAAAAGCAAAGTCTTGATGTTTCGATGTTCCATGTGTTCGGGCAACAGAATTTTGATCTGTACCTATGATTGGGCTCATACTGAATTTCTGATGTTTCCTGTTGAAAGAGGCATCAAATGGAAGGACAAATGCTTCCTTACAGAGAAGGAGTAAAACAGGAGAGAAATGGCATAGAAACATAGAAAATAGGTGCAGGAGCAGGCCATTCAGCCCTTCTAGCCTGCACCACCATTCAATGAGTTCATGGCTGAACATGAAACTTCAGTACCCCCTTCCTGCTTTCTCGCCATAACCCTTGATCCCCCGAGTAGTAAGGACTTCATCTAACTCCCTTTTGAATATATTTAGTGAATTGGCCTCAACTACTTTCTGTGGTAGAGAATTCCACAGGTTCACCACTCTCTGGGTGAAGAAGTTTCTCCTCATCTCGGTCTTAAATGGCTTACCCCTTATCCTCAGATTGTGACCCCTGGTTCTGGACTTCCCCAACATTGGGAACATTCTTCCTGCATCTAACCTGTCTAAACCCGTCAGAATTTTAAACGTTTCTATGAGGTCCCCTCTCACTCTTCTGAACTCCAGTTGATCCAGTCTTTCTTGATAGGTCAGTCCCGCCATCCCGGGAATCAGTCTGGTGAATCTTCGCCTATGTTCTGCAACGTCTAGCACTGCATCATGAATGGCAACAACAAGGACCTGGAAGCAGATTGCTTGCCAGTTTTTGTGGATAGGGAATGGGCTGGGAGAACAAAAAAATATTGTTATTTGAAAAGTTGTTTTAACTAAACTGGTGCTAAGACCTAACAAAAGTTTCCATTTATACTTAAAAATACAGTACAATATATTCACCTCCTTACATACATACAGTAATGAAAACTATTGCCTTTACTAGTCTCATAAAGCTGTTATGTTAGATTATGAAAACACTTTGTTTATAAAGTAGAAGCTTGTGTCAACTTGTTTCAGTCCTCTAATTATGTTCAGGTGCCACAACACAACATACTTGTACAAATCTTGATGCCCAGATTCGAAATAGACCTTTGAACCCAGCTATATAGAAATAGAAAATCCACACATGTAAAGCAGACTAGAAATAGTTTGCTCTACTAATCTTTATTTATATATAAGTCAGCAAAAACCTGACAGAACTTATATCTAAGTGCATATTTATTTAACAGAGTATGGCTTTAAAATTCTTGTAGGGCTGTTCCGAGGATGGACAAGTGCTGAAGCTGACCTCAAGTCAGCCCGAGCAGACAGGCCCGGACCCCGTGTAAAATTATATGGATGGGGTCATTTGAATACATAGCATGGGGACTTCATGCAAGCAATAATGCTTTAGCAGCCCCTGCCCAAAACCAGCCTCTGGAATTTCAGAGTGGCCTATGCCATTCCTGATAGGGAAGAGGACACCTGAGAAGGGCCCAACCAAAAAGTGAGTCTTCTTCAACTCTGTCTGCTAATGGAGTCAGGGAGCGTGTTTTTTTTTAAGAACGGGAGTCAATCCCCTCGGTGGCTGTTGAGGATTTGAGCTCTTTCCAAGGGCCTCGGTGGGACTCTTAACAGCTCTTAGGCGGCAAGTTTCACTGGATGGAATTATCTGGGTAGACTGGGAACTCCACCAGACTTGGTGTGTGCGGGTGGAGGGGAGAGAGGGGCGCAGAGAGGTGCAGACAGATTTGTCCACTTTTTGCCCCTGCAACCAAAATTTAAAAGGACACTTGATCATTGGGCCCTTCTCTAGTGTCCTCTTCTCCATCGGCGTGGCATGGTGCTGCTCTGATATTCCACATGCTGGTTTGAGGCAATGACCACTGAAGCATCCTTACTGGCATGATTCTCGGCCAAACTGGATCATGCTACATAGATCCTGGGCGGAAATCGTCATTATGTCCTCCTCCAAACTAGGAAATTCAACCAGGACTTTATGACCAAAATGTTAATACTCACCTATAACTTACCTTCATAACATAGTTCAGATTTAGCAGTGGCCTTTTTCATTGGTATTGGTAGCCAAATTTGGCGTCAACAAAATGTTGCCATATGATTTTGGCCTGCAATATTTTTAGTGGGCAGTCTTGAACCAATTTTAGCCATTTCTTGCAGTTTTGCATCAAGCTTGATTCAAAGTTCATGATGTAATGATTAGTTATTAGCCAGAAAATGTCATGCATGAATGCCTCTTCCACAAATTGCCAGTAATAACGTCCTAAATAGGTTTTGAACCCATCTCCTCAGCACAGAAGAACTCAAAAAAGCAAAGAAGAGTGGAAATTGTTCACTTTACGAATCTTTGTGCACGGTTAAAGGTCAGAAATAACCTGACTGAGTTTTTATTAACTGATCTTGAAGTCAGTTCGTCTGAAAGGCTCTAGGCAATAACAACTTGTATTTATACAATATCTTTAAAATCAAAAACAGTCCAAGGTGCTTTGCAGAGGGAGAAGAAAAAAATAAAGGAGAATAGATAAGAGAACGATATTGAGCGATGGAGGGAGCAATTAGGAGGGATCGCAAAAAGCTTTGAGAAGGTTTTTAAAGGTGCAGAGCTACAAACTCCGTTCCATGGGGGGGGATTTTAAACTAAAAAATGGGTGGGTTAGGAGTGTGGGGATAGTTCAAGTGTAAAAAATTAGATTCCCCGGCTCCAACCCACCCACTTCCGGTTTCAATTGAGGTAGGATGTGGGTTTGCAGCCAATCCGAACCCAGGAGGCGGGACGCCAACTACAATATTATAATGAGGCTGAAAGCCTCTTTTACCTCCATTTGTTTTTAACTGAATCTGTTCGGGTTTTACACACCTCGTAAAACCCAGCAGTTACAGCAAGGCGGGAACTGCTGCATCTAGGAGGTAAGTGCTTTTACATTTACCTCCTGGAATCTGGGTCCCTGCCTAAAACAGCCCCTGCGATCAGAGACACTATCATGAGGCCTCCGATCGCCTTCCCGGTCCCCCAAAACCCCATGATCCTGAGGCCAGCCCTATTATGTATGCAACACCTTGTAACCAGCATTCTACCGCCACCAGAGGGCGCATCTGTTGGAGTCCCAAGGGATCCCAGCATCCCTTGGGAGCACTACTTATAAGCAGGCCTCCCCTGCTGTGCCAGTACTCTGGAGTCAGAATAAAGAGACTAGGGTCACACTTACTCAAGTCTACAGTACTCAGTCACATTGGTTTATTTGAGACATAACAACTGGCGACGAGTAATAGATAACGAACCATCACGCGAAAATGCAGAGAACTGTTGGTATCCTGGAGAAATTCTCAGAAGGTGATAATTGGGAAGCCTTCGTGGAGCGACTCGACCAATACTTCGTGGCCAACGAGCTGGAAGGGAATGAGAACGCTGCCAAACGAAGGGCGATCCTCACCTTCTGCGGGGCAACAACCTACGGCCTCATGAAGAATCTTCTTGCTCCGGTGAAACCAACAACTAAATCGTATGAAGAACTGTGTACGCTGGTCTGGGACACCTAAATCCGAAGGAGAGCGTTCTGATGGAAAGGTATCGATTTTATACATGTCGATGATTGGAGCGTGGGCAGATACACCAGGAGCGGCGAGATCGGGGCGAAGGAGCAGCGAGAGACTGTAGAGGGTCGTGTTCGGGGCCCAGAAGAGACAGGCCAGCCCACACTGCGATATGTGTGTGCACTAGGTTCCTGAGGCAGAGCAGGTCTCCAGTTGTCTTGGTTAATCCTAGCTCTGTCAAGCCCGTGTGGTGGCTGGTGTGCAACGGTCACCAAACGTTAAAAAAATCCAAGCACAGACATCTTCCATCCTTCAAGATTTAGTTCGGACCTGGAATTTTAGGTCCATCATTGAAACACCTGTGAACTTTTTGACATGGAAGCAAGTCATCCTCGGTTCGAGGGACTGTCCATGATGATGATACATGAAAACGGTCTGAAGGCCAGAAAGTGGTGAGCTACGTCGCCGAACTAAGGCGCCTTGCAGGACATTGCGAATTCGGTGGATTCCTGGAGCAAATGCTAAGAGAGTTTTTTGTGCTTGGCATTGGCCATGAGGTTATCCTTCGCAAACTATTGACTGTTGAAACATCGAACCTGAGCAAAGCCATGATAGCCCAGGCATTTATGTTCACCAGCGATAACACCAAACAAATTTCGCAGCACAAAGATGCATCGGCAAGTACTGTACACAAAGTAATGTCGTTTTCAGGCAGGAATGCATAAGGCAGAATGTACACGGCTGCAGCTGCACGACCTCAGATGACTCAGAGTTCACCATCAAGTGTGAATGCGAGGCAATCAACACCTTGTTGGCGCTGCGGAGGTGATCATCGAGCCCATCAATGCCGCTTCAAACACCGTGCGTGCAAAGGCTGTGGAACAATCGGAGAGCAGCGGCAGGACAGAGTGCAAAGGTAAGAGTTGGGTAAGAGGGAGAGTTAGGGCAAGTGGGAGCGGGAGGTAGTGCTTTGTCTTGTTTTCCTCACCAGTGCTGACTCCCCGACCTGGGAGGAAAAGAAAACGAAGTGTGACGTCACAGCAAGAGATTCGGGGACGTCGGAGCGGCCTATAAAGGCCCAGCGGCAGTTGTGAGGTGGCGGCAGTCGGAGAGGCGGGAGTTCGGGGACGTAGGAGCGGCCTATAAAGGCCCAGCTGGTGCAGCTGCAGCAGGGAGAGAAGGCCAAAAAGAAGTAGAAAGAAATCAAAAGGTGACGTCACAGCCAAGGGGGTAAGTGATTGGCTGATGATTGGTGAGTAGTTTTTTTCTTTTTCTTTTCTTTATCAGTAAGTAAACTTTAGCATTATTGTTGCCAAATTAAGTTAATCTAGGGGTTAAGTCATGGCAGGAGAGCTTGAACACGTGTTATGCTCCTCCTGTACAATGTTGGAAGTCAGGGACGCTTCCAGTGTCCCTGATGACTACATATGCGGGAAGTGTATCCGGCTGCAGCTCCTGACAGACTGCATTGCGGCACTGGAGCTGCGGGTGGATTCACTCTGGAACATCCACGATGCTGAGAATGACGTGAATAGCACGTTTAGTGAGTTGGTCTTACTGCAGGTAAAGGTTACACAGCCAGATAGAGGATGGGTGACCAACAGGAAGAGCAGTGCAAGGAATGTAGTGCAGGGGTCCCCTGCGGTCATCCCCCTGCAAAACAGATACACCGCTTTGGGTACTGTTGAGGGGATGACTCAGCAGGGGAGGGCAGCAGCAGCCAAGTCCATGGCACCGTGGGTGGCTCTGCAGCACAGGAGGGCAAGAAAAAGAGTGGGAGAGCTATAGTGATAGGAGATTCTATTGTAAGGGGAATAGACAGACGTTTCTGCGGCCGCAACCTAGACTCCAGGATGGTATGTTGCCTCCCTGGTGCAAGGGTCAAGGATGTCTTGGAGCGGGTGCAGGACATTGTGAAGGGGGAGGGCAAACAGCCAGTTGTCATGGTGCACATAGGTACCAACGATATAGGTAAAAAAATGGGATGAGGTCCTACAAGATGAATTTAGGTAGCTAGGAGCTAAATTAAAAAGTAGGACCTCAAAAGAAGTATTCTCAGGATTGCTACCAGTGCCACATGCTAGTCAGAGTAGGAATCACAGGATAGCTCAGATGAATACATGGCTTGAGGAGTGGTGCAGAAGGGAGGGATTCAAATTACTGGGACATTGGAACCGGTTCTGGGGGAGGTGGGACCAGGACAAACCGGACGGTCTGCACCTCGGCGGGACCGGAACCAATATCCAAGGGGGAGTGTTTGCTGGTGCTGTTGGGGAGGGGTTAAACTAATATGGCAGGGGGATGGGAACCTGTGCAGGGAGACAGAGGGAAGTAGAATGGGGCAGAAGCAAAAGATGGAAAGAAGACAAGTAAAAGTGGAGGGCAGAGAAACCCAAGGCCATAAGCAAAAAGGGCCACATTACAGCAAAATCCTAAAGGGGCAAAGGGTGTTAAAAAGACAAGCCTGAAGGCTCTGTGCCTCAATGCGAGGAGTATTCGGAATAAGGTGGACGAATTAACTGCGCAGATAGCAGGTAAAGTATATGATGTAATTGACATCACGGAGACATGGCTCCAGGGTGACCAAGGCTGGGAACTCAACATCCAGAGGTATTCAACATTCAGGAAGGATAGACAGAAAGGAAAAGGAGGTGAGGTGGCGTTGCTGGTTAAAGAGGAAATTAATGCAATAGTAAGGAAGGATATTAGCTTGGATGATGTGGAATCTGTATGGGTGGAGCTACGGAATACCAAAGGGCAGAAAACACTAGTGGGAGTTGTGTACAGGCCATCAAACAGTAGCAATGAGGATGGGGACAGCATCAAACAAGAAATTAGGGCTGCGTGCAATAAAGGTACAGCAGTTATCATGGGCGACTTTAATCTACATATAGACTGGGCTAACCAAACTGATAGCATTGCAGCTGAGGGGGATTTCCTGGAGTGTATTAGGGATAGTTTTCTCGACCAATATGTCGAGGAATCAACTAGATGGCTGGCCATCCTAGACTGGGTAATGTGTAATGAGAAAGGACTAATTAGCAATCTTGTTGTGCGAGGCCCCTTGGGGAAGAGTGATCATAATATGGTAAAATTCTTTATTAAGATGGAGAGTGACACAGTTAATTCAGAGACTAGGGTCGTGAACTTGGGGAAAGGTAACTTCAATGGTATGAGACGTGAATTGGCTAGAATAGACTGGCAAGTGATACTTAAAGGGTTGATGGTGGATAGGTAATGGCAAACATTTAAAGATCACATGGATGAACTTCAATAATTGTACATCCCTGTCTGGAGTAAAAATAAAATGGGGAAGAGGGCTCAACCATGGTGAACAAGGGAAATTAAGGATAGTGTTAAATCCAAGGAAGAAGCATATAAATTGGCCAGAAAAAGCATCAAACCTGAGGACTGGGAGAATTTTGTAATACAGCAGAGGAGGACAAAGGGTTTAATTGGAGGGGGAAAATAGAGTATGAGAGGAAGCTTGCTGGGAACATAAAAACTGACTGCAAAAGCTTCTATAGATATGTGAAGAGAAAAAGATTAGTGAAGACAAACGTAGGTCCCTTGCAGTCAGATTCAGGTGAATTTATAATGGGGAACAAAGAAATGACGGACCAGTTCAACAAATACTTTGGTTCTGTTTTCACGAAGGAAGATGCAAATAACCTTCTGGAAATACCAGGGGACCGAGGATCTAGTGAGAAGGAGGAACTGAAGGATATCCTTAGAAAGCGGGAAATTGTGTTAAGGAAATTGATGGGATTGAAGGCCGATAAATCCCCGGGGCCTGATAGTCTGCATCCCAGAGTACTTAAGGAAGTGGCCCTAGAAATAGTGAATGCATTGGTGATCATTTTCCAACAGACTATCGACTCTGGATCAGTTCCTATGGACTGGAGGGTAGCTAATGTAACACCACTTTTTAAAAAGGGAGGGAGAGAGAAAGCGTGTAATTATAGACCATCAGTAGTGGGGAAAATGTTGGAATCAATTATTAAAGATAAAATAGCAGCGAATTTGGAAAGCAGTGACAGGATCGGTCCAAGTCAGCGTGGATTTATGGAAGGGAAATCATGCTTGACAAATCTTCTGGAATTTTTTGAGGATGTAACTAGTAGAGTGGACAAGGGAGAACCAGTGGATGTGGTGTATTTGGACTTTCAAAAGGCTTTTGACAAGGTCCCACACAAGAAATTGGTGTGCAAAATCAAAGCACATGGTATTGGGGGTAATGTACTGACGTGGATAGAGAACTGGTTGGCAGACAGGAAGCAGAGAGTCGGGATAAACGGGTCCTTTTCAGAATGACAGGCAGTGACAAGTGGAGTGCCGCAGGGCTCAGTGTTGGGATCCCAGCTCTTTACAATATACATTAATGATTTAGATGAAGGAATTGAGTGTAATATCTCCAAGTTTGCAGATGACTCTAAACTGGGTGGCGGTGTGAGCTGTGAGGAGGACGCTAAAAGGCTACAGGGTGACTTGGACAGGTTAGGTGAGTGGGCAAATGCATGGCAGATGCAGTATAATGTGGATAAATGTGAGGTTATCCACTTTGGGGGCAAAAACACAAAGGCAGAATATTATCTGAATGACGGCAGATTAGGAAAGGGGGAGATGCAACGAGACCTGGGTGTCATGGTTGATCAGTCATTGAAAGCTGGCATGCAGGTACAGCAGGCGGTGAAGAAGGCAAATGGTATGTTGGCCTTCATAGCTAAGGGATTTGAGTATAGGAGCAGGGAAGTCTTACTGCAGTTGTACAGGGCTTTAGTGAGGCCTCACCTGGAATGTTGTGTTCAGTTTTGGTCTCCTAATCTGAGGAAGGACGTTCTTGCTATTGAGGGAGTGCAGCGAAGGTTCACTAGACTGATTCCCGGGATGGCGGGACTGACATATGAGGAGAGACTGGATCAACTGGGCCTTGATACACTGGAGTTTAGAAGGATGAGAGGGGATCTCATAGAAACTTACAAGATTCTGGTGGGACTGGACAGGTTAGATGCGGGAAGAATGTTCCTGATGATGGGGAAGTCCAGAACCAGGGGACACAGTCTTAGGATAAGGGGTAGGCCATTTAGGACTGAGATGAGGAGAAACTTCTTCACTCAGAGAGTTGTTAACCTGTGGAATTCCCTACCGCAGAGAGTTGTTGATGCCAGTTCATTGGATATATTCAAGAGGGAGTTAGATATGGCCCTTACGGCTAAAGGGATCAAGGGATATGGAGAGAAAGCAGGAAAGGGGTACTGAGGAAATGATCAGCCATGATCTTATTGAATGGTGTTGCAGGCTCGAAGGGCCGAATGGCCTACTCCTGCACCTATTTTCCATGTTTCTATGACACCTCCAGCGATTGTGCAGATGAGCTGCAAACCCTGCAAACCACCACATTGCAGAGGCGGATCAAACTGAATTAGAGACTCGAACCAAAGAGGCAGCATTGTACGGGGTACACACCTTCACTACGAAATGTCCACCAATCATGTTAAAAGTTGAACTGAACGTAATTCCAGTATCCATTCAATTGGACACGGGTGCTAGTCAGTTTATCATTAGCAAAAAGGCCTTCGAGAGGCTATGGTGCAACAAGGCTCAAAGACCTAAGCTGAGCCCTATTCATACCAAGCTGAGAACTTACACTAAAGAGCTGATCCCTGTAATTGGCAGCGCAGCAGTAAAAGTCTCCTATGATGGAGCGGTACACGAACTACCATTAGGTATTGTACCAGAAGATGGCCCCACACTGTTCGGCAGAAGCTGGCTGGGAAAAATCCGCAGGAACTGGGACAACATCTGAGCGCTTTCGTCCGTCGATGACGCCTCATGTGCCCAGGTTTTGAGCAAGGTCCCGTCGTTCTTTGAGCCAGGCATCGGAAATTTCTCTTGGGCGATGGTGCAGATCCACTTGGTTCCCGGTACAAGACCCATCCACCACAAGGCATGTGCGGTGCCATACATGATGTAAGAGAAAATGAAGATCGGGCTGGACAGGCTGCAACGAGAGTGCATCATCGCGCTGGTTGAGTTCAACGAGTGGGCCAGTTTTATTGTTCCGGTTCTCAAGGGCGATGGCACGGTCAGAATTTGTGGGGACTATAAACTAACGATTAATCATTTTTCGCTGCAGGACCATTACTCGCTACCCAAGGCAGACGATCTGTTTGCGACGCTGGCAGGAGGGAAGACGTTCACCAAGTTGGACCTGACCTCCGCCTACATGACGCAGGAGCTGGCGGAATCTTCGCAAGGCCTCACCTGCATCAACACGAACAAAGGTCTGTTCAGCTACAATAGATGCCCGTTTTGGAGTCGATCGGCCGTGGCTATTTTTCAAAGGACCATGGAGAGTCTGCTAAAGTCAGTTCTGCGCACCGTAGTTTTCCAGGACGACATATTGATCACAGGTCAGGACACCATCGAACACTTGCAGAACCTGGAAGAGGTTCTAAGTTGGCTCGATTATGTGGGACTCAGATTGAAATGCTCGAAGTTTTCCTGGCGCCAGAGGTCCAGTTCTTAGGGAGAAGAATCGCGGCAGACAACATCAGACCCACCAACGCCAAGCTGGATGCCATCAAGAACGCGCCGAGACCACAGAACGTGACAGAGCTGCGGTCGTTCCTGGGACCCCTCAATTATTTTGGTAATTTCCTACACGGATTAAGCACCTTGCTAGAACCTCCACATGTGTTGCTACGCAAGGGAGATGACTGGGTATGGAGGAAATCACAAGAGACTGCTTTTGAGAAAGTCAGAAATCTGTTATGTTCCAACAAACTGCTTGTTCTGTATGACCGATGTAAATGTTTAGTGCTAGCTTGCGATGTGTCTTCGTATGGGGTCGGGTGTGTGTTACATCAAGCAAATGAATCGTGAATGTTGCAACCGGTCGCTTATGCATCCAGGAGTTTGTCCAAAGCTGAAAGGGCCTACAGCATGATTGAAAAAGCTCTGGAATGCGTTTATGGGGTGAAAAAAATGCACCAGTATCTGTTTGGGCTTAAGTTCGAGTTAGAAACTGACCATAAGTTGCTCATATCGCTATATTCAGAGAGCAAAGGTATTAATACCAACGCCTCTGTTCGCATCCAAAGATGGGTGCTCACGCTGTCTACATATAACTATGTAATTTGCCACAGGCCAGGCACAGAGAACTGTGCTGATGCTCTCAGTCAGCTATTATTGCCCACCACCGGGGTGGAAATGGCAGAGCCTGCAGACTTGCTCTCGATGATGGATGCATTTGAAAACGAAAAGTCACCAGTTACGGTCCGCCAGTTCAGGACCTGGACCTTGTAAAAAACGATGTCTTCCACGGGAGCTGGTCCAGCGTCCCAGCGGAGATGCATGAAGAGATCAAGCCATTCCAGTGGCGCAAAGACAAAATGTTCAAACAGGCGGACTGTCTTTTATGGGGTAATCGCGTGGTTTTGCCTAAGAAAGGCAGGGAAACATTCATACGCGACCTACACAGTACCCACCCAGGCATAGTAATGATGAAAGCTATAGCCAGATCCCATGTGTGGTGGCCTGGCATCGACTCAGATTTGGAGTCTTGTGTGTGCCAATGCAACACTTGCTCTCAACTGAGCAATGCACCCAGGGAGGCACCGCTAAGTTTGTGGTCATGGCCCTCTAAACCATGATCTAGGATCCACGTTGACTTCGCTGTCCCGTTTCTAGGCAAAATATTTTTGGTTGTTGTGGATGCTTATTTAAAATGGATTGAGTGTGTAAGAATGTCTGTAAGCACGTCCACTGCCACTATCGAAAGCCTACGAGCCATGTTTGCCACGCACGGCCTGCCTGATGTCCTTGTCAGCGACAATGGGCCTGCTTCACCAGCGCTGAATTCAAGGAATTCATGACCCGCAATGGGATCAAGCACGTCACATCTGCCCCATTCAAGCCCGCATCTAATGGCCAGGCAGATCGGGCAGTCCAAACCATCAAGCAAAGCTTGAAACGTGTGTCGAAAGGCTCCCTGCAGACCCGCCTGTCCCGAGTCCTGCCCAGCTACTGCACAAGACCCCACTCGCTCACTAGGGTTCCCCCTCCAGAACTGCTCATGAAAAGGGCACTCAAAACAAGGCTCTCTCTAGTCCACCCTGATCTCCATGATCATGTCGAGTGTAGGCGGCATCAACAAAGCGTGTACCATGATTGCACAAATTTGTCATGCGATATTGAAGTCAAGGACCCTGTATTTGTACTCAACTATGGACATGGTCCCAAATGGCTTGCTGGCACTGTCGTAGCCAAAGAAGGGAGTAGGGTGTTTGAGGTCAAACTTGCAAATGGACTAACTTGCAGAAAGCATTTGGACCAAACCAAACTGCGATTCACAGACAGCCACGAGCAACCTGAAGAGGATACCACCAACTTCGACCCTCCGATACACACACAAGTGGCAACCGACATCACGATTGACCACGAAGCTGAACTTATCATCCCCAGCAGCCCAGCAAGGCCAGCTGCGCAGCAGCCCAGTGAAGGCCCAACCAACTCACCTGCACCTGTGTTTGTACCGAGACGATCAACTCGAGAGCGGAAAGCCCCAGATCGTCTCAGTGTACTATTGTAATAAGTGTACTGTTGACTTTGGGGTCGGGGAGTAAAGTTATGTATGCAATACCTTATGTAACCAGCATTCTACTGCCACCAGAGGGTGCATCTGTTGGAGTCCCAGCATCCCTTGGGAGCACTACATATAAGCAAGCCTCCCATGTTGTGCAGGCTCTCTGTAAACATAGAAAATAGGTGCAGCAGTAGGCCATTCGGCCCTTCTAGCCTGCACCGCCATTCAATGAGTACCCCAGTCCTGCTTTCTCGCCATACCCCTTGATCCCCCTAGTAGTAAGGACTACATCGAACTCCTTTTTGAATATATTTAGTGAATTGGCCTCAACAACTTTCTGTGGTAGAGAATTCCACAGGTTCACCACTCTCTGGGTGAAGAAGTTTCTCCTCATCTCGGTCCTAAATGGCTTACCCGTTATCCTTAGACTGACCCCTGGTTCTCGACTTCCCCAACATTGGGAACATTCTTCCTGCATCTAACCTGTCTAAACCCATCAGAATTTTAAACGTTTCTTTGAGGTCCCCTCTCATTCATCTGAACTCCAGTGAATACAAGCCCAGTTGATCCAGTCTTTCTTGATATGTCAGTCCCGCCATCCTGGGAATCAGTCTGGTGAACCTTCGCTGCACTCCCTCAATAGCAAGAATGTCCTTCCTCAGGTTAGGAGACCAAAACTGTACACAATACTCCAGGTGTGGCCTCACCAAGGCCTTGTACAACTGTAGCAACACATCCCTGCCCCTGTACTCAAATCCCCTCGCTATGAAGGCCAACATGCCATTTACTTTCTCAACCGCCTGCTGTACCTGCATGCCAACCTTCAATGACTGATGTACCATGACACCCAGGTCTCGTTGCACCTCCCCTTTTCCTAATCTGTCACCATTCAGATAATAGTCTGTCTCTCTGTTTTTACCACCAAAGTGGATAACCTCACAGTTATCCACATTATACTTCATCTGCCATGCATTTGCCCACTCACCTAACCTATCCAAGTCGCTCTGCAGCCTCATAGCATCCTCCTTGCAGCTCACACTGCCACCCAACTTAGTGTTATCCACAAATTTGGAGAAACTACATTTAATCCCCTCATCTAAATCATTAATGTACAGTGTAAACAGCTGGGGCCCCAGCACAGAACCTTGCGGTACCCCACTAGTCTGAAAAGTACCCATTTATTCCTACTCTTTGCTTCCTGTCTGACAACCAGTTCTCAATCCATGTCAGCACACTACCCCCAATCCCATGTGCTTTAACTTTGCACATTAATCTCTTGTGTGGGACCTTGTCGAAAGCCTTCTGAAAGTCCAAATATACCACATCAACTGGTTCTCCCTTGTCCACTCTACTGGAAACATCCTCAAAAATTTCCAGAAGATTTGTCAAGTATGATTTCCCTTTCACAAATCCATGCTGACTTGGACCTATCATGTCACCTCTTTCCAAATGAGCTGCTATGACATCCTTAATAATTGATTCCATCATCTTACCCACTACCGATTTCAGGCTGACCGGTCTATAATTCCCTGTTTTCTCTCTCCCTCTTTTTTTAAAAAGTGGGGTTACATTGGCTACCCTCCGCTCAATAGGAACTGATCCATAGTCAATGGAATGTTGGAAAATGACTGTCAATGCATCCGCTATTTCCAAGGCCACCTCCTTAAGTACTCTGGGATGCCGTCCATCAGGCCCTGGGGATTTATCGGCCTTCAATCCCATCAATTTCCCCAACACAATTTCCCGACTAATAAGGATTTCCCTCAGTTCCTCCTCCTTACTAGACCCTCTGATCCCTTTTATATCCGGAAGGTTGTTAGTGTGCTCCTTAGTGAATACCAAACCAAAGTACTTGTTCAATTGGTCCGCCATTTCTTTGTTCCCCGTTATGACTTCCCCTGATTCTGACTGCAGGGGACCTACGTTTGTCTTTACTAACCTTTTTCTCTTTACATATCTATAGAAACTTTTGCAATCCGTCTTAATGTTCCCTGCAAGCTTCTTCTCGTACTCCATTTTCCCTGCCCTAATCAAACCCTTTGTCCTCCTCTGCTGAGTTCTAAATTTCTCCCAGTCTCCGGGTTCGCTGCTATTTCAGGCCAATTTGTATGCCACTTCCTTGGCTTTAATACTATCCCTGATTTCCCTTGATAGCCACGGTTGAGCCACCTTCCCTTTCTTATTTTTACGCCAGACAGGAATGTACAATTGTTGTAGTTCTGTAGTCAGAATAAAGAGACTAAGGTCATACTTACTCAAGTCTACAGTACTCAGTCACATTGCTTCATGTGAGACATAACAAGCCCAATCCTCCGGTGGCCTGCCCCAATCTTTTCCTTCCCACTCCCCCGATCCCTCGACGACCCTGATCTCTTGCTTCCCCTACCCCAATCCTCCAAAGGCCGGCACTGGCCCCCATCCTTTCGCTCCCTCCCTCCTCTGTGCGGCCTAGTGCCACAGACCTACTCACCCGCAGCCAGCCAGCCTCTCAATCTATTTGGCTGCGAGAGGGAAACAGAGGCTTCAGATGGAAATAAGTTCCTGCCATTAAAGTCGGCAGGGCCTGCGGGAAATCCGTTCTCCCGAGTTTTCTGCCCGCATCGGAGCCTCCCCCCAAGTTGCCTTCCCAATGAAAATCCAACCCATAGCCACTGACTCCATCCCTCTGCCTGGCAACTGTCTAAGGCTGAACCGCTCGCAACCTTGGTGTTATATTTGACCCCGAGATGAGCTCCGACCACATATCTGCGCCATCATTAAGACCACCTATTCCCACCTCCATAACATCGCATGACTCTGCCTCTGCCTCAGCTCATCTGCTGCTGAAACCCTCATCCATATCCTTTGTTATCTCTAGAATTCAGTGTTCCACCGTACTCCTGGCCGGCCTCCCACTTTCTACGGTCCGTAAACATGAGGTCATCCAAAATTCTGTTGCCCATGTCCAAACTCGCCCCGAAACCCGTTTATCCATCTCCCCTGTGCTCGCTAACCTACATTAGCTCCCAATTAAACAACGTCTCGATTTAAAAATTCTCATCCTTGTTTTCAAATCCCACCATGGCTTCACCCCTCCCTATTTGAGTAATCTCCTCCAGCCTTACAACCCTCCGAGAATCTGCACTCCTCCAATTCTGGCCTCTTGAGCATCCCCTTTGGCAGCGGTGCCTTCCGCTGCCAAGGCCCCAAGCTCTGGAATTCCCTCACTAAACTTTTCCACCCCCTACCTCTCTTTCCTCATTTAGACTCTCCTTAAAACCTACCTCCATCTGCCCTAATATCTTCTTATGTGGCTCGGTGTCAGATTTTGTCTGATAACACTCCTGTGAAGAGCCTTGGGATGTTTTACTACATTAAAGGTGCTATCAAAATACAAGTTATTGATGTTATAAGGCAGTGCTTCACTTGCCTTGCTGGGAACTGCTAAAGAGTTTCTGACTAGTGCACAAATTCATTCATTTGGGATTCAGATTCTGAACCATCTTTGGGAGAGGTAACTGCAGTTAAATTCATGAATGATTATTTTTCTTGCAATATGACGAATTAGAGCAAGCACAGGTTTAGAAACACTATAAGAAAAGGAAGCTATGTTTTTAACTCTCCACAGTAACTGATAGTGTTATGAATATTAGAACTCCACGAGGCTCAGTGTTGTGAGCTAAACTTAGTGTGACCTTAGTCTTCTTTATTACAACTCCAGTGTGCCTAAACATGGCAGACAACCTTTTATACTGGCCCTGCACGTGTGTGCAGGTGACCATTAGGATTCCAACAGTCACGCCCTCTGGTGACAAGTATTACATAGTTACATACATAACATCACTCCCCCCCTCCCCCCCAGTGAGGTCGATTGCTGGTTGGGTGTGTGTTGGTGGATCGTCGATGGTGATGTCCTCTTCAAGTCGTTCCTGGTTGTCAGTAAATCGCAATTTGGTCTGATCTAAATGCTTTCTGCACATTTGGCCATTTAACAGTTTGATTATAAACACCCTATTCCCTTCCTTGGCCAAAACAGTGCCAGCAATCCACTTGGGACCATGACCGTAATTCAGGACAAACAAGGGTCGTTAACATCAGTGTCACGTGAAACAGCCACATGATCGTGGTACATGTTCTGTCGGTGTCGCCGGGTTTCCATGTTATCATTAAGATCCGGGTGGACTAGGGAGAGCCTGGTTTTGAGGGCTCTCTTCATTAACAATTCTGCCAGTGAACCCCAGTGAGCAAGTGGGGTCGCGTCCGGTAACTGAGCAGAATGCAAGACAAGCGGGTCTGCAGGGAGCTGTCCATCACACATTTCATGCTCTACTTGATTGCTTGGACTGCCCGCACCGCTTGACGGTTAGACGCGGGCTTAAACGGAGCAGACCTGACATGCTTGATGACATTGCGGGTCATAAACTCGTTGAATTCCGAACTGGTGAAACACGGTCCATTGTCGCTGACAAGGACGTCAGGCAAGCCATGGGTGGCGATCATGGCCTGGAGGCTTTCAATGGTGGTTGTGAACGTGCTGGATGACATGGTTATGCATTCAATCCATTTAGAGTAAGCGTCCACTACTATTAAAAACATCTTTCCTAGAAAGGGGCCAGCAAAATCTGGACCACAGTTTGAAGGGCCATGACCACAGACTCAGTGGAGCCTCCCTTGGTGCATTGCTCAGTTGCGAGCAAGTGTTGTACTGATGCACGCATGACTCCAAGTCCGAGTCAATGCCGGGCCACCAAACATGCGACCTGGCAATTGCCTTCATCATGACAATGCCTGGGTGGGTACTGTGTAGGTCGCGTATAAACATTTCCCTGCCTTTTTTTGGCAAAACTACGCGATTACCCCATAAGAGACAATCCGACCAGATGGACATTTCATCTTTGCGTCAATGAAATGGCTTAATTTCATCTTGCATTTCCCTGGGAATGGCCGACCAGTTCCCATTTAGGACGCAACTCTTTACTAATGATAGCACAGGATCCTGGCTGGTCCAGGTCCTGATCTGGCGAGCCGTGACAGGTGATCCCTCGCTCTCAAAAGCATCCATGACCAGTAGCAAGTCTGCGGGCTGCGCCATTTCAACCCCCAGTGGTGGATAATGGTAGCCAGCTGAGGGCATCGGCACAGTTTTCAGTGCCTGGTCTGTGGTGGATAACATAGTCATAAGCGGATAAAAGTGCCCATCTTTGGATGCGGGATGTAGCATTAGTGTTTATACCTTTGCTCTCTGAAAACAGCGAAATGAGCGGCTTCTGGTTAGTTTCAAGCTCAAACCAGTCCAAATAGGTATTGGTGCATTTTCTTAACCCCATTTAAACACATGCTAACGCCTCCTTCTCGACAATATTGTGTACGGTTTTGGTCTCCTAATCTGAGGAAGGACATTCTTGCTATTGAGGGAGTGCAGCGAAGGTTCACCAGACTGATTCCTGGGATGGCAGGACTGATATATGAAGAAAGACTGGATCGACTAGGCTTATATTCACTGGAATTTAGAAGAATGAGAGGGGATCTCATAGAAACATATAAAATTCTGACGGGATTGGACAGGTTAGATGCAGGAAGAATGTGCCCGATGTTGGGGAAGTCCAGAACTAGGGGTCACAGTCTAAGGATAAGGGGTAAGCCATTTAGGACCGAGATGAGGAGAAACTTCTTCACTCAGAGAATTGTGAACCTGTGGAATTCTCTACCACAGAAAGTTGTTGAGGCCAGAGAAGGCTGGAGTGGGGTACTGAAGTTGCATGATCAGCCATGATCATATTGAATGGTGGTGCAGGCTTGAAGGGCCAAATGGCCTATGCCTGCACCTATCTTCTATGTTTCTATGTTAGATATATTCAAAGGGGAGTTAGATGTGACCCTTACGGCTAAAGGGATCAAGGGTTATGGAGAGAAAGCAGGAATGGGGTACTGAAGTTGCATAATCAGCCATGATCATATTGAATGGTGGTACAGGCTCGAAGGGCCGAATGGCCTACTTCTACACCTATTTTCTATGTTTCTATACTATAGGCTCTCTCAGCCTTAGACAGATAGCTAGACATATATGCAACCGGTTGGAGGTTGTCCGATACATTGGCTTGCTGAAACACATAGCCGACCCCGTACGATGAGGCGTCATAAGCTAGCACTAAATGTTTACATGGGTCATAATGTTCAAGTAACTTATTTGAACATAGCAGCCTTCTCAAATGCTGTGTCTTGAGATTTGCCCCAAACCCAGTCGTCACCCTTATGTAGCAACATGTGCAAAGGCTCTAACAACGTGATCAACCCGGGTAAAAAGTTACCAAAATAGTTGAGGAGTCCCAGGAACAAACACAGCTCCGTCACATTCTGTGATCTGGGTGCATTCTTGATGGCCTCTGTCTTTGAGTCCATGGGCCTGATGCCTTCTGCTGCAATCTTTCTCCCCAGAAATTCGACTTCTGGCGCTAGGAAAATACACTTGGAGTGTTTCAACCTGAGTCCCGCTCTGTCCAGGCAACTTAGAACCTCTTCCAGGTTGTGTAGGTGTTCGATGGTGTCACGACCGGTGATCAGGATGTCATTTTGAAACACAACGGTGCTCGGAACAGATTTCAGCAAACTCTCCATGTTTCTCTGGAAAATGGCTGCAGCCAAGCGAAACCCGAAAGGGCACCTGTGGTATATAAACAGTCCTTTGTGTGTGTTGATGCATTTCAGTATTTCAGTCTTTTCAAAGATTCAGCCAGCTCCTGTGTCATGTAGGCGGAGGTTAGGTCCAACTTGGTGAACAACTGCCCCCCCGCCCCCCACCCCGCTAACGTTGCGAACAGGTCATCCACCTTGGGCAGTGGGTACTGGTCCTGTAGTGAGACTCGGTTAATCGTTACCTTGTAGTCTCCACAGATTCTGACCGTGCCATCGCTTTTCAACACCAGGACAATTAAACTGGCCCACTCGTTGAACTCGACTGGCGATATGATTCCTTCGCATTGGAGTCTGTCCAGTTAGATCCCGACTTTCTCCCTCATCATGTACGGAACCGCCCGAGCCTTGTGATGGATGGGCCATGCATCAGGGCCTAGATGGATCTGTACCTTGGCGCCTGTGAAGTTGCCGATGCCTGGTTCGAATAGCGAGGGAAACTTGCTCAGCACTTGAGCACACGAGGCATCATCCACTGAAGATAGTGCTTTGATGTCATTCCAATTCCATCTAATCTTTTCTAGCCAGCTTCTGTTGAACAGCGTTGGGCCATAGCCTGGAACAATCTACAATGATAGGTCATGCACAGCTCCATCATACAATACCTTCCCTGCCGCACTTCCAATGACTGGCATGAGCTCTTTGGTGTAGGTTCGTAGCTTTGCATTAATCGGGCTCAGTTTTGGCCTTTGTACCTTATTGCCCCACAGTTTCTCGAAAGCCTTCTGGCTCATTATTGACTGACTCGCACCCGTGTCCAACTCCATGGATACTGGAACTCCATTTAATTTGACTTTCAGCATTATAGGAGGGCTTTTGGTGATGAAGGTATGTACCCCAAACACTTCTTCCTCGGGTTGAGTTGCCTGTGCTGCATGATCCGCACCGGAAGGAAGAGTAGTGCAAGGAAGGTAGTGCAGGGGTCCCCTGTGGTCATCCCACTGCAAAACATATACACTGCTTTGAGTGCTGTTGAGGGGGATGACTCATCAGGAGCGGGCAGCAGCAGCCAAGTTCATGGCACCATGGCTGGCTCTGTTGCACAGGAGGGCAGGAAAAAGAGTGGGCGAGCGATAGTGATAGGGGATTCAATTGTCAGGGGAATAGATAGGCGTTTCTGCGGCCGCAACCGAGACTCCAGGATGGTATGTTGCCTCCCTGGTGCAAGGGTCAAGGATGTCTCGGAGCGGGTGCAGGACATTCTAAAAAGGGAGGGAGAACAGCCAGTTGTCGTGGTGCACGTTGGTACCAATGACATAGGTAAAAAAAGGGATGAGTTCCTACGAAATGAATTTAAGGAGCTAGGAGCTAAATTAAAAAGTAGGACCTCAAAAAGTAGTAATCTCAGGATTGCTATCAGTGCCACGTGCTAGTCAGAGTAGGAATCGCAGGATAGCTCAGATGAATACGTGGCTTGAGCAATGGTGCAGCAGGGAGGGATTCAAATTCCTGGGGCATTGGAACCGGTTCTGGGGGAGGTGGGACCAGTACAATCCGGACGGTCTGCACCTGGGCAGAATCGGAACCAATGTCCTCGGGGGAGTGTTTGCTAGTGCTGTTGGGGAGGAGTTAAACTAATATGGCAGGGGGATGGGAACCAATGCAGGGAGATAGAGGGAAACAAAAAAGAGGCAAAAACAAAAGACAGAAAGGAGATGAGGAAAAGTGGAGGGCAGAGAAACCCAAGGCAAAGAACAAAAAGGGCCATTGTACAGCAAAATTCTAAAAGGACAGAGGGTGTTAAAAAAACAAGCCTAAAGGCTTTGTGTCTTAATGCAAGGAGTATCCGCAATAAGGTGGATGAATTAACTGTGCAAATAGATGTTAACAAATATGATGTGATTGGGATTACGGAGACGTGGCTCCAGGATGATCAGGGCTGGGAACTCAACATCCAGGGGTATTCAACATTCAGGAAGGATAGAATAAAAGGAAAAGGAGGTGGGGTAGCATTGCTGGTTAAGGAGGAGATTAAGGCAATAGTTAGGAAGGACATTAGCTTGGATGATGTGGAATCTATATGGGTAGAGCTGCAGAACACCAAAGGGCAAAAAACGTTAGTGGGAGTTGTGTACAGACCTCCAAACAGTAGTAGTGATGTTGGGGAGGGCATCAAACATGAAATTAGGGGTGCGTGCAATAAAGGTGCAGCAGTTATAATGGGTGACTTTAATATGCACATAGATTGGGCTAACCAAACTGGAAGCAATACGGTGGAGGAGGATTTTCTGGAGTGCATAATGGATGGTTTTTTAGACCAATATGTCGAGGAACCAACTAGGGGGGAGGCCATCTTAGACTGGGTGTTATGTAATGAGAGAGGATTAATTAGCAATCTCGTTGTGCGAGGCCCCTTGGGGAAGAGTGACCATAATATGGTGGAATTCTGCATTGGGATAGAGAATGAAACAGTTAATTCAGAGACCATGGTCCAGAACTTAAAGAAGGCTAACTTTGAAGGTATGAGGCGTGAATTGGCTGGGATGGATTGGCGAATGATACTTAAGGGGTTGACTGTGGATGGGCAATGGCAGACATTTAGAGACCGCATGGATGAACTACAACAATTGTACATTCCTGTCTGGCATAAAAATAAAAAAGGTAAGGTGGCTCAACCGTGGCTATCAAGGGAAATCAGGGATAGTATTAAAGCCAAGGAAGTGGCATACAAATTGGCCAGAAATAGCAGCGAACCTGGGGACTGGGAGAAATTTAGAACTCAGCAGAGGAGGACAAAGGGTTTGATTAGGGCAGGGAAAATGGAGTATGAGAAGAAGCTTGCAGGGAACATTAAGACGGATTGCAAAAGTTTCTATAGATATGTAAAGAGAAAAAGGTTAGTAAAGACAAACGTAGGTCCGCTGCAGTCAGAATCAGGGGAAGTCATAACGGGGGATCAAGGGTTATGGCGAGAAAGCAGGAAGGGGGTACTGAAGTTTCATGTTCAGCCATGAACTCATTGAATGGCGGTGCAGGCTAGAAGGGCTGAATGGCCTGCTCCTGCACCTATTTTCTATGTTTCTATGTTTCTATGGAACAAAGAAATGGCGGACCAATTGAACAAGTACTTTGGTTCGGTATTCACGAAGGAGGACACGAACAACCTTCCGGTTATAAAAGGGGTCGGGGGGGTCTAGTAAGGAGGAGGAACTGAGGGAAATCCTTATTAGCCGGGAAATTGTGTTGGGGAAATTGATGGGATTGAAGGCCGATAAATCCCCAGGGCCTGATGGACTGCATCCCAGAGTACTTAAGGAGGTGGCCTTGGAAATAGTGGATGCGTTGACAGTCATTTTCCAACATTCCATTGACTCTGGATCAGTTCCTATGGAGTGGCGGGTAGCCAATGTAACCCCACTTTTTAAAAAAGGAGGGAGAGAGAAAACAGGGAATTATAGACCGGTCAGCCTGACATCGGTAGTGGGTAAAATGATGGAATCAATTATTAAGGATGTCATAGCAGTGCATTTGGAAAGAGGTGACATGATAGGTCCAAGTCAGCATGGATTTGTGAAAGGGAAATCATGCTTGACAAATCTTCTGGAATCTTTCCAGTAGAGTGGATAAGGGAGAACCAGTTGATGTGGTATATTTGGACTTTCAGAAGGCGTTCGACAAGGTCCCACACAAGAGATTGATGTGCAAAGTTAGAGCACATGGGATTGGGGGTAGTGTACTGACATGGATTGAGAACTGGTTGTCAGACAGGAAGCAAAGAGTAGGAGTAAATGGGTACTTTTCAGAATGGCAGGCAGTGACTAGTGGGGTACCGCAAGGTTCTGTGCTGGGGCCCCAGCTGTTTACACTGTACATTAATGATTTAGATGAGGGGATTAAATGTAGTATCTCCAAATTTGCGGATGACACTAAGTTGGGTGGCAGTGTGAGCTGCGAGGAGGATGCTGTGAGGCTGCAGAGCGACTTGGATAGGTTAGGTGAGTGGGCAAATGCATGGCAGATGAAGTATAATGTGGATAAATGTGAGGTTATCCACTTTGGTGGTAAAAACAGAGAGACAGACTATTATCTGAATGGTGACAGATTAGGAAAAGGGGAGGTGCAACGAGACCTGGGTGTCATGGTACATCAGTCATTGAAGGTTGGCATGCAGGTGCAGCAGGCGGTTAAGAAAGCAAATGGCATGTTGGCCTTCATAGCAAGGGGATTTGAGTACAGGGGCAGGGAGGTGTTACTACAGTTGTACAGGGCATTGGTGAGGCCACACCTGGAGTATTGTGTACAGTTTTGGTCTCCTAATCTGAGGAAGGACATTCTTGCTATTGAGGGAGTGCAGCGAAGGTTCACCAGACTGATTCCCGGGATGGCGGGACTGACCTATCAAGAAAGACTGGATCAACTGGGCTTGTATTCACTGGAGTTCAGAAGAATGAGAGGGGACCTCATAGAAACATTTAAAATTCTGACGGGGTTAGACAGGTTAGATGCAGGAAGAATGTTCCCAATGTTGGGGAAGTCCAGAACCAGAGGTCACAGTCTAAGGATAAGGGGTAAGCCATTTAGGACCGAGATGCGGAGGAACTTCTTCACCCAGAGAGTGGTGAACCTGTGGAATTCTCTACCACAGAAAGTTGTTGAGGCCAATTCACTAAATATATTCAAAAAGGAGTTAGATGAGGTCCTTACTACTAGGGGGATCAAGGGGTATGGCGGGAAAGCAGGAATGGGGTACTGAAGTTGAATGTTCAGCCATGAACTCATTGAATGGCGGTGCAGGCTAGAAGGGCCGAATGGCCTACTCCTGCACCTATTTTCTATGTTTCTATGTTTCTATCCTCTGCCACGTGGTATGTCGCAGCACGTTTGCACATTCACTGGAGGTGCCCCATCGTTGTGCAGCCTTTGTACACGTAGTGCTTGAATCGACATTGATGGGCCTGATGATTACTCCCGTAGCGCCAACACGGTGCTAATGGATTCACATTCACCCCCGATGGCGGACTCTGAGTCATCACAGGTCTTGCAGCCGCAGCCTTATAGGCCCTGCCATATGCAGTTCGGCCTGCTAGCGACGTCATTTTATGCACAGTACTTGCCGGTGAGCTTCGATGTTGAGAAGATATCTGTTTGGTGTTATCGTCCGTGGCCATGCATGCCTGAGCAATCACGATGGCCCTGCTCAGGTCTAGGGTTTCGACAACCAGCAGCTTTCGAAGAATGACCTCGTGAGTGATGCCAAGCATGAAAAAGTCCAACAACATTTCCCCCAACGCAGCTCCAAAATCACACGGTCCCGCAAGGTGTCTCAGGTCAGCGACATAATCCGCCATGTCCTGACCCCCGGAGCGATGGTGCATGTATAAATTATACTCAGCCATGAGGATACTCTCCTTCGGCTTGAGGTGGTCCCGAACCAGCGTGCACAACTCTGTATATTCCTTCTCCGTTGGTTTTGTCGGTGTGAGCAGATTCTTGATGGGGCCATATATCTTAGGCCCACACACGGTGAAGAGAACTGGCCTGCACTTGACCGCATTAGTAACTCCTTCCAGCTCGTTGGCCACGAAGTACTGGTCGAGACGCTCGATGAAGACTTTCCAATCGTCACCCCCTTCGAATCTCTCCAATATTCCAACGGCAGCCATGGTTGCGTGAAGGTTCGCCAATTGTTATGTATAGAAGAAGTCCATGAGGCTGAGTACTGTGAGCTAAATTTAGTGTGATCTTAATCTTCTTTGTGAGCTAAATTTAGTGTGAACATAATTACATACATAACAGATAGATTTACATTTTCAATATACTATTTGATCTCCCATCACATCGTTCATATTGAGTCAGAAGCTATCCTATTTTATAATGACAGGAGCATTACACCATTATAACATAGTGAAGTTGATTTCCTGTAAATGTCTCTGCTTCTATTTCATGCTATAATTCATTTTGTGCTGCTTTCTCTGTCTTTGTCTTCCACCCTTTCTGTCTTTCTCTCTCTTTGTATGACTATGATACATTTTTCTCATTGTGTCTATATTAAACTGCCTGACTCTGTCTCTGTTTGACTCTTAGTCACTCTGTAAGTTTCTCCTCCTCTCTGCCTTCTCTCTTGTATGTCTCCCATATCTCTGTTTGGCTCGAATGCATGTTCCTTTATTGCTGTACTCAGTATATATTTTGGGAGAATGGGCAGATCAGGAAGCATTTAGGCTAGGTGGGTGAGTGAACATGTAAGCCAGAAAGCACTTGAGATATGGGCAAGCCAGATGGGCCATGAAACAGTCAATGTGAGAAGACAGGCTGGGAAACACTTATAGTATCTGGATGGGCATGGAGCGAGCCCATTAAGCACATGGGGTAGACAGGTGTGCAGGTGGACGGGTAACCAGTCAGTATGGGCAGGGGATCATGTGGGCTGGGAAGCACTCAACAGGTAAGCTGGAAACCACTTGGGTTGAACAGTCAGGCAATCGTCTGAATTGAGAAGTACTCGGGGCAGGGAGAGGGTGGGTGAGCTATCGGACTGGGAAGTGCTCGGGATGGGATTGTGAACAGGTGGACAGGAAGAACTCTGAGAAAGTGGGCCGGTCTGGACTGAGATGAGGAGAAATTTCTTCACTCAGAGAATTGTGAACCTGTGGAATTCTCCACCACAGAGGCCAGTTCATTAGATATATTCAAAAGGGAGTTAGATGTGGCCCTTATGGCTAAAGGGATCAAGGGGTACGGAGAGAAAGCAAGAATGGGGTGCTGAAGTTGCACGATCAGCCATGATCATATTGAATAGTGGTGCAGGCTCGAAGGGCTGAATGGCCTACTCCTGCACCTATTTTCTGTGTTTCTATGTTTCCATCGAGTGAGTGGGTGGGAAGGCCAGGAAGCATATAGGTGGGTGGGGCAGCAAGACTCAGGATCGATGAGTGGGCAGAAATTTGCAGAAGCATTTGGGCTGGGAAGATGGGTGAGCAGGCATGCAGGTGCCCCTTGTGCTAACTGAGTGGGAGATATTTGCACTCCAGCACCTCAAAAGTCCAACAAAGGATTCAAGAGTAAACATCGCCAAGAAAGCATTTTACAATGTCTTACAATACTATATGTGTGATTGTTTGAATAAAAATAAACATTTTATTCTCAAATTGTTTGATTTTTTTTCTGGATGTTTTATAGAAACATAGAAAATAGGTGCAGGAGTAGGCCATTTGGCCCTTCAAGCCTGCACCACCATTCAATAGGATCATGGCTGATCATTCCCTCAGTACCCCTTTCCTGCTTTCTCTCCATACCCCTTGATCCCTTTAGTCGTAAGGGCCATATCTAACTCCCTCTTGAATATATCCAATGAACTGGCATCAACAACTCTCTGCGGCAGGGAATTCCACAGGTTAACAACTCTCTGAGTGAAGAAGTTTCTCCTCATCTCAGTCCTAAATGGCCTACCCCTTATCCTAAGACTATGTCCTCTGGTTCTGGACTTTCCCAACATCGGGAACATTCTTCCCGCATCTAACCTGTCCAGCCCCGTCAGAATCTTATACATTTCTATGAGATCCCCTCTCATCCTTCTAAACTCCAGTGAATAAAGGCCCAGTTGATCCAGTCTCTCCTCATATGACAGCCCAGTCATCCCTGGAATCAGTTTGATGAACCTTCGCTGCACTCCCTCAATAGCAAGAATGTCCTTCCTCAGATTAGGAGACCAAAACTGAACACAATATTCCAGGTGAGGCCTCACTAAGGCCCTGTACAACTGCAGTAAGACCTCCCTTCTCCTATACTCAAATCCCCTAGCTATGAAGACCAACATACCATTTGCCTTCTTCACCGCCTGCTGTACCTGCATGCCAACTTTCAATGACTAATGAACCATGACACCCAGGTCTCGTTGCACCTCCCCTTTTCCTAATCTGCCGCCATTCAGATAATATTCTGCCTTTGTGTTTTTGCCCCCAAAATGTATAACCTCACATTTATCCACATTATACTGCATCTGCCATGCATTTGCCCACTCACCTAACCTGTCCAAGTCACCCTGCAGCCTCTTAGCGTTCTCCTCACAGCTCACACCGCCACCCAGTTTAGTGTCGTCTGCAAACTTGGAGATATTACATTCAATTCCTTCATCTAAATCGTTAATGTATATTGTAAAGAGCTGGGGTCCCAGCACTGAGCCCTATGGCATTCCACTAGTCACTGCCTGCCATTCTGAAAAGGACACGTTTATCCCGACTGTCTGCTTCCTGTCTGCCAACCAGTTTTCTATCCACGTCAGTACATTACCCCCAATACCATGTGCTTTGATCTTGCACACCAATCTCTTGTGCGGGACCTTGTCAAAAGCCTTTTGAAAGTCCAAATACACCACATCCACTGGTTCTCCCTTGTCCACTCTGCTAGTTACAACCTCAAAAAATTCCAGAAGATTCGTCAAGCATGATTTCCCCTTCATAAATCCATGCTGACTTGGACCGATCCTATCACTGCTTTCCAAATGTGCTGCTATTTCATCCTGAATGATTGATTCCAACATTTTCCCCACTACTGATGTCAGGCTAACCTGTCTACAATTACCCGCTTTCTCTCCATCCTTTTTTAAAAAATGGTGTTACATTAGCTACCCTCCAGTCCATAGGAACTGATCCAGAGTCGATAGTCTGTTGGAAAATGATCACCAATGCATCCACTATTTCTAGGGCCACTTCCTTAAGTACTCTGGGATGCAGACTATCAGGCCCCGGGGATTTATTGGTCTTCAATCCCATCAATTTCCCCAACACAATTTTATATTAATTTTATTAGTAATATTGTTAGGTAGGTGAAAAGTTCAAGATGGTGACTCAAACCAACTTCCAAAATTATTTGATTGGTTTCTACTACCTGCCAGTTGGGATTCGTAGCTTTGAAAAAAATGAGCAATTTGATGCTTTAGTTTGCTGGTGTGCTCCTTCCTCATTGATGCGTCCCAACTGAATCAATTGTTTATGATTCATTCATATTTTCTCAATTGGATATTTGATAGTGTAATGGATAAGTCCCGATTTCAGCCGATTAAACTTTGTGCGCTGTGAACAGGTGATGCTCTGATGTGGGACACTTTCAGACGTGAAATCTTTGAAAGGTATGATGCAATGATTGAACGCCAGTTGCAAGAATTAATTATATGGATAGTTGGCTGCACCAAAATGTATCAATAGTCGTCATCTTTTGCCTTGCATTGATTTCTTCTGCAGTGAATAGACGATGTTTACATTCATACATTGTATTTGCATGACAATATTAACTGTACGACAAACATCAACTCAGAACACTATTTTTTTTCTATGACAGTGCATAAAATGAGGCATTGTTGCCAGACATGAATAGCTCTTAGTTTGATTGTAATAGCACTGTGTTTGAGACCCCCTGTTAGTCTATTAGGGCTAGGGGAAGTTTAGACAGCCGCGGGGGGGGGAGGCTGAGGGTGGAAAGTTGCCGGATGGTAGCAGATGGTGGTAGCAGACACGAGACTCCCAAAGCAAGTGCTCTACTCGGAACTCCTTCACAGCAAACGAGCCAAAGGTGGGCAGTGGAAACATTACAAGGTCACGCTCAAAGCCTCCCTGATAAAGTGCAACATCCCCACTGACACTTGGGATACCCTGGCCAAAGACCGCCCTAAGTGGAGGAAGCACATCCGGGAGGGCGCTGAGCACCTCGCTTCTCGTCGGCGAGAGCATGCAGAAATCAAGCGCAGGCAGTGAAAAGAGCGTGTGGCAAACCAGTCCCACCGACCCCTTCCCTCGACGACTATCTGCCCCACCTGTGACAGAGACTGTGGTTCGCATATTGGATTGGTCAGCCATCTAAGAACTCATGTTAAGAGTGGAACAAGTCTTCCTCAATTCCGAGGGACTGCCTATGATGATGATGAATACCACTGTACGTATAAATACGTTATATATGAGTAAAGGAAGTAGGGTTTTATATTCAAATTCAATTTCTATAAGCAGGCTTTTCCATTCATCGAACCACTCGGACATACAGGCATTGGTAAAGCTAAATGCACTGTAGAATTGTTGTGCTTGGGTAAAATGAATGCTCACGAAATCTTCGCCACGCACTTGGTAAACTCCCAACAACGATCAAACAATAATTGCAAATGGATTGTGAGATAAGAGGTATCTGGAGCAAATACGTCTCCGTATCCCTGCCTTTTTCTCATACAGTCACCGATTTCCTGGAACAGTTATAATGAGAGCAAAAGGGTTAAAAGAGTACTCGTTTAAACATGCACAAGGAAAAAATAAAACAAACCGGCACTGTATTTCGACCGAGGATCTTTGCAAGAAACGGCTAATCCCCTATTCTGAAAGCTGCACGCGTCTCTTGCACTCACTCACCCCTGCCTGTTTTGCCCTTTGACACACTGACAAATATGGTAAAAGATGCTAATAACCCGGCGACGTCAGCTCCGGCACAACATCGCATCTCAGAGCGAACCATGGCTCGATTTGTCGCTCGTTTCTCCAAAGTTTTTTTCAGAGAAAACTTTCCCCAAGCCGTCATTGCATCGAGAAGTGTTGAGTGGCGACGGCACATCCACATCCACACCGAGGCGGGTAGGTAGGGCTGGGGCTGGGGCTGGGCTTCGCTTCGCTTCCCCTGCGGTGTGAGCGGCGGCGATCTGTGGAAATTTCCAGTGCGCTCAGTGTGCACATCTGCTGCTTCCGGAGGAGTTGCTTTTGGGTAAAAATAAAAGCAACGGGCCACGACACTGACATGGATACGCTTCGTGCGTTTACACGGGAAAATATTGCGCTTGGAAATGTAACGAAAGGTCCAGTTTTATTCCACTCGAACGAGTAATGTGGCGTTTTGGCGTATTGCGATTTCACTGGTTATTAAAGACATAAGCAAAAAGAAATCCAGTCGGCAGCTCTTGCGCCAAGACTGCTGACACCACTGTGCTTCTCCCGCCGCCTGGGAGGGAGCGGTCAGGGCAGCAGTGGGGTAACTAGGGATTGTTTTATATGGAAGCGACATTCTGTGCTAGTGTGGCCAAACCGGCAAACACCACTGCAACTTCAAATGCCTGGGTCTTCGTGCTGCTTCAAAGATCTATGGGGTGGGGAGGAATCGGTTTGATCTTTGAAATGTAAACATTGAGCCCCGTTGGGAGGTCAGAGCACTGTTTGTTCCGTTTCCCATTCACCCTGGTTTTTATATTGTTGCGTAGAAACCGTTGCTACGCTCAGAAATACCTGTATTGTAATCATAGCGAGAAGGTGGTGCCTGCAGCCATCATGTGTTTTGATTGTGAGTTAAGAATCATAGAATCCACTTTGGTGGCAACAACAGGAAGGCAGAATATTATCTGAATGGTGATTGATTAGGGAAAGGGGAGGTGCAACGAGACCTGGGTGTCATGGTACATCAGTCATTGAAAGTTGGCATGCAGGTACAGCAGGCGGCAAATGGCATGTTGGCCTTCATGGCGAGAGGATTTGAGTATAGGAGCAGGGAGGTCTTACTGCAGTTGTACAGGACCTTGGTGAGGTCACACCTTGAATATTGTGTACAGTTTTGTGCTCCTAATATGAGAAAGGACATTCTTGCTATTGAGGGAGTGCAGCGAAGGTTCATCAGACTGATTCCTGGGATATATGAAGAAAGACTGGATTGACTAAGCTTGTATTCACTGCAATTTAGAAGAATGAGAGGGGATCTCATAGAAACATATAAAATTCTGATGGGATTGGACAGGTTAGATGCAGGAAGAATGTTCCTGATGTTGGGAAAGTCCAGAACCAGGGGTCACAGTCTAAGAATAAGGGATAAGCCATTTAGGACTGAGATGAGGAGAAACTTCTTCAATCAGAGAATTGTGAACCTGTGGAATTCTCTACCACAGAAAGTTGTTGAGGCCAGTTTGTTAGATATATTCAAAAGGGAGTTAGATGTGGCCCTTATGGCTTAAGGGATCAAGGGGTATGGAGAGAAAGCAGGAATGGGGTACTGAAGTTGCATGATCAGCCATGATCATATTGAATGGTGGTGCAGGCTCTATGTTTCTATTTACAGCACAGAAGGAGGCCATTTCGGCCCATCATGTCCGCAATGGCCGACCAAGAGCTATCCAACCTAATCTCACTTTCCAGCTCTTGGTTGGTAGCTTTGTAGGTTACAGCACTTTAAGTGCACATCCAAATATTTTTAAATGTGGTAAGGCTTCCTGCTCTACCACCCTTTCAGGCAGTGAGTTCAAGACCCTCACAACCCTCTGGGTGAAGAGCTTACCCCTCATATCTCCTCTAAACCTCCCCCCATTACTTTACATATATGCCCTCTGGTGTTGACCCCTCTGCTGAGGGAAACAGGTCCTTCCTATCCACTCTATCCAGGCCCCTCATAATTGTATACACCTCAATCAGGTCTCCCCTCATCCTCCACCTGTTCCAAAGAAAACAGACCCAGCATCTCCAATCTTTCCTCATAGCCAAAACTCTCCAGTCCAGTCCAGGCAACATTCTTGTAAATCTCCTCTGCACCCTTTCCAGTGCAATCACATCTTTCCTGTAATTTGGTAACCAGAACTGCACACAGTACTCCAGCTGTGGTCTAACCAGTTTTAATACAGTTCAAGCATAACGTCCTTGCTCTTGTATTCCATGCCTTGACTAATAAAGGCAAGTATTCCATATGTCTTCTTAACCACCTTATCTACCTGGCTTGCTACCTTCCGGGATCTATGGACCTGCACTCCAAGGTCCCTTTGTTCCTTTGCACTTTTGAATGTCGTACCATTTAATGTGTATTTCTTTGCCTTGTTAGACCTCCCCAAATGCATTACCTCAAACTTTTCTGGATTGCATTCCATTTGCCACTGTTCTGCCCACCTGACCACTACATTGATATCTTCCTGCAGTCAGTCCGCAGCTTTCTTCTTCATTAACAACCACACAGCCTATTTTAGTGTCATCTGTAAACTTCTTAATCATACCCCCAACATTTAAGTCTATCAATATATTGGGCTGGATTTTCGGCTTTAATGATTTCGGGGCTGTAATGGCGGCGGCGCGGTAAATTTTGCGTCCGGGAACAGTTTGCGCCTCAGTTATCAAAATTGAGCAGCTGGCCCTTGAGTCTGATGAGCAGCGCTAAGGGAGGCATTGTACACCTCTCAAGACGTTAATATGGAAGCGACCGGGGCCCAGGAGAGGCGTGAATCTGGGGCCCAGAAGAGACGAGCACGGGCCAGCCCACACTGCGATATGTGTGTGCGCTCGGTCTGTGCAGCAGAGCTGGTTTCCAGTTAGTCTTGGATAATCCTTGCCACTGGACCAAGACCTAGCTCTGTCAAGCCCGTGTGGTGGCTGGTGTACAACGGCCACCACACGTTAAAAAAATCCACGCACAGGCATGTTCCACCCTTCACGATGTAGTTCAGGACCTGGAATATTAGGTCCTTTATTGAAACACCTGTGAACTCATCCCTTTTTGGCATGGAAGCAAGTCATCCTTGCTTCGAGGTACTGCCTATGATGATGATCAGTGTGGGATGATCCCGAGCTAAAGAGCCGGCCCAGGAGCGCTCCGAGAGATGCCTGGGGAGAAAGAAAACCTCGAAAAAGCCCCCACAAAAACATTCCCAATACATAGCCCATTCCAGCACAACATAAATCGCAAAAGAAGATTAAAAGAAAAAACTATCACACTTACTTTAGGACCGCATTACTTACCTCTGCAGTCAGTAGAGGTTGGACTGCCCACTTTCCCAGGCGGTCACTGCAGTGCACGCTGCGGGGCGTACGAGAGTCAAAAAGTGTGCCAGTGTCACAACCAAGGGTGTTGTACACCGACGCAGCTCTTCCGGGCAGTGTTCAGCGGCGCCGCAAAACCGGCCCCGAAAACCCCCCACGGGGCACTGGAGGCTGACCGCCCGCCCAGAAAACCTGATTGCCGCCCCTCTAGGGTGAAAATCAGAACGCAAAGGACTGGAAAATCTGCCTCATTATGTGATCAAGAGTCGCTTCCCCACCATACCCAGTACAGGTGTTAGCCTTGGCTCAGTGCTAACATTCTCACCTGAGTCAGAAAGCTGTGGGTTCAAGTTCCACTCCAGAGAATGGAACACATTATCTAGGCAAGCAAAGGAGCGCTGTACAGTCAGCCCTGCTGTCTTTCAGATATTAAACCTAGGACGTGTCTGCCCTCTCAAGTGTATGTAAAAGATCCCATGGTACTATTTGAAGAAGGTCAGGGAGTTCGCCTGGTGCTATTTAGCTCAGTTCAAACAATTTGCTCTGCAAATTGGCAGCCTCCTTCCCCTACGTTAGAACAGTGAGTTCATTTCAAAATAATCATTGGCTGTGAAATGCCATAAACATCCTGAGCTTATGAAAGGCGGTACATAAATCCACATTCTTTCTATTTGTTCCAGCCAGGCAGTACCTCATTTATACTGCCTGGCTCCATTTGGAATGTCCCTGCTCTGAAGAAAACTCTATGCCATTAAAATTGGAGAGCATGAGTAGGTGCACCTACAGTCAGTAAACATTAAATTCAACTTTATATGAGAATTAACAATGCTTAGAAGGAACTCGCTGAGCTATTTAAAAAAGAACACCTGACACCACAGTGATGTCAATCCAAAGGGCTGTCAGACTGACTCGTTCAGGGACTTTTACACAACCGAAGACAACACGTACAGTTCTGTGTTTGTGCCCTAAGTATGCTCTTTGCAAGTGATGCTCATTGAAAACAAGTGTGTAACATTTTGGAAAGTATAAAAGAAATGCAGACCTTTCTTAAGACAGCACTCTACCGGTGTGCTAGCTATGAACAGCCTAATTTACAATTTTTTGTGTGTGAGTTTTTCATTTGTTCAGCCTTGGGAAAATTTGTTAGGTGCTACCTAGATGAATGTTAAAATATAAGCATAGGGTTTCCCATAGTTATGTTTCCTAAAGGAAGCGAAGAATGTTCAGCAGATCAGGTTACAGCACACCAATAAACTACCCTCCAAGCCACATGAATGTGGGCCAAGTATACCTCAAATGCCTGCCACCCACAGGTGCATACACTAATTGCACTGTTTGCAAAAGCCAGCCAAGTGATTCCTGTCCGAGTTGAAAATCCACTGCAGAAAATGTGAATTTGTTGTGAATGGCAGGATTGCTTCAAGTCAAGGGGATCATTGATGGAAAATATTTGATTCTAAGGCCACCTGCTTACAATTCTTGTTAGCTATATGAACCATAAGGGATATAGAATCATACAGCACAGAAGGAGGACATTCAGTCCGTCATGCCTGTGCTGGCTCTTTGAAAGAACTATCTAATTAGTCTTTCCCCATAGCCCTGCAAATTTTGCCTTTTCAAGTTTATACCAAATTCTCTTTTGAAAGCTACTACTGAATCTGTGTCCACCACCCTTTCAAGCAGTGCATTCCAGATCATAACAGCTTGCTGCGTAATTTAAAAAGTCTCCTAATTTCCCAATGATCTTAAAACTCCCTCAGAGTGCAACTTGTGTGTAATCATTATATATGTCGATACTGTCTACCTCAGGGGCAAGCCACACTACCTTAATTCTCCGACAACCAAAAGTGCCTGCATTACCTGGGCCACAAAGGAAATTGCACGGTTGACTACAGGGAGCAAAGAATGCCCATTGCAATCATGGCTAATGTCACCTGACAGATACATGCAGATTCCGGCTCAGGATCCTGACAACTGGGCACATGCAGCTACCAGGATCGTGCTGGAGCATACGATAGGGATCCAAAAGCAATGTCTCAGGACTGTATTGCTGTACAACCTCTACCTCCTCTGTGCCAAATAGAATAAATGCCGCCTCTTCCGAAGCAGTGGGTGTTAATTTTGAGGCCTTCCTCCTACATGGGTCTATTCTCAATGGTTTTGTGCCATCTCTTGCAAGGGGAGAAGCAAAGATAATGACGTGATGTTGTTAGAAGGATACACATTAATTAGCAATTGGTTGATTTGCGGAAACAGCGTATGTGATTCATAAACATGCTTCATTGATTAACATTGATGAGGATGGACAGTAAAGTGCAGCTTTCTCTGAAGATTATGCATTGCAGGTAATTGTTGAGGATGTCAGAGGTGGCTTATGGGAAATTGATGTGCATGCTAAGCCCCAAAATAAGTGAAAGATAGAGTGTAGGTACTGAAAGAGTGCAGTATGTAAAGCATACTGTGGAGAATGTTATGGTGTTTGGACGAATCTTAGCAGAAACATAGAAAACATAGAAAATAGGTGCAGGAGTAGGCCATTCGGCCCTTCGAGCCTGCACCACCATTCAATGAGTTCATGGCTGAACATGCAACCTCAGTACCCATTCCTACTTTCTTGCCACACCCCTTGATCCCCCTAGTAGTAAGGACTACATCTAACTCCTTTTTGAATATATTTAGTGAATTGGCCTCAACAACTTCCTGTGGTAGAGAATTCCACAGGTTCACCACTCTCTGGGTGAAGAAGTTTCTCCTCATCTCGGTCCTAAATGGCTTACCCCTTATCCTTAGACTGTGACCCCTGGTTCTGGACTTCCCCAACATTGGGAACATTCTTCCTGCATCTAACCTGTCTAAACCCGTCAGAATTCTGAACGTTTCTATGAGATCCCCTCTCATTCTTCTGAACTCCAGTGAATACAAGCCCAGTTGATCCAGTCTTTCTTGATATGTCAGTCCCGCCATCCCGGGAATCAGTCTGGTGAACCTTCGCTGCACTCCCTCAACAGCAAGAACGTCCTTCCTCAAGTTAGGAGACCAAAACTGCACACAATACTCCATGTGTGGCCTCTCCAAAGCCCTGTACAACTGTAGCAACACCTCCCTGCCCCTGTACTCAAATCCCCTCGCTATGAAGGCTAACATTCCATTTTCTTTCTTAACCGCCTGCTGTACCTGCATGCCAACCTTCAATGACTGATGTACTATGACTAACTGAAGTCTCTTGAACTTCTTACATACTTAAAATCATGTCTCTTAGAAGTCCCTGACATGGGTTGCCAATTGCCACTTCCTCCCGTGTACTTCGGACCACTCTTCAATGGGTCCTATGGACTTGGCTGACAATGAGGTATGCTTGCTCCCACAGACTTCATTATTGCCAACTGATAACCTTAGGTCTCAGTACTGTTTCTTCAGCCTGCCTGCTTCATATTTTTTGCTATTGTAATATAAATTACACAGCCACAAATCCTTTCCCCTTTAAGACCCAGCTGCAGGCATTTAAAGCACATCAGATCTCCTACTCAAACTTGTGAGTTCCCAGTATGGGCAATACACTGGGAGCTTGCTTCTTTAATGCTAATGAGGCAGTTACAGCTGTCTGAAGGTGTCAAATTAACATTGATAGTGTTGCATATATTTGATTTTTTAAATCCTACAGTACAGTAAAACCTTTATAGAGTCTGTCTCAAATTATACGAAAGCAAAATACTGCGGATGCTGAAAATCTGAAATAAAAACAGAAAATTCTGGAAATACTCAGGTCAGGCAGCATCTGTGAAGAGAGAAACAGAGTTAACTTGAAACGTTCTGACAAAAGGTCATCGAACTGAAACATTAAATCTGTTTCTCTCACTTGGCATTGCCACCTGGTGACATATTTGCTTTGTTTTGTTGTTTATTTTTTTTTCTTTATCAGCTACAGTTGCCACAAGTTAAAAATTCAATAAATTATGTTGAATACAGAGTGGTCTCACGTTTTATGAAGATAATGTTTCATTTACATAAAAGAAGCTGTATAATCACTACAATTTATAAAACAATTTTATTTGCATCTACCAGTATGGTGAAGATCCATCTCTATCAGTCCATACTGTCACTCTCAACCCATAGAAGTAGTGGAAGATAGATTTGAAACTTAAATATTCACGGTTAAGAGCTGGAACAACACATTACGAGAGCATTCTAGCCCTCTTTCCTTTTATCAGATATCTTAAGAATAGTTCATAGCATTTATCTCATGTTTATTTTTATATAGGTTTGAGATCACTGACCCGATATGATGAAACAACTGTAAATGTTGATTGGCAAAAGAAGTTAACCCCAGAGCAATACTTTGTGACTCGAGAAAAGGGAACAGAACTGGTGAGTAGTTTTTTTAACTTTAAATCTGAAGTATCTGGGCCAGCCTATGTAAGACCATGATTAAAGCCGTTAAACACATTTTTTCATGATGAAGGTGAGGGATATTAGTGCTGTGCACCACAAGTTCCAATTTCAGTCACACAATGTCAGTATCAAGCACTTTGAGGCCAGTTATAGCACAGCCTGCTCAACATGCCTTCTGTTTTGGCTCAATAGCATACATCTGCACAAATTCAGTAGAGCTCCTGAGTGTGACAATTTTTTTCCTTTTCCTATATCAGGCATCCTGTGGCCTTTTGGAGTCAGATTACCATTCAATACCAAATCAGGGACCGTTTTGTTCTGTAGGCATTCACCCATTAGAAACTAGATTGAGGCAGCCGAAACTAATCTCGCAAGATCAGTACGGATGAGGAATGCCATTTCAGCCATCTTACCTTGCCCATCCAGAAAGGCCCTACATTCATGGATGAGGTCCTACAAGACAAATTTAGGGAGCTAGGAGCTAAATTAAAAAGTAGGACCCCAAAACTAGTAATCTCAGGATTGCTACCAGTGCCAAGTGCTAGTCAGAGTAGGAATCGCAGGATAGCTCAGATGAATATGTGGCTTGAGGAGTGGTGCAGAAGGGAGGGATTCAAATTCCTGGGACATTGGAACCGGTTCTGGGGGAGGTGGGACCAGTACAAACCGGACGGTCTGCACCTGGGCAGGACCGGAATCAATGTCCAAGGGGGAGTGTTTGCTAGTGCTGTTGGAGAGGAGTTAAACTAATATGGCAGGGGGGTGGGAACCTATGCAGGGAGACAGAGGGAAGTAGAATGGGGCAGAAGCAAAAGATAAAAAGAAAAGTAAAAGTGGAGGGCAGAGAAACCGAACACAAAAAGCAAAAAGGGCCACATTACAGCAAAATTCTAAAGGGGCAAAGTGTGTTAGAAAGACAAGCCTGAAGGCTCTGTGCCTCAATGCGAGGAGTATTCGGAATAAGGTGGACGAATTAACTGCGCAGATAGTAGTTAACGGGTATGATGTAATTGGCATCACGGAGACATGGCTCCAGGGTGACCACGGCTGGGAACTCAACATCCAGGGGTATTCAACATTTAGGAAGGATAGACAGAAATGAAAAGGAGGCGGGGTGGCATTGCTGGTTAAAGAGGAAATTAATGCAATAGTAAGAAAGGACATTAGCTTGGATGATGTGGAATCGGTATGGGTGGAGCTACGGAATACCAAGGGGCAGAAAACGCTAGTGGGAGTTGTGTACAGACCACCAAACAGTAGTAGTAGTAGTAGTAGTAGTAATGTTGGGGACTGCATCAAACAAGAAATTAGGGATGCATGCAATAAAGGTACAGCAGTTATCATGGGTGACTTTAATTTACATATTGATTGGGCTAACCAAATTGGTGGAGGAGGAATTCCTGGAGTGTATTAGGGATGGTTTT